>NC_068439.1:47485375-48085375 GCF_023373465.1 Oncorhynchus keta | reverse complement strand
TGGCTTCCCATTAAGGCAAGGGCTGATTTCAAGGTTTTACTGCTAACCTACAAAGCATTACATGGGCTTGCTCTTATCTATCTTTCCGATTTCGTCCTGCCGTACATTCCTACACGTACACTACGGTCACAAGACACAGGCCTCCTTACTGTCCCTAGAATTTCTAAGCAAACAGCTGGAGGCAGCACTTTCTCCTATAGAGCTAAATGTTTATGGCATGGTCTGCCTACCCATGTGAGGGACTTAGACTCGGTCTCAACCTTTAAGTCTTTATTGAAGACTCATCTCTTCAGTAGGTCCTATGATTGAGTGTAATCTGGCCCAGGAGTGTGAAGGTGAACGGAAAGGCCCTGGAGCAACGAAGCACCCTTGCTGTCTCTGCCTGGCCTCTAACCCTATTACAGGGGCCGAGTCACTGGCTTACTGGTGCTCTTCCATGCCGTCCCTAGGAGGGGTGCGTCACTTGAGTAGGTTGAGTCACTGACGTGAAAGTTTCTTCCGGCGCCGACAGAGATGGCTGCCTCGCTTCGCGTTCCTAGGAAACTATGCAGTTTTTTAAAATGTTTATACATGTTATTGGTACCCCAGGTCATTTTAGGTTTCATTACATACAGCCGAGAAGAACTACTGAATATAAGAGCAGCGTCAACTCACCATTAGTACGACCAAGAATATGACTTTCCCCAAGCGGATCCTGTGTTCTGCCTTTCACCCAGGACAACGGAATGGATCCCAGCCAGCGACCCAAGACAACGACTTCGTAAAAGAGGGAAACGAAGCAGTCTTCTGGTCAGACTCCGGAGACGGGCACATCACGCACCACTCCCTAGCATACTTCTCGCCAATGTCCAGTCTCTTGACAACAATGTTGATAAAATCCGAGCAAAGGTAGCATTCCAGAGGGACATCAGAGACTGTAACGTTCTTTGCTTCACGGAAACATGGCTCACTCGAGAGACGCTATCGGAGTCAGTGCAGCCAGCTGGTTTCTCCACGCATCGCGCCGACAGAAACAAAGATCTTTCTGGTAAGAAGAGGGGTGGGGGCATATGCTTTATGGTCAACAAGATGTGGTGTGGTCACAACGACATACAGGAACTCAAGTCCTTCTGTTGACCTGATTTAGAATTCCTCACAATCAAATGTCGACCTCATTATCTACCAAGGGAATTCTCTTCAATTATAATCACAGCCGTATATATTCCCCCCCAAGCAGACACATCGATGGCTCTGAACAAACTTTATTTGACTCTTTGCAAACTGGAATCCACATATCCTGAGGCTGCATTCATTGTAGCTGGGGATTTTAACAAGGCTAATCTGAAAACAAGACTCCCTAAATTGTATCAGCATATCGATTGCGCAAACCAGGGATGGTAAAACCTTGGATCATTGCTATTCTAAATTTCGAGACGCATATAAGGCCCTCCCCCGCCCTCCTTTCGGGAAAGCTGACCACGACTCCATTTTGTTGCTCCCTGCCTACAGACAGAAGCTAAAACAAGAAGCTCCCGCACTGAAGTCTGTTCAACGCTGGTCTGACCAATCTGATTCCACGCTCCAAGACTGCTTCCATCACGTGGACTGGGATATGTTTCGTATTGCGTCAAACAACAACATTGACGAATACACTGATTCGGTGAGCAACGTGCGTTGAATATGTCGTTCCCATAGCAACGATTAAAACATTCCCAAACCAGAAACCGTGGATTGATGGCAGCATTCGCGTGAAACTGAAAGCGCGAACCACTGCTTTTAATCAGGGCAAGGTGACCGGAAACATGACCGAATACAAACAGTGTAGCTATTCCCTCCGCAAGGCAATCAAACAAGCTAAGCGTCAGTATAGAGACAAAGTAGAATCGCAATTCAATGGCTCACACACAAGAGGTATGTGGCAGAACACCCTGGTTCAACAGTCAATCAAGGATTACAAAAAGAAAACCAGCCCAGTCACGGACCAGGATGTCTTGCTCCCAGGCAGACTAAATAACTTTTTTGCCCGCTTTGAGGACAATACAGTGCCACTGACACGGCCCGCAAACCAAAACATGCGGACTCTCCTTCACTGCAGCCGAGGTGAGTAAAACATTTAAACCTGTTAACCCTCGCAAGGCTGCAGGCCCAGACGGCATCCCCAGCCGCGCCCTCAGAGCATGCGCAGACCAGCTGGCTGGTGTGTTTACGGACATATTCAATCAATCCTTATCCCAGTCTGCTGTTCCCACATGCTTCAAGAGGGCCACTATTGTTCCTGTTCCCAAGAAAGCTAAGGTAACTGAGCTAAACGACTACCGCCCCGTAGCACTCACTTCCGTCAGACTAGTCAAGGACAATATCACCTCCACCCTACATGACACCCTAGACCCACTCCAATTTGCTTACCGCCCAAATAGGTCCACAGACGATGCAATCTCAACCACACTGCACCCCGCCCTAACCCATCTGGACAAGAGGAATACCTATGTGAGAATACTGTTCATCGACTACAGCTCAGCATTTAACACCATAGTACCTTCCAAACTCGTCATCAAGCTCGAGACCCTGGTTCTCGACCCCGCCCTGTGCAACTGGGTACTGGACTTCCTGACGGGCCGCCCCCAGGTGGTGAGGGTCGGTAACAACATCTCCACACCGCTGATCCTCATCACTGGTGCGCCACAAGGGTGCGTTCTGAGCCCTCTCCTGTACTCCCTGTTCACCCACCACTGCGTGGCCACGCACGCCTCCAAATCAATCATCAAGTTTGCGGACGACACAACATTGGTAGGCTTGATTACCAACAATGACAAGACGGCCTACAGGGAGGAGCCCTCGGAAAATAACCTCACACTCAACGTCAACAAAACTAAGGAGATGATTGTGGACTTCAGGAAACAGCAGAGGGAACACTCCCCTATCCACATCGGTAGGACAGTAGTGGAGAGGGAAGTAAGTTTTAAGTTCCTCGGCGTACACATCACAGACAAACTGAATTGGTCCACCCACACAGACAGCATCGTGAAGAAGGCGCAGCAGCGCCTCTTCAACCTCAGGAGGCTGAAGAAATTTGACTTGTCACCAAAAGCACTCACTCACAAACTTCTACAGATGCACAATCGAGAGCATCCTGTCGGGCTGTATCACCGCCTGGTATGGCAACTGCTCAGCCCACAACCGTAAGTCTCTCCAGAGGGTAGTGAGGTCTGCACAACGCATCACCGGGGGCAAACTACCTGCCCTAAAGGACACCTACACCACCCAATGTCACAGGAAGGCCATAAAGATCATCAAGGACAACAACCACCCGAGCCACTTCCTGTTCACCCCGCTATCATCCAGAAGGCGAGGTCAGTACAGGTACATCAAAGCTGGGACCGAGAGACTGAAAAACAGCTTCTATCTCAAGGCCATCAGACTGTTAAACAGCCACCACTAACATTGAGTGGCTGCTGCCAACACACTGACTCAACTCCAGCCACTTTAATAATGGGAATTGATGGGAATTGATGTAAAATATATCACTAGCCACTTTAAACAATGCTACTTAATATAATGTTTACATACCCTACATTATTTATCTCATATGTATACGTATATACTGTACTCTATATCATCTACTGCATCTTTATGTAATACATGTATCACTAGCCACTTTAAACTCTGGCACTTTGTTTACATACTCTCATATGTATATACTGTACTCGATACCATCTACTGCATCTTGCCTATGCTGCTCTGTACCATCACTCATTCATATATCTTTATGTACATATTCTTTATCCATTTACACTTGTGTGTATGAGGTAGTAGTTTTGGAATTGTTTGCTAGATTACTCGTTGGTTATTACTGCATTGTCGGAACTAGAAGCACAAGAATTTCGCTACACTCGCATTAACCTCTGCTTACCATGTGTATGTGACAAATACATTTGATTTGATTTTTTTCCTGTCCGGGTTGGCACCCCCCCCTTGGGTTGTGCCGTGGTGGAGATCTTTGTGGGCAATACTCGGCTTTGTCTCAGGATGGTAAGTTGGTGGTTTAAGATATTCCTCTAGTGGTGTGGGGGCTGTGCTTAGGCAAAGTGGGTGGGGTTATATCCTGCCTGTTTGGCCCTGTCCGGGGGTATCGTCGGATGGGGCCACAGTGTCTTCTGACCCCTCCTGTCTCAGCCTCCAGTATTTATGCTTCAGTAGTTTATGTGTCCGGGGGCTAGGGTCAGTCTGTTATATCTGGAGTATTTATCCTGTATTATCCTGTGTCCTGTGTGAATTTAAGTATGTGCTCCCTAATTTTTTCCTCTCTCTCTCTCTCTCTCTCTCTCTCTCTCTCTCTCTCTCTCTCTCTCTCTCTCTCTCTCTCTCTCTCTCTCTCTCTCTCTCTCTCTCTCTCTCTCTCTCATTCTTTCTTTCTTTCTCTCGGAGGACCTGAGCCCTATAACCTTGCCTCAGGACTTCCTGGCCTGATGACTCCTTCCTGTCCCCAGTCCACCTGGCCATGATGCTGCTCCAGTTTCAACTGTTCTGCCTGAGGCTATGGAACCCTGACCTGTTCACCAGACGTGCTACCTGTCCCAGACCTGCTGTTTCAACTCTCTAGAGACAGCAGGAACGGTAGAGATACTCTGAATGATTGTCTAAGAAAAGTCAACTCCTGAGGTGCTGACCTGTTGCATCCTCGACAACCTCTGTGATTATTATTATTTGACCCTGCTGGTCATCTATGAACATTTGAACATCTTGGCCATGTTCTGTTATAATCTCCACCCGGCACAGCCAGAGGAGGACTGACCACCCCTCATAGCCTGGTTCCTCTCTAGTTTTCTTCCTAGGTTCTGGCCTTTCTAGTGAGTTTTTCCTAGCAACCGTGCTTCTACACCTGCATTGCTTGCTGTTTGGGGTTTTAGGCTGGGTTTTTGTACAGCACTTTGTGGCATCAGCTGACGTAAGAAGGGCTTTATAAATACATTTGATTGATTGATTGAATCCCTGGCCAGTAAAACCTCCTCACAATCTTGTCTCAGGTTTTATCAATACCAAGGTGCTATTTTGTGCTTTGCAGTTCACCATCTGGCTACACCCTAGTGAGAGGGCAGAGCCCGTTTATTTGTTCTGCCCTCACATATCTGCCATTTATCACTCAGTGCCCTTCTTTGTCACAAAATCTACCTCAAATACCTCATACCTCTGCACATCAACTCGGTCCTGGTACGCCCTGTATATATATACATATATACACTGCTCAAAAAAATAAAGGGAACACTAAAATAACACATCCTAGATCTGAATTAATGAAATATTCTTATTAAATACTTTTTTCTTTACATAGTTAAATGTGCTGACAACAAAATCACACAAAACGTATCAATGGAAATCAAATTTATCAACCCATCGAGGTCTGGATTTGGAGTCACACTCAAAATTAAAGTGGAAAACCACACTACTGGCTGAACCATCTTTGATATAATGTCCTTAAAACAAGTCAAAATGAGGCTCAGTAGTGTGTGTGGTCTCCACGTGCCTGTATGACCTCCATACAATGCCTGGGCATGCTCCTGATGAGGTGGAGGATGGTCTCCTGAGGGATCCATAGCATCAATGCCTTCCTCTTGCAGGAACTGCTGACACACTCCAGCCACATGAGGTCTAGCATTGTCTTGCATTAGGAGGAACCCAGGGCCAACCGCACCAGCATATGGTCTCACAAGGGGTCTGAGGATCTCATCTCGGTACCTAATGGCAGTCATTCTACCACTGGCGAGCACATGGAGGGCTGTGTGGCCCCCCAAAGAAATACCACCCCACACCATGACTGACCCACCGCCAAACCGGTCATGCTGGAGGATGTTGCAGGCAGCAGAACGTTCTCCACGGCGTCTCCAGACTCTGTCACGTCTGTCACATGTGCTCAGTGTGAACCTGCTTTCATCTGTGAAGAGCACAGGGCGCCAGTGGTGAATTTGCCAATATTGGTGTTCTCTGGCAATGAAAAACATCCTGCACGGTGTTGGGCTGTAATCACAACCCCCACCTGTGGACGTCGGGCCCTCTGTTTCTGTTTCTGACCGTTTGAGCAGACACATGCACATTTGTGGCCTGCTGGAGGTCATTTTGCAGGATTCTGGCAGTGCTCCTCCTGCTCCTCCTTGCACAAAGGCGGAGGTAGTGGTCCTGCTGCTGGGTTGTTGCCCTCCTTCCGCCTCCTCCACGTCTCCTGATGTACTGGCCTGTCTCCTGGTAGCGCCTCCATGCTCTAGACACTATGCAGACAGATACAGCAAACCTTCTTGCCACAGCTCGCATTGATGTGCCATCCTGGATGAGCTGCACTACCTGAGCCACTTGTGTGGGTTGTAGACTCCGTCTCATGCTACCACTAGAGTGAAAGCACCGCCAGCATTCAAAAGTGACCAAAACATCAGCCAGGAAGCATAGGAACTGAGAAGTGGTCTGTGGTCACCACTCAGAACCACTCCTTTATTGGGGGTGTCTTGCTAATTGCCTATAATTTCCACCTGTTGTCTATTCCATTTGCACAACGTCATGTGACATTTATTGTCAATCAGTGTTGCTTCCTAAGTGGGCAGTTTGATTTCACAGAAGTGTGATTGACTTGGAGTTACATTGTGTTTTTTAAGTGTTCCCTTTATTTTTTTGAGCAGTGTATATATATATATTTATATATGTATCTATTCCTCTTGTGTTACTGTTTTTCTTTGTATTATTATTTTGTAACTCTACGTTGTTGGGAAGGGCTCGTAAACAAGCAATTCACAATTAAGTCTTGTATTCAGAGCATGTGAAAAATTAAATTAGATTTGATTTCACTTTCTATATCTGTCATTTGGTGCTGCAGTACACTTATAAACATAAAAACTATTGAGTTAACAGACTTCACAATGCTGTTTGATGCGCAGCCAATCTGCTGCATTGTGGGTAGGATCAAAGGCGGTCCAGAAAGCAGGATGGCCTCACACTGGCACAGAATGAGCTTGGTTGCATCCCATCCCGACACAAAACAAACCAAATGAATGAATGAAGTAAACAAAAGCCTAATCAAATTAACCTTCTCATCAATCCCTGCCTCAGTTTCCTCCGCTTTGTAAATGAGGAGTATGGATATTTCAATAGCTCAAACAAATAAAGATAATTTAAGTATGGCATGCGTGTCAGTGTGCTCGTGTTGATTAATTCATGACTGTGGCATCTAAAGGGATAATGCCTTAGTCTCTCACACTAAAGACCCAGGTGTTGTGGTATTGTGGTGAATATCAAAAGGGGATACAAATGTTTCCCTCAGGTAAATCCAAGGGGAACTTTCTGAATATATCATTATACTGTATTCTGCAGACAGTAGCACGTTTGTATGAAGGTGTGGTTATTCACAGGCAAATTGCTATATGCTAAGGAGGTACAGTTGTGTCTTTTTGTCGAGGGCAAAACCTTTTTGATTTTCAATCAAAAATAATCCAAATTAAAAGTCAAAGCGGACACCTATGAAGATGGCATCTCAGGTAAGCAGCACTGGGCTGTATTGGCGTATCCTAAAAATGACATCTGCTGCTTTAGATTGAACGGTCACATCTCAGTTATTGTTTTCATATCGATAAAAAAAGAAGCGGTTTTCTTTACTTTCAGAAAGCGAGCTGACCAAGGGGTCGAAAAAGTAGATATTGCCAGATGTTTACTGTCCGAGAAACAGGCCATGGGAAGCTTTATTGATGGCAAAAGTGTACATAAATAGAGGTATTTAAACGGTTCTGTGTTCTTTTTCTCCATCTCTGCCTGTCTTGTTGTACATGGAACATGTCTCACATGAATTAATTAAAAAACTCTTAAGATGTCAGCTGCTAATTTTCCGATTTACACCACATAAACACAGCCATTTTCTCTGGACTATCTGTTGCTGCCAAGTCATGATTTCCCTGGGGGTGAGCCTTGCAATAACCAAGTGGTGAGACACATAGCCCTCTATATTTAAATGTTTCAGGTACACTCCGATAGGTGTCACATACAGTATCTTCTATTGACATGATCTTCTATTGTTTGTCCTCACGTGTCTGTTTTTCAGCATAAAGTACTCTGTAGCCACTTAGTGTGGACACCATGTGAGACCACACACAGTCTCTCTTCTTCACTTCATCCCTCTCCCACATCTCCCTAAATCCTCTGGGTTATACCAGCTATTTTGGTGAACCCCTCCCGCATCTGAACTGGCAGACACAGAGGGCAAAGCATGATGTGAGTTGGTCGGGTCAACAAGAGGTATTATTAAAGAGATGCAATACAGACAGAGATGTAGTAGTCCCAGAGTTAATGATCCAAGGTCAGTTTTGCATTTCACCTCCTGATTTAAGATGACTGACCGTGTTAGAATTTAAAAAACCAAGGCTAAATCATGCTCTCTCGTCTGCAGGTATGTTTTGATGTGAGAGAGGAAGCCAGTCCTGTCATCGCCACCTCAGCCGCTCTTAGGATAACCTTCGGGCCAACTGGGGGCCCAAGGCAGGTTAGGAGACACCGCAATTGTGATGAACTGAGAGAATATTAGGGTAGCACTGTAATTGATGAATCATATACTGTCTGCCTCTGTTCTTACCTCTTTCCCTTTCTGTCTTCTACACCTCTCTCCCCACCTTGTCTTTCTTCCTCGTTTTATAATGCACAACATATGCGCATTGAAGTATTTACATTTACATTTAAGTCATTTAGCAGACGCTCTTATCCAGAGCGACTTACAAATTGGTGCATTCACCTTATGACATCCAGTGGAACAGCCACTTTACAATAGTGCATCTAAATCTTTTAAGGGGGGTGAGAAGGATTACTTTATCCTATCCTAGGTATTCCTTAAAGAGGTGGGGTTTCAGGTGTCTCCGGAAGGTGGTGATTGACTCCGCTGTCCTGGCATCGTGAGGGAGTTTGTTCCACCATTGGGGAGCCAGAGCAGCGAACAGTTTTGACTGGGCTGAGCGGGAACTGTACTTCCTCAGTGGTAGGGAGGCGAGCAGGCCAGAGGTGGATGAACGCAGTGCCCTTGTTTGGGTGTAGGGCCTGATCAGAGCCTGGAGGTACTGAGGTGCCGTTCCCCTCACGGCTCCGTAGGCAAGCACCATGGTCTTGTAACGGATGCGAGCTTCAACTGGAAGCCAGTGGAGAGAGCGGAGGAGCGGGGTGACGTGAGAGAACTTGGGAAGGTTGAACACCAGACGGGCTGCGGCGTTCTGGATGAGTTGTAGGGGTTTAATGGCACAGGCAGGGAGCCCAGCCAACAGCGAGTTGCAGTAATCCAGAAGGGGAGATGACAAGTGCCTGGATTAGGACCTGCGCCGCTTCCTGTGTGAGGCAGGGTCGTACTCTGCGGATGTTGTAGAGCATGAACCTACAGGAACGGGCCACCGCCTTGATGTTAGTTGAGAACGACAGGGTGTTGTCCAGGATCACGCCAAGGTTCTTAGTGCTCTGGGAGGAGGACACAATGGAGTTGTCAACCGTGATGGCGAGATCATGGAACGGGCAGTCCTTCCCGGGAGGAAGAGCAGCTCCGTCTTGCCGAGGTTCAGCTTGAGGTGGTGATCCGTCATCCACACTGATATGTCTGTCAGACATGCAGAGATGCGATTCGCCACCTGGTCATCAGAAGGGGGAAAGGAGAAGATTAATTGTGTGTCGTCTGCATAGCAATGATAGGAGAGACCATGTGAGGTTATGACAGAGCCAAGTGACTTGGTGTATAGCGAGAATAAGAGAGGGCCTAGAACAGAGCCCTGGGGGACACCAGTGGTGAGAGCGCGTGGTGAGGAGACAGATTCTCGCCACGCCACCTGGTAGGAGCGACCTGTCAGGTAGGACGCAATCCAAGCGTGGGCCGCGCCGGAGATGCCCAACTCGGAGAGGGTTGAGAGGAGGATCTGATGGTTCACAGTATCGAAGGCAGCCGATAGGTCTAGAAGGATGAGAGCAGAGGAGAGAGAGTTAGCTTTAGCAGTGCGGAGCGCCTCCGTGATACAGAGAAGAGCAGTCTCAGTTGAATGACTAGTCTTGAAACCTGACTGATTTGGATCAAGAAGGTCATTCTGAGAGAGATAGCGGGAGAGCTGGCCAAGGACGGCACGTTCAAGAGTTTTGGAGAGAAAAGAAAGAAGGGATACTGGTCTGTAGTTGTTGACATCGGAGGGATCGAGTGTAGGTTTTTTCAGAAGGGGTGCAACTCTCGCTCTCTTGAAGACGGAAGGGACGTAGCCAGCGGTCAGGGATGAGTTGATGAGCGAGGTGAGGTAAGGGAGAAGGTCTCCGGAAATGGTCTGGAGAAGAGAGGAGGGGATAGGGTCGAGCGGGCAGGTTGTTGGGCGGCCGGCCGTCACAAGACGCGAGATTTCATCTGGAGAGAGAGGGAGAAAGAGGTCAGAGCACAGGGTAGGGCAGTGTGAGCAGAACCAGCGGTGTCGTTTGACTTAGCAAACGAGGATCGGATGTCGTCGACCTTCTTTTCAAAATGGTTGACGAAGTCATCTGCAGAGAGAGAGGAGGGGGAGGGGGAGGAGGATTCAGGAGGGAGGAGAAGGTGGCAAAGAGCTTCCTAGGGTTAGAGGCAGATGCTTGGAATTTAGAGTGGTAGAAAGTGGCTTTAGCAGCAGAGACAGAGGAGGAAAATGTAGAGAGGAGGGAGTGAAAGGATGCCAGGTCCGCAGGGAGGGGAGCTGCCCGGAGCCCTGTTCTGTGTGGTCCTTCTAGCTCATTAGAGCATGGCGCTTGTAACGCCAGGGTAGTGGGTTCGATTCCCGGGACCACCCATACGTAGAATGTATGCACACATGACTGTAAGTCCGGATAAAAGCGTCTGCTAAATGGCATATATTATTTATATATTATTATATACTGTGAGCTCGCAATGAGTCGTCGAGCCACGGAGCGGGAGGGGAGGACCGAGCCGGCCTGGAAGATAGGGGACATAGAGAGTCAAAGGATGCAGAAAGGGAGGAGAGGAGGGTTGAGGAGGCAGAATCAGGAGATAGGTTGGAGAAGGTTTGAGCAGAGGGAAGAGATGATAGGATGGAAGAGGAGCGAGTAGCGGGGAGAGAGAGCGAAGGTTGGGACGGCGCGATACCATCCGAGTAGGGGCAGTGTGGGAAGTGTTGGATGAGAGCGAGAGGGAAAAGGATACAAGGTAGTGGTCGGAGACTTGGAGGGAGTTGCAATGAGGTTAGTGGAAGAACAGCATCTAGTAAAGATGAGGTCGAGCGTATTGCCTGCCTTGTGAGTAGGGGGAAGGTGAGAGGGTGAGGTCAAAAGAGGAAAGGAGTGGAAAGAAGGAGGCAGAGAGGAATGAGTCAAAGGTAGACGTGGGGAGGTTAAAGTCGCCCAGAACTGTGAGAGGTGAGCCGTCCTCAGGAAAGGAGCTTATCAAGACATCAAGCTCATTGATGAACTCTCCGAGGGGACCTGGAGGGCGATAAATGATAAGGATGTTAAGCTTGAAAGGGCTGGTAACTGTGACAGCATGAAATTCAAAGGAGGCGATAGACAGATGGGTAAGGGGAGAAAGAGAGAATGACCACTTGGGAGAGATGAGGATCCCGGTGCCACCACCCCGCTGACCAGAAGCTCTCGGGGTGTGCGAGAACACGTGGGCGGACGAAGAGAGAGCAGTAGGAGTAGCAGTGTTATCTGTGGTGATCCATGTTTCCGTCAGTGCCAAGAAGTTGAGGGACTGGAGGGAGGCATAGGCTGAGATGAACTCTGCCTTGTTGGCCGCAGATCGGCAGTTCCAGAGGCTACCGGAGACCTGGAACTCCACGTGGGTCGTGCGCGCTGGGACCACCAGATTAGGGTGGCCGCGGCCACGCGGTGTGGAGCGTTTGTATGGTCTGTGCAGAGAGGAGATAACAGGGATAGACAGACACATAGTTGACAGGCTACAGAAGAGGCTACGCTAATGCAAGGAGATTGGAATGACAAGTGGACTACACGTCTCGAATGTTCAGAAAGTTAAGCTTACGTAGCAAGAATCTTATTGACTAAAATTATTAAAATGATACAGTACAGCTGAAGTAGGCTAGCTGGCAGTGGCTGCGTTGTTGACTTTGTAGGCTAGCTGGCAGTGGCTACGTTGTTGACACTACACTAATCAAGTCGTTCCGTTGAGTGTAATAGTTTCTACAGTGCTGCTATTCGGGGCTAGCTGGCTAGCTAGCAGTGTTGATTACGTTACGTTGCGTTAAAAGAACGACAATAGCTGGCTAGCTAACCTAGAAAATCGCTCTAGACTACACAATTATCTTTGATACACAGACGGCTATGTAGCTAGCTATGTAGCTAGCTACGATCAAACAAATCAAACCGTTGTGCTGTAATGAAATGAAATGAAAATGTGATACTACCTGTGGAGCGAAGCGGAATGCGACCGGGTTGTTGAGTGCGGAAGTTCTATTCAGTAGACGTTGGCTAGCTGTTGGCTAGCTAGCAGTGTCTCCTACGTTAAGGACGACAAATAGCTGGCTAGCTAACCTCGGTAAATTAAGATAATCACTCTAAGACTACACGCTCTAAACTACACAATTATCTTGGATACGAAGACAGCAAAGACAACTATGTAGCTAGCTAACACTACACTAATCAAGTCGTCCAGTTGAGTGTAATAGTTTCTACAGTGCTGCTATTCGGTAGACGGTGGACGTTTGCTAGCTGGCTAGCTGCTGGGCAGATAGCAGTGTAGACTACGTTAGGACGACGAAATACGAAGTTGCAATAGAAGTGCTGACTGTTTCACTTTGTTGTCCTCTTTCTTTTCCTTTTTCTTCTGTCCTTCTTTTGTCCTTATTTTGTCTTCCTTTCTTCTGTTAACTAGATATTTTTTGTTGTTATTCTTTGTAAGCTAGCTAGCTTCTTCCCTAGCAACTGCTTAGCAACAAGTAAACAATTCTGCTAGCAATTCAGCTAGCTAAGATAACTGTACAATTTTATGAAAAATAGTTAATTTTTCAAAAGCCTGTCTTTTTTGGTTTGTTCCTTGTTTTGTCTTCTATTGAGTCTTGCAGTTTTCTCTTGATTTTTTCGATGTACTTCACTCTAAAAAAACATTTAAATCTCAATATATACAGGAGCTCATTTTTCAGCAGCTGCTCAATTTAGAACTCCGGAACATTGAATATTAACATTGAATATGGAACATTAATATTTATAATATTACAATTATCATAGTTATAATGCATTTACCTATTTATAACACCTGGATAATGAACTTCTTTCAATAAAGCATTTCACATTCTCCACTGGTTGAAATTAAGTCTCATTGAAATACTATCCTGTGTCCTCAGATGAATGCAGATGAAGGGAGTTCGATATGCATAGTTTTTTTTCTTCTGTATATGTGAATTACAAATCAATAATGTTTCTAGTCTATTGCATAGTAACAATGTGTAATCATTGATGTCCCAAGAACGGTAAACACTGTTGAAGTGTATAATTGTAATACATACACATATACACAGCATCATTCAAATAATGGAGTTTGATATGACTGAAAAATAATGTCTCAGAGATTCATACCTGAACCACACCTTCATTTGCCAAGGAAGAGTACATGATCAGTGAATATATTCAATGTACAGGCAACAATGTGGGAATCTCATGCGTGGTAATAACTACAGTATATGTGTATATAGGACTTGCATCCTTGGCACAATGAAGTTATTATATTCTATCCAAAGGCTTCATTAATGCCATTCAGACTTGAAGTTGATAGAACAACGATGATAGCTGAGGTTCATAGATTGGTATTTTTATTTATCCGTTATTTTACCAGGTAAGTTGACTGAGAACACGTTCTCATTGGCAGCAACGACCTGGGGAATAGTTACAGGGGAGAGGAGGGGGATGAATGAGCCAATTGTAAACTGGGGATTATTAGGTGACCATGATGGTTTGTGAGGGCCAGATTGGGAATTTAGCCAGGATATTAGTTCAGAACCTAACGTTTTAGATCGGCTACATACGGCTACATACTGCTACATACTGTAGCTAGCTACACATCCATAGGCATACAGTTATTTTTATCCTCCACTATACTATAAGCAAGTAAATAGTTAGCTAGCTACGTTACTTCAGCTGCATTTCAAGGCAAGCTTACACAATTGTACATTCAATTTGCAGTAAATGCTATAGCTAGCTAGATTCTTTACACCCACTGTTTCACAAGACAACAAGCCTGGTTCGCTGGTTTTCTCAGGAGTCCCTATAACATTAAACAACATGAATTACAAATGAATTCTCATAACACTAACTAGCTGGATAATAAATTAACTTTATGACCAAAAAAATATGTACAAACGTTTGTCTCTACATTAACTAACATATTTCTCTCAATTTTAAATGTTTTGCTTGACTCGTTATGACGTTATAACAACTTACATCTGGTTCCACCGTAATATTTTGTCAGCCATCATTGTTTAAGAACGCCACAAAGGCAAGGGTGGCTCGCGTCAAAATTCGTCATTGAAACCACTCGATATGATTGATCATATAAAAACCTTGGGACCCAAATGCATAACGAGTGCTCTACCGCTTGTGGTGGTCTGGAGCAATGAAGCCGTGGCGCTGGGTACCTCTAGGTCCCGTGGTGCAAGCTCGCAACTTTTAAAGGAGGAACCACTGTAGGTCTTCCAACACTTGTTGTGGCCACAGTGTCAAAAACGTAGGTTACTCCCAATGCCAACCCATTCATCACAACTAACTGAGTGTGTGTTCCATATTTAGTGGATGTGCTTTACTGGCAGTATAACAAGACAAGTGGGAGGTGATTTATATGAATAGAAAAACCCCTGCAAAACAAGCTGGCTATGGCCGGGTGGAGATGATATAAAATGCATTAGGAGGTCAGCAATAAATCATTCTGAACTCCCAGAGAAAGGGGTAAAGCCTATAACTGAGATGGGTGAGATGGGTGAGATGGGGTAGTGTGTGTGTGTATGTGTACAGTGTGTGTGTGTGTGTGTGTGTGTGTGTGTGTGTGTGTGTGTGTGTGTGTGTGTGTGTGTGTGTGTGTGTGTGTGTGTGTGTGTGTGTGTGTGTGTGTGTGTGTGTGTGTGTGTGTGTGTGTGTGTGTGTGTGTGTGTGTGTGTGTGCGTGTGCGTGTGCGTGTGCGTGTGTGTGTGTGAGAAAGAGAAACCACTTTCTCTTCAATCACTCTATCGTGGCAGCTCAGACCCGAAGACCACAGCACACACTGCTTCATCTCTCTTGTCCTCTGTTTATACCAAATGGGAGAGGGAGAGGAGTAAATATGTGTGGTGGAAGAAGACTGAGAGGAAGATCAAGAGCTGTAGTCTCAGATGCGATTAGGGCTACTATAATTGATCATGTAATAAATCATGGTCTATCAATGAGAGAGGCTGGTCTGTGTCACGACTTCCGCCGAAGTCGGCTCCTTTCCGTGTTCGGGTGGCATTCGGCGATCGACGTCACCGGCTTTCCAGCCATCACCGCTCCATTTTTCATATGTCCATTTGTCTTGTCTTGTTCCAAAACACACCTGGTTTTCATTTCCCCAATCAATCTACTTGTATTTAACCCTCTGTTTCCCATCATGTCTTTGTGTGGAATTGTTTCATATTGTGCAGTGTTTGATTTATGCGCTTGACTTTTATTTATGTTCCGTGTTTTGAGCGCGTTTGATCATTGTAGTGCTCTCGTTTTGGAACGGAACATAAATGTGCGCCTGTTAACTATACTCTGCTCTCCTGCAACTGACTTCGCCTCCAGTACATGCCATAACAGTCTGAGAGTGCAGCCCACCTTACTCTCCATTCCTCAACCCCGTAGAGGAATTATTTTCCTCATGGAGGTGGAAGGTTTATGACCACCATCCACATGATCAAATGTCCCTCCTGGACACAATGAATGCTGGATGCCTGGACATATCTGCAGAAGATTGCCAGGGATGGAGCAGGCATGCCAAAATATTCTTTCCTATGTGTATTGCCCAAGATGACATAAGATGTGATGTGAATGTGATGTGAATCTGTGGCCAAATGCAGAAGACAGGGTTGACTAACATTGCCAGTGTATCTGTATCGGTAGGTGGATGGTGTATATACAAATGATTGTATTTTGCAATCATTCCATGCCAAAAAATGATATAAAACATATTGAAATATATTGCATAATTTCTGATTCATCCTGTAATATACACTGCAGTAAATTCTAAATAAATTCGAAATAGTCTAAATAGTAAATAGTAAATTTAGACTATTTAGTAAATTCTAAATAGTCTAAATAGACAGATCAGATCAGTCATTCTTGTTTTGTAAAGACATTTTACAAAAGAAAACATGGTGTAATGCCACCTGTTGTTAGTGTTGTTTAGGTCATTGTTTGCCTGTTGGGTGACAACCTTTGCTAGTGTTATGGAAGAATGAGTTGATTTGAGACATGTATAAAGGGTTTTGGTAGTTTTAGTGCATTTTGGATGGGAAATTAACTGCTGTGCCAAGCTGAAAGTTGGTTAGGAGATCCTAGCGATTGTAAAAAACTGTAATGAATTTCACACACACCAGATTCTACTACCTCTCACCGTCGACATTTACCCCTCAGCATAATCACAATATGATCCTGATTATTATACATTAAATAGAAAGCACCTTCTGTTGTGACATTAATTTATATGTATGGCCGGTATGGAATTACCTACTGTTTCATTATGGTGAAATGTCATCACACATAATGTCAAATCATAAGTTCACGTTCAAGTTTGACTTATCACATGTACAAGTACAGTGAAATACTTAATGTGCAAGTCCTACCCAACAGGACAGTATTCAATATCAACAAAATAAAAAATAAATTAAAATTAAAATACGGGAGAAATCAGAAATAAGAAAAGAAGCTACAGTTGATGTCGGAAGTTTACATACTACACTTAGGTTGGAGTCATTAAAAAATGTATTTCAACCACTCCACAAATTTCTTGTCAACAAGCTATAGTTTTGGCAAATCGGTTAGGACATCTACTTTGTGCATGACACAAGTCATTTTTCCAACAATTGTTTACAGACAGATCATTTCACTTATAATTCACTGTATCACAATTCCAGTGGGTCAGAAGTTTACATACACTAAATTGACTGTGCCCCCTGTCCCCTCTGTGTGTGTTTTTCCATGAGTTTACTGTCCTGTACGACTGACAGGTCTTGCTCTTTGTTACCGCAGTGATTAGGGGATGACAGGTGCCCTCGTCTAGCATCAAGGACAGGTGTGTGTATAGTGTACCTGTGGACAGCACAGTGGAAACTGAGTCTGTGTTTGTGTTTCAAGACTGCAAGTGTGGAATGGATACAGTGTGTGTGTGTGTGTGTGTGTGTGTGTGTGTGTGTGTGTGTGTGTGTGTGTGTGTGTGTGTGTGTGTGTGTGTGTGTGTGTGTGTGTGTGTGTGTGTGTGTGTGTGTGTGTGTGTGTGTGTGTGTGTGTGTGTGTGTGTGTGTGTGTGTGTGAAATAATACAGTTCCTCCTTAGTCTGTGTCTTCCTTACAGGACACGTACAGTATGTACAGTTATTTCTACTTTAGTTTATTTGGTACATATTTTCTTAACCGTATTTCTTGAACTGCGTTGTTGGTTAATGGCATTAGAAAGCGTTTCACAGTAAGATCTACCTACACCTGTTGTATTCGGCACATGTGACAGATACAATTGGATTTGATTTGATTTTGATTTGACTATGGGGACACACTATAAAAACTATTTCCAGTAAATAGAACCCACTAAATCAGTACAACTAAACTCTCTGAGATTATAAGAGTTATTTTCAGTTCAACAGATTTTTGATGACGATTCATGGCCAGAGCCCCATTTCATTGTAATGCCCAGTTGACTCCCATTATAACCAGTCTATTATATGAAAGACTCATGTTAATACATCCAAATAAGTGGCTGATGTATGGTCACACACACACACACACGCATGTACAGACATACACACACAGGCGATCACGCATGCACACAAACACACACACGCACACATTCACAACATTATGACGATGGATTAAGGGTCCTAGCCGAGCCAGGCAGACTGGTCAATGTGAAATCAATATCACCTACGCATTATTAGCCCACACATTATTCAGCAGAAAACACAACACCACACAGAGAGAGAGAAGGCTAAGGTCGGGTCTACACTTGACACCAACATGCGACTTATGCTATTAGAATACGAAGATCGCATTGAAAGGACGGGTCTAGACGCACAAAAGTGGTCTGATTGTGTTCAGATCTGGCTGATCACAGGTGGTCAGGGATGCATTGTGTGTGGATTTCTCCTTAGTCTGGATGCAATCGGGCTACCGAAAGCCCATACAGTGAGCGAAGTCATCAACACTTCTCCCACAAGTCCAAAAAACTGTTGTTTTGGGATCGGGATGCACCTTTTCATTATAAAGTTGAGGAAATATGTTCATAACGTGTTTGCTGGCTAGCTAATATTTATATACATTTTGGGGGATTTGGCTAGAGTTCTGCTAACAAGTATGCTATGCTTTCAGCGTTGCTTGCTAGCTTGCTGGCTAGTTACAAAGGTTATCTGTCTAGTTAGCAACAGCAGTTAGCAACTGCCAACAGTTGTTGTTGTGTTATGATACTGGCATTTGAATATAACACAGGAAAAGGAAATCCGGACACACTGTGGACACGGTAGACACATTTAAATGTAGGTGTAGACGCATGACACGTTCAGAATTCCATGATCAAAACTCTATGATCAGAATACTAAAGCTGCATGTACTGTCAAGTCTAGACAGGGCCTAATGGTCATCCGCAGAAAGCACTGCCTGGAGGCTGGCACATACTGCTGTAACACATTCACTCCATACAAACTTGTAGACTATGGTGCCAGCTACAGGAGTAGTAAGGTCTGTTCAAATGCATGGTGTGTACAGTAGATGATGATTACGGTGATGTCTTTACTTTAGTTGTTATTAATGATGATGAAGATATATATTTTCTATATGGTGTATTTTGAGCGTAATGGTGTATTTAATGATTATGCTCACAATAATGATGTCTGCTTTGATATGTTTTTTTTGTTAATGACATTGTTTTAACAATGGTGTTGATGCACGCACATTTATAATGACGCTGATGATGTTTCAGCTATAATAATGGAGTTGTCGACTCACTTCCTAAAAGTGGGAATTCCATGGAGGGATCGCCCCTGTGACACTCCTGACCCCTGGCTGTGTCCGGAGAGCAGACTGTCCGTCTCAAACTGGAACGTTCCCTCCGGGTCACCCGGGATGTCCAGGAATTCTCCGTCACTCCAAACCCCCACAGTCCCATCCATCGTCGTGTACTTGATGTATATGGTAACACTGGCCTGGAATGGAAGCGTCAACCAATGAAAATTAGGCAAAACAAACTAGAAACACACTATGGTCAGAGAGTAAGTTGACAACAACTAATAAAGGCTTCATAGAGCATTCACAAGGTCATCATTAGCAATACATAGATGCTCCACAAATCATTCATAATCAATTTCATATTGCTTAAATGAAATGGTAATATAAAAGTGGCAGTGAAAGAGGTAGCCAAGGTCCGTTGCTCTAATCTTTTCTTGTTTTGTTAAGTGACATGTATGCCTCAGGATTGCGGCATCCGGGATTACTTACCCTCTCTGCTGGTATGTAAGTCAATGGGTGAGAGAGAGGGAAACACACTAGGGGTAACTCAACCCAACTCTCCCCTAGCCATTGCTCCACGACAGGGTGGGTAACACATCTCCAAACTATCCCCATAGGGGACATCTGTAGTTAAAGAGACTCAAAATCTTCATAATGACGTCTTTAATTAAACTGGAACAAAGAATCCATTCTTGGTTGAAATTAAACTAAAATTGACTTCCGGCTTTCTTGACAAGTGAATATGGGGGGAAAAAAAGTGTGACAACTGTAAATTTGTGAGACAGAATCTGCCTACAATTTCTGTAAAACAATTGTTGTAAAGCTCAATATTGGTTGATAGAGACAGTTGTGGTCACTTGCAGCACAAAGATACATTTGGTTTGACAGTAAGTGCTTAGATTGATCTGAACAGGAAGATGCAGAGACAGAGCAATTCTTCTTTCCTGTCTTCTGGGGACTAATACACCTCCCTGGACAGTCAACTGATCTTTATTACAACCCAAGCAATTTGTTACATTTCTCTCGCTCTCTTTTTCTCTCCTTTTCTCTCTTTCCCTCTTTCTCCCCTCTCTCTCTCTCTCTCTCTCTCTCTCTCTCTCTCTCTCTCTCTCTCTCTCTCTCTCTCTCTCTCTCTCTCTCTCTCTCTCTCTCACTCCCTATCTCTGCCCTGTGACTGCAGAGCCAGTGAAGTTAGAGGCGTTACCATGGTATCCCCGCATCTTTCAGCAGGACGCGTTAAATAAAAACACCTCTGTTCAGTTTAAACACAGGTGAGACTCTGGGCCGGCTGTGTTCATCTACTCTCTCATCTACTATTCTGACTTGTGTGTGACATCATCTCTATGGAGCCATTTCCTGGCTGCGTCATGAAAAGTTGCAGATACCAGCTTTGTTTACTAGCAGTGGATACGACCACATGCAACTTCAAATGCCGCTTGTGCAAGTAAACAAACACGTAATCAGATGATTACCGTTTACAACATCGCTATTGTAACGGCCGTCGTCGGTGGAAGAAGGTGAGGACCAAGGTGCAGCATGGTAAGTGTTCGTGATTTTTAATATAATCAAAACTAAACAAAATAACAACTAGGAAGAACGAACAAACGAAACAATCCTGTCTAGATGACACACAAAACAGAAAATGATCACCCACGAAACACAATAGAAAACAGGCTACCTAAGTATGGTTCTCAATCAGGGACAACGATTGACAGCTGCCTCTGATTGAGAACCATACCAGGCCAAACACAGAAATAGCAAATCATAGAAAAACTAACATAGACAACCCACCCAACTCACGCCCTGACCATACTAAAACAAAGACATAACAAAAGAACTAAGGTCAGAACGTGACAGCTATGTCATCAAAGGATTGATTACCTAAATGTTAGCTCGCCAGCGAGGCTAGGTAAAATATCACAACTAGAGCTAGATAAAGACAGAAAAATAAAATACTTGTTGAACATAATTATAGCCATCAGTCCTGCGTGTTTTCATGGTTATCACTCATTCCCTGTTAAGTGTGTCAAGGTCCCAACATCAGTGTTAGCTATTGTTAGCTATTGGTGCCGGGATAAGCTCTCACACAGTCTCTCTCTCTGTTTCTCTGTCCTCCTCTCTATAACGCTCTTGATCTCTCCATCCCTTGCTCCCATTATCTCACACTTTCTCTTTTCCATTCTCTCACATACTGTTTCTTTCTTTATACAGTGCATTCGGAAAGTATTCAAACCCCTTGACTTTTTCCTAATTTTGTTAAGTGACAGCCTTATTCTAAAATGGATTAAATGTTTTTTTCCCCCTCATCAATCTACACACAATGATGACCATAATGATGAGGCAAAAACAGGTATTTAGAAAGTTTAAAAAACTGAAATATCACATTTACATATGCACTCAGATCATTTACTCAGTACTTTGCTGAAGCACCTTTGGCAGCGATTACAGTCTTGATTCTTCTTGGGTATGACGCTACAAACTTGCCAGCTCTGTCAAGTTGGATGGGGAGCGTCGCTGCAGTGCTATTTTCAGTCCCTCCAGAGTTGTTCAATCGGGTTCAAGTCCGGGCTCTGGTTGGACCACTCAAGGACATTCAGAGACTTGTCCCGAAGCCACTCCTGCGTTGTCTTGGCCGTGTGCTTATTGGAAGGTGAAGAACCTTTGCCCCAGTCTGAAGTCCTGAGAGCTCTGCAGCAGGTTTTCATCAAAGATCTTTCTGTACTTTGCTCTGTTCATCTTTCCCTCGATCCTGACTAGTCTCCCAGTCCCTGCCACTGAAAAACATCCTCACAGCATGATGCTGCCACTATCGTGCTTGACCGTAGGGAGGGTGCAAGGTTTCCTCCTGACGTGACGCCTGGCATTCAATCCAAAGAGTTCAATCTTGGTTTCATCAGACCAGAAAATCTTGTTTCTCATGGCCCGAGTCCTTTAGTTTCCTTTTGGCAAACTCCAAGCGGGCTGTCATGTCCCTTTTACTGAGGAGTGGCTTCAGCCTGGCCACTCTACCATAAAGGCCAGATTGGTGGAATGCTGCAGAGATGGTTGTCCTTCTGGAAGGTTCTCCCAGCTCCACAGAGGTTCTCTGTGCTCTGTCAAAATGACCATTGGGTTATTGGTCTCCTCCCTGACCAAGGCCCTTCTCCCTCGATTGCTCAGTGTTGGCCGGGCGGCCAGGTCTAGAAAGAGTCTTGGTGTTTCCAAACTTCTTGTATTTAAGAATGATGGGAGGCCAATGTGTTCTTGTGGAACTTCAATGCTGCAGACATTTTTTGTTCCCCTTCCCCAGTTCTGTACCTTGACACAATCCTGTCTCTGAGCTCTACGGACAATTTCTTTGACCTCATGGCTTAGTTTTTGCACCTGAGCTCAATTTCAGATCTGATAGCAAAGGGTCAGAAAATGTTATTTGTAAACATTTCTAAAAATGTGTTTTTCCTTTGTCATTAATGGTTATTATGTGCAGATTGATGAAGAGAAAATATAATTTAATCAATTTTAGAACAAGGCTATTAAGTAACAAAATGTGTAAAAAGGGAAGGGGTCTGAATACTCTCCAAATACACTGTATGTGGCTGTTGGATCAATACTCACCTGAGGTCAATAAAATACTTATCATTTTGGCTGTGTTCAGTATATACTGTATGATGTCCATAGATCAGTATGGAGGATTCTCATTCTTATGGCTATGGATATCTAAACTGATCAGGGACCAGTGTTGGGAATTACCCTGATGGCGGTGTTGTTGTCGTCGATGAGTGTGTCTGTCACCTCTAGCTGGCCCTCCTCTGCCACCTTCTGTAGAACCATCTTGAAGGTTCCAATGACTCTGGAACAACAGAACCACAATAACCATGATCAACCACTGTTTCACAAAAAGAGCAGAATATTCCTGATTCAGTGGGTCGTGGCATAGAACTGTGCCTTGGCTAAAAACACTGGTATTTTTATGTGATTGTTCAGAGATAAGACTTCAAGTAGGCCACATTTGCATTTTAGCTGGGTTTGCTAGGTTCCATTAGGTTGATAGTGTTGTCCTTGCACAGCTCAGTCTGTCTCTCTGTATCTATCTCTCTTTTCACTGTCTTCCTTGACTATCTGACATTCCCATCAAAATCAAATCAAATTTTATTTGTCACATACACATGGTTAGCAGATGTTAATGCGAGTGTAGCGAAATGCTTGTGCTTCTAGTTCCGACAATGCAGTGATAACCAACAAGTACTCTAACTAACAATTCCAAAACTACTGTCTTATACACAGTGTAAGGGGATAAAGAATATGTACATAAGGATATATGAATGAGTGATGGTACAGAGCAGCATACAGTAGATGGTATCGAGTACAGTATATACATATGAGATGAGTATGTAGACAAAGTAAACAAAGTGGCATAGTTAAAGTGGCTAGTGATACATGTATTACATAAGGATGCAGTCGATGATATAGAGTACAGTATATACGTATGCATATGAGATGAATAATGTAGGGTAAGTAACATTATATAAGGTAGCATTGTTTAAAGTGGCTAGTGATATATTTACATCATTCCCATCAATCCCATTATTAAAGTGGCTGGAGTTGGGTCAGTGTCAATGACAGTGTGTTGGCAGCAGCCACTCAATGTTAGTGGTGGCTGTTTAACAGTCTGATGGCCTTGAGATAGAAGCTGTTTTTCAGTCTCTCGGTCCCAGCTTTGATGCACCTGTACTTACCTCGCCTTCTGGATGATAGCGGGGTGAACAGGCAGTGGTTCGGGTGGTTGATGTCCTTGATGATCGGGGGCAGGTAGTTTGCCCCCGGTGATGCGTTGTGCAGGCCTCACTACCCTTTGGAGAGCCTTACGGTTGAGGGCGGAGCAGTTGCCGTACCAGGCGGTGATACAGCCCGCCAGGATGCTCTCGATTGTGCATCTGTAGAAGTTTGTGAGTGCTTTTGGTGACAAGCCGAATTTCTTCAGCCTCCTGAGTTTGAAGAGGCGCTGCTGCGCCTTCTTCACGACGCTGTCAGTGTGAGTGGACCAATTCAGTTTGTCTGTGATGTGTATGCCGAGGAACTTAAAACTTGCTACCCTCTCCACTACTGTTCCATCGATGTGGATAGGGGGGTGTTCCCTCTGCTGTTTCCTGAAGTCCACAATCATCTCCTTAGTTTTGTTGACGTTGAGTGTGAGGTTATTTTCCTGACACCACACTCCGTATGTGTGTGTGCCTGTGTGTGTATGTGTGTGAGTGTGTAGGCAGAGTGATGGGAACTGGCTCGGACAGGCAGGGAGAGTCGTTGGCCGCTACAACAACTAACCAGTAAAGAGGAGCAGACGGAGAAATAGACTCTTATTAGAACAACAGAGATAGAGCTACAGACACGGACGCAGATACGGACGCACACAAACACTGAATAAAGGGTAACACACCCTATTTGCTCTATACACCTTCACTTTCTCTATTCCGATACTGATATCGTCACTTTTCCCTGTGATCTCATGCCTGTTTCTCTCTCAGAGAATATTAAACTGCAAAAATTCAAACCCGGCCAGGTCGCTCAAGATCCACTGCGAAATTAGACGTCCGATCATGTAAGCAGGATGTCAGGAGATTACTTCAAAACCGTCCTCTAGGGACAACGGTGAGCACTATTACAATTGAGATTTGCTAGGGTGTTGTGGGCGGGCGTAAACTGCCAGCTCCGGCTCCGAGGGTCGCGTGTTCAATCCCAGTGCTAGGCAATCCCAGTGCAAACCTTAACCCCTAAACTATTCAGAATTAATGCCTGAATTTTAACTTTCAAAATGTTACGTTCATGGACAAGGGATTGGACACCTGATTTTGCGGTAAGACAGTCAGAGCTTGTTGCCAAACCAGCAGGTCTGTTCTCGACAAGCACACACACGGACACACACAATATCCTCTGCCCAGCCCCATCACCCATCCGCCAGTGAGTACTTGTTGAAGTTAAGTAGCAACCAACTCTATCCCCATTCCAACACCTGACAGTTATTTCCTTACAATATTGTCGGGGGAAACTCATTAGCTGCTATCGCTGCCCTGAGGAAAAACAACTTTAACAAAGTGTCTAAGAAAACGTAGGTGATTTATTCCTTTAGCATATCAACTTTAGAGTGCTGTTAACTTCCTGTCCTTTAGCAAAGTTGCTGCCTAGAATAACAACATTTTAGCAAAATTGCTGCCTAGAAAAACAACATTTTATTATCTTCAATTGTTTTTGACCCCCCCAAAAAGCCAAAGGCTGCAAATGACTTTATTGGGCGATAAGCCTATCTCAATTCTCATTCTCTAACATTCCATAGTTTCCCAATGTACCAGACTGCATACAGAAATATGGGTTACACTCTATGACCAACAAGAACAGTGTAAAGGATTCATTAAGCCTTCATAGAGCATTTATAAGGCCTTCATATGTGCTTCACAAATCATTTACAAGCAAATGTAATTTGAATTGGCTGTTTGTTAAAAGTGGGAGCGAAACCTGGTACCATTTGTATTCAGTCAGAGAATTATAAAGGTGTGAATAATTGATATAGTTTCCCCCGGACAATATTGTAGCAGAGCAATCAATCACACACCACACAAAGACCCAGTAAACTACTACTATATATCCACACACACACACACACACACACACACACACACACACACACACACACACACACACACACACACACACACACACACACACACACACACACACACACACACACACACACACACACACACACACACACACACACACACACATACACATTAATCCACTGGGAGCCCAACTACACGTAATATAAGACAACCACAGTCAATAGTCTCACACTCTGTCACATACACACACACTGGAGGAGGTTGAGGGGGGGGGGGTTCTCCTAAGGGATGGTCAGTAACAGTGAGAGGCCTGGGGATTATGAGAAGTGACAGGCAGGGAGCAAACTTGGGCCATTAGGATATGTGTGAGTGTGTGTGTGTGTGAGAGAGAGAGAGAGAGAGAGAGAGTAAGAGAGAGGCTATTTGGTGCTTTCACTAAAATACCAATCACAAACCACCATTGTGTTCATCACTCTAAATTCTCTGTATCCACTTTTATTTCACCAACCATTCTCTCTTACCTGGTTGCATCCAGTTCTAATTGTTCAACTTTGTGCAACTAGTTGCAAGCCTCAGCCAATCAAAGCAAAATACTTTTGTCACATGATCCATTCAAAGTTTCAGAATTCTAACCAGTTATCATGTCAACACAGCTACCTGTCACTGCCAGTGTGCATAAAGGTTGACAGAAGAGACATTAGCAGAATGGGAGATATCTACCATTTGGCATCATGGCTAGTCAAATGAACATGGTTTGGCAGTCAATAAATGCAATTATTGAAGTGAACCCAAACCTTTCCCTGACCAGTTTCAACTGAAATTGTTCACCCTGAACTGTGCTAATTAGCTAGCTAACATTAGCTTAATTCCTTGCTAGCATGGTTAGCTCGTTGCTAGCTAGTCATGTTGGTGTTCGTAATGTCATTTTGTCTAGCTAGCCAGCAGCTCAACATGGGGGTAGTGCAGAATAAAAAAATAAAAATATGACAGAAGCAGCCTCAATCTGATTTGCTGTTGCAAACTATTTTTGCTGTTGCGTCATGTAACAGCAAAGTTGCTTGAGATGATGTCACTTGCAACCTGAAACTGCAACTAAAAGTGTGTGAAAGTTGCTTCATGCATTTCTAGCCTGACTCTCTCTTGCTTTCCACCCTTTCCCTCCCTTCCCTCCCTTTCCACCCTTTCCCTCTCCTACCCTTTCCCTCCCTTTCCCCCCTTTCCCTCCCTCTCCCTTCCTTTCCCCCCTTTCCCTCCCTTTCCCCCCCTTTCCCATCCTTGCACTCCCTTTCCCTCCCTTTCCCACCCTTTCCCTCCCTTTCCCTCCCTTTCCACCCTTTCCCTCTCCCACCCTTTCCCTCCCTTTCCCTCCCTCTCCCTCCCTTTCCCCCCATTTCCCTCCCTTTCCCTCCCTCTCCCTCCCTTTCCCCCCCTTTCCCTCCCTTTCCCATCCTTGCACTCCCTTTCCCTCCTTCTCCCACCCTTTCCCCCCTTTCCCTCCCTCTCCCTCCCTTTCCCCCTTTCCCTCCCTTTCCCTCCATCTCCCTCCCTTTCCCTCCCTTTCCCCCCTTTCCCTCCCTTTCCCCCCTTTCCCATCCTTGCACTCCCTTTCCCTCCCTTTCCCCCCTTTCCCTCCCTCAACCTCCCTTTCCCCCCTTTCCCTCCCTCTACCTCCCTTTCCCCCCTTTCCCTCCCTCTCCCTCCCTTTCCCTCCCTTCCCCCCCTTTCCCTCCCTTTCCCATCCTTTACATCCCTTTCCCCCCCTTTCCCCCCCTTTCCCTCCCTTTCCCATCCTTGCACTCCCTTTCCCTCCCTTTCCCACCCTTTCCCACCCTCTCCCTCCTTTTCCCTCCATTTTTCACCACCACCCATGTCTCTCTCAATTTAAGGGCTTTATTGGCATGGGAAACATATGTTAACATTGCCAAAGCAAGTGAAGTAGATAATAAAAAACAAAGTGAAATAAACAATAAAAATGAACAGTATCATTACACTCACAAAAGTTCAAAAATAATAAAGACATTTCGAATGTCATATTATGTTCAAATAGTTCAAGTACAAAAGGGCAAATAAATATGGGTTGTATTTACAATGGTGTTTGTTCTTCACTAGTTGCCCTTTTCCTGTGGCAACAGGTCACAAAAATCGTGCTGCTGTGATGGCACACTGGGGAATTTTACCCAATAGATATGTGAGTTCATCAAAATTGGGTTTGCAGTATGTACATACCCAGCGTGCTACAGAGCTGCAGGAGTTGTGACCTGTTTTTGTTGGTTATGTTGTCGTAGTTCTGCCTATGGTGGGCGTATGGGGGAGGGAATGCTATCACCTCCAGGCAGGTGTCTCTCTCTCTTTCGCTCTCTCTCTCATTCTCACACTCTCTCACCCTCTCTCTGTATCTCTCATGCTTTCCCTCTCTCCCCCTTTTCTCTGTGCCTGTAATCTCCCTCTCTCCCTCCCTCCTGAGAGATGGATGCAGTATGCAGCACAATACTGCAGGCAAATAATAACAACTGCAGCCAAATGAAGGAACAGAATAGTCAATACAGACTATGGAGGATAAACCTTATGTACAGAACTTAACACCAGGTTTAATCCTCACTGTCACAAATCATTCCCCCACCAATGCAGACAGCTAGGCTTCATCTGGAAGTAGCTAAGTCTTTCCATACTGAGTACTGAATAATACCATGGTATACATGTCCTTATTTGGCTCATAGCCAGAATACCTTGGATTACTCTCTAGTTTGGAATATAGCTTATCTCTTTCTTCATAGAAAAGAAAACCAATATCAACTTTTATTGCATCCATCTATTTGGTACAGGAGGATGCAGGATACTGTCCTCTTCACTGTTCTCTCTCCTCCACCCCTTTCTTCTCTCCCCCCCCATCTTCCTCTCCTCTCTACTCTGTCTTTTCGTTATCACGATGGTGATCGATACCTCGATACCTCCTCAGAAAAGTGAACGGTTTGTCAGTTCCTTTCAGCCTTTGTAAGCGTGTACAACTCCTGAATAATTGAAGAAAACCAGCCTATCATGTTCTGGCTCACTTTTTGGCTCTTCAAAAGGTGCCATTCATTATTGATCCTGATGTGCCAAACAATTTACTTTCATCTGCTTCATAATTTAAAGCAGAGGTCATCTCCTTCCTTCTCAAGTGAAATACATGTTTTCTTTCTAGGTCAACCCTCAAAATCTCAAGTTAGCTGTCTTTAAATAAATGAATACAAAAATGTACCTTTACTTAACTAGGCAAGTCAGTTAAGAACAAAATCTTATTCAATGATGGCCTACCTGGGAAGAGTGGGTTAACTGCCTTGTTCAGGGGCAGAGTGACATACTTTTACCTTGTCAGCACCCTTTTGGTTACTGGCCCAAGGCTCTAACCACTAGGCTACCTGCCACCCTGGCTTCTATCGAGCAATACATTAAATTGAAGCTTAACTACAATAATAAGTGTTGCTGTTCGAAGACATGAATGCAGAGAAGATCTTGGAGTACGAGTGGGAAACGATGCACAGGTTGTTTAGTATTCTCTCATAGAAATGACTGTATGCTTTACACTTGCACATGATTTAGTTTTCATCATCACATTACAAAGCAGTGCCCCCCGTTGGCCAACAGTGAGACATGAATAAAACTTGTACACACACACACAGACACAGACACAGACAGACACACAAACACACACAATCTCTCTTGTATGCCCCTGTAAAAGTTAAGGGGCAGTTTATGAGTTCTCTATGTGAGGGGCAGCTACTCTGGCAAATGACAATGACCCTCTGCACTAAAGAGCCTGATGAGGTTTCTATGTTAACGTAGCCAATGCTTGGTTATAATATTGTGGCTACTAAACGTGAACGTCTTGTGTAAAGAATATGTTTGGCAATATTATTTTTAGTTATTGAACCAACTTAATTAATTTTTTACTGGGAATTTATTTAATTATTTGAAGAAATTTGGATAGCTAATTCCAAATGAAAAACTGAACTTAGAAGAAGAGGAAAAAAATGGGTTGCATTTACATGAAGTATTAGTTTGTATTTGTTATTTATTAGGTTTAACCAAAGGGTAAAAGTAAGTTGAGTGTTGAAAGATTGCAACTTAAAATATAGGTTTGCCAAAACAGTTGGCATTGAATCATATATTTGGTTTCAACAAATGTAGTATTTTTCAATTGAAAAAACCTAACTCATTTAGTTGTCACCAGTTAAAGTATTTTTTGTTGTTGGTTGATCCAAAGAGTCTTTGTTTACAGTGCAGAGGAAATGAGGGATACTAGGGATGAAGGCATGATTTGCAGTCTGTGGGGGAAGAGAGGGAGGGAGACGGGGAGAGAGCGGAGGCGAAAGCAGAGAGAAGCTGAGTTTGGGAGGAGAAGATACACATGAATTATACAATGTGAGGGGCTTTGTGGAGGAAGGATTTCATATGCTCACATCCCTTAACACAGATATAATTGGAGGAAAAAACTTTGAGAAGCAATAAGGTTTTGGGTTGTATTAAAGTGCAGTGTTCCCCATTAGTGCAACACCGAGGTTGCATCAATAGTATATGAGGTGATATTAAAGTTTTAAAATGATGCATATAACTGGCCAGGTAAACCACTAAAGTGTGCATGTGCGTGCATGTGTGTCATCATCATCACGAAACTCATTGTGTTTTGGTAACATGACCAGGTCATCCCACCACTCCCTCTTACCCTCCATTGCCGTGAACCAAAAGGTTATGAGTTAAAATCCCAGGTGAGGACATATTGAATAATAATTACTGTCTAAATGAACATGCACAATGTAATCATGAATGTTTATGAGGGTGAAATACAGTGTATTCGGAAAGTATTCAGACCACTTCCCTTTATCCACATTTTGTTATGTTACAGCCTTATTCTAAAATGTCTAAAAGTATTCAATCTACACACAATACCCCATAATGACAATGTGAAAAAAAGGTTTTTAGAGTTTTTGGCAAACAGAAATATCTTATTTACATAACTATTCAGAACCTTTGCTAAATGACTCAAAATTGAGCTCATGTTTATCTTGTTTCCATTGATAATCCTTGAGCTGTTTCGACAACTTGATTGGAGTCCACCTGTGATCATTTCATTTGATTGGACCGGATTTGGAAAGGCTATGTCTATATAAGGTCCCTGTCTATATAAGGTCCCAGAGTTGACGATGCATGTCCGAGAAAAAAACAAGCCATGAGGTTGAAAGAATTGTCCGTAGAGCTCTGAGACAGGATTGTGTTGAGGCACAGGTCCCCAAGAACACAGTGGCCTCCATCATTCTTACATGGAAGAAGTTTGGAACCACCAAGACTCTTCCTAGAGCTGGCCGCCCGGCCAAACTGAGCAATCAACTGAGCTCCAGAGTTCCACTGTGGAGATGTGAGAACCTTCCAGAAGGACAACCGTCTCTGCAGCACTCCACCAATCAGGCCTTTATGGTACAGTGGCGAGATGGAAGCCACTCCTCAGTAAAAGGCAAATGACAGCCCGCTTGGAGTTTGCCAAAGGCACCTAAAGGACTCTCAGATCATGACAAACAAGATTCTCTGGTCTGATGAAACTAAGATTTAACTCTTTGGCTCCTATGCCATGTGTCTTGCCTGGAGGAAATGTGCCACCATCCCAACGGTGAAGCATGGTGGTGGCAGCATCATGCTGTGATGTATTTCAGCTGCAGGGACTGGGATACTGGTCAGGATCGTTGGAAAGATGAACAAAGTACAGAGATATCCTTGAAGAAAACCTGCTCCAGAGCTCTGAGGAACTCAGACTGGGGCGAAGGTTCACCTTCCAACAGGACAACAACCCTGAACACACGGCCAAGACAATGTAGGATTGGCTTCGGAACAAGTATGTCTTTGAGGAGCCCAGCCAGAGCTCGGACTTGAACCCGATCGAACATCTCTGAAGAGATCTGAAAATAGCTGTGCAGTCATTCTCCCCATCCAACCTGACAGAGCTTGAGATGATCTGCGGATAGAAATGGGAGAAACTCCCCAAATACAGGTGTGCCAAGCTTGTAGTATCATCATATCACATTGTCCCCATGTGCAGTTGCAAACTGTAGTCTGGCTTTTTTATGGTGGCTTTGGATTTTCTTCCTCTTTGAGTGGCCTTTCAGGTTATGTCGATGTAGGACTCGTTTTACTGTGGATATGGATACTTTTGTACCTGTTTCCTCCATCATCTTCACAAGGTCCTTTGCTGTTGTTCTGGGGTTGATTTGCACTTTTCGCACCAAAGTACATTCATCTCTAGGAGACAGAACACGTCTCCTTCCTGAGCGGTATGACGGCTGCGTGGTCCCATGGTGTTTATACTTGCATACTATTGTTTGTACAGATGAATGTGGTACCTTCCGGTGTTTGGAAATTACTCCCAAGGATGATCCAGACTTGTGGAAGTCTACACTATTCTTTCTGAGGTCTTGGCTGATTTCTTTTGATTTTCCCATGCTGTCAAGCAAAGAAGCACTGAATTTGAAGGTAGGCCTTGAAATACATTCACTTGTACACCTCCAATTGACTCAAATGATGTCAATTAGCAGAAGCTTGTCAGATGTCAATTATCGGAAGCTTCTAAAGCCATGACATAATTTTCGGAAAATTTCCAAGCTGTTTAAAGGCACAGTCAACTTAGTGTATGTAAACTTCTGACCCACTGGAATTGTGATACAGTGAATTATAAGTGAAATAATCTCTCTGTTAACAATTGTTGGAAAAATTACTTGTGTCATCCACAAAGTAGATGTCCTAACCAACTTGCCAAAACTGTAGTTTGTTAACAGGAAATTTGTGGAGTGGTTGAAAATCGAGTTTTAATGACTCCAACCTAAGTGTATGTAAACTTCCATCTTCAACTGTACATGTAGGTAGGGTTATTAAAGTGACTATGCATAGATGATAGCAACAGAGAGTAGCAGCGGTGTAAATGGGGGGGGGGGGAGCAATGCAAATAGTCTGGGTGGCCATTTGACAAGATGTTTAGGAGTCTTATGGCTTGGGGGTAGAAGCTGTTTAGAAACCTCTTGGACCTAGACATTGTGCTCCAGTACTACTTGCCGTGTGGTAGCAGAGAGAACAGTCTATGACTAGGGTGGCTAGAGACAATAGGGCCTTCCTCTTACACGCCTGGCTTGGTCCCAGTGATGTACTGGGCCGTACCCGCTATCCTCTGTAGTGCCTTGCAGTCGGAGAACAAGCAGTTGCCATACCAGGCAGTGATGCAACCAGTCTGGATGCTCTCGATGGTGCAGCTGTAGAACCTTTTGAGGATATGGGGACTCATGCCAAATTCCGCCATAAGCAAACAAGAAAACGCTCACCCAGAGGTGGCTCTCCAAGTAGCCGGGGACTTTAATGCAGGGAAACTTAAATCCATCTTACCAAATTTCTATCACCATTGTGAATGTGCATTGCAGTGCTAGAGGCGTTACTACAGATCCAGGTTCATTCACGGGCTGTGCCACATCCGGCCATGGCCGGGAGTACGATAGAATGGTGCACAATTGGCGCCGCCCGGGTTAGGGGAGCGTTTGGCTGGGGGAGTTTACTTGGCTCATCGCGCCATAGAGCTCCTTGTGTCATTTCCGGTCACAACTTGTAGACTTGTTTACATGCTGCTGTGCGGTTTGTTGCTAACCTTACTTTGCTACCTGCCAACTTTACGTTTTTTACTTTTTAAATGACCGTTTAATATTTTTTTTAATTTCCTCGCTCAACTTTTTTCATTCAACTTTTTCACTCCAGACGCTTTATTTGGACATGGTTCGGCAGGACTTCCACCAGCCAAAGCTGAGTAGTAACATTAACATTATGCCTTCTAATTGCAGTCACTGTACTCCTAATATACTGGAGAACGATCGCCTTATGACAAAGATAGCTGCAAGCCTAGCTTCAGACGCAATCGTTAGGCAAGGGTATTTTAAGTGTAGGAAAGGATGAAACAGCGTCTGTGCCACTAATAAATGCAGATAGTAGTATAAATCCCCTCGCACAGTCCCCGTAGCCGAACAATTTTCTCATGGCTTCTGGAAGGAAATGCTGTAGGAATGCTCAACCGGTGTCGCTCATTCAGCAGACAGAAACATTCAACCGTTCTCCCCATTAAGCACCAGGTCGGAGTCAGAGGCCGAGCCTTCTCTGGTCTCTCCTCCTCCCATTACGGGGTCTAAGACACCGAAGCCTCCCATCATTAGCTCTGACAAATTGAAAACCCTAGTCACTGGTGACTCTATTACCCGTAGTATTAGACTTAACTCCAGCCACTTTAAAAATGGGAATTGATGGGAATTGATGTAAAATATATCACTAGCCACTTTAAACAATGCTACTTAATATAATGTTTACATACCCTACATTATTTATCTCAAATGTATACGTATATACTGTACTCTATATCATCCACTGAATCTTTATGTAATACATGTATCACTAGCCACTTTAAACTATGCCACTTTGTTTACATACTCATCTCATAAGTATATACTGTACTCAATACCATCTACTGCATCTTGCCTCTGTACCATCACTCATTCATATATCTTTATGTACATATTCTTTATCCCTTTACACTTATGTGTATAAGGTAGTAGTTTTGGAATTGTTAGCTAGATTACTCATTGGTTATTACTGTATTGTCGGAACTAGAAGCACAAGCATTTCACTACACTCGCATTAACATCTGCTAACCATGTGTATGTGACAAATAAAATTTGATTTGATTTAAAACAAATCATCCAGCGATCATACACTGTTTACCAGGGGGCTGGACTACGGACGTTAAGGCTAATCTGAAGATGGTGCTGGCTAAAGCTAAAACTGGCGAGTGTAGAGAGTACCAACAATGTTAGAATGAAACAGTCAAAGCTCACCAAGCGCAACATAGCTTCAGCCTGTAAATCAGCGAGAAAGATGTGTCAGCATCGAGTAATTGTCTCTGGCCCCTTCCCAGTTAGGGGGAGTGATGAGCTCTATAGCAGAGTCTCACAACTCAATCACTGGTTGAAAACTGATTTTTGCCCATCCCAAAATATAGAATTTGTAGATAATTGGCCCTCTTTCTGGGACTCACCCACAAACAGCACCAAGCCTGGCCTGCTGAGGAGTGACGGACTCCATCCTAGCTGGAGTGGTGCTCTCATCTTATCTACGAACATAGACAGGGCTCTAACTCCCCTCGTTCCACAATGAGATAGGGTGCAGGCCAGGCAGCAGGCTGTTAGCCAGCCTGCCAGCTTAGTGGAGTCTGTCACTAGCACAGTCAGTGTAGTCAGCTCAGCTATCCCCATTGAAGCCATGTCTGTGCCTCGATCTAGGTTGGGCAAAACTAAACATGACGGTGTTCGCCATAGCAATCTCACTGGAATAAAGACCTCCTCCATTCCTGTCATTATTGAAAGAGATTGTGATATCTCACATCTCAAAATAGGGCTACTTAATGTTAGATCCCTCACTTCAAAGGCAGTTATAGTCAATGAACTAATCACTGATCATAATCTTGATGTGATTGGCCTGACTGAAACATGGCTTAAGCCTAATGAATTTACTGTGTTAAATGAGGCCTCTCCTCCTGGTTACACTAGTGACCATATCCCCCCGCGCATCCCGCAAAGGCGGAGGTGTTGCTGACATTAACAATAGCACATTTCAAATTAGACAATCAAAAACGACTGTGTTTTCGTCTTTTGAGCTTCTAGTCATGAAATCTATGCAGCCAACTCAATCACTTTTTATAGCTACTGTTTACAGGCCTCCTGGGCCGTATACAGCGTTCCTCACTGAGTTCCCAGAATTCCCATTGGATCTTGTAGTCATGGCAGGTAATATTCACATTTTTGGTGACTTTAATATTCACATGGAGAAGTCCACAGACCCACTCCAAAAGGCTTTTGGAGCCATCACCGACTCAGTGGATTATGTGCAACATTCCTCCGGACCTACTCACTGCCACAGTCATACTCTGGACCTAGTTTTATCCCGTGGAATAAATGTTGTGGATCTTAATGTTTTTCCTCATAATCCTGGACTATCGGACCACCAGTTTATTACGTTTGCAATCGCAACAAATAGTCTGCTCAGACCCCAACCAAGGATCATCAAAAGCCGTGCTATAAATTAACCACCTAACTGAGGAACTCAATTTAAACTTGCATAATACCCTAGATGCTGTCCTACCCCTAAAAACAAAAACATTCATCATAAGAAACTAGCTCCCTGGTATACAGAAAATACCTGAGCCCTGAAGAAAGCTTCCAGAAAATTGGAACGGAAATGGCGCAACACCAAACTGGCAGTCTTCCGACTAGCTTGGAAAGACAGTACCTACAGTAGCTACTTCCTGTTCTTGACACTCCTATGTTGAACATAAACGTTTCCCTATACACCAGATGTGTACCAAACTCACTAAAAGTGGCAGTAATAAAGCCTCTCTTGAAAAAGCAAAACCTTGACCCAGAAAATATAATAACTATCGGCCTATATCGAATCTCCCATTCCTCTCAACATTTTTTGAAAAAGCTGTTGCGCAGCAGATCACTGCCTTCCTGAAGACAAACAATGTATACGAAATGCTTCAGTCTGGTTTTAGACCCCATCATACCACTGAGACTGCACTTGTGAAGGTGGTAAATTACCTTTTAATGGCGTCAGACAGAGGCTCTGCATCTCTCCTTGTGCTCCTAGACCTTAGTTCTGCTTTTGATTTTACTGCTAACCTACAAAGCATGACATGGGCTTGCTCTCTATGGTCACAAGACGCAGGCCTCCTTACTGTCCCTAGAATTTCTAAGCACACAGCTGGAGGCAGGGTTGTCTCCTATAGAGCTCCATTTTTATGGTCTGCCTATCCATGTGAGTGACGCAGACTCTCGACCTTTGTCTATATTGAAGTCTCATCTCTTCAGTAGGTCCTGCGATTGAGTGTAGTCTGGCCCAGGAGTGTGAAGGTGAACTGAAAGGCACTGGAGCAACGAAGTGCCCCTGCTGTCTCTGCCTGGCCGGTTCCCCTCTCCTCACTGGGATTTTCTGTATCAATATCTACTACGGCGGTTGAATCCCTGGCTTATTGGTGCTCTTCCATGCTGTCCCTAGGAGGGGTGCGTCACTTGAGTGGGTTGAGTCACTGACGTGATCTTCCTCTCTGGGTTGGTGCCCCCCCTTGGGTTGTGCCGTGGCAGAGATCTTGTCCTTCTGTAGCTCAGTTGGTAGAGCATGGCGCTTGTAACGCCAGGGTAGTGGGTTCGATCCCCGGGACCACCCATACGTAGAATGTATGCACACATGACTGTAAGTCGCTTTGGATAAAAGCATCTGCTAAATGGCATATATTATATTATTATTATCTTTGTGGGCAATACTCGGCCTTGTCTCAGGATTGTAAGTTGGTGGTTGAAGATATCCCTCTAGTGGTGTGGGGGCTGTGCTTTGGCAAAGTGGGTGGGGTTATATCCTGCCAGTTTGGCCATGTCCAGGGGTATCGTCAGACGGGGCCACAGTGTCTCCCGACCCTTCCTGTCTCAGCCTCCAGTATTTATGCTGCAGTAGTTTATGTGTCCGTCCGGGGGCTAGGGTCAGTCTGTTATATCTGGAGTATTTCTCCTGTCTTATCCGGTGTCCTGTGTGAATTTAAGTATACTCTCTCTCATTTTCTCTCTCTTTCTCTCCCTCTTTCTCTCAGAGGACCTGAGCCCTTGGACCATGCCTCAGGACTACCTGGTCTGATGACTCCTTGCTGTCCTCAGTCAAATCAAATCAAATGTTATTTGTCACATACACACGGTTAGCAGATGTTAATGCGAGTGTAGCGAAATGCTAGTGCTTCTAGTTCCGACCATGCAGTAATATCTAACAAGTCATTTAACAATTTCACAACAACTAACTTATACACACAAGGGTAAAGGAATTAATAAGAATATGTAGATAAAAATATATGGATGAGCGATGGCCTAACGGCATAGGCGAGATGCAGTAGATGCTTTGATGTACATTTCAGTCTACCTGGTTGTGCTGCTGCTCCAGTTTCAACTGTTTAGCCTGCGGCTATGGAACCCTGACCTGTTCACCGAATGTACTACCTTGTCCCAGACCTGCTGTTTTCATTTCTCTAGAGACAGCCGGGGCGGGTAGAGATACGCTGAATGATCGGCTATGAAAAGTCAACTGACATTGACTTCTGAGGTGCTGACCTGTTGCACCCTCTACAACCATTGTGATTATTATTATCTGACCCTGCTGGTCATCTATGGACATTTGAACATCTTGACCATGTCCTGTTATCACCTCCACCCGGCACAGCCAGAAGAGGACTGCCCCCCCCCCCCCTCACAGCCTGGTTCCTCTCTAGGTTCCTTCCTAGGTTCCGATCTTTCTAGGGAGTTTTTCCTAGCCACCGTGCTTCTATACCTGCATTGCTTGCTGTTTGGTGTTTTAGGCTGGGTTTCTGTACAGCACATTGTGACCAGCTGATGTCAGAAGGGCTTTATAAATACATTTGAATTTTGAAAATGGATTGATAGCGATTCCTTGTGACGGGCCGGGTGCCTGAAGGCTGATCGCCGGTTAAACAGTGTTTAATCCGACACATTGGTGCGGATGGCTTCCGGGGTTAAGCTGGCGAGTGTTAAGGAGCACGGTTAGGGGGGGAATGTTTTTGGAGGAATCGTGACTCCACCTTGCCTCTCCCGAGTTCGTTGGGGAGTTGCAGCGAAGAGACAAGAGCAAAATTGGGGAGAATTTTTTTTATTTTTAAATTTACAATAATAAATAGACAGCCTCCAAAGTTAGTGATGATGTATCTGTAGTAAGAATGTCAACAGTTAACAGTGCCTAAAAGAAACGTGGTCTGTCGTTTCATTTGTATCATTGGAATCATATGAGTCCGTGCTTATTTTTGTTATTTCTTCATGTATCTCATCTATCATATGCACACGCATACAGAGCCTACTTTGAGTGGAATATCATCTCTAATCATAGAGATAGACAGAGATGTAGCATCTACTGTATATACTGTACCTGTGTTTTTACTTCATCCTTCAAGTCTCGTCCTTAGCGTCTGAGTAGTTGAGCTCAGGTGCGACAGATGCGTCCATTAGCATACGGCGCTAATACAATTTCATGACTGCCTCGCTCCACTCTATTAGAAGCCCATTCAGATGCTCCACTGCAGCCAATCCCACATACAATTGAATCAATCTATCACCTCGCAGTCAAGAAGCGCTAGGAGCTGATTGCCTATCTGAAGTGCCTTTAGCTAGATTATTGTGTGCATTATGTCCGTCTGAGGATGGCAGGAGGAAAGTGATGGAAGGGTTATGGTGACCTTCCCTCAATGTTCCAACTGTTAGTTAGACCCTGGTTAGTATGGTGGTGTGTGGCAGTGTTGTGCGTATTATTATTCCTCTGACCCCTGTTTGGAGTGTGTATTGAGCATGCTGAGATTCAGGTATTTGTTGGTTTGAGTTTTGTTAGTAGTAGCAGTAATCTCGGTTCTGGGTCCATATGTGTTTAGAGACAAAAAATAGGACGAGGATCAGAACTGAAGCGGACCTCCGCCCTCTCTCTTTGCAAGGGGCGGCAGGGTAGCCTAGTGGTTAGAGCGTTGGACTAGTAACCGGAAGGTTGCGAGTTCAAACCCCCGAGCTGACAAGGTACAAATCTGTCGTTCTACCCCTGAACAGGCAGTTAACCCACTATTCCCAGGCTGTCATTGAAAATAAGAATGTGTTCTTAACTGACTTGCCTGGTTAAATAAAGGTAAAATAAAATAAAATTTATGGCCAAATGTCCCCTCACTTTCTGAAATTCAAAAGATGCTAATACCTGTGAAATTGTGATTTGTCCAAAGCACTGAAACTTTCGCTGCTCATTCTCTCACGCATCTCATGTATCATGACAGATCGACGGTACTATTTATGTGTATGTAGTCTCTCCACGAGAGATTATGGTAGTACTTATGTTACAGTGTTGTGTTTGAGTGTATTGTAGGTAACTGACCTGTTGGTGAAGACTTTGCTGTAGTTGAACACTTGAACTTCCAGCATCTCATTTTCATCCACTCTACTGGCAATCGGCCATCGGAACGTCTGAGGGGCGAGAAAGACTAATTAAGGATTCAGCCCAAAACTATGTGACAGTGTGACAGGCTGCACAACCACAGGCTATAATGATTCAACCACAACATCCACAGTTTACAGGAAAATCATTTGACTGACCGGTTTAAAAGTATTTCATGTCAATCATTAACCACAACAGGCAATTTAAAAAAGTCCACCAGCCTTCTCTTACTGGGCCATAGAATATCTAATTACTTGTTTTACTAAGCAAGAGAAAAAATTTCAACCCAACGCCAAAGCAACACCACCGGCAACATGAATAACTGAAATTGTGAGAAAACCTTAATTGGATTTCTTCAAGATAAACCCAAGTTGTGCTGCTGAGTCATCTCTAACAGACACAACAGAAGTTGCACCACAGCATGCAAACGCTATGCATCTCAGTGATCTAATCTCTATTATAAACTGGTTGGTTCGAGCCCCAAAGCTGATTTGCTGACAGCCGTGGTACATCAGACTGTATACCACGGGTATGACAAAATGTTTATTTTTTACTGCTCTAATTATGTTGGTAAGCAGTTTATAATAGCAATGAGGAACCTCAGGTTTCTTTTATTTATTACATTTTTATTTAACCTTCATTTAACTAGGCAAACCAGTTAAGAACAAATTCTTATTTTACCCCAGACAAAACCTCCCCTAACCCGGACGATGCTGGGCCAGTTATGCGCTGCCCTATGAGACTCCCGACCACAGCAGGTTGTGATACAGCCAAGGATCAAACCAGGTTCTGCAGTGATACCTCTAGCACTGAGATGCAGTGTCTTAGATCGCTGCGCCACTCGGGGGTTTGTGATATATGGCCAATATACCTTGATACGGGCTGTGTCCAGACACTCTGCATTGCGTCTTGCATAAGAACAGCCCTTAGCCGTGGTATATTGGCCATATCCCACACCCCCGCGGGCCTTACTGCTTAAAATGACTGTCCACAGTTGATTAGCCAATCAGCAGCCTTTCCCCCTGTGTTGTCACCTTATGTAAGTTCTGTTTAAAAAAAATTGAGGGTGGAATGGGGTAAGGATCCAAAGAGTGAGAGAGAGCCTAGCTAAATCCTGTCAAGGGTACAACAGCAAGACAGAGCTGAGGGAATTCAATTGTTCTCTGTCAGTCTTGTCTGTTGTAACGTTGAACTAAATGTGTCTATGTCAGTGCTGGATGTGTGATGGGAAATGTTTGAAGCTCATCCAGCCCTTGCTGGTCCTTTCTGCTCCTGGTTGCTGACAGCACAGTGGGCTGTTTTTACTCAGAGCAGTTATCCACCAGGCCTGCCCCTTTATTTAAACCTGGGGTTCCACCTGCCACTGTAATCCATACAGACAAGAGACAAGCCCTTAGGTGTGTGTATGCGTGTGTGTGCACCCACATGAAAAAATACTATAGTATACAGTACTTAAATGTTATACTATTACCTGTAGTGTTTTGGTGGACTTTACTGGACTAAAACCCCACAGTGAATACTGTATACTGTAGCATGCTGTAGTATTTACAGTTAACTACGATCACGATCACTGATCTCAGCCATTTTTTTGTGCTCAGGAGGACCACATTCTTGTTCCTCTTTGGGAGGTAAGAAACTAGAGTAATGGTTGGGGTGAAGGCAAACTGATGAGAAGGCCTCTCTCCCCCTAATTGCGAGGAGTGCAGGGGGAGCTCAGGCTTGTTCTTTCTAACTGTGCCGACCACGGTGATCTTCCTCATCAGGAGCTGCTGGCTGAGTTCAATCAGTAGCACACATAATCTCAATTTCTCAGTGTGTGTGTTTGTGTATGTGTGAATGTGTGTGTGTATGTGTGTGTGTCTTTGTGTTTTTGTGGTGTGTAAATTATTGAATAACTGCCGGGTCAAAAATGACCCCAAGACAATCTTTGTACCCTGGTGGTGTACAGCTTTCATGGAAATATGAACAAAGGCGATGCTTCACTTTTTCTAATGTTGGGGTCAATCGAGGAAAATTAATCAAATTTCAAGTTGAAAAAATATAATTTAGGGGATTTTCTCTGCTGTTAAACATCGTGGCGGGTCATTTTTGACCCTTAAGACAACACAAGGGTTAAGTATTGTTGTGGACTTAGAACATCCCCCGGCACCCAGTGTAGCTGTATATGTGTACTGTTTTGTATGTGTGTCTTTCGGAGGGGTTCGGTTAAAGGACCCAACGTGTTGGCATCTTCCATAAATTGAACTCCACCATAGGAAGAGTTAGAAAGAATAAGATGAAGCTCCGATAATATGGATAACTGTTGAAAGACATTGTAATGGACACAGTGCAACCTTTGGTAGGGAGGCTGCTGGAAGGCTTTGGCTACGGTACAGCAAACCAGCCCCAGCCCCTGCTCATCTCACAGGGGAAGTGAAATGGCTACAATGACTTTGTGGTAACACTTTACTTGACAGCTTGCCTCATAACACTTTATGACATGGTCATAACCATGTCATAGTATGTCATAACAGCGGTCCTAACATGCAATAACCTGTCATAACACTGTCATGACGCATATATTTACACTTGTTGAGACATATATTGCGTGATTTTATGGCTGGTTATGACACCCACATTTACAGTAGCCAAATGTGTTTTTTTTTCCCCTGCCAAGAAGTTTCCTTTCGTTTGAAAGTGTGTTTCTTAAATCCTTTGTTGTTGTCAAGAAGCATTATGACCATCAGAATCATATAAGCCAGATAGGCCTATCACGTACATGCCCTTATGTCAGTCATCAGTCACAAAGAGGGTTGTCTTGTCCTGCTCCTGAAATCTGCTCCTGCTTTCATCCCGGTCATCAGCAACATGTCTGACATCAACGTGTAAGCAATTGCAATGATAATTGAATATGGTCAATTTCAGAAAATGTTACAGTATTTAACATAAACATACTGTTGACAAGTTGGCTATGGTGTAATGGAATGTTTTGCCTTGTGTGGTAGGTTTTGTGGTGTTTTATACAATGTAGTAACCGAGCATGTGCTTCAAAAGTAGCTAGAATTCATATAGGCCCAATATGCTATATCTCAGTCAATTAAACAAATCTATCTTCTGGTGCCCCTGAATTGTATGTTGTGATCCGCACTTTTTTAAGTTGGGAGCACCAGTGTTACCAATACATAACCATTTTTAAGAGGGACTAAGAGCTCAATTAAAAACGAGATGTTAATCCCATGATCTGCTGTGAAACCAGGGCGACTAGAAGGGTGAGCGGCATACTGCCGTCCTAGCCATATCACACGATTCCTCCGAACTATTGCCATATACACAGATGATGAAAACATCTAGGCTGAGATAAATTATGTAGCTTTACAGCCCTCTCTGTCTCAATCACTGAGAGCAGCTTTGAGGTATAAAGTATCTATAATTAAGAGCTCCTTATAGTATTCTCTCTGAGAGTTTATACTTAACATCTGCTCGGAAGATCCTTTCAAACTTAACACCTACTTCATTTGATGTCCTTTTCAAGTTTGAAACCCATCAAAAGCCATGTAAAAGAAATGATCATATACTTATGTAATGTGTTGAATAAAAACAGTTGGATCAGCCTGATCGTGGCCTATGCTTCATCCCTTAGATAACACCTCACTCCAGTTGGAGGAATTAGCTATAGGTCATTTTCAGGGGAAGTGATGTAATATTTAGTGCTGTTCGTGCTGAGCGGTTAACTGAAATTCCACTTATTTTTCGTATTTCTAAACAACTAATTGACCAAATTTGCTTCAATTATTTGAATTCCATTTCGTTCAGTTTTTTTTCTTCTGTGAACTCAATGTGCAAAATCGCACAGTTTCTCGAGAGATAAATCAGATCCAGTCTGACCTGTGGGATGTAGTAGTTAACTGCAATGACCACAATCCATTGCGCATCTACTTGTCCGTCAGTGTTTCTTTTATGACTGCCATGTAAGAGAGAAGAATGCACGATCGTGAGGTGCTATATAGAGCAGCGTTTGTTTCACGGGGTATCTCTACCTGAAAAGGCATGATTTAAGTGATTGATAGTTGGTGTTAAGCAGTCATAAAAGCATGCCTTATTTACTCTGAAGAACTACAAAATCGTGATTTTGCCAGACAGCGTAGGCAGCAGCTCGACAGAGATGAGATGGTGACTGGGAATGAAATAATAAAGTCCTCAAAAAAAACAAATGTAATATACACAATTACTGAAATATTTTATTAAAATAAAGTAAGGTGAATAAATGATGGTTAATAATAAGTGATCATCTGTAATGGGCAGTCACTGTTTTATTCGTTTTATTCTGTGGGACATTCAACCCACATAATGCATAGTGCATTTATTAATGTTCATTTTCTTTAATCAAAAACCTTTTTCCTTTTTCCTTCATTTTAATCAAAAACCGAAATCGAAAACCGTGATTTAAAAAAAAAATAATAGAACCCAAACTGAATTGACCTCAAAATGCACAAATCGCTCAGCACTAAGTAATGTATTTCCTGGACAGGGGAGGGGAAAGGGGAGGTAGTCTACTCAAGGTTTCCCATCCTGTATTCAGCACTCCACTGAGCATGTAGGCCTAAAGCCCAAGCTCAACTCTGAGAGTTGCATTATTGAAGAGCAGAGGATCGTTGCGACCTCACATCACATCACACCAACACACACACCCTCGCTTTCAGAGATGGTGACATATTACATAATTCACTAGTGTTTCTTTCAATAATTTGTTTAACCTACGACTTGAGAGATCGGGTCTGGCACTACAGGATAAGGTGCTGTACAGAGACTGCAGATAATGCGACTGTATGCTCACTAATGGTGAACAGATTTTCAAAGCCTTTATGTGTGTTTGTTTGCGTGAGTGGGTGTTTCTCCTAAGATGAAACAGCATCTCTTATATACTCTTAGAAAAAAGGGTTCCAACAGGGTTCTTCGGCTGTCCCCATAGGAGAACTCTTTTTGGTTCCAAGTAGAATCCTTTTTGATTCCAGGTAGAAATCTTTTGGGTTCCATGTAGAACCCTCTGGGGAAAGGGTTCTGCATGAAACCCAATAGGGTTCTACCTGGAATAAAAAAGGGTTCTACTTGGAACCGAAAAGGGTTATTCAAAGGGTTCCCACATGGGGACAGTTGAAGAACCCTTTTAAGTTCTAGATGGCACCTATTTTTCTAAGAGTTCAAGCTTGGTTCGCCGGCTGAGAAATTCCATCTTGTGCAACTCTCCCCATTTCGCTCCTACACTTTCTTTCTCTCTTTCTCTCCATCTCTTTTTGTAAATTGGACAGTCCATTTCTCTTTTTCTCCATAGCCTCTGTCTCCCAATCACTCAAGCATCTCTCTCACACGTTCTTACAGTCTTGCTATATCTTTCCCTATTCCTTTGTATCTCTGCATCTTTCTCTACACCCTTCAGCAACACATGCAATGATTCATGTTGAGTGCCATACAGCCACTCATAGAAAGTAATTATTCTTTACGTGCCAAATGAAACCCGATGCAAATAACATGACAATAAAGATTAAAAAACACTTGTTGACATTAAAACTCTTCAGTATAAATTAGATTTACACAGCAAATGATCAATGATGATCCTCAACGCATTATGGTCATTAAACGCCATCAGTTAATGACACTTCCATGAACACATTTTTATCTGATTAATGATGCACATAATTAAACTATCCTTCCCACACAAGTACAATCAAGAACATCCACCAGCAAATAAGGTAATTAAAGGATTAAAAAAAACAAGTGCAATATACTTACCGCATTGAGTCAGCTTTTCTCTGACTTGCTGCACTCTTTCGAGCTGATCTAAAGTGGTTTGATTGCGAACTGAATTAGACTAGACTGCAGTCTTGATTAAACTCCAATTAGTTTTTGCTTTCTTGCTGTGTGAGGCACTGAGGCCATCTGGTGTGGAGTTAACTGCGGAGAGGGAACATATGTCGAAGCAGCTTTCACAGAATCGTACATGGTCGATTAAGCAGATAGAACTATGCAATCAAACTGCACAAGTTTCTTATCTTCACCCTAAAAAAACTTCTGCTGTTCAATGTAACAAGTCAGAATTATCTGCTGATACTTCACTAAACTATCCCTAGCCTGTGGAGATTCGGAAATGGGATCAAACAATATAGCTGCGAGCAGTAATGCCAGGGTTCAAGTTTAGGCCCCATCGAGCTACCATCAGGACATATTGGACACATTGCCTTAGGATGAGCTACTTCTGTTATCCTTACCACACTTGCCTAATATCAGAACTCAACATAGAACAGATCGATTAGGTAATTTTGACCATTTTCAATGATGTTGATTACATTAAACGCCATCTTCTCCCGAAACACTGGACCAATTGGCACATCATTTTATATTTATCATCTATGAACCCATTTAAACGCATGTGCCAGGCCTCTAGCTCAAACGCTATGGCCTCTAAGAGCCAATGAGCTTGCATGAATGGTTTTGTCCTTCCACCATGCGTCTAAAATGAACCACAGCATAGTCATATCCCTGAGCATGTCTGCCAAATTTCATAATTTGGAGACAAACCGATCAAGAGAGATAAACATGTGCCCCTTATAGCACCACTGTGTGGTCAATCCGAATGTGCTAGCATATGTTGACTCTTAACAGTGTTAACAACATGTTTCCCAAGTTTTGTTACAATACTAATCCGTGTCTGAAAATATAGACCTTGGTCAATAGATATCAAGTTCATGAGAGGGTGAGGCCAAAGCATTATCTGATGGATATTTAATTATTCTTTCACCAAAGTGGCAGAATTGTTATAATACTACTAATAATAATAATGTCCGAGAAGAAATACAAAGCGTTTCACCAGCTTCGCTGCTTGAACCCCTAACAAGTGTTAGCGAGAAGTACACTATAGACACAAAAGTATGTGGTCACCCCTTCAAATGAGTGGATTTGGCTATTTCAGCCACACCCGTTGCTGACAGGTGTATAAAATCGAGCACATAGCCATGCAATCTCCATAGGAAAACGTTGGCAGTAGAATGGCCTTACTGAATAACTCAGTTACTTTCAATGTGGCACCGTCATAGGATGCCACCTTTCCAACAAGTCAGTTCATCACATTTCTGCCCTGCTAGAGCTGCCCCGGTCAATTGTAAGTGCTGTTATTGTGAAGTGGAAATGTTTAGGAGCAACATGAAGTGGAAATGTTTAGGAGCAACAACGGCTCAGCCGCGAAGTGGTAGGCTACACAAGCTCATAGAATGGGACCGCTGAGTGCAGAACCGCGTAGCGTGTAAAAATAATCTGTCCTCGGTTGCAATACTCCCTACCGAGTTCCAAACTGCCCATGGGAGCTTCATGAAATTAGTTTCCAATGCTAAGCAGCCGCACACAAGCCTAAGATCACCATACGCAATGCTAAGCATTGGCTGGAGTGGTGTAAATCTCGCCACCGTTGGACTCTGGAGCATTGGACTCTGGGGCTGTGGAAACGCGTTCTCTGGAGTGATGAATCAGGCTTCACCATCTGGCAGTCCGACGGACGAATTTGGGTTTGGTGGATGCCAGGAGAACGCTACCTACCCCAATGCATAGTGCCAACTGTAAAGTTTGGTGGATGAGGAATAATGGTGTGGGGCTGTTTTTCATGGTTCAGGCTAGGCCCCTTAGTTCCAGGAAAGGGAAATCTTAAAACTATATCATACAATGACATTTCTGTGCTTCCAACTTCGTGGCAACAGTTTGGGGAAGGCTCTTTCCTGTTTCAGCATGACAATGCCCCAATGCACAAAGTGAGGTCCATACAGAAATGGTTTGTCGTGATTGCTGTGGAAGAATTTGACTGGCCTGCACAGAGCCCTGACCTCAACTCCATCAAACACCTTTGGGATGAATTGGAACGCTGACTGCGAGCCAGGCCTAATCGCCCAACATCAGTACCCGATCTCACTAATGTAGTGGAAAGCCTTCCCAAAAGAGGGGGGACCAACTCCATATTAATGCCAATTATTTTGGAATGAGACAAGCAGGTCTCCGCATACTTTTGGTCATGTGGTGTTTCTTAAAAGCTTTTACATATAAAGTGCCTTCAGAAATGATTCTTACACCTTGACATATTCCACATTTTGTTGTGTTATAGCCTGAATTCAAAATGGATTAAATATATTTTTCTCGCCCATTTACACACAATACCCCATAATGACAACATGAAAACGTGTTTTTAGACATTTTTTACATTTATTGAAATTTAAATACACAAATATATAATTTACATACTATACTGTAAGTCTTCACACCCCTGCGTCAATAATTTGTAGAAGCACCTTTGGCAGCAATAACAGCTGTGAGTCTTTCTGGGTAAGTCTTTAAGAGCTTTGCACACCTGAATTGTACAATATTTGCACATTCTTATTTTAAATATCCTTCAAGCTCTGTCAAGTTGGTTGTTAATCATTGCTAGAAAGCCATTTTCAAGTCTTGCCATAGATTTTCATGACAATTTAAGCCAAAACTGTAACTAGGCCACTCAGGAACACTCAATGTTGGCTTGGTAAACAACTCCAGTGAATATTTGGCCTTGTGTTTTAGGTTATTGTCCTGCTGAAATGTGAATTCATCTCCCAGTGTCTGGTGGAAATCAGACTGAACCAGGTTTTCCTATAGGATTTTGTCTGTGCTTAGCGCCATTCTGTTTATTTTTTATCCTGAAAACCTCCCCAGTCCTTAATGATTACAAGCACACACATACCATGATGCAGCCACCACTATGATTGAAAAATATGGAGAGTGGTACTCAGTAATATATTGTGTTGTATTTGCCCCAAACATAACACTTTCTATTCAGGAGAAAAAGTTAAAGGTTTGCTACATTTTTTGCAGTATTACTTAATTGTCATGTTGCAAACAGGATGCATGTTTTGGAATATTTTTAATCTGTACAGGCTTCCTTCTTTTCACTCTGTCAATTAGATTAGTATTGTGGAGTAACTACCGTGTTGTTTGATCCATCTTCAGTTTCCTCCTATCACAGCCATTGAACTCTAACCTTTTTAAAGTCACTTTTGGCCTCATGGTGAAATCCCTGAGTGGTTTTCTTCCTCTCCGGCCACTCAGTTAGGAAGGACCCCTGTATCTTTGTAGTGACTGGGTGTATTGATACATCATCTAAAGTGTAATTAATAACTTCACCATGCCCAAAGGGATAATCAATGTCTGTCTTTTTTTTCTTCTTACCCATCTACCAATAGGTGCCTTTCTTTGCTAGGCAATGGAAAATAATCTCCCTTTGTTGTTGAATCTGTGTTTGAAATTCACTGCACGACTGAGAGACATCAGTCGTGCAGTGTATGTGTGGGGTACAGAGATAAGGTGGTCATTAAAAAATATTTTTAAACACTATGATTGCAAACAGAGTTAGTCCATTATTATGTGATTATGTGTTAAGCAAATTCAGGCTTGCCATAACAAAGGGGTTGAATACTTACTGACTCAAAACATTTTAGCTTCTCACTTTTAATGAATTTGTAAAAATGTACTTGCTTGACCATGCTGTGGGTCATGCAATATGCAATATTTGCTTGGTGGTCTTCACCGGACAGATATTGCTCTCTGGTTTTGTGATGAAACTAACATATGTGTAGTTGAATTTATTCCGCCACTGTGTGACTTTTGTCTTTTTGTTGTCTCTGCCTTATTGTATATCACTGTGGCATATAAACAAATGGGTTATAGAGCAAATAATGCAATTATCACAACATATTTGCTATATGGCTTTTTAAATGGCATGGCTTGGCTTCCCCACTGATTTTACCCACTGGGGTCCTGACTGGGGTTTGTATTGGGTTCTGTGGAGGGAACATCATCTTGGATTCAATAAAATGACTTACTTGCAGATACCCAAATAATTGTCTGTATGGTATTGCAATGTGTCACCATCAAACCTATATGATATCGACCTTATACCTTTCTGGTACCGGAGGTAGAAAATGCTATCAGAAATGCTAGTGGGAAGACCTTGTTAGTAGCCCTTTCCTACAGTCAATGACCAAAAACGCTCTCTTAGGCCTTATGGGTGGAACGTGATGGGTGAACAGGTGATCGAAGCAATCTTTAAGCGTGGAATCAGAATGGTCGGACCAGCGTTGAACAGACCTGAACACGGGCATTTCCTGTTTAAGTCTCTGTCTATAGGCTGGGAGCAACAAAATGGAGATGTGGTCAGATTTGCCGAAAGGAGGGAGGGCTTTGTGTGCGTCGCCGAAGTTAGAGTAGCAATGATCCAGAATTTTGCCAGCCCAATTTCCTGGGGTAACAGCGTAAGAAAGAATACATAAAAAAAAAATACTGCATCATTTCCTAAGAACGCGAAGCGAGGCGACCATCTCTGTCGGCGCCATCACGAAAGGAGTAGGAATGCACAGTAGAAAAGAGGATGAAACATTCCCCTCAGAAATTACACTGTCTGACAGTGTGTGCGCGCATTTGTTAAACAAAAACGAATAAAAACAGCAATGAATAATCCACAGTGAGAAATGCAATGAGGAACTTCGTAGTCACAAGTACCCATGAAACCACTGCCTTCAGTAAAGCTGTGTGGGGAAAAATAAGAATCTAAGGTACAGGCCTTCAGCATTATCTAGGAATACATTTCTTCTTCCATTTCTTCAATGTGCTGAGATTTTGGAGAAAACCTCTCTAGGGCAGCCCCCAGCCTTAGAGAACAGTGGGCAACCACCCAGGAATATTTTGGAAGTGAAAAACAATCCAGTCTCTATGTAGTCTACAGATGCCTGTAGTAAACATCTCACAGTCGCAAAGCCCTGTGACAAACCAGCATATTTCCTGGAGCTTGGTTATTCTGGTTTGGTTAGTCTGACGGGAATATCGTTCTCTCCATGAACTGGACGCAGGGGCGCTGAGTTAACGAGAACACTCACTAAATTAAACCCCGTCATAACAAACAGTCACATGAGTGACCTCGTTTCCTGCAACTCAACCACAGGCCGGGATAATCAGGGAAGTGATGCGGGGACTTTCAGGAAGTTACCCCACAGTGGCCAGCAACTAGCCACTGGGGTCAACCACAGCGGGAGAGGGCAGGAATCAAGACAAGGCTTTCAGTGAGAGGTAAGGTGGGACTTTAAGTGTAACCACTGTAGGCCTGGCTGACAGGTACAATATGCTATGTAATGAAGAGAATATGTAATATGTAAGCAAATGAAAAAGTCATGAAAAAGTCAATACATTTTTAACATGTTGCTTGGAGTGCCTCTCATGAAAAAGTCAGTCTATATGCCCTATGCATTATCTCTATGAAGGTTCCTCTGCCTGAATTGGGCAGAAAGTTTAGAAACAGAGAGAGAGTTATGTGAATTCATTTTTAGATCTGCATCCTCAGACTTGTCTGTTTCAAAGCACAAATCACTTCCCAACACTCCGACTGCTGTTAACTAGAGGTCCAAATACACACCAGTATTCTAGCTGGAAGAGATAGCTGCATGGTGGTATATATACAGTATATACAGTGGGGCAAAAAAAGTATTTAGTCAGACACCAATTGTGCAAGTTCTCCCACTTAAAAAGATGAGAGAGGCCTGTAATTTTCATCATAGGTACACTTCAACTATGACAGACAAAATGAGGAAAACATCCAGAAAATCACATTGTAGGATTTTTAATGAATTTATTTGCAAATTATGGTGAAAAATAAGTATTTGGTCACCTACAAACAAGCAAGATTCTTCTTTAAGAGGCTCCTCTGTCCTCCACTCGTTACCTGTATTAATGGCACCTGTTTGAACTTTTTATCAGTATAAAAGACACCTGTCCACAACCTCCAACAGTCAACCTCCAAACTCCACTATGGCCAAGACCAAAGAGCTGGTAAGCAGCTCTTTGATAAGCAGCTTGGTTTGAAGAAATCAACTGTGGGAGCAATTATTAGGAAATGGAAGATATACAAGACCACTGACAATCTCCCTCGATCCGGGGCTCCACGCAAGATCTCACCCCGTGGGGTCAAAATGATCACAAGAATGTTGAGCAAAAATCCCAGAACCACATGGGGGGACCTAGTGAATGACCTGCAGAGAGCTGGGACCAAAGTAACAAAGCCTACCATCAGCAAGGGCATTGAAGATGAAACGTAGCTGGGTCTTTCAGCATGACAATGATCCCAAACACACCGCCCTGGCAACGAAGGAGTGGCTTCGTAAGAAGCATTTCAAGGTCCTGGAGTGGCCTAGCCAGTCTCCAGATCTCAACCCCATAGAAAATCTTTGGAGGGAGTTGAAAGTCTGTGTTGCCCAGCAACAGCCCCAAAACATTACTGCTCTATAGGAGATCTGCATGGAGGAATGGGCCAAAATACCAGCAACAAAGACTTACAGAAAACGTTTGACTGTCATTGCCAACAAAGGGTATATAACAAAGTATTGAGATAAACTTTTGTTATTGACCAAATACTTATTTTCCACCATAATTTGCAAATAAATTCATAAAAAATCATACAATGTGATTTTTGGGATTTTTTTTTTTTCATTTTGTCTGTCATAGTTGAAGTGTAATAATGATGAAAATTACAGGAGAACTTGCACAATTGGTGGCTGACTAAATACTTTTTGGTGGCTGACTAAATACTTTTTTGCCCCACTGTATATTTATATTCCGGACTCTGTCATTGCTCGTTCTGATATTTTTGACATTAGTTTTACATTTTGTTTGTTGTATTGTTAGATATTGCTGCACTTTTGGAGCAAAACTGTGTACAAGACCAATAAATTTGATTTGAATATTTTGATTTGAGTGGGAGGCCCCAATTTAATGCAGCTAAAAGCTAACCCTCAAACCCAGCTGTGTTGAATTATGAATACAGATTCAGCATCCAGTCGAATATCAAAGGCATGTTCCAGGCCATGCATGAAGAAACAGGCCTCCTATCTTTATGCTAATGTTGCGGTGCTCTGCTAGAGATCCTGGGCTGGGTTATACAGTGAGTTTTATAAAGAAGATGATGAGGAGGATGATGATTAGGATGATGAAAATTAAGCTGCTATCACATCCAAAGCTTTTTGGGTCAACTTTTAAGATAAAACACCCACATACTCACACTGTTGAGGCTTTGCTCTATGCCCTAGGCTGCCTGGGGCCAGACTGGACAATCTATTGATGTTGAGTTGACATAAAGACCTCATCATCGTTTAATGGTTTGGATACATAAAGACAGGGCAGGGAGAGTAGGATAAGGCTCTGTCTGATCAGATCATTTCTCCTACATTAACTGTACCAGCTACTGTTAATGAGGGCTCAAGGAAAGCTCAGAAAAAGAAAAGTAGTGTGTGTGTGTGTGTGTGTGTGTGTGTGTGTGTGTGTGTGTGTGTGTGTGTGTGTGTGTGTGTGTGTGTGTGTGTGTGTGTGTGTGTGTGTGTGTGTGTGTGTGTGTGTGTGTGTGCGTGTGCGTGTGCGTGTGTGTGTGTGTGTTCATCTGTCTCTGGGGAAGTAGATAAAGTGTACCAATTGCCAAAATCCCCAAGTATCCCTTTAACCCTTGTGTTGTCTTAAGGGTCAAAAATGACAGCAGCGAAAACCCCCTTATTATATTTTTTTCAACTTGAAATTTGATTGCTTTTCCTAGAGTGGCCACAACAATAAAAAAAAAGTGAAACATCGCCTTTGTTCATATTTCCATGAAAGCTGTACACCACCAGGGTACAAAGATTGTCTTAGGGTCATTTTGACACGGCAGTTATAAAATAATTTACACACCACAAAAACTACAAATACACACACACACACGCAATGAGAAATTGAGAATATGTGTGCTACTGATTGAACTCAGACAAAACTAAAACTGTCTTGTGCATGTGCAGCGTCTCCCCTACAATGATCCCAACATGACAGAAAAAGTTCACAGAAAAAATATACAACATTTCAGACAAAATAAACATGTCCTGAAAGCATTATTTACTAATGGAGAATGCAGTCAGAGGCTATAAAGGTGCTGCAGATGACAGTCTCCCCAGTTGCTGAAGCCATGAGTGCACGTAAAGTCCATGGAGAAAAAGAGCACCTCCTCCCAGCTGCCCACTGTACTGAGGCTAGGAAACACTGTACCACCGATAAATCTACGATAATCGATCATTTCAGTAAGCATTGTTCTACGGCTGGCCATGCTTTCCACCTCGGGGGCGCAGAAAATGTTATATACCTATATCCATCCTGCCCTGCCTTTCTAAAATCTTCGAAAGCCAAGTCAACAAACAGATCACCGACCATTTCGAAACCCACTATGCAGTCTGGTTTCTGAGCTGGTCATGGGGGAACCTTAGTCACGCTCAAGGTCCTAAACGCCATCAATAAACCGCCATCGATAAAAGACAGTACTGTGCAGCTGTCTACATCGACCTGGCCAAATATTTCCACTCTGTCAATCATCCTATTCTTATCGGCAGACTCAATAGCCTTTCTTTCTCAAATGACTGCCTTGCCTGGTTCAGTGTGTCAAATCGGAGGGCCTGTTGTCCGGACCTCTGGCAGTCTCTATGGGGGTGCCACAGGGTTCAATTCTCAGGCTGACTCTTTTCTCTGTATACATCAATGTCGCCCTTGCTGCTGGTGATTCTCTTATCCACCTCTACGCAGACGACACCATTCTGTATACATCTGGCCCTTCTTTGGACACTGTGTTAATTAACAAACCTCCAAACAAGCTTCAGTGCCATACTCTTTCCGTGGCCTCCAACTGCTTTTAAATGCTAGTAAAACTAAATGCATGCTCTTCAACCAATTGCTACCCGCACCCGCCCGCCTGACTAGCATCACTACTCTGGATGGTTCCGACTTGGATGGATCCAAATATGTGGACAACTACAAATACCTAGGTGTCTGGTTAGACTGTAAACTCTCCTTCCAGATTCACATTAAGCATCTCCAATCCAAAATGACATCTAGAATCGGCTTCCTATTTCGCAACAAAGCCTATTTCACTCATTCTGCCAAATATACCCTCTTAAAAATGACTATCCTACCGATCCTTTACTTCGGCGCGATGTCACTTACAAAATAGCCTCCAAAACTCTAAATCAAATCAAATCAAATCTAATTTTATTTGTCACATACAAAAGGTTAGCAGATGTTAATGCGAGTGTAGCGAAATGCTTGTGCTTCTAGTTCTGACAATGCAGTGATAACCAACAAGTAATCTAACTAACAATTCCAAAACTACTGTCTTATACACAGTGTAAGGGGATAAAGATTATGTACATAAGGATATATGAATGAGTGATGGTACAGGGCAGCATACAGTAGATGGTATCGAGTACAGTATATACATATGAGTACAGTATATACATATGAGATGAGTATGTAGACAAAGTGGCATAGTTAAAGTGGCTAGTGATACATGTATTACATAAGGATGCAGTCGATGATATAGAGTACAGTATATACGTATGCATATGAGATGAATAATGTAGGGTAAGTAACATTATATAAGGTAGCATTGTTTAAAGTGGCTAGTGATATATTTACATCATTTCCCATAAATTCCCATTATTAAAGTGGCTGGAGTTGGGTCAGTGTCAATGACAGTGTGTTGGCAGCAGCCACTCAATGTTAGTGGTGGCTGTTTAACAGTCTGATGGCCTTGAGATAGAAGCTGTTTTCAGTCTCTCGGTCCCAGCTTTGATGCACCTGTACTGACCTCGCCTTCTGGATGATAGCGGGGTGAACAGGCAGTGGCTCGGGTGGTTGATGTCCTTGATGATCTTTATGGCCTTCCTGTAACATCGGGTGGTGTAGGTGTCCTGGAGGGCAGGTAGTTTGCCCCGGTGATGCGTTGTGCAGACCTCACTACCCTCTGGAGAGCCTTACGGTTGAGGGCGGAGCAGTTGCCGTACCAGGCGGTGATACAGCCCGCCAGGATGCTCTCGATTGTGCATCTGTAGAAGTTTGTGAGTGCTTTTGGTGACAAGCCTAATTTCTTCAGCCTCCTGAGGTTGAAGAGGCGCTGCTGCGCCTTCTTCACGACGCTGTGAGTGTGAGTGGACCAGTTCAGTTTGTCTGTGATGTGTATGCCGAGGAACTTAAAACTTGCTACCCTCTCCACTACTGTTCCATCGATGTGGATAGGGGGGTGTTCCCTCTGCTGTTTCCTGAAGTCCACAATCATCTCCTTAGTTTTGTTGACGTTGAGTGTGAGGTTATTTTCCTGACACCACACTCCGAGGGCCCTCACCTCCTCCCTGTAGGCCGTCTCGTCGTTGTTGGTAATCAAGCCTACCACTGTTGTGTAATCCGCAAACTTGATGAATGAGTTTGAGTCGTGCGTGGCCACGCAGTCGTGGGTGAACAGGGAGTACAGGAGAGGGCTCAGAATGCACCCTTGTGGGGCCCCCGTGTTGAGGATCAGCGGGGAGGAGATGTTGTTGCCTACCCTCACCACCTGGGGGCGGCCCGTCAGGAAGTCCAGTACCCAGTTGCACAGGGCGGGGTCGAGACCCAGGGTCTCGAGCTTGATGACGAGCTTGGAGGGTACTATGGTGTTGAATGCCGAGCTGTAGTCGATGAACAGCATTCTCACATAGGTATTCCTCTTGTCCAGGTGGGTTAGGGCAGTGTGCAGTGTGGTTGAGATTGCATCGTCTGTGGACCTATTTGGGCGGTAAGCAAATTGGAGTGGGTCTAGGGTGTCAGGTAGGGTGGAGGTGATATGGTCCTTGACTAGTCTCTCAAAGCACTTCATGATGACGGAAGTGAGTGCTACGGGGCGGTAGTCGTTTAGCTCAGTTACCTTAGCTTCCTGGGGAACAGGAACAATGGTGGCCCTCTTGAAGCATGTGGGAACAGCAGACTGGTATAGGGATTGATTGAATATGTCCGTAAACACACCGGCCAGCTGGTCTGCGCATGCTCTGAGGGCGCGGCTGGGGATGCCGTCTGGGCCTGCAGCCTTGCGAGGGTTAACACGTTTAAATGTCTTACTCACCTCTGCTGCAGTGAAGGAGAGACCGCATGTTTGCGTTGCAGGCCGTGTCAGTGGCACTGTATTGTCCTCAAAGCGGGCAAAAAAGTTATTTAGTCTGCCTGGGAGCAAGACATCCTGGTCCGTGACTGGGCTGGGTTTCTTCTTGTAGTCCGTGATTGACTGTAGACCCTGCCACATGCCTCTTGTGTCTGAGCCGTTGAATTGAGATTCTACTTAGTCTCTGTACTGACGCTTAGCTTGTTTAATAGCCTTGCGGAGGGAATAGCTGCACTGTTTGTATTCGGTCATGTTACCAGACACCTTGCCCTGATTAAAAGCAGTGCTTCGCACTTTCTGTTTCACGCAAATGCTGCCATCAATCCACGGTTTCTGGTTAGGGAATGTTTTTATCGTTGCTATGGGAACGACATCTTCAATGCACGTTCTAATGAACTTGCACACCGAATCAGCGTATTCGTATCTGACGCAATACGAAACATGTCCCAGTCCACGTGATGGAAGCAGTCTTGGAGTGTGGAGTCAGCTTGGTCGGACCAGCGTTGGACAGACCTCAGCGTGGGAGCCTCTTGTTTAAGTTTCTGTCTGTAGGCAGGGATCAACAAAATGGAGTCGTGGTCAGCTTTTCCGAAAGGGGGGCGGGGCAGGGCCTTATATGCGTCGCGGAAGTTAGAGTAACAATGATGCAAGGTTTTACCACCCCTGGTTGCACAATCGATATGCTGATAAAATTTAGGGAGTCTTGTTTTCAGATTAGCTTGAATGCAGCCTCCGGATAAATGGTTTCCAGTTTGCAAAGAGTTAAATAAAGTTCGTTCAGAGCCATCGATGTGTCTGCTTGGGGGGGGGGGGATATATACGGCTGTGATTATATTAGAAGAGAATTCTCTTGGTAGATAATGCGGTCTACATTTGATTGTGAGGAATTCTAAATCAGGTGAACAGAAGGATTTGAGTTCCTGTATGTTTCTTTCGTCACACCATGTCTCGTTAGTCATGAGGCATACGCCCCCGCCACTCTTCTTACCAGAAAGATGTTTGTTTCTGTCGGTGCGATGCGTGGAGAAACCCGTTGGCTGCACCGCCCCGTCTTCCCAGTGAGCCATGTTTCCGTGAAGCAGAGAACGTTACAGTCTCTGATGTCCCTCTGGAATGCTACCCTTGCTCGGATTTCATCAACCTTGTTGTCAAGAGACTGGACATTGGCAAGAAGAATGCTAGGGAGTGGTGCGCGATGTGCCCGTGTCCGGAGTCTGACCAGAAGACCGCTACGTTTCCCTCTTTTACGAAGTAGTTTTTTTGGGGGGTCGCTGCATGGAATCAATTCCGTTGACCTGTTTGTAAGGCAGAACACAGGATCCGCGTCGCGGAAAACATATTCTTGGTCGTACTGATGGTGAGTTGACGCTGATCTTATATTCAGTAGTTCTTCTCGACTGTATGTAATGAAACCTAAGATGACCTGGGGTACTAATGTAAGAAATAACACGTAAAAAAACAAAAAACTGCATAGTTTCCTAGGAACGCGAAGCGAGGCGGCCATCTCTGTCGGCCCTGGAAGTCCAAACTACTTCTCAGCAAATTGGATGTAGTCTATCACAGTGCCATCCGTTTTGTCACCAAAGCCCCATTTACTATCCACAACTGCAACCTGCATGCTCTCGTTGGCTGACCCTCGCTACATATTTGTTGCCAAACCCACTGGCTCCAGGTCATCTATAAGTCTTTGCGAGGTAAAGCCCCACCTTATTTCACTTATCTCACTTAGCTCACTTGTCACCACAGCAACACCCTCCCGTAGCACGTGCTCCAGAAGGAATTTCTCACTTGTCATCCCCAAAGCCAACACTTCCTTTAGCCACCTTTCCTTCCAGTTCTCTGCTGCCAATGATTGGAACGAATTGCAAACATCACTGAAGCTGGAGACTTATATCTCTCTCACTAACTTTAAGCATCAGCTGTCAGAGCAGCTGTACACCTGTACACAGGCCCAACTACCTCATCCCCATATTGTTACTTTTTTTTGCTCTTTTGCACACCAGTATCTCTACTTGCACATCTATCACTCCAGGGTTAATGGCAAATTGTAATTATGTCACCTATATGGCCTATTTATTGCCTTACCTCCCTAATCTTACTACATTTGCACACTGTCATGCCCTGACTTTAGAGAGCCTTTTTATTTCTCTATTTGGTTAGGTCAGGGTGTGATTTGGGTGGGCATTCTAGTTTTTCCATTTCTTTGTTGGCCGGGTATGGTTCCCAATCAGAGGCAGCTGTCTATCGTTGTCTCTGATTGGGAATCATACTTAGGCAGCCTTTTTTTCCACCTTTAGTTTGTGGGATCTTGACTATGTTTGTGTGTAGTTGCTTTCTGCACTGCATGTAGCTTTACGTTCATTTTTGTATTTTGTTGGTTTTTCAGTGTCATTTAAAATAAAGGAAAAAATGTACGCCTAACACACTGTACTTTGGTCCAATCCACCTTTCAAAGACCGTGACACACTGTAAATATACATTTCTACTGTGTTATAGACTGTATGTTTGTTTATCCCATGTGTAACTCTGTGTTGTTGTTTTTGTCGCACTGCTTTGCTTTATCTTGGCCAGGTTGCAGTTACCTGGTTAAATAAAGGTGATATAAAATAAAAAAGACCTGCAAGATAGGTGAGAGACAAACTAGCGGCCATAAAAGAGGTCTGGGAGAAGTGGGTGGAGCGTCTGCCATACCTCTACAACCCTGGGCCTGAAGTAACAGTGGATGAGCAACTGGTTCCATTCATAGATACATTTTTACTTTCACATCTGTAATGTAAGGGATTTTCACTGTTTATTATGTATTTCTGTAATATCATTGATTTATGTGATTGTTTTCTGTGACACTGATACTAATTACTGATAGTAATCTCTTTTGTCAAAGGGTTGCTGTTCTTTCCGGCAGTATTGTCACACCCTGATCTGTTTTAGCTTACCTTGTGTTTGTCTCCACCCCCTCCAGATGTCGCCCATTCTCCCCATTATCCCCTGGGTACTTATACCTGTGTTCTCTGTTTGTCTGTTTCCAGTTTGTCTTGTTTGTCAAGTAAACAAGCCGTTTGTTTCTCAGCTCCTGCTTTTCCCCATCTCTCTTTTCTCGCAGTCCTGGTTTTGACCATTGCCTGTCCTGACTCTGAGCCCGCCTGCCTTCCACTCTGCCTGACTCTGAGCCTGCCTGCCGTCCGGTGCCTTTCCCCCTACTCTGGATAACTGACTCCTGCCTGACTTGACCTGTCGTTTCCCATCCCCTGTTGTTGTAATAAACATTGTTAATTCAACACAGTCTGCACTTGGGTCTTGAAATTAAATGTGATAAGTATATGCCCAGCAAGCCAGCAAAGTATTGCATCAAGACATGGGTGGCCTGTGATGCACAATCCATCTACGCTTGGAAGATGCAAGTCTAAACAGGGAAGCCGACCGAGTGGAGGCCCGGAGAAGAACCAGGGGATGCGGGTTGTGTTTGATGTGACAGATGGACTGAGGGGGTACATTGTCACGTGTGACAAATTCTGAACTCATCCAGCAGCTCCTGAAGAGGAAGAACAAGCCTGAGCTCCCCCTGCACTCCTCACAATAAGGGGGAGAGAAGCCTTAGTTATCCAAAGTTTTCCTTCACTCCCACCACCACTCTAGTTTCTTACCTCCCGAAGAGGAACAAGAATGTGGTCCTCCTGAGCACACTGCACAAAATGGCTGAGATCCGTGATTGTGAGGACAGGAAGCCAGCCATCATCCTGGACTACAACCACAACAAAGGAGGCGTGGACAACCTGGACAAGGTGATTGGAACTTACAGCTGCAGGAGGATGACTGCCCGCTGGCCCCTGGTCATCTTCCATAACATCATTGATGTGTCCTCATACAATGCTTTCGTGATATGGAACAAGATCTACCCTACCTGGATGCCTGATAAGCGGAACAAGAGAAGGGTGTTCCTGGAGCAGACTATTGGCCTGATCCACCTGAGGCTGAAGCTGGGGCAGGCAAGAGGAGGATAAAACAAATACTATATGCTGCCCATGTGAGAAATACATCTGCAGTCCATGCCCACACTCTTGCATACTGTCCTACATGTGCTAATTAGAGTTGATTGATTTATGTTTTATGTTTTTGTTTTGTATCTATCATATTTTATTCTTGTTTATTGTTGTTGTTTATACACCTTGTGGGTGAGGGCAATGGTTCAAAAAATGGGAGAAGACTAGTATTCTGTAGTTGAATTCCTCATTGTACAGTGTATAAGAATATGTCATTATGTTGCCAAAAAAGCTCAAGACTGTTATTGTTTCCCTTCAGTTAAATGCATTCAAAACTACTTTCTGCACATTTCTGCTACTTTCTTAGGCTATAAAGTGCTATCTCTTGCTAAAATATATTGGTGTTTACACCTATGCAGTACCTTTAGAAATAATAATAATAAAGCTCTGCTTTAGTAAAGAAAACAATTATGACAGGTGTGTTGTAATAACATGAGTGGTGGCCACTGATTAAATGCAGTCTTCACAAAGTTTGTGATGAATGACAGGTTGTTTCTCCCTGTAAACTAGATTTGGGGTTTAAAATTAAATTAAGCTGCTTTATTTTAGGGGTTTAAGCGAAGGTGGGTCATTTTTGAGGTGAAGTAGAGGCGGACCAAAACGCAGAGTGGTGGTTATTCGTGTTCTTTAATAAAGACGCTAGACATGAATGTTTTCAACTCTCTAGAGATTTTTCAACTCTCTAGAGACAGCTGGAGTGGTAGAGACACTCTGAATGATCGGCTATGAAAAGCCAACTGACATTTACTCCTGAGGTGCTGACCTGTTGCACCTTCGACAACCACTGTGATTATTATTATTGGACCCTGCTGGTGTAACGGATGTGAAACGGCTAGCTTAGTTAGCGGTGTGCGCTAAATAGCGTTTCAATCGGTTACGTCACTTGCTCTGAGACCTTGAAGTAGTATTTCCCCTTGCTCTGCAAGGGCCGCGGCTTTTGTGGAGCGATGGGTAACGATGCTTCGTGGGTGACTGTTGTTGATGTGTGCAGAAGGTCCCTGGTTCGCGCCCGGGTATGGGCGAGGGGACGGTTTAAAAAGTATACTGTTACACTGGTCATCTATGAACATTTGAACATCTTGGCCATGTTCTGTTATAATCTCCACCCGGCACAGCCAGAAGAGGACTGGCCACCCCTCATAGCCTGGTTCCTCTCTAGTTTTCTTCCTAGGTTCTGGCCTTTCTAGGGAGTTTTCTCCCAAGCCACCGTGCTTCTACACCTGTATTGCTTGCTGTTTGGGGTTTTAGGCTGGGTTTCTGTACAGCACTTTGTGACATCAGCTGATGTAAGAAGGGTTTTATAAATAAATGTGATTGATTGATTGATATTTTTGAGTTAGAAAAGTCAATAGGTAGGGGGAGATGGATACATTACATACATAGGCACTCAGACATGAAGGGTTAAGATGGGTATCGAACATATAACCTGTCTGTCTTTCTTTCTGTCTCCATCATTGGGCGGCAGGCAGCCTGGTGGAAGAAATCTAGAGAGGAACCAGGCTATGAGCGGTGGCCAGTCATCTTCTGGCTGTGCTGGGTGGAGATTAAATATAAACTCGAAAGCGAAAGGGCTTGATAGCTATTTGGAAGCTATAAGATGGAATGGGAGTTACAAACCTCATCAAATCTGGCCTCATCCTCACAGTTTTCCAGCACATGCGTGTAGAGCGACAGACCTGAGGAGTGGAAGGACAGAGGTCAGGGGTTAGACACGTTCAAAAGTCTCAAATGAAATGACAAAAATAAAAATGCATGTGTGTCAATGAGTCTTCTATACAGTATGCGTTGAATAACACATTGCAAAGCAAATATATACATCCACTGGACATTTCACACCATTGCCGTTTGGTGCCAAAACACTTGCAAATGTTGGCGTTTCGCAAGCGTATTCCTACGGCTAGTTCCACTGTTATTACAAAAAGTTAACACGCAAGAAGAATTAGCAAAAATTCTATATTTCAAAGTTAAAATGTTTATTGTATCGCAGCCCTTACGATGATTGCAGTCAGAGTGCAGTATAACTCAAATCAAATCACATTTTAATTTGTCACATGCACCGAATACAACTTTTACCTCTCTACTTGGCTTGATTCAACGAGCCAGAGGAGAGAAAGACAGGCAGACGGATAAATGACTAAATTAGGACTCATAATGACACTGAATGTGACAGGCAAAAGAAAGTGAGAGGAAAAGAAAGAGAGAGAACTACATCTCTCGACGCATACATTATGAGAAGGAATGATTGTGGATTACATGAAAAGGAGGGCCCCATTCTCATTGACAGGGCAGTAGTGGAGCAGGTTGAGAGCTTCAGGTTTCTTGGTGTGCACATCACCAACAAACTAACATGGTCCAGACACACCAAGACAGTTGTGAAAGACGGCACGACAACGCCTATTCCCCCTCAGGAGACTGAAAAGATTTGACATGTCTCCTCAGATCCTCAAAAAGTTCTACAGCTGCACCATCGAGAGCATGGTTGCATCACCACTTGGCATGGAAACTGCTCAGCCTCCGACTGCAAGGTGCTAGAGAGGGTAGTGCGTACAGCCCAGTACATCACTAGGACCAAGCTTCCTGCCATCCAGGACCTCTATACCAGGCGGTGTCAGAGGAAGGCCCTAAAAATTGCCAAAGACTCCAGTCATAGATTGTTCTCTCTGCTTACCGCAGGGCAAGCAGTACCGGAGAGCCACGTCTAGGTCCAAAAGGCTTCTAAACAGCTTCTACCCCCAAGCCACAAGACCCCTGAACATCTAATCTTATGGTTACCCAGACTATTTGCACACACCCCCCATTTGAGATTCTTCAAAGTAGCTACCATTTGCCCTGAACCAGCATCATGAAGTAGTCACCTGGAATGCATTTCAATTACCAGGTGTGCCTTGTTAAAAGTTCATTTGTGGAATATTTCCCTTATTAATGTGTTTGTGTTGTGTTGTGCCAAGGTAGGGAACTCCTTCAAGACTGTTGGAAAAACATTCCTCATGAAGCTGGTTGAAAGAATGCCAAGAGTGTGCAAAGCTGTTATCAAGGCAAAGGGTGGCTAATTTGAAGAATCTGAAACATAAAATATATACTTTTTGGTTACTACAAGAATACATTTGTTCTTTCATAGTTGTGATGTCTTCTCTATTATTCTACAATGTAGAAAATATAAAAAAGAAAAAAAAATGGAATTAGTAGGTCTGTCCAAACTTTTGACTGGTACTGTACATATTACCTTAATTACCTCAACTAACCTGTACCCCTGCACATTGACTCGGTACCAGTACCCCCAGTATATAGCCTCATTATTGTTATTTTTTATTTTATTTTTTACTTTAGTTAAGTTAGTAAATATTTTATTTATTTATTTATTTAATATATTTTTCTTATTTTTCTTAAAACTGCATTGTTGACCAAGGGCTTGCAAAGCAAGCAGTTATTCTGCAATTACTACGTCCAAAATACCAGTCGACTGCAGTTACTGCACTTTTTACTGCAATCTTTTTCGTAAGGGAGACCCGTACTCACCACCGCAAATTGTTTGTGGACTGAAGAGCAGTAATTAGAATGTTCTATGTTGAGTGGTGTTTTCCTAAAACTGTATCTTTATTTGTTAAATGTTTGTGATATGATATTCTGAGGTGTTGAAATGTATTATGTATTGGCCATTGATATGATATTATTGATTGTGAAGGAAATAATTAGTGTTAATTAAATAAATAAATTAATGTTAATTATTAAATACCTGTTAAGGTGCATTTTTTGGATTATACCAGTGTCAGGGGTTGGGCTTTTTTTCCTTTTCAAGTTGCTCATTTTTTAGGAGAGCTTTGGCTGGAGTAACATTTTGTCAGGTGTGTTACTAGCACTTTGTCAAAGATTTAGGCGCTCTGCCTTAGAAGCCTTTCGCTTCTGTGAATTGGCTGTTGCATTTATGTTACTTGTTTGTTATTTTTGCCAGTCAAGTGTTCATGAATATCAATATACATGATTCCAGCTCACCTTCTGCACCTGTAACTGAATACCACCATTTTGCACGTGAATTCCATCTGACTCCTCATGCTCCGTACCCCTGACAAGACCGTAGAGTCCACTATCTTACAAGATCCTAAATGTGTCAGACTAAGTGGAAAGGGAAAGACAGAGTAATGGGGCTATAATAACCTAATGACAAACATAAAACCACACTTGATACGAGGAGCCAAAGGAGAGAAAGACAGGCAGACAGATAAACGACTAACTTAGGACTCACGAAACAGAGGGGGGAAAAGAGAGAGAGAGAGAACTACATCTCTCTATGCAGACATTGTGTTTTTAAAAGAAGCACGAGCACAGCAATACCTCCATTATAATTCAATTACCACTGTGTGAATTTGTAGCTAAACATCTTTTACATTTTCCATCAGGTTGTTTAAGAAATGATGCACCAATATACGCTGAGTATACAAAACATTAATTAAGGACACCTGCTCGTTCCATGACATAGATAGACTGACCAGGTGAATCCAGGTGAAAGCTATGATCCCTTATTGATGTAACTTATTAAATCCACTTCAATCAAAGTAGATGAAGGAGAGCAGACAGGCTAAAGAAGGATTTTTAAGCCTTGAGACAATTGAGACATGGATTGTGTATGTGTGCCAATCAGAAGGTGAATGGGCAAGACAAAAGTTTTCAGTGCCTTTGAATGGAGTATGGTAGTAGGTGTCAGGCGATTTGTGTCACGAACTGCAACGCTGCAGGGTTTTTCACACTCAACAGGTTCCCGTGTGTATCAAGAATGGTCCACCACCCATAGGACAGCCAGCCAACTTGACAAAACGGTGGGAAGCATTGGAGTCAACATGGGCCAGCATCCCTGTGGAACGCCTACGATACCTTATGGAGTCCATTCCCCGACGAATTGAGGCTGGACTCGAGGCAAAAGAGCAACTCAATATTAGGAAGGTGTTCCTAAAGTTGGGCATATTCAGTGTACATACAGTACGAAAACAAACACAGTAAATACAGTGCCTATTGGGTCTATTCTTGTGAATGAGACAACGAATACAGCGGTGAGTATTTCTGGGTAAGTCACTGGGAACGTCACTTCTACACCTGAATTGTGCAACATTTGCCCATTATTCTTTTCATAATTCTTCAAGCTCTGTCAAATTGATTGTTGATCATTGCTAGACAATCTTTTTCTGGTCTTGCCATTGATTTTCAAGTAGATTTAAGTCAAAACTGTAACTCCGCCACTCAGGAACATTCACTGTCTTCTTGGTATGCAACGCCAGTGTATATTTGGCCTTGTGTTTTAGGTTACTGTCCTGCTGAAAGTTGAAATTATCTCCCAGTGTCTGGTGGAAAGCAGGCTGGACCAGGTTTTCCTTTAGGATTTTGCCTGTGCTTAGCTCCATTCAGTTTATTTATTTTTTATCCAGGAAAACTCCCCAATTCTTGCCGATGACAAGCATACCCATAACATAATGCAGCCACCACCGTGCTTGAAAATATGAAGCGTGGTACTCAGTGATGTGTTGTGTTGGATTTGCAACAAACATAACACTTTGTAATCAAGACATAAAGTTCATTTCTTTGCAACATATTGAGGAGTTTTTCTTTAGAGCTTTGATGCAAACAGGAAGCATGTTTTGGAATATTTTTAATATGTACAGGCTTCCTTCAATTAGGTTAGTATTGTGGAGTAACTACAATGTTGTTTATCCATCCTCAGTTACTTTGAAGTAATAAATCTCAAATGGGAGGGTGCAAATAGTCCGGGTAGCCATAACATTAGATGTTCAGGAGTCTTATGGCTTGGGGGTAGAAGCTGTTTAGAAGCCTTTTGGACCTAGGCTTGGCTCTCTGGAACTGCTTGCCCTGCGGTAGCAGAGAGAACAATGACTATGACTGGAGTCTTTGGCAATTTTTAGGGCCTTCCTCTGACACCGCCTGGTATAGAGGTCCTGGATGGCAGGAAGCTTGGCCCCAGTGATGTACTGGGCCGTACGCACTACCCTCTCTAGCACCTTGCAGTCGGAGGCTGAGCAGTTTCCATACCAAGTGGTTCTCCATTCACAGCCATTAAACTCTGTAACTGTTTTAAAGTCACCATTTGCTTCATCTCTGTATCTCACACATACAATTATCATACAATTATCTGTAAGTTCTCTCAGTCTAGCAGTGAATTTCAAACACAGATTCAACCACAAAGACCAGGGAGGTTTTCCAATGCCTCGGAAAGAAGGGCACCTATTGGTAGATTAAAGAAATAATAATAATTTTAAAAAGCAAACACCTTTGAGCATGGTGAAGTTAGTAACTACTCTTTGGTTGGTGTATCAATATACCCAGTCACTACAAAGATACAGACGTCCTTCCTAATGTAACAGTATAACTTTAGTCCGTACAGAGCAAGCGGGAAACCACCCCCCTCGCCCCCTACCCGGGCTCGAACCAGGCACCATCATTAGCTCCCTGTAGGATGCTTTTCATGACCTGCACACATTAACAACAGTCGTTACTAGTAGAGAGTATGATTTATTTCAGCTTTCATTTCTTTCATCACATTCCCAGTGGGTCAGAAGTTTACATACAGTCAATTAGTATTTGGTAGCATTGCCTTTAAATGGTTTAACTTGGGTCAAACGTTTCGGGTAGCCTTCCACAAGCTTCCCACAATAAGTTGTGTGAATTTTGGCCCATTCCTCCTGACAGAGCTTGTGTATAACTGAGTCAGGTTTGTAGGATCTCTTTTTCAGCTCTGCCAACACATTTTCTATACGATTGAGGTAGGGGCTTTGTGATGGACACTCCAATACCTTGACTTTGTTGTCCTTAATTCATTTTGCCACAACTTTGGAAGTATACTTGGGTTCATTGTCCATTTGGAAGACACATTTACGACCAAGCTTTAAGACTGACGTCTTGAGATGTTGCTTCAATATATCCACATCATTTCCCTTCCTCAAGATGCCATCAATTTTGTGAAGTGCACAAGCACCCCCACAACATGATGCTGCTACCCCCGTGCTTGACAGTTGGGATGGTGTTCTTCGGCTTGCAAGCCTCCCCCTTTTTCCTCCAAACATAACGATGGTCATTATGGCCAAACAGTTCTATTTTTGTTTCCTCAGACCAGAGGACGTTTCTACAAAAAGTACAATCTTTGTCCCCATGTGCAGTTGCAAACAGTAGTCTGGCTTTTTTTATTGCGGTTTTGGAGCAGTGGCCTTTCAGGTTATGTCGATATAGGACTTGTTTTACTGTGGATATAGATACTTTTGTACCTGTTTCCTCTAGTATCTTCACAAGGTCCTTTGCTGTTGTTCTGGGATTGATTTGCACTTTTCACACCAAAGTACATTAATCTCTAGGAGACAGAACGCATCTCCTTCCTGAGTGGTATGACGGCTGCGTGGTCCCATGGTGTTTATACTTGCGTACTATTGTTTGTAGAGATGAACGTGGTACCTTCAGGCGTTTGAAAATTGCTCCCAAGGATGAACCAGACTTGTGGAAGTCTACACGTTTCTTTCATAGGTCTTGGCTGATTTCTTTTGATTTTCCCATGCTGTCCAGCAAAGAGGCACTGAGTTTGAAGGTAGGCCTTGAAATACATCCACAGGTAAACTTCCAATTGACTCAAATTATGTCAATTGGCATATCAGAAGCTTCTAAAGCCATGACATCATTTTGGGGAATTTTCAAAGCTGTTTAAAGGCACAGTCAACTTAGTGTATGTAACCTTCTGACCCACTGGAAATGTGATACAGTGAATTGCAAAGTGAAATAATCTGTCTGGAAACAATTTTGGAAAAATGACTTGTGTCATGCACGAAAGTAGATGTCCTAACCGACTTGCCAAAACTATAGTTGTGGATAGGGTTGAAAAGCTAGCTTTAATGACTCCAACCTAAGTGTATGTAAACTTCCAACTTCAACTGTACATCCAAACTTTTCACAGAAGCTGGATAAAGATCCAATATACAGAGAAATGGGGAATGTCTACCGTTATACTGCTGGGAAATGTAATGTTTTTTAACCTTCATGGTACCATCTTACTGATCATATTTGCACTACTCCAGAAATAACTGACGAAATTGCATTCAATTCAAGCTGTTTGTTTTCAAGTGTAAACCCATGGAAGGTGAATTTCTCTAATAAGTTAGTTTTTTTTTTCAAATTAAGCGAAAAGGCGGGAAACCAATATTTGAACAAATATAGAGAATTATACGAGACTCACCGGTACAAGAGGCATATCTCACCTTCCATGAGCACTGTGCATCATGGCTGGATAGCCTGCGCTTCCGATGTCAAAATCCATGCCATTATCAACTGTGTAACTGTTAAGGCCTGCTTTTTGTGGGTCTTAAAACATCCCATTACCACTGCATGAAATTCTCACTTTTACGCTTGTTTTTAAGGACACACCTTAAAATATTGCCACCGTTCCCACCCACCTCAGCGCAAGCGAGCTGAGGATAGACAGGTAAATTGCCAAACCTGGCGTTAGGGCTGGAAAATGCCAGTGCACCAGATTTACATGACGAAATTGCACACTAACGTGGGTTTGATACTTGCAGCACCTTAGCACTAGCTGAAAATAGAGGCCATAATGTTATGTAAGTACGCTTAACACCAAACAATTCAAATGTAACAAGGCATCGGGAGTGAGAGATTTTAAAAAAACAAACAACTGGTAATGTGGGACCATGGCAGAGATATAAATGACAAAGGCAAAGTGGAGCAGCAAGTCAATAAAAACAGACAGAGAGAGAGAGAGACAGAGACAGACAGACGTAAGGAGATTGAGAGGGAGAAAATGAGAAAACACCTACAGCGAGGTACGTCAATCAATATACTACGTTGAATAGTAGACACGGGGGCAGTCTGTGCACTTTCAATTACCTGGGGATTTATAGAGTGAGAGCGTTTTTTTTTTTACTGATATCTTACTGTAGAGTGAAAGTAAAAGGTTATATCAGCAGAGCAGAGGGAAAAAATATATTGGCAGTGTTCTGTAATTAAAAAAACGATTTACAAGAAAGAGAGCGTTCAGCAACCTGTTTCATTTCTACAATTTAGCAGAGGAACAGAAAGAAACAAATTGAGTGACAGAGAGGGAGGGAGAAAACGAGAGAGAGAGAGTCCCTTTCATAACTATTTCAAATTTGAGAGAGCGAGAGAGAATTATCCTAAGCAGGCAGAACGATAACAACTTCTTTGAGAATCAAGTAATCTGTAATTGAATCTCAACCAGAGTGAATCTGACTCATTTCCGTGATGGTGGAAATAATCATTTAATTTCTCATTTATTTTATATACAGCGTAACACATTGGCTGTGCTAACTTCACCTCAGGCCCAGGAAGAGAAGACAAGCATTACCATCAAGCCCTATTACAGTGCAGTAGAAGTTAGAGTATCTGGCTTTAGAATAGGGAAGTGCTAGACTTCAGAATAGGGAAGTGCTGGGCTAATGAAGATAACAAAGCCCCAAACAATCTATTTTTACCAGCGGGCAATTCAACACCCTTCCAAAATTATGTTGGTGAAATATTCATGCTATCATTCAACACATGTTGACAAAAGATTTGGGAAAATTCTTGGCTCTACCAATCACTGAAATGTACAGTACCAGTCAAAAGTTTAGGCAGACCTACTAATTCCAGGGTTTTTCTTTTTTTAAACTATTTTATACATTGTAGAATAATAGTAAATATTCTCTCCTATCTCCTATTCTCGCTATACACCAAGTCACTTGGCTCTGTCATAACCTCACATGGTCTCTCCTATCATTGCTATGCAGACGACACACAATTAATCTTCTCCTTTCCTCCTTCTGATGACCAGGTGGTGAATCGCATCTCTGCATGTCTGGCAGACATATCAGTGTGGATGACGGATCACCACCTCAAGCTGAACCTCGGCAAGACGGAGCTGCTCTTCCTCCCGGGGAAGGACTGCCCGTTCCATGATCTCACCATCACGGTTGACAACTCCATTGTGTCCTCCTCCCAGAGCGCTAAGAACCTTGGCGTGATCCTGGACAACACCCTGTCGTTCTCAACTAACATCAAGGCGGTGGCCCGTTCCTGTAGGTTCATGCTCTACAACATCCGCAGAGTACGACCCTGCCTCACACAGGAAGCGGCGCAGGTCCTTATCCAGGCACTTGTCATCTCCCGTCTGGATTACTGCAACTCGCTGTTGGCTGGGCTCCCTGCCTGTGCCATTAAACCCTACAACTCATCCAGAACGCCGCAGCCCGTCTGGTGTTCAACCTTCCCAAGTTCTCTCACGTCACCCCGCTCCTCCGCTCTCTCCACTGGCTTCCAGTTGAAGCTCGCATCCGCTACAAGACCATGGTGCTTGCCTACGGAGCTGTGAGGGGAACGGCACCTCAGTACCTCCAGGCTCTGATCAGGCCCTACACCCAAACAAAGGCACTGCGTTCATCCACCTCTGGCCTGCTCGCCTCCCTACCACTGAGGAAGTACAGTTCCCGCTCAGCCCAGTCAAAACTGTTCGCTGCTCTGGCTCCCCAATGGTGGAACACACTCCCTCACGACGCCAGGACAGCGGAGTCAATCACCACCTTCCGGAGACACCTGAAACCCCACCTCTTTAAGGAATACCTAGGATAGGATAAAGTAATCCTTCTCACCCCCCTTAAAAGATTTAGATGCACTATTGTAAAGTGGCTGTTCCACTGGATGTCATAAGGTGAATGCACCAATTTGTAAGTCGCTCTGGATAAGAGCGTCTGCTAAATGACTTAAATGTAAATGTAAATGTAGTAAAGACATCAAAACTATGAAATAACACACATGGAATCATGTAGTAAGCGAAAAAAGTGTTAAACAAATCAAAATAAATGTCATATTTGAGATTCTTCAAAGTAGCCACCATTTGTCTTGATGACAGCTTTGCACATTCTCGTCATTCTCTCAACCAAATTCACCTGGAATGATCTTCCAACAGTCTTGAAGAAGTTCCCACATATGCTGAGCACTTGTTAGCTGCTTTTCCTTCCCTCTGCAGTCCAGCTCGTCCCAAACCATCTCAATTGGGTTGAGGTCGGGTGATTGTGGAGGCCAGGTCATCTGATGCAGCACTCCATCACTCTCCTTCTTGGTCAAATAGCCCTTACACAGCCTGGAGATGTGTTGGGTCATTGTACTGTTGAAAAACATATGATAGTCCCACTAAGCGCAAACCAGATGGGATGGCGGATCGCTGCAGAATGCTGTGGTAGCCATGCTGGTTAAGCGTGCCTTGAGTTCTAAATAAGTCACAGACAGTGTCACCAGCAAAGCACCCCCACACCATCACACCTTCTCCATGCTTCACAGAGGGGACCACACATGCAAAGATCATCCATTCACCTACTCTGCGTCTCTCACAAAGACACAGAGGTTGGAACCAAAAATCTCAAATTTGGACTAATCAGACCAAAGGACATATTTCCACCGGTCTAATGTCCATTGCTCATGCTCTTGGCCCAAACAAGTTGCTTCTTATTATTGGTGTCCTTTAGTAGTGGTTTCTTTGCATAAATTTGACCATGAAGGCCTGATTCATGCAGTCTCCTCTGAACAGTTGATGTTGAGATGTGTCTGTTACTTGAACTCTATGAAGCATTTATTTGGACTGCAATTTCTGAGGCTCTAATGAACTTATCCTCTGTAGCAGAGGTAACTCTGGGTCTTCCTTTCCTGTGGCGGAAATGAGAGCCAATTTCATCATAGCGCCTGATGATTTTTGCGAACGCTCTTGATGACACTTTCAAAGTTCTTGAAATGTTTCGCATTGACTGACCTTCATGTCTTAAAGTAATGATGGACTGTTGTTTCTCTTTGCTTATTTGAGCTCTTCTTGCCATAATATGGACTTGGTCTTTTACCAAATAGGGCTATCTTCTGTATACCACCCATACCTTGTCTGTCACGTTCTGACCTTTATTTCTTGTTTTGTCATTATTTAGTATGGTCAGTGCGTGAGTTGGGGTGGGCAGTCTATGTTTGGTTTTCTATGATTTAGGGATTTCTATGTTTCGGCCTAGTATGGTTCTCAATCAGAGGCAGGTGTCATTAGTTGTCTCTGATTGAAGATCATACTTAGGTAGCCTGGGTTTCACTGTTTGTTTGTGGGTGTTTGTTTCCATGTCTGTGTTTTTCACCACACGGTACTGTTTTGGGTTTAGTTCGTTTTCACGTTTATTGTTTTTGTATTCAGTTGTATTCATGTTAAGTATTTCTTCTTAAAAGAACCATGGACACTTACCACGCCACATATTGATCCACCGATCCCTCTCGCCTCTCCTCTTCGGAAGAAGAGGAGGAAATTCCTTACATTGTCACAACACAACTGATTGTCTCAAACGCATTAAGAAGTAAAGAAATTCCACCAATTAACAAGGCACACATGTTAAATTAAATTCCTTCCAACCATGAATCTGGTTGTGAAAATGCCAAGAGTGTGAGAAGCTGTCATCAAGGGAAAGTGTGGCTACTTTTTGAAGAATCTGAAATATATGTCTTTATTTGTTTAACACTTTTTTTGGTTACTACATGATTCCGTATGTGTTATTTCATAGTTTTGATGAATATTCTACAATGTAGAAAATAGTAAAAATAAAGAAAAACCTTGGAACGAGTAGGTGTGTCCAAACTTTTGACTGGTACTTTATGCATTGTACAGCACAGAATGTGTATGTTCAGGTTTTTGTACTGTATATCTGGACTTAAAACATATATTATCTTAAACTTCTTCTACTTAATAGACACATTGGTCAACTATATTCCCCACGGGATAATAATAATAATAATAATATATGCCATTTAGCACGCTTTTATCTTACAGTCATGTGTGCATACATTCTACGTATGGGTGGTCCCGGGATCGAACCCACTACCCTGGCGTTACAAGCACCGGATAGATGTCTAACTCTGTGGTTACTGGTAACAAAGCTTTCATAACCTTCCCCAGTGTCTGTCCCTGTAAGGGATATAAGTTGGCCTGCCCAGTGGGGCAGGGGCTTCCTGAGAGAACCCTTCCTCTCCAGACAGGAAACAGTCTGATTTTAAAGTACCCAGGAGGCCTTGCTGACAGCATGTACTCCAGGCAAGGAGCTATCAACAACATCTCAAACACCAGAGAGAGAGGGGTGGATAGGGAAGGAAAGAGAGAGGGAGATGGAGAAGGGGGGGGGGGTATTTTACAGATATTGAAAACACGTATTTTCCGGGTGTTGAAAATATATATTTTCAAGACATTGAAATCATGTTCATTTTGGTTCTAAATGAAAGTTGCAAATATGTCATTTATAGACGTCTATGTTTGGGCCAAATAAAGACTGAACCAAACATTGACGTCTATGATTAGTTCAGATTTGGTCCGGACCGGACAAAAAAACAATGTCCTTGGACGTGGAAATCAATTCCAGTCCTTGGGGCTGGAGTGGTGTCACACTTTCCCCCCATCCCTAGTCAACACAACTGATGAAACGAATTGCATTCTAAACAGAAGATCGTGATTAGATGATTATTGGTGTCAGATGTGTTAGCTGAGGCTGGGGCAAAAGTGTGACACCAATCAGGCCACGGAGGACTGGAGTTGCTCATTCCTGGCCTACAGTGTCACCTGAAATGTAATTTTAGTAATGCCCATCTATGTGGTAGGCCTTCCGTTTGTAAAAAAATATATATATTTTAAAGACGTCCATAAGACGTCGGTCTTAGTCTGTGCTTGTGCGGTCGTTGCATGGGCTTTATCAGTGCTGATTCCTGTCTCTAATCAATGTGGCTATTCATGCTCTTTATATCAGCTACCCTACTTTATAAAGAGGAGTTATCCTGAGCCCATTTGCAATGTGTTTGCACAGTGGGAAATGCAGAAGAAGCATTTTGTTTTTCGCTATGATCAGCTCACAAAACATGTACAGATACAAACGTGAAATGACTGATCATGACAATTTAGCCCAAGGGATGAAACTCCTGGACTGCAGTCGTATGTAGCCTGATTGTCCATACCATGTTGTCCATTTTACTTTGACCTGTCCTGTTTTTTGTTAAACATGTCAGCTAATCTTTTATTTGATTGGGCGCCATTTAGTTCAGGCTATTTGATCGGAGAAACCGGCATGATGTAAAATGTTTGTCTCGTTACATTATCTCCAGCCTGTAGGCTACAGAAAATACCACATAGTCTTTCTATCATATTTTATATCTGCTACATGATTTGTGTTAGATACTTTTTGGGTCGGAATGTTGGTGGAGCGCCACAGTAATGCGTCTCTCCAACAACACCATGGTGAGTCACGTTGGGAATGGTAAATATTTAGTCTCCCCCTGCCTTTGACAAAGTAGGCACTGCTTATCATAGGGCGGCAGCAGCACTCACCTAAAAAAAAACATATGCCATCGGTTGAGAGAATATTTTTGTGTGTGTGTGTGTGTGGGGGGGGGGGTTATGTGAGGTTTTATGTGTGGTTGAATGTCAATTTAGCTCAGAAAATGCCGCCTTCGTCAATCTGCAGCCATAGGCGTCCGCATATTCCTGCCTAATGAGCGGGTCGGCCCTGTTACTAAATTGTTGCCCATTTCACTGACATCCTAAGTTAATAGTTCAGAAACCGAACATCTTATATGGTGCCTTGGTTAAACTGAACAACAAGCCACATAATTTACGGTTTCAGTGCCAGACAGCTTATACAGCAGGTGTCTACTTCAACTGGTAAAACGGCAGGTATAACCTATGGCCAATACCGTTTAAGCAGGGTTACTGTGTAAACAGTTATTGGCCTTTATTCTACAAACAAGTAGGCTACTCATTGTCATACAGAGTTATCGCAACATTTCTTTCAATTACTAGTTCAGCATTGTGATGTCATAAAGGTTAACAACAAACAATTAGTCACTGTGATGTCATAATAGAGTTATTAACCAATAATTTGACATTGTGATGCCATAAAAGTTTATCGCTGCAACCAAAAATCTGAATTTGCTCTCCGTGGTGCTGAAACGGGCAAACAGTTTCAAACAGAAAACACACACAATTCCCTCCACACGAATGCGTAACAGTCTAGCCTTCATCTACAGTGCCTATATTGTTCATTCGTTTAATTGTTGCATTGGGATTACCAATCTGTTTCCAATCAGACCTGCCTGGCCAGGGGAGTTGGCCATAATGGACCACCGACCACGGGACAGCTTCCTTATTAGAGACTCATTCCTTTCCGTGATGGAAATCAATGGTTTTTGATACTGTAAGATCCAGCTCAGCTGACCGCATTGCAAGGGAGGCTAGCCACGGTGGAGAAAGATGAGAGCTGTAGAACTGTAAAACGTGAAAAAACGGTTGCGTATAACGACTCGGCCTATAGGGAAGAGAATATCCTTCTGATCGATAGGACTATAGGTTATTGTACACCTTTTTAAACTTGACGGTTAAAAAACGATGTCCTAACTGAAATTACTCAATAAATTATTTATTTATGGGTATTATGTATTCCGATGCATAAAAGCACTCCTCGCCTCCACAATCTGTCTCTCTCCATCACCTCCTGGGATTGTGGAGGCAGGCGGGGGTTTCCCTAACTTTTCAGCGCAACCACAGGAGACGCGTCACCACCTTGGGGTTTACCTATCCACAGGCTCATACACCAAATCACATCGATCACATCGCAAACTCATAGGCACTGCGCAATCAGTATGACTATTCCTATTGGGTCATAGAGAGAGAAAACATCCCTGACAACGCATCTGTAGTGATAATAAAGTATTTGAGTTTCTTACCTCGAAATGTGACTTTGGCGATTCTGTCCCCCTTTCCACGAAGGTCCCGGATCGTCTTAAGGTGGACTAGAAGAGCCATGTCAACTTCGGTACAATACAGCACTTCAGGAAAAAATGAACAACAGTATTTTCCTTCACAGAGCAAAACACTCGTATATTCTGCTGATAAGCGTATCAACCAAATGTTCAATGATCTCTGAACCTAGACCCTCTCATTGCGTCTTTGGTGAAACAAAATCTCCTTCCATTCCGCATGAAGCATCTGCTTTATCTCCTTTGACATAAATGAAGGAAGGATGTCCAATTACTCATAAGCTTTCGTTTTATCCCGCGCTATATGCTTTGCGACTGCTGGGTCTCGCGCATCCAGGTGACTGACTGGCGCGTGTGGTGAAGACAGGGGTCTGCGCTTCGACTCGCGGTCATACCGAGGGATGGGGCGGGAGAAAGTGTCTTGGACAGGGAGGGTTGCATTCTCAGATAAAAATGTTTACCATTGTTGAGAGGAAATCCACTATACAGAATATTTTGTGTGTATGTATTGATATGTAGGATATGTGTGCCGTTTTTACATGTATGTAGTTCTGTCCTTGAGCTGTTCTTGTCTATTAATGTTCTGTATTATGTAATGTTTCATGTTCTGTGTGGACCCCAAGAAGAGTAGCTGCGGCTTTCGCAACAAATCCTAATAAAATACCAAAATACAGAATGGGGTATCAATATTAAAAGTCTGTTCGGGAATTCAATTTTATTTCATTTTGTTAATACCAAAAGAGCCACTAACAGTTTTGAACATGCATCAATAGGCTAGGCCTACATGCCAATTGATTTGTGTGACTTGTGCGAATCTAATTCTAGATGAAAATTATGTTGTGACTTAGCTACATTTATCTTTTAGGGTACATAGGATAGGCCTACCTTGCAAATATGTGTATCTGTCAGTGGCAACCAGTCATCCAGGGCATGTGGAGCCTCACTGTCATGCCCTGACCTTAGAGATCTTGTTTATGTCTCTATTTTGGGTTGGTCAGGGTGTGAGTTGGGGTGGGTTTTCTATATTCTATTATTTGTATTTCTATGTTTTGGCCGGGTAGGGTTCTCAATCAGGGACAGCTGTCTATCATTATCTCTGATTGAGAACCATACTTAGGTAGCCCTTTTTTTCCACCTGTCTTTGTGGGAAGTTGACTTTTGTTTATGGCACATAGCATGTAGTGTCACGGTTTGCGTTGTAGTGTTGATTGTTTTGGTGGTGTTATCTTTTCTAATAAAAAACAAAATGTAAGCTCACCACTCTGCACCTTGGTCCACTTCTTTTAACGGCCGTGATATCCACCAGTTTTGAGCCCCATATTTTCTGCAAAAATTACTGTGCCTCTCCTGCCCAACATGTGTGCATGTTGCTGTTTTAAAGGTTTACTGTTGGCTATCTTCATCTTATCCGACTTGCCACAACTGAAGATCCTTTAAGAAAAATAATGTCTATTGCTGTAAAAATAGGCTGTCCTGCTCCTCTCCTCTCCTCTCTACCTAACTAACTAACCCTCACAGTCCATTCAGTTTCCATTAAGTCCTGTTAGTTTGGGTGCTCAGCCTACCTAAATCATAGCCCTGCCATTCCCAACCAATCAGAAATAACACATTGAAATAACCACAACAATAGCATTCCAAGTCATTCGAATGACCAAAATCATATAAACATCCTCAAATAGACACAGCTGTACCTGGGTGTATGTGCATGTGGTGGTGATCAAGAGTACAGTCAATGGGCCTCAACATCATCTAACCGGACAGCTCTATAGAGGCCAGAACCAAACCAATCAAATCAAATCAAAGTTTATTTGTCACGTGCGCCGAATATAACCTTACAGTGAAATGCTTACTTACAGGGTCTAACCAATGGTGCCAAAAAAAGTTGTGTGTGTGTAGGTAAGTAAAGAAATAAAACAGTAGAAAGACATTTGAAAAAAGAGTAGCAAGGCTAAATACAGACACCTGTTAGTCAGGCTTATTGAGGTAGTATGTATGACTATGCATATATGATGAACAGAGAGTAGCAGAAGCGTAAAAAGAGGGGTTGGCAGGTGGTGGGACATAATGCAGATAGCCCGGTTAGCCAATGTGCGGGAGCACTAGTTGGTCGGGCCAATTTAGGTAGTATGTACATGAATGTATAGTTAAAGTGACTATGAGGAGAGAACCGTCTATGAACCGTCTATGACTGGGGTGGCTGGGGTCTTTGACAATTTTTAGGGCCTTCCTCTGACACCGCCTGGTGTAGAGGTCCTGGATGGGAGACAGCTTTGCCCCAGTGATGATCTGGTCCGTACGCACTACCCTCTGAAGGGCCTTGTGGTCGAAGGCCGAGCAATTGCCGTACCAGGCGGTGATGCAACCGGTCAGTGATGCAACCAGTCAGGATGTTGCAGCTGTAGAACCTTTTGAGGATCTCAGGACCCATAACAAATCTTTTTAGTTTCCTGAGGGGGGAATAGGCTTTGTCGTGCCCTCTTCACGACTGTCGTGGTGTGTTTGGACCAATTTGGTTGTTGTTGATGTGGACAAGCAATTTGAAGCTCTCAAACTGCTCCACTACAGCCCTGTCGATGAGAATGGGGATGTGCTCGGTGCTCCTTTTCCTGTAGTCCACAATCATCTCCTTAGTCTTGGTTACGTTGAGGTATAGGTTGTTATTCTGGCACCACCCGGCCAGGTCTCTGCCCTCCTCCCTAAAGGCTGTCTCGTCGTTGTCAGTGATCAGGCCTACCACTGTTGTGTCGTCAGCAAACTTAATGATAGTGTTGGAGTCGTGCCTGGCCATGCAGTCGTGGGTGAACAGGGAGTACAGGAGGGGACAGAGCACACCTCCCTGGGGAGCTCCAGTGTTGAGGATCAACGTGGCAGATGTGTTGCTACTTACTCTCACCACCTGGGGGCTGCCTGTCAGGAAGTCCAGGTTCCAGTTGCAGAGGAAGGTGTTTAGTCCCAGGATCCTTAGCTTGGTGATGAGCTTTGAGGTACTATGGTGTTGAACGCTGAGCTGTAGTCAATGAACAGCATTCTCACATCGGTGTTCCTTTTGTCCAGGTGAGGAAGGGCAGTGTGGAGTGCAATAGAGATTGCATCATCTGTGGATCTGTTTGGGCGGTATGCAAATTGGAGTGGGTCTAAGGTTTCTGGGATAATGGTGTTGATGTGAGCCATTACCAGCCTTAGTAGTATGATTCAATCTTAGCCCTGTATTGACGCTTTGCCTGTTTGATGGTTCGTCGCAGGGCATAGCAGGATTTCTTGTAGCTCAGTGCGAATGTTGCCTGTAATCCATGGCTTCTGGTTGGGGTATGTACGTACAGTCACTGTGGGGACGACGTCCTCAAGGCACTTATTCATAAAGCAAGTGACTGATGTGATGTATTCCTTAATGTCATCGGAAGAATCCCGGAACATGTTCCAGTCTGTGACAGCAAAGCAGTCCTGTAGTTTAGCATCTGCTTCATCTGACCATTTTTTGGTGCTTCCTGCTTTAATTTTTGCTTGTAAGCAGGAATCAGGAGGATAGAGTTGTGGTCAGATTTACCAAATGGAGGGTGAGGGAGAGCTTTGTACGAGTCTCTGTGTGTGGAGTACAGGTGATCTAGATTTTTTTCCCCTCTGGTTGAAAGTTTAACATGTTGATAGAGATTTGGTAGAACTGATTTAAGTTTCCCTGCATTAAAGTCTCCGGCCACTAGGAGCGCCGCCTCTGGGTGAGTGGTTTCCTGTTTGCTTATTTCCTTATACAGCTGACTGAGTGCGGTCTTAGTGCCAGCCTCTGTCTGTGGTGGTAAATAAACATCCACGAAAAGTATAGCTGAGAACTCTCTAGGCAAGTAGTGTGGCCTGCAGTTTATCACAATATACTCTACTTCAGGCGAGCAAAGTATAGAGACTTCCTAAGATTTCGTGCACCAGCTGTTGTTTACAAATATGCACAGACCCCCCTCCCCGTCTTACCGGAGTGTGCTGTTCTATCCTGGGGCAGTGTGTATCCCGCTGGCTGAATATCCATGTCGTCATTCAGCCACGATTCTGTGAAGCATAGGATATTACAGTTTTTGATGTCCCGTTGGTAGGGTATTCGTGATCTTACCTTGTCTAGTTTATTGTCCAACGATTGCACGTTGGCGAGTGATATTGACGATAACGGCAGCTTTCCTAGTTGTCCTCTGCGGGTCCGGACGAGGCATCCGGCTCTTCATCCTCTGCGTCGCTTCCTTTTGCAAATAATTGGCATGTCTGCCCTGTGGGGTGTTTGGAGAATATCGTGTGAGTCCTGCTTGTTGTTGTTGTTGTTGAAGAAATCTTTGTCTAACCTGAGGTGAGTGATCGCTGTCCTGATATCCAGAAGCTCTTTTCTTCCGTAAGATACGGTTACAGAAACATTACGTACAAAATAATTGACAAATATCGCGAAAAGAAACACATAATAGCACAATTGGTTAGTAAAACGGCGGCAATCTCCTCCGGCGCCATTTATAAGTATATAGCGAGTGAGGCCATTCACAGCCAACCACTCAGATGGGTGAGGGCATACCAGCCAACAGTTTTTACGTGGTTCTTCTAGACAGATTTAGTGACCATATGTTCTCCAGATTTAGTGACCAATAGTTTTCACATGGTTCTTCAGATCACCGGATTCTGATCTGGTATAGTTGAGATGTTGAAGTACCCAGAAGAGGAGTTGTTTCCGCGCTCCAGATTGCAGACAAGTCATCCTGCAAGATGTATGGGGCTGCTGTCACCACCCTCCACATGCGAAACCATCAGTGGTAGTGGTCAGTGACCATACCCTCACCACTTGGGAGCTGATGAAGGAATACGAGTACCTGCGTCACGAGCAGCAAGAGATCAGGAGGGTGTGCTCTAGACCCTCCCGGCCTGAGTCATAGCCACGGAAGAACAGGTACCACTGCTACTGTCCGGACCACCACCGCTCTAGGCCTTCCTGGCTAGAGACATCGTCACTGCCACTGGAGTGCCATCAATGCCGGTACTCCCGAGTTGGCCTGGCTACTCCCCTGAGAGACACGACACCAGGCCCTCCCAGCCTGAGTGTTCACCATCTCCACTGTACCATTGGGACCCCCACTACGTCCCGAGGTGTCCCAGCTACTCAACAGATCTTCGTGGCTCCAGGTCCCCCTGGCTGGAGCTTACGTTGTCTCTGCCACTGCCATAGTGTCGGGAGCCCCACCTCCACCCAAGGTGGTCTAGCCCCTCTCCCAACCGACGACACTCTAGGCCTCCCTGACCAGAGGCACTGTGTCAGGTCCACTTCTGCTCCCAAGAGAGGCCTAGCTTCCCAGCAGATGACAAACAACTCCAGATTTTGCAGTCCAAGACATTAAGGTCTGCACCCTCCTCAGCTAGCTCTTCGACTAGCCACAGTTAAGGAGACTCCCGCTCCAGCTGTGGAGCCACAGCCAGCCACTGCAATGGGGGCTGTTCTGGTTGCAGAGTCGTCCTTTCCTCCCAGTGGGGATCCCCTGCTAAACAAGACAGATGCTAGGGTGCCCAAGGTTAAATTGTCTGCTACCCTGGAACCTTCAGCATCAAAGACTCCACCTGCTCTCTCTCAGGAGCCCCTCACTAATCCTGGCCCAAAGCCCAAGCCCGCGCTGAAGTCGTTGCCTGCACCTTGGATGGAGCCACAGCCTTCAGCTACTGCAGAGGTCAAGTACAGGCCAGACATTGGGGCCTCTCCAGTCACAGCATTGTGGGACCTACTGGTCCCAGGCCTGGAGTCCCTGCTGGCCCCACCTGATAGCACCATGCTAGTTCTGGCCCAGAGGGTCCTGCTACCTCAAGACCTTGCCTCAGGGTTCCTGTCAGACATCAACCCGGGTGACCCACCAGATGTCATCCCTGATGTCTCCCCTGACCTAGTTGTCCAGTACCCTTCCTTCCCGGTAGGGTCAGAGTTCCCTTCCCAGCCGGTAGGTTCAGAGTTACAGTTTTGGGCCTACTGGCATGTGTAAAGTGTCATGGCTTTGAGTGTCCTGCCCCTCAAGTAGGTCCAGTCTATCCTGCCTCCATGGTAAGGCCAGAGTTCCCTGCCCTTCCAGTAAGTCAAGTATGTTCTGACCCTCAAATAGGTCTAGTGTATCCTGCCCTGCATGGACTGCAGAGCTCCCTACCATGCTAGGCCATAATTAGCTACCCCATCTGCAGGTCTGCAGTCTCCTGACCTGCTCAGATTGCAGCCCACTACCTTATTTATTAGGCAGTTGCCTATCCCACCAGGTTTAGAGCCTCCTGTCTTACAAGGCCCCAAGTTCATTGTACTAGGTTCGCAGTCTCCAGACATAGTCAGCATACAGCTCCTTAGCCCGCCTAGCTTAGAGCCTTCTGCCCTGCTAAGCCACAAGTTACCTGTGCTTGGTTCTCAGTCCTGAGCCCTCATCTGCCATCGGCCTTTAGCTTTAGGTCATTGGTCTCCAGCTGCACTAGTTCTGCTGTCTCCAGCATTTGTCAGCCCTCAGTCCCTAGCCCAGGAAAGTCATCAGTCTCCTGTCCCGCTAGGCTCAAAGGTACCAGTTTCTCTAGTAGGCCCAGTACTCAACTCTTCTCTAAGTCCAGCATCAGTTTCCCTGGCAGGTCCAGCATCGTTCTCATTGTCAAGTTCAGAGAAATTGTCCCTATCACGTTCAGAGTTGTTCTCCCTGTCAGGTTCAGAGTCAGTTTTCCCTGTCTCCTTGTAGCACTCAACTCTGCCATGAAGTGCTTTGAGAGACTAGTCAAGGATAATATCACCTCTACCTTACCTGGCACCCTAGAACCACTTCAATTTGCTTACCGCCCCAATAGATCCACAGACGATGCAATCGCCATCACTCTACGCACTGCCCTATACCATCTGGACAAGAGGAATACTTATGTAGGAATGTTGTTTATCGACTACAGCTCAGCATTCAACACCATAGTACCCTCCAAGCTCATCATTAAGCTCGAGGCCCTGGGTCTGAACCCCGCCTTGTGCAACTGGGTCCCGGACTTCCTGACGGGCTGCCCCCAGGTGGTGAAGGTAGGAAACATCACCTCCACTCCGCTGATCCTCAACACTGGGTCCCCACAAGGATGTGTGCTCAGCCCCCTCCTGTACTCCATGTTAACACATGACTGCGTGGTCAAGCATGCCTCCAACCCAGTCATCAAGATTGCAGATGAAACAACAGTAGTAGGCTTGATAACCAACGATGACGAGACAGTCTACAGGGAGGAGGTGAGGGCTCTGGGAGTGTGGTGCCTGGAAAATAATCTCTCACTCAACTTCAAGAAAACAAAGGAGATGATTGTGGACTTCAGGAAACAGCAGAGGGAGCACACCCATCTACATCGACGAGACCACAGTGGAGAAGGTGGAACGCTTCAAGTTCCTTGGCGTACACATTACTGACAAACTGAAATGGACCACCCACACAATGTGGTGAAGAAAGAGAAACAGAGCCTCGTCAAACTCAGGAGGCTAAAGAAATATGGCTGGTCATCTAAAACCCTCACAAACCTTTACAGATGTACAATTGAAAGCATCCTGAAGGGCTGTATCACTGCCTGGTACGGCACCTGCACCACCCACAACCGCAAGGCTCTCCAGAGGGTGGTGCGTTCTGCCCAACGCATTACCAGGGTCAAACTACCCACCCTCCAGAACACCTACAGCACCCGATGTCACAGAAAGGCCAATAAGATCATCAAGGACATCAACCACCCGAGCCACCGCCTGTTCAGCCCTCTATCATTCGGTTAGTACAGGTGCATCAAAGCTGGGACTGAGAGATTGTAAAACAATTTCAACAACATCAGACTGTTAAACAGACATCACTAGCACATTAAAAGCATTTAGGCATAGACTAGGAATCACTGGCCCCTTTAAGGAATGGAACACTATCACTTTAAAAGGATGAATCCCTTTTTTGCAATTTTCACCTAAAATGACATACCCAAATCTAACTGTCTGTAGCTCAGGCCCTGAAGCAAGGATATGCATATTCCTGGTACCATTTGAAAAGAAACACTTTGAAGTTTGTGGAAATGTGAAAGGAATGTAGGAGACTATAACACATTAGATCTGGTAAAAGACAATACAAAGTAAAAACCAACCGTTTTGTTGTATTTTTTTGTACCATCATCTTTGAAATGGAAGAGAAATGCCATAATGTATTATTCCATCCAGGTGAAATGTAGATTTTGGCCACCAGATGGCAGCAGTGTATGTGCAAAGTTTTAGACTGATCCAATGAACCATTGCATTTCTATTCAAACTGTTGTATCAAGACTGCCCAAATGTGCCTAATCTGTTTATTAATAACTTTTCATGTTCAAAACTGTGCACTCTCCTCAAACAACAGCATGGTATTCTTTCACTGTAATAGCTACTGTAAATTGGACAGTGCAGTTAGATTAACAAGAATTTAAGCTTTCTGCCAATATCAGATATGTCTATGTCCTAATCGCATTAGCGTACATTAGCTCAACTGTCCCGAAGGGGACCCAACAATCCTGATGAAGTTTAATAATGTTTACATATCTGGCATTACTCATCTCATATGTATATATTGTATTCCATACTATTCTATGGTATCTTAATGTTTACATCTGGCATTACTCATTCATGTGTATATACTGTTTTCTATACTATTCTACGGTATCTCATTCACTTAACTTCTTATGGCTGCAGGGGCACTATTGAGTAGCTTGGATGAAAGGTGCCAGGAGGTGCCCAGTGTAAACGGCCTGCTCCTCAGTTTCAGTTGCTAATATATGCATATTATTAGTAGTATTGGATAGAAATCACTCTGAAGTTTCTAAAACTGTTTGAATGATGTCTGTGAGTGTAACAGAACTCATATGGCAGGCAAAAACCTGAGAACAAATCCAAACAGGAAGTGAGAAATCTGAGGTTGGTATGTATTCAACCCATTCCCTATTGAAATCCCCTTTAGATATGAATGAAGATTCACTTCCCAGGGCTTCCACTAGATGTCAACCGTCTATAGAAATTTGAATGAGGCTTCCACTGTGTTGTGGGACTGAATGAGAGGGGAATGAGTCAGACTACTGGCAGAGAGCCAGTTCCAGGTCATGCGCATACCACATGATATCCTCCTGCGTTCCGTTCCTCCTCAAGATACAAAGGAATTATCCGGTTGGAACCTTATTGAAGATTTATGATAAAAACATCATAATGATTGATTCTGTACTTAGTTTGAAATGTTTCTTCAACCTGTAATATAACTTTTTGAAGATTTTGTCCAAAAAAATGGTCGACCAGCTCCAGCGTTTGGATAGGTGTACCAAACGTACTAACCAAAGTAGCTAATTGGACATAAATAACGGACATTTTCGAACAAATCAAGCATTTATTGTGGACCTGGGATTCATAGGACTGCATTCTGATGAAGTTCATCAAAGGTAAAGAAACATTTATCATGTATTTTCTGGTTTCTGTTGACTCCAACATGGAGGCTAATTTGGCTACTGTTCTGATCTCCGTCTCAGATTATTGCGTGGTGTGCTTTTTCCGTAAACATTTGTAGAAATATGACACAGCGGTTGCATTAAGGAGAGGTATATCTATAATTCCATGTGTATAACTTGTATTATCATCTACATTTATGATGAGTATTTCTGTTGAAACGATGTGGCTATGCAAAATCACTTGATGTTTTTGGAACTAGTGAATCTAATACGCCAATGTAAACTCAGATTTTTTAAATAAATATGAACTTTATCAAACAAAACATGTATGTATTGTGTAACATGAAGTCCTATGAGTGTCATCTGATGAAGATAATTCAAGGTTAGTGATTAATTTTATCTCTATTCCTGCTTTTTGTGAATGCTATATTTCACTGGAAAATGGCTGTGCTTATTGTGATTTGGTGGAGACCTAACATAATCGTTTGCAGTGCTTTTGCTGAAAAGCATATTTGAAATCGGACACTTTGGTGGGATTAATAACAAGATTACCTTTAAAATTATATAAAACACATGTATGTTTTAGGAATTTTAATTATGAGATTTCTGTGGTTTGAATTTGGCGTCCTCTGTTTTCACTGGTCGTTTTTTTAGTATTCTACTGTATCTTAGTCCATTCTGCTCTGACATCATTTGTCCATAAGTGTATAGTCTTAATTCATTCCTACTTAGTTTTGTGCGTATATGGGGTATATGTTTTGTAATTTGTTAGATATTACTTGTTAGATATTACTGTACGGTCGGAGCTAGAAGCACATGCATTTTGCTACACCCACAATAACCTCTGCTAATCATGTGTATGTGACCAATAAAATTTGATTTGATTTGTCCAGAGTCAGTTTCCCTGCCAGGTTCAGAGTCAGTTTCCATGTCAGGTTCAGAGTCAGTTTCCCTGTCAGGTTCAGAGTCAGTTTCCATGCCAGGTCCAAAGTCATTCTCCCTGTCAGGTTCAGTCGGTTTTCCTGTCAGGTCCAGATTCGGTTTCCCTGTCAGGTCCAGAGACTTGTCAAAGTTAAAAGTTTAAAGTGCACTAAGCTGCCACCCTTCAGCCGTTCTCAACCTGTTGTCTCTAGTTCTGGGCAGCTGCCTGCCTTCTGCCGTGATGACCCTCAGCCCTTCCCACGTGGGAGACCATCTGACATTGCTTCTAGGGCCCAGTCAGCCCCTGCCTCCAGATCCCTGATGATCCTCACCCATGGGAGTCATCGCTTTCAGCAGTGGTGAAAGAGTTACCAGCCTCAGCCGCAGTAAGTGAGCAGCCAAGGACAGTTGTGGCCAGAATGCCACATTCCTCCGCCAAAGTAGGCGAGCCACCTGCTTCAGCCGTGGCTGGCATTGCACTCAGCATCTAAGGATGGGCCCAGCTGCCCTACACCAACTGAGTTAGAGGGCCCTCCCCCTACCCGCGTGGCCCTGCCTATCCTGCCGGGTAGTATTCAGCATGTTAGGAAGAAGAATACCTTTGAGGCCTGTGGCCTTTCAGATACTTTGTCCCTTTAAATAACGTGGTCCACATTAGAGACTTTGCCACGTAGGTTAGAGGCCTTTTCATCTATGTTAATTTTCCCATAAGAAATATTGGGGTGGCTGTAAAAAGGCTGTCCTGCTCCTCTCCACTCTACCTAACTTCCCCTCACAGTCCATTCAGTTTCCCTTAAGTCCCGTTAGTTTGGCTGCTCAGCCTACCTAAGTTATCCCTCATCCATCATAGCCCAGAGTGCTATCGTCGTCCGAACAGAGAAGACGCACATTTCTGAGGACTTTTTATTGACAAAAGTAACACGAATGTCTGAATGTTGTGTGATTCCAAGTCATCCAGACTACCAAAATATATAAATATCCTCAAATAGAAACTGCATGTATGTGAGCGTGGTGGTGAAATGTTCTCATAGAATAGAATAAAATAGATGTTTCAGGGGTTGTCTGTATTCTCCTCCTCGGTTTACGTAATTTCTAGCTGACTAAGATTTGCTCTTATTCTGTAGGGATCGATAGTCTCAGAGTTGAAACATTTCCAGCCGTGTAGCCAATACTCCACATGGAATAGTCTTGTCCTTTGGTAGAGTTGTAGTTTCAACCACTTCACACAGCATGTTTTGGTCTCAGAAATTAAACCATTTGCAACCTCAGCTGGGGTTTGCTTAGTCTTAACTACTCGCCACCACAGCTCACGGTGGACTTTGCTTTGTCTGAAGTGAATTTCCTCAGGTGTGGGTTTTATGCATTTCAGTAGAAAAGGGTGGTTCCATGACGCCGACGTAATGTCTATGCTCACGTGGGCGTGGCCACTGACTAGTTCATCTTTATATGAAAAATCCATACTCTCATTTAGAAGCTAAACATCACATTACATCTTTTCACAAATAGTTTCATGTTTAATCACATACGTTTCACAATATTTAGATTTAAACCTGACAGCTGGGAAATGTACACTTTAAGAGATGCCGTTATGTGTCTTTCATGAGATCTCCAAATGAAACACACTCAACCTAACTCTCCCTTAAGTGTTCATGGACCATTCCCACACTCTCAAAAGTAGACATAGTGTTTAATTATCCCATTTTGGGGATTTAGGAGTTTGCCCAAGTGAAGTCCTTTGTTCTCTCTCTGTGATCTCTCTGCATGACTGGGGGAGAGAGTCTCTGCCAGGAATTTACAACCTGAGACAATAAAACCTGGGTTTAGGAGAGAAAGTGAGAGAGAGGGGGAAGCCACGATCTACACCCAGAAAAGGCCACGTCATGACAACAGCCAACCGCTCAGATGAATGAGGGCATACCAGCCAACCGTTTTTATGTGGTCCTTCTAAATGGATTTAGTAACCAAGTGTTTTTTACATGGTCCGTCACTTCTCTGGATTTAGCGACCAATAGTTTTTACAATTCCACCTAAGCTACCATAATTCCATATATTTCCAGACCATTTGCAATTTCTATATAGCTTAGATTTCAAGAGGATCAACGTTTTTCTAAATATTATATTCCTAAATCTTAATTCAATTGTAATTTCAATCTTATTAATCGTAATTTATGTGATATCCTATTTTAGGCAATCCTAGAAAATGACAGTGCAGGTATGGCAGTTTTATCCCATTCTATTTCTATAATTCTGTTATTATTTTGTGACCAGAAGGACCACTTTGTATAAAAGGGTAGTTGCCATACAACTCTCTGTTGCCCTCTGTTCGCCTGGTGTTAGTGCAGAGGTGTGGGTCAGGTAAGTCTCTGTCCGTGTTTGGGTCCGGTGCTGGGCAGCTGCTTGTAGTGCTCCTTGAGTGGTCCAAGGGATAATACCAGTAACATGACGCTCAGAGGGGATGGAACACTTATCACGCACAACAACAGACACCTGCCAAATGGCCCATATCGAATGGTTTATCTAGACAAGGAGGCTAGGATAAAACATGAAATGTTGTTTACTTTCTTTCACATCTTTTAAGGTGCCAATTTTTAAGGTACCATGTCCTAAGCACTAAGTAATTATACAGGGACACGTTCGGGATTGCCCAACCATGTCTCAGAGCTTTTGTATGATTCTGTATATAAATCAGAGACACTCCATTTAGTATGATATGTTACCTTCCTATGGTATGTATTCGTTTGTGGATATCCATCACCCATTTCGTTTGATATGTTATGAATTTGCAAAACGTACAATATGTTACAAATTTGCTAAATGTATATGTTACCAAGTCTAGTTTGGTGGCTAAGTGGCTAACGTTAGCTAGCTGGCTAATGTTAGCCAGACTAGGGGTTAGGGTTAAGGTTAGGTTTAAGAGTTAGGTTAAAGGGTTAAGGTTAGCGTTAGCTAACATGCTAAATAGTTGCAAGGAAGCTAAAAAGTAGTATGTAGTTAAAAAATGGTTAATTAGCTAAAATGTAAAGTTGTCCGTGATGAGATTCAAACTTGCAACCTCTGGATATAAGCCCACCCATTCACCCCGACCAACCACCCTACTTTTGTTTTTGCTAACAACCCTACTTTTGTTTTGGCCTTAAGTAACCGTCGGTCTTATGTAACCATACTAAACGTAACATATCATACTAATTTTAGAGGGCTGGATTTACTTTTACTTTGTTACGTCTAGTCTATGAGACAAGGCTCGAATGCCACCATCAAATACTTTCAGGACTTCAGCAGCGGGGCATAGGCCTGCAGCATGATTCACTACAGCAGGGATACTCAAGTACTATTTGAGAAGGTCCGGTCACACAAATGTTCTATTTGTGGCAAAGGTCTGGATGGATAGTGTAATTTATCGGCGTAGTAACAAACCCCTACCTCGCAACCCATGTGACCTCAAACTCTAACTGAGCAGATACAAGGTCTAAATCTGGAAAGTTAAGAAATAAATGAACAAACCTCCCTGTACTGGATGAATATATATATATATACACAAAAATAATCAAGCACACATTATTATTACCCATCTCCTCTTATCTTTTTCTGAAATGCATTATAAGCCTGTCTCCATCTGAACCTGATACACAATTTGAACAACCACACATCTCAAATGACAAGCTCTTGGTTTCACACCTGTTTAAAGACAGACATTAAACATTCAGGACCATGATACAGCATAAAGCTAGACCTGACATAAATACTTTTAGGGCCTTACATCTAACAGGACAGGGAACCTTCTAGATCACCAGTTGTGAAACGCTATCCGAAGAGCAGGTCATTCTATGTGTGTGTGTGTGTGTGTGTGTGTGTGTGTGTGTGTGTGTGTGTGTGTGTGTGTGTGTGTGTGTGTGTGTGTGTGTGTGTGTGTGTGTGTGTGTGTGTGTGTGTGTGTGAGAGAGACCTCAGATCAGAAGTATTGAAAGATAGATATATTTGATGAAAATACTTTCGTAGTTGCTTAGGTGGCATTTAAAAAATGTTGAGGCCGGTGTTATAAAAAGCTTTTATGCTGACTCTGGATTGCAAAGGTTGCTTTGTGTGTGTGTGTGTGTGTGTGTGTTGTGTGTGTGTGTGTGTGTGTGTGTGTGTGTGTGTGTGTGTGTGTGTGTGTGTGTGTGTGTGTGTGTGTGTGTGTGTGTGTGTGTGTGTGTGTGTGTGTGTGTGTGTGTGTGTGTGTGTGTGTGTGTGTGTGTGTGTGTGCATTTGTGACTGGCAGAATAATAGGACCTAGGTAAAGAGTGAGATTGTTGAGACAGCACAGGGATGAGTTTATAGCACTAAAGCTATAAAAATGTGATTTTTGAAAATTAAGACATAAAACTCAACTGCAATTCAATAACAACCTAAGCCCTGGGGGACAGGCTAGAGAGAATAATAGTTCTCTCCATATTGATTTTGTGAAAACTTTGATGTCAAGGTACGTTCTTTAAGTTGTTGGTTCACACTAGAAAAATTACTGTATTGACGAGTCATCACTGACTTTATTTAAAGGTCCAATGCAACCGTTTTTATCTCAATATCAAATCATTTCTGGATAACAATTATTTGGTCAGATTGTTTTCAATTAAAATGCTCAAAAAATTTTCAAAAAATTGCTTCATTGCAAAGAACATTTTCTCAAGCAAGAATGTTGCTAGGACAGCCTGAGAGTGGTTTGAGTGGGAAGGGAAAAACATAAAATTAGCTGTTATTGGCAGAGAGGTTAGGAACTCTCTTTCTTATTGGTTTATTAACTAATTTACCGCATGGTCGTGCCACTATGGAAGTCCAGAACTCCCTCTCACCAAAACAGAAAAAAATACTTGGAAGACGGAAACCTGCACAAAAAAGTAGAAAAAATGCTAAAGGGGTAAATGCAAAAATAAAAAAATATTTATTTGGTCATCATGATGCCAAATGAGTGTACAGTACAAAAAGGTGAAATACAAAATACAAACGTTTTGGCTGAAATCACACCATCATCAGTATAATAGGAAGGCACACACACCTGGCTTATATTTTGAAGGATAATTACATACGTCACATGATCAAGAAAGAAAATGTCAAGAGTGTGCAAAGCTGTCATCAAGGCAATTGGTGGCGACTCTGAAGAATCTAAAATATCAAATATATTTTGATTTGTTTAACACTTTTTTGGTTACTACATGATTCCATATGTGTTATTTCATAGTTTTGATGTCTTCACTATTATTCTACAATGTATAAAATAGTAAAAAAAAAACTTGAATGAGTAGGTGTGTCAAAACCTTTGACTGGTATTGTATATATTATATACATCAGTGGACAGAGAAACATCATCAATAATTTTGTTACATATTTCATCAGAATAAAGAACACACAAAAGTAGTGGGTCAACAAGACCAGAATACAGAAGTAGAAGCTATGGCGCTAGAAACGATAGGCTACTACATGGGGGGATATAGCATCTAAAGAAGCAATACACAATTTACAGAAAACAATTCAATACCAATTCTTTGTTTATACCTGATGGGTGGAGAGTTAAGATAAGAGATCCAGGGGCCTCTCAAGGGGCGCAGCCGTGTAAGGCGTCACTACAGACCCGGGTTTGATACCGGAATGGATCACAACCGTTATTGGGAGTCCAATAGCGCTGCGCACAATTGGTCTTGTGTTGGTAGGGGAGAGTTTGGCCGGGGAGGCTTTACTTGGTTCATTGCGCTCTAGCAACTCCTTGTGGCGGGCTGGGGCGCCTTCAGGCTTGACCTTGGTTGTCAGGTTAACGGTATTTCCTCCAACACATTGGTGCGGCTTGCTTCCGGGTTAAATCAAATTATTTTAGTCACATGCGCCGAATACAACAGGTGTTGACCTTACAGTGAAATGCTTTCTTCATGAGCCCCTAACCAACAATGCGGTTGAAAGAAATACAGATAAGAATAGGGAATAAAAGTAACAAGTAATTAAAGAGCAGCAGTAAAATAACAATAGAGAGACTATATACAGGGGGGTATCGGTACAGAGTCAATGTGCGGGGGCACCAGTTAGTTGAGGTAATATGTACATGTAGGTAGAGTTATTAAAGTGGCTATGCATAGATGATAACAACAAGGAGTAGCAGTGGTGTAAAAGAGGGGGGCAATGCAAAAAGTCTGGGTAGCCATTTGATTAGGTGTTCAGGAGTCTTATGGCTTGGGGGTAGAAGCTGTTTAGAAGCCTCTTGGACCTAGACTTGGTGCTCCGATACCGCTTGCCGTGCAGTATCAGAAAGAACAGTCCATGACTAGGGTGGCTGAAGTCTTTGACAATTTTGAGGGCCTTCCTCTGACACCGCCTGATACAGAGGTCCTGGATGGCAAAAAGCTTGGCCCCAGTGATGTACTGGGCAGTTCACACTACCCTCTGTAGTGCCTTGTGGTCGGAGGCCAAGATGTTGCCATACCAGGCAGTGATGCAACCAGTCAATATTCTTTCGATGGTGCAGCTGTAGAACCTTTTGAGGATCTGAGGACCCATGTTAGTTTGTTGGTGAAGTGCACACCAAGGTCTCTGACCTCCTCCCTATAGGCTGTCTCGTCATTGTTGGTGATCAGGCCTACCATAGTTGTGTCATCGGCAAACTTAATGATGGTTTTGGAGTCGTGCCTGGCCGTGCAGTCATGAGTGAACAGGGAGTACAGGAGGGGACTGAGCACGCACCCCTGAGTGTCCCTTGTGTCGGGGATCAGTGTGGCGGATGTGTTGTTACCTACTCTTACCACCTGGGGATGGACCGTCAGGAAGTCCAGGATCCAGTTGCAGAGGGAGGTGTTCAGTTCCAAGGTCCTTAGCTTATTGATGAGCTTTGAGGGCACTATGGTGTTGAACACTGAGCTGTAGTCAATGAATAGCATTCTCACATAGGTGTTCCTTTTATACAGGTGGGAAAGGGCAGTGTGGAGTGCAATAGAGATTGCATCATCTGTGATTCTGTTGCGGCGGTATGCAAATTTGAGTGGGTCTAGGGTGTTTGGGATAATGGTGTTGATGTGAGCCATGACCAGCCTTTTGAAACACTTCATGGCTACAGACATGAGTGCTACGGGTCGGTAGTCAATTAGGCAGGTTACCTTATTGTTCTTGGGCACAGAAACTATGGTGGTCTGTTTAAAACATGTTGGTATTACCGACTCAGATAGGGAGAGGTTGAAAATGTCAGTGAAGATACTTGCCAGTTGGTCAGAATATGCTCGCAGTACACGTCCTGGTAAATCGTCTGGCCCTGCGGCATTGTGAATGTTGACCTGTTTAAAGGCTGCAGAGTGCGTGATTACACATTCTTCCAGAACAGCTGGTTCTCTCATGCATGTTTCAGTGTTATTTGCTTCGAAGTGAGCATAGAAGTAGTTTAGCTCGTCTGGTATGCATGCTCGTGTCACTGGGCAGTTCTCGGCTGTGCTTCCCTTTGTAGTCTGTAATGGTTTGCAAGTCGGGTTAACTGGGCGGGTGTTAAGAAGCGAGGTAAGGAGGGTCATGTTTCGGAGGATGCATGACTCGACCTTCGCCTCCAGAGCCCATTGGAGAGTTGCAGCAATGAGACAAGATCAAAATTGTGGAGAAAAATTTAAATACAGATTGTAGATCCACCTACATTCTGTCTAGAGATAACTAAGGTAAAGTTTTAATCATCCAGTCATCCATGATTCCTTTTCGGGGGGACATAAGTGTCAGCCCTAGAGATAAAGTCCCTTACACTGCTGGGGCTGTAGTGTGAGAAGAGAGGAGGGTCAGAGAAAATATTTAATCAAACAGGATCAGCCATGAGGACATTCCTATGTTTCTTAATAGGTCCCTTAATGTCAACACTTAGAGGATAATATGTAGTATTACAGACACAAGAGTGAGAGTTTTTACTCTTATCCCTTGTGGTTGACCAGACCTTACTAAGAGACGCATAGTGTAGAAATATAATATAAAACACAGGAACATCACATTTTTGACTGCACTGGGACTTTAAGGCCTTACTACTTACTTCTTCTCTGCCACAAATAGTACCCTATTCCCTACACAGTGCACTTCTTTTGTCCAGCCCTGTGGGTCATGTTCAAAAATAGTGCACCAAATAGGGAACCATTTGGAATTCAGTCTTATTTAATTATAACTGAACTGATTAAGAAAGCCTCCAATAAACATTTGCAAAATGTATGCACATACTGTAGCCTAGCGGTTAAGGGTGTTGGGCCAGTAACCGTAAAGGTCTCTGGTTCGAATCCCCAAGCCGACTAGGTGAAAAATCTGCCAATGTACCCTTGAGCAAGGCACTCAACCCTAATTGTTCCTGTAAGTTGCTCTGATAAGAGTGTCTGCTAAATTACTCAAATGTAAAATGTACAAGCTGAATAAGTATTGCTAACATGTTTTCTGAACATTTCACCAACCCCCACCCCTAACAGAGAACTGCACCCTGTGAAGGCTACCTTAGATAGGGTCCGCTGGTACCAGACCTTCCCATCATGTCATCTGAACATCTCTGGAGTAATGTGGTATGTGTTCTTCAAGTGCAGGTAGAGCCTGTGACCACCAGATGGAGGTGTTGGCTAGGCTCAGAGATAGACTGACACTAGAGTGGGAGTCTGTGTCCAGGGCTGTTGTTGGTGCTACTGATGGTTTGTTTACATAGCAGGTTAGAATAATTAATGTAGCAGGTTAGGATAATTAACGTGGCAGGTTAGGAGAATGAGGTTAAGGTTAGGAAAGGGGTAAGAGTTAGGCTTAGCTAACATACTACTGTTGTGAACAACGGTTGTCCTTGATGTGACAACTAGATGGAGCGTTAGGCCTACTCCATCAAGCCACAACCATAGAAATGTAAACAAACCATTAGTATCATAACTCTCAGTCTGGTTCTCAACTTACTGTGGAGAGTTAGAATAGTAGAATACACAAGATGCAATTTCAAAATTTGGTTGTGCATAAGCAGTTTTTTTATTCTGTTATGTCAGTCACTGACATGGTCACTCAATTAGCCCATGTCAGCTAGCATTTTTTAGTCTGGTAAGTTAGTCTAGCCAGTGATCTAAACTTGCAGCAATCATGGTCGAATTACCGACTGGGCACGCAGGGCACGTGCCCAGGGGCCCTGATCTCTAGGAGATCCCCATTGCTTTTGTTAGTCACTCTCACTCAGATATCATATTAACATGACATGGCAAAATGTGTAGAATTGAAGGAAATTAGCTATAGAACTAATAAAATGCCTCTCCACGCCATGTCAAAATGTGTATATTTTCAAGAAATGTTCAGTAAAACTGCTAAATGTTTCAGAATTTGTAGAATCGCATGACATTTTGTTATAAAATGCCTCTCCACGCCATGTCAAAATGTGTATATTTTCAAGAAATGTTCAGTAAAACTGCTAAATGTTTCAGAATTTGTAGAATTTTGTTATAAAATGTTATCTCCAACCCATGGCAAAATGAGTAGAATTGCATGAAATTAATTATATAATTGCAATATTTTCTCTCCACCTCATGGCAAAATGCGTAGAATTGCAGAAAACTTGCTTTAAAACAGCAACATTTTTTCTACGCCTCATGGCAAAATATGTACAATTGCAGGAAATTAACTTTAAAATGTACTTGCTTTCTCTCCATGTCAAGAGGGGGGCCACTAAAATGTGCTAGGGCTGGCCCTGTATTGCATTTTTTACTAGGCAAGTCAGTTAAGAACAAATTCTTATTTTCAATGACGACCTAGGAACAGTGGGTTAACTGCCTTGTTGAGGGGCAGAATGACAGATGTTTACCTTGTCAGCTTGGGGATTCAATCTTGCTACCTTTCAGTTACTAGTCCAACGCTCTAACCACTAGGCTATCTGACGCCCAATATAGCTATCAGATACTCATATACTGAACGAAAATATCAAAACGCAACATGCAAGATTTTACTGAGTACTAGTTCATATAAGGAAATCAGTCAAATGAAGTGAATTCATTAGGCCCTAATCTATTGATTTTACATGACTGGGCAGGTGACTGGGCAGGTGCCATGTGTGGGCCAGGGAGGGCATAGGCCCACCCACTTGGGAGCCAGTCCCAGCCAATCAGAATGAGTTCAGAATGAGTTTTTCCCCTCAAAATGGCCTTATTACAGACATTAAATACTTGTTAGTTTCATCAGCTGTCTGGATTGCTGGTCTCAGACGATCCCACAGGTGACGAAGCCGGATGTGGAGGTCCTGGGCTGGCATGGTTACACGTGGTCTGTGGTTGTGAGGCCGGTTGTACGTACTATCAAATTACCTTATTCTCTAAAGCACAACAAAGGGAGATAGATCTGAAAGTACTTTGAAACCAGTCAGGCCATCCTATACCCTCAAAAGGGTTTGATCTTGGTCGAAACAGCCCATACTGTATTTGTTTGATCTTGGTCTAGGAGGTGGATGTATATTTTTATCTGTTTGAGCAGATTGCCAGATTCCCAAAATGGCAGCAAGATATTTGGTCACGGCTCCTCTAAAGTGTTGTTTTGGGAAAAGCTCAGAAAGTGTACGTTGCTTTATCGCTTGACCAGAGTTCAGATTATGACACTGTTAATAAAGCTGCTATCCTTCTGGCTCACGAGTTGATCCCAGAGGCATACAGACAACAGTTCTGTAAGTGACAAAATACAGAATCACAAAGCCATGTTGGGTTCGTAAGGGAACAAGCGTGTCTTTTCGATCAGTGGTGTGGTTCTCAAAAGGTCAAGAACCTTGAGGATTTAAAGAGACTGAAATAGTTGCCACCTGCATTCATGAGCACAAAGATCTCACTCTTGAGAAAGAAGCAGTTCTTGCAGATGAGCTTGTGTTGTTCCATAAAACTACTGTCACAAACAAAGCACCCAGTAGTTATCCCTACGCAAAAAGCAATCCAGAGATGTCACCCTCTACCATGCCCGTGAGGTTTCAGTCCTTTCCAACAGCGCCCAAAGATAAAGATAGTTAGAAAGCATTTGTTTTTGTATCCACCAGTTTGTCATTACTTCCGTGAGAAAGGACGCGTTGTCTCTCAGTGATTTAAATTGACACAGAAAGATTTTAGAGATAAAGCCATTTCTTCTTGTGGAAGCACTCCAGCCAATTAAGTCTCTGGTTGGGACTGGTGTATCTCCTAAACAAGATTTTGGATCAGATGTGTATGAACCCTTTGTTTCAGACAGGTTCGTGTCTCTGCATAGTGGCGATTCTGTTAAGGAGACGGTGAAGACACTGTGAGATACTGGGGCAGCCCATCCTTCATTTTGGAGGGTGTTTTGCCTTTTTCTGACACTTCAGCAAATGGTTACACTCTGTTAGTACGAGGGTGGAGATGGGTTGCATGGAATTTCCTTTGTATAATTGGAACTCAAGTCTGATCTTATTTCTGGTTCCGTTGTTGTTGGAGTGAGGCCTCGCCTACCGGTGAAGGGGGTCTAATTAATTTGGGGAACGATTTGGCTAGAGGGAAGGTTGTGCCAAATCCTGTCGTTTGTAAGGAACCCAGAGTAGAGGAACCTGATGGGTTATCAGAAAAGTACCCTAGCGTGTTCCCAGCGTGTGCCAATACATGTTCTACAGTGGCAAGAAAAAGTATGTGAACCCTTTGGAATTACCTGGATTTCTGCATAGATTTGACATAAAATGTTATCTGATCACAACAATAGACAAACTCAGTGTTCATAAACTAATAACACACAAATTTTTGTATTTTTCTTGTCTATATTGAATACATAATTTAAAGATTCTCAGTGTAGGTTGGAAATAGTATGTGAACCCCTAGGCTAATGACTTCTCCAAAAGCTAATTGGAGTCAGGAGTCAACTAAACTGGAGTCGAATCAATGAGACAAGATTGGAGATTTTGGTTAGAGTTGCCCTGCCCCATAAAAAACACTGACAAAATGCAATTTTTTTATAGAACGCTACTTGCCAAAATGCATAGTGCCCACTGTAAAGTTTGGTGGAGGAGGAATAATGATCTGGGGCTGTTTTTCATGGTTTGGGTTAGGCCTCTTACTTCCAGTAAAGGAAACACTACAGCATACAACGACATTCTAGACATTTTTGTGCTTCCAACTTTGTGGCAACAGTTTGGTGAAGGCCCTTTCCTGTTTCAGCATGACAATGCCCCCGTGCACAAGGCAAGGTCCAAACCAAAATATTTTGGTTTGTCGAGATCCATATGGAAGAACTTGACGGGCCTGCCCTGACCTCACTCCAGCGACTGTGAGCCAGGCCTAACATCAGTGCCCAACCTCACTAATTCTGTTGTGGCTGAATGGAATTAAGTATGTGCAGCAATGTTCCAACATCTAGTGGAAAGCCTGTTATTGAAGCAAAAAGGGGACCAACACCATATCAATGCCCATGATTTTGGAATGAGATGTTTGATGAGCAGGTGTCTGCATACTTTTGGTCATGTAGTGTATGTCCATATGAGGAGTTTGATGATGTTTTTGTGGGTGACTTTGACAGAGATGGTGTTCTAATGAGGAAATGTTGTTCTCGCTTCACTCCTGAGTAAAACGATTGGCCCAGATGGTAGTATGGCAGGCCATCTTGAGGTCAACAAGACGTATGACCGTGTCTCGCATAACTTCTTCTGGCCTTCTGGAGAACGTAACACCGGGAGGAATGCCTGTCCTTCACCGAGGGAACAATAAAACCATTTAAACTGAGAACCAAAAACCCAAGCATAGCCCTGTGGGCCCAGAAGTCAAACGGCAGATGTTACGAGATAGGCCAGTCTATACTACTTTGAAGAGTTTTATTTATTACCTCTACGCTGTTTCGGAGGGCAAGCATTCTCATCTCCACCTTCACAGTACAAGGGGAACTAATGTGAATGTTTGTAAAATCGCCAATGACTTATCCTTTTACCAAGGCTTAGATCCTCCTTGCAGTAACCACCAGTTTGCAACCTCATTTTTTAATATATCCAGCACAATACCCGTGTCTACAGATGTGAGAAAAAGATATGCATGTATATAAAGTTAAAAAGTTCTACCTGATGACATCATCAGAAGTTGACTTTCTTTAAAATAAACAGTGTTTTTTTAAACACTATGAGATTTGCGGTGATGTGGGGAGTAAGAGAATACCCTCCCTCTGGCTAGGGAGATTTTGAAAATCAAAATTGTTCTTACTTTTAATCCTACCCTGTGATATCACAGAGAAGCATTTAAAAAAAAATTGTCAAACATTTTTTAACTACAGATCATAGAAACGCTCTGTTTTAACATATGTAGACACAGGTTTGGTGCTGGAGATAAAGACTTAGTAGCGGAATTGCCCTTTCAGGCTATGGTTATTGGAGGCAAGGCGCAAACCTTCAGGACAAAGCAGTCATCTCAACAGTAGCAACCCACTGGACAAAAACTGGTTGAATCAATGATGTTTCCACATTATTTCAACCAAAAAAGTCCATGTGAAAACTGATTGGATTTGAAAAAGTAATCAACGTAAGAGAATTCCATATTTATTTAACCTAAATCCAATGACATGGTGATTTTTTTGTTGTTGATTTCATGTTTAACTCACGCTAGTTGACAACTCAACCAAATGTAAATCAAAAGGGGGTGCAAGTATAGCCCTTTATATAATGTTTGATTTGATACATTCTACATGTTCCCCAATAATAATTGTCTCCTGGAAAACACTAATAAAAAACGTTGGTTCCTACTCTAGTACATGCACATATTTTATTCCTTCAAAAAGACAGGTTGACTGAGAATTTAGACATAGAATCACACAGCGTTTGACAGTGAGGTGTTTTTTTTTTATGTCTGCCAAAGGGTAGGATACAGTTTTGAAAACTGATTTAGGCCTAATTTCCCTTGCTATAGACTCTAACTCCGGAATCATGCACATTTGAGGTTAGTCCTATTCCTCCATCGCCGTGCGAAAGTGGAAGACAGATGTACAGTAGGGGGAACAGAGCGCCAATGGTTTGTCTGTCTCACCGCTCCCATTTAGCCTAACCTATCAGGCGTAAAATAAACATCTGAGCGGCATTTCCGTTTTTAACTGTCGGGGGGAGGTTATTTTCTGTACTGTTCAACCAATCCAGTAAATGTGGCGAAGGAGTTAAGACGGTGTATCGCCTCGTTAACTCAGAAATACCAGAGATACTTTTGAGTAGATGGGGAAACTCCATTGGAATCATATTAATGCCCACTGTGTGCGTTGCCCGTCAATGGGCCATGTGGTGCATTCTGGATACACTCCGACAAGGAGATCTCTCATTCAAGGAGTCAATGGCAGTCATTATTGCACTAGCAGAAAAACCCAACATGAGCATGATTTACGTGAACAAGAAGCTTGCGATATTAAGTACTTTGAGGAAAATATACAGGTTTCTTGACTCATATCCTGACCTTTATGAAGGGATTGTTTGATGATTAGTTTAGCAACGGTGTAACTTAGCCTGACAATGTGAATGCGATTGGGCGACAGGCTGCTGGGTGGGGCATTATACGTTTCCCCATTCATTGGCCACTGAGATTCTTATCTCCTCTGAAGTATCTCTGGGAATACTGGTTAACATCCAAAAGTGGAAGTCATGTCACAGGCTCACTTCCATTTCCCCAATAGAGATAGCGGCATCTAGTGGCTAAAAGGCTGTATTTACATTGGCAGTGCCATTAGAGGCTTCCGCCATGTTAATGTAGTACTTCCAACTTCATTTGGCGACCCTGTTGGAGTCATGTCAGGAGGGATCAGCCAATCGTGAAGAAGAAAATGTGCTATTTCGAAATGGAGATTGCCTCAATGGCACTGCCCATACTGTCACAGACGCTATAATGGCACAGATACAAAGATGAGTACTCTATCTTACTCTATGATTTCCCCTGAAAACCAGATGCATCCGGTTATTACTGTCCCCACTGAAGGTGCTCCCAGTCCAGCCAGCCTTCCCTCTCCCTCCTCTTTCCCTCTGTTGCGCAGCACGGCGGGACTAGAGCACTATACTCACTATGGCATCCACCACAGCACGGACTCTCTTAGTGCTTTTCGCCACCTTCTGTGCATCAAGTACTGGATCAACAGGTAAAATCACCCTTTTCATTTATATTTTCAGAGCAGATGCATGGTTTCAGTTTTTCACTAATGAGGTAGCACCCTATTAATTGATTTATGTCTGGGATATGTGGAGCTGGGCTAATAGCCTAATCGATAATCAATTAATTATTTACCCCATAAATATAATATATCCAGTTCCCAATCCGCAATTGTTTTTCTTTGTTTGTTTTATATCGCGTCAAGAAACCAATAGCTTCTAATTGAGCTGCTGCTGGGACATATATCATAATTACCACGTTGCATTGCAGGGAAAAGTGTTTGTGAGAGACTCATTTTAGCAAATCTTCTGGTTTGTGTGGCATTAACAAACTATGCAAAATATGAGGGAAAGTATATTATTTTGGGGACAATGGTTAAAAGAAAAATGCTTAACAGTTTGCAGATGGGGAATGAACATACCAGTCAAAGTGAGCAATAATAATGAATTTGGGCTGCGAAACTACGTCTTTCATCGTTTCTGGTCTGGAAGGAAAATGTGATGTAGCCTTTTGAGCGCAGGAGTCATGGAATATGCGCTTACCTCATTGGCGCACATTGAAGTAGTTTTGCTCTACAATTAAAAAAAGATGACGAAGATTAGATCATAAGCCATATGATTAGTATCAATCACCAAACCAAAAAAATATGAAGAAAAAAATGCTTTGATTGATAATGGGACGTCACAGTGCCAAAAGGGTATTCTAATTGGCGCCAGTAGCAACTCCATGATGGCCCGGATTTCAACTCCAACCTCGCAGGGAGAAGGGGCAAGGAGGAAAAGTTTGACTTTCTCATAAAGTTTCTGTCAATCTCGCTCCATATGCATCAAGGTGTCACTATAGCTTCCACGTATTAGCAGTTTGACTTTTATTGGGATGAATCTTGTCCCGGAGGCAGAGATGAAGGATTTCCTCTCGAAAGTCAAAATTGGCTATAATTCCTCCAGAAAGTATTCATACTCCTTGACTTATTCCACATTTGGTTATGTTACAGCCTGAATTCAACATAGATTCAATATTTTTGGGTCACACAAACTATGCAAAATATGAGGGAAAGTATATTATTTGGGGGACAAATTATGAAAATAAAAATGCTTAACAGTTTGAAAACATGCTTTTTGAAATTGTGTCAAATTGATTGAGAATGTAAAAAAAATCTATATCTCATTTATATAAGTATTCACAGTCAATACTTTGTAGAAGCACTTTTGGCATTGATTACAGCTGTGACTTTTTTTCGTTGTTGAATTTGACCTCCTTTTCTCCCCAATTTTGTGGTATCCAATTGTTAATAGCTACTATCTTGTCTCATCGCTACAACTCCCGTTCAGGAGAGACGAAGTTCAGGAGTGAAGGAAAAGCAGCTAACAAGTGCTCAGCATATATGGGAAATCCTTCAAGACTCTTTGAAAAGCATTCCAGGTGAAGCTGGTTGAGAGAATGCCAAGAGTTTGCAAAGCTGTCATCAAGACATAGGGTGGCTACTTTGAAATATATTTTGATTTGTTTAACACTTTTTTGGTTATTTCACTGTTTGGATGTCTTCACTATTATTCTACAATGTAGATCATTTTTCAAAATAAAGAAAAACCCTTGAAGCAGTAGGTGTGTCCAAACTTTTAACTGGTTCGGTAAGTCAAAACTGTAGCTCGGCCACTCAGGAACATTCACTGTCTTCAGCACAGGAGGTTGGTGGTACCTTATTTGGGGAGAACGGGCTTGTGGTAATGACAGGAGCGGACTCAATGCATCAAACACATTGTTTCCAGGTGTTTGATGCCATTCCATTCACTCCCTTCTGGCCATTATTATTAGCCGTTCTCCCCTCAGCAACCTTCTGTGAACTCCAGTGTAGATTTGGCCTTGAGTTTTAGGTTATTGCCTGTGCTTAGCTCCAATATGTTGCATTTTTATCTTGAAACACTCCCCAGTCCTTAACGATTACAAGCATACCGATATCATGATGCAGCCACCACTTTCCTTGAAAATATGGAGAGTGGTACTCAGTAATATGTTGTATTGGATTTGCACCAAACATAACACTTTTTATTCAGGACAAAAAGTGAATTGCTTTGCCATATATTTTGCAGTATTACTTGTTGCAAGCAGGATGCATGTTTTAGAATATTTCTTATCTATACAGGGTTTCTTCATTTCACTCTGTTAATTAGGTTAGTGTTGTGGAGTAACTGCAATGTTGTTGATCCATCTTCAGTTTTCTCCAATCACAGCCATTAAACTCTGTAACAATTTCAAAGTCACCATTGGCCTCATGGTGAAATCCCTTTCTGGCAATTGAGTTTATGAAGGTCATCGTATCTTTGTAGTGACTATTGTTATTTTTTTACCCATCTACCTGCTTTGTGGTTGAATCTGTGTTTGAAATTCTCTGCTCGGCTGAGGGACCTAACAATTTTCTGTATGTGTGGTGTACAGAGATGAGGTAGTCATTAAAAAATCAGGTTAGTAAGAGTCTAATGACTCGCCCGTGCATCAATCTAAGAAACATAATTTTAAAAATCCTCATCAAAATCTGTCAGTTTAAGCTAGAGATATGACCACCGTCTCAGTCTAACGCATCTGCCAACGTCAGCCTTCCGCATCTGCGGTGGAAGGTCGGTGAGCTACAGCCGTGTTTGTCAGACCATGAGACATCCCAAAATTTGGTCTTCTCACGAAACGTTTGTAGCGTGTCAATCACCTTCTGGAAAGATGAGACTCTCACAAACAGGATGGTATTTTCCATTTTGCTCAAAGACACCCACAAACTCGGTACCGCTGATGTGCCAACCTCTGTCGGTAGTGTCCGAATCGTTTGGGCTACACACTAATATGACCCCGCTATTGAAAGGGGAGATTCTCCATTTTGCTCTACTGCCTCCACAAGTGTCACGGGACTCATCTGAAGGCAACCGGTACCGGTTAAAAAAATGAATGGAGGTAGTTTTGTCCGTCCCCCCCCAAAAAAAAAATGATTGTGACTTTTTAAGCAAAATTTTACTCTTTAACTTATTTAGGCTTGACTCAAGAAATTCCAGCTTTTTAATTTGAATTCATTTGCAAAAGTTGAGAGCCGTGCGTCCTCCGAAACACAACCCTGCTTAATCCGGAAGCACCAATGTGTCGGAGGAAACGCCGTACAACTGATGAAGACGTGCATGTGCCCGGCCCGCCACAAGGAGTTGCTAGAGCGCGATGGGACATCCCGGCCGGCCAAAACCTCCCCTAACCCAGACGACGCTGGGCCAATTAAGCGCCGCCTCATTGGTCTCCCGGTCGGCTGAGACACAGCCTGGGATCAAACCTGGGTCTGTAGTGACACCTCAATCACTGTAATTGAGTGCCTTAGCCCGCTGCGCCACTCATGAGGCCCCTTATATTGTTATTTTCAACAACATTCTGATTTAATCTCTTCAGTTTCTGATGGAAAGGAAAGAGATTAGACAACACATAAATCCAATCAGGATTTATTTTTGGTTGTCTCGGGGGAGACAAATCTAGCTACCTCATTCAGCCATTGGCTAGGCCCTCAGAAGCTAAATAGAAGGCATCTGCCATTCAACTGTATTAGCGCCAGGGTTGGGGTCAATTCCATTTACATTACAATCAAATTCCAATTCTCTTCAAAGCTTTCCAATTAGGAAAATGTGGAATTGGAATAAGAATTTGGTTTACTTTATAAAATGACTTTAATTAAAATTAATTGAACCCGACCCTGATTATGGCAGAATTTTGGAGTGACAGTGGAATCAACCAATTACAATTTTTACATATGGAAATGTCTGCCTTCTCGAAGGCCGGAAGGTCATTACGCAATAGTGAGCAGTAGTTTTCCCACGGTCTAGGTAACTACTTTGTTGTAGGTTAGTTAAAAGCATGTAGCGGCTGCAGCAGGTGTTATCGGAGAGGATGTTGTTGCTAATTTGTTAGTTTTGCCCATTTCAAGATTCAACTTTCAACAAGAACTTAAGTTTCAAATGATCATTATAAAACAGGTTGTCTGGATCCTGGATGCTGATAGCATGGAGTTATAGCACCACAATCCCCACATTCCACAGGCAATGCTTGTTAACAGTTCCAGCAGATTTATCCACTGTCCCATAGCCCAGCTAGCGTCTAGACATGGTTTCCCTATGCTACTGGGCTATCACTTGTTTGCAACTGTTGGGGTTTGTCTAATCCTTGTTGTATGCCTCTACGACCTGTGCAACAATGTTGCATATATTTGTTTTAAATACACTTATGTTTGTGAAACATTGTTGCATTTAAACTTCATGTGAATGTGAAGACGATGTTGGAGTAATAGTTGTACTTTTCGACTGGGAAATGCTTAGCCTAATGGTTGTGTTTTTGTCTCCTTATCATTGGAATCTACCTGCGTATTATGTCAGAGTGAATGTGCTGCTTATTCTTTAACTTCAGGCTGTGAGTTACAGCTGTCTTTCTATTGGCCCTCTGTGTTTTACAAAAAGTATTCTCTCCTTACATGGAGTGTGCTGGTATTACGGACACGGTCCTTTCAGCATCACACGCCTGTTACACTCACATCCTTGGATGTGTCACTGTTGTCGCTTTTGGTGCTAGTGGGAAAGTGATGGCGTTAGGCTGTGCGAGCAGTGTGCTTGTTGTTGCTATGTCTGTGTGAGTGGCAGCATGAAGCGTGGCTTAGCCTCAGGTCTGTTAGATTCAGCTGGGCGCATTAAGTGATGCTATGTTATTTTTCTGTTTTGCGTTTGGTACAACGTGCTGGGAAGATTTTTTTTTTTACCCACTGAAGGCCTAGGTCCAATAGCCATGGTTCGTCACTGGAAACAGGTGTCTCTCAGTTTCCTCTGTTACCATAGGGATAGGAGAATAGGTCAACACATGCTTCTAACTAATTGGAATGATGAACATCGGGGTGGACAGAGTCATGGAATATCCATCTCAAAAGACTTCCCTGAGCACATCCCCTAACCATCATTATTGTCAGTAGAAGCCCATTGGGCACACACAGGTTGAATCAACGCTGTTTCCACGTCCTTTCAATTAAATCACGTTGAATCAACGTAGAATAGTCGTTGAATTGACGTCTGTGCCCAGCGGGAGGGTTATTCAGTGTGACAGGGAAGTGTAAAATATGCCCAAACAATGACAACAACAAGACACTTTGAAGCCAAATGACTTGGCAGACTGACAAATGATCTAGCATTTTGATCTGTCAGATAGGAAGTTCTCCCTGAGCAGGTTGAGGGGCACAGGCAGGTTACCTTGTGTTTTACTGGGGTCTCATTATCACTATCCATTCCATTCCATGTTAGCAGATGAAGTGCAAAATGAGATAGCACAGATGTTTTAGAAGTGCCTAGAGCGCACGGTTTGTGAAATCAATCTGGAGCCACACTCACACTTGCTGTGAGAGTACCTGTTGCTCACCAGAGGGAAAAAAAGGCCTGAGTGGAAAAAATTCAAAAAGCTGGAGTTTTGGAGAAGATTAGCCAGCTAATGAACCCCTGTTGATCTGATTTAGCTGCCACGTTACAATAGCCCTCTCTTCTCCCTTACCCTTTCTCCCCTAATCTCCTCTCTCTATCTCTCTCCATTTCTCATCAAATCTTTCTTAACCCTCTTTGTCTGACTTCCTTATTTCCAATTCCTGTCTTTGCTCACTTTCTCTACTTTCTCTCTCCCGCTCTCTCACTCTCTCTCTCTTTCTCTATTCTCTCTCTCTCCCGCTCTCTCTCTTTCTCTCTCTCTTTCTCTCAGACATGCGTGCTCAGTGAGTGAGGTCATCCAATTAAACGTAGATGCTGTTTGTTGTGGTTCTGTGCTTTTCTTGTCCACTGCTCCCCCTTCCTCTTTTACTCCTCTCCACTCCTCCAGACTTCCACACAGTGCCGAGGGCTATTCATTTCTTACAGTAAGCACTTAGTAAAAGCACAAAAGCCTAGAATCCCCAAAAGCCTAGCCAAGTATGACACTACAGTAGCATTGTGATGAACAAAATAAGAGGAGTTCCGGGGAGGGACCAGGCTATTGGAACAGAGTCGACAGGAGGTCACTGGTTGAGTGACAGAGAGACAGAGAGGCGGAGAGACAGAGAGAGAATCAAGTTAGAGAAAGGGAGAAGGGGAAAAGAGGGAATCATGTCCTCGCAAGCCACAGGAATTTCTCCGTTCCGCCTCACCAAGAGGAATTCTACAGGAGCACTTCTGAGATTGAGCTTCGGGTTTCAACTGTAACACAGGGGAGAAACAGAGAGAAACATCTATTGAGACAGACTGACAGACAGGGAGCAAAAGCATGTAGCTAATACATGCAGCGTGTAGACTGCAAGCATGTTTGATCACCTGACGTGGGGCCGACCCAGGCTCTCTCACCTGTCACTCGGGTGTCCATCAACCCTACCGCTGATGGGTCTCACCTCGGGATCTCTGGGCGTGGTTATGTTTGGTTAAACGGGTAGCACCTGGGCTAGTGAACATCTGTCACAGAGGGACTAGAGAGTGAGAGTGTGTGTGTGTGTGTGTGTGTAGAGAGTGTGTGTGTTGGACATAATGTGTTTGTGTAGAGCGAAAGTGTGAACTCCTAATTCACAGGATTAGCAGTAGGTAGCATTGCAGTGTAGTTGACTCATGGCTACGCTGGTTACAGAGAACCATGATGTCATGATGGTTTGGGGTTGGTGTATTGATCATGTGAAGGGATGAGTATATTGGGCCATGGTTTCACTGGTTTGCTGAATTTGTGGAGAGTTGTATGTGGCAGGCGCGAAAATCTGATATCAACTTTGGAGGTGACAATTACATGAAATTTTCTCAAGAGCAATTCCTGAGGGGCACACCAAAAGTAGTGCTGTAACACAGCCTACGTTGTAATATGTTAAATGTATATTGAGGAACCATAATTACTACTACTGGATAATTGATAGGTACAGTAGTTAACTGAAGGGTTGTCCCAACTTGTTAAAATGTTTAAATCATTATAATACTACTACTATTAATAACAGTTATAGCACTGTTCCTTATCAGTCCAGTATGTACCTGGTTAAATAAAGGTGAAATAAAAAATGTAAAAGTTCCCTGGCGACAATTTAGCTTTTGCAACGAGACCATTAAATGTATTTTAGACAATGGTAGAAGAGGGTGTAGTTCTGTTCAGTTTATCGCTAACCGTATCACAGGGACTTTGAAGCACTACAGCTGCATGCTGATCTTGGAATAAACTGACGATAGCGAAGATCCCATCTTTGATGACGCCACATAAATGGAATAGGTACTAGCTAGCTTGATAGTCAATGTTTGCTTTAGTTTGCGCCCAGCTCTGCAAATTAGTGTGTGAACCCTGCCAACATTAAAAGAAAAAAACATTGATATGGCATGATTGACTGGATTAACCTCACGTCAGTTACGTGCATTGAGTGCCTTTCGGACAGTAGATACGAACCCTCTATTATCTTGCCATCTAAAGAACTGGCAGTGGATCAAACCATTGTGAGGCAAAGGGCGGGGGGGCGCAATCTTTTGAATCTTAAAACTTGTTGGGGATAGAGGGCAGTATTTTCACTTTGGATGAATTGCGTGCCCATAGTGAACTGCATACTACTCTGTCCTAGATTGCTAATATATGCATATTATTATTACTATTGGATGGAAAACACTCTGAAGTTTCTAAAACTGTTTGAATTATGTCTGTGAGTATAACAGAACTCATAGGGCAGGCAATCTTCCAAACAGGAAGTGAAATTCTGAATGTGGGTCAAATTTGACATCATCGCCCCTTCCCTTCCAAATAAGATATGGATCTGGTAGCACTTCCTACGCCTTCCACTAGATGTCCTCATTTGGTAGAACGTGGAATGGGGCCTCTGGTGTGAACTTTGACCGACTGGGAGGGGTAATAGTCACTGTCTTGGCAGAATGCAATTTCCCTGTGGCGCATTTGTCTGTTGATGTCACCGTCATTCCATTTGGCTGCAGATGAAAACGTATGATCCGGTTGGAACATTATTGGATATATATGAAAATAACATCCTGAAAATTGATTCTCTACTTAGTTTGACCAGTGTATTCGACCTGGAATATATATTTTTGAAGTTTTTCGTCCGAGTTCTCCTGGACCAGCATCAGCTTTTGGGCACGTGAGCTGAGAGTGCTAGCAAATGCAGCTCATTGGACACTAGTATTGGACATTATGGAACAAAACAACAATTTATTGTGGAACTAGGACTCCTTGCACTGCATTCTGATGAAAGATCATCAAAGGTAAGGGAATATTTATGATGTCATTTCGTATTTCTGTTGACTCCAACATGGCGGAGAAATATATTTACGTCTGAGCGCTGTCTCAGTTTATTGCATGGTATGCTTTTTTCATAATGTTTACAGAAAATCTGACACAGCGGTTGCATTAACCTCTTGCTCCTGACCATCTTCTTTGTTGGCACTCCTAGATGTCCCATAATCACTATTGGGTCTTTTTTTTCGATTAAATCGGTCCATATATAGCCTAGATATCGATCTATGAAGACTGTGTGATCAACGAAAAAAAATAGCGTCTTATAACGTAACGTCATTTTTTTTAAATTAAAAAAGTCGACGATAAACTTTCACAAAACACTTCGAAATACTTTTGTAATGCAACTTTAGGTATTAGTAAACGTTAATAAGCGATCAAATTGATCACGAGGCGATGTGTATTCTATAGCTGTACGTCTGGAAATAATGTCCGGGTAAATCTCAACCAAAATATCCGGTCGGAGACCTGAAGAAATGGGCTGTCTCTTCTTCGTTTGACCAAGAAACAAAGCCTAGGCAAATGACAAGTCTGTTGACATCGTGTGGAAGCTGTAGGAATTGCAATCTCGGCTCCAGGTAATTTGCTTTCCCATAGACAATACATGCAAGTGGCGCATTGATATATTTTCCAATTTTCAGTGATCAGATTTTCCTGCGCTTTTCGATGAAACGCACGTTCTGTTATAGTCACAGCCGTGATTTAACCAGTTTTATAAACGACTGAGTGTTTTCTATCCACACATACTAATCATATGCATATACTATATTCCTGTCATGAGAAGCAGGGCGCTGAAATGTTGCGTGATTTTTAACAGATTCACAACGATTCACAACGAGTGTAGCTTTAATTCAGTACCCTGCATGTGTGTTTTAATGAACGTTTGAGTTTTAACGAGCGCTATTAGCATTTAGCGTAGCGCATTTGCATTTCCAGGTGGCTAGATGGGACGCATGCGTGTCGGGTCGACGTAAAAGGTTAATATGTGAAAGTTAAATATTTCGAAAGATTATTTTTGAATTCCCCGCGCCACCTTTTCAGCTGAATGGGGGGGGGGGGAGTTCCCCTCGGGGAACGCCTTGCCATAACATGTTTTAATTAAAAACACGCTATTAAGTGTTTATAATCAGGACAAGTGCTTTCATTGCGTATTATTAATATTATTGAAATTACATAGTTATGTTTACAGTGATATATTGGGGAGGTAGTGTCCCCCTTGGGATTTCCGCCTATGGTATGTGGGTTAGAGTACCCACTGAGGTGAGTGTGTGTGTGTGTGTTGTGGGGAAAAAGGGGTTGGTAGGCTGTAAAAATCAGACCTGCAGAGAAGCGCAGGTGCATGACCCAGAGGGTTTCTGAGACAATTTTTGGACGAGGCTATGACACATCCTTAGGGCTTACTTCTGCACATGCTGCTTGCTCTGTTGCATACACACACACACACGTGCACACACACACACGTGCACACACACACGCACACACACGTGCACACGCACACACACGCACACACGCATGCACACACGCACACACACACACACACACAGAAACACACAGAAACACACACACACAAGTATCTCCAGTTATTGTGTTTGGCTCTGTGTTCCTGGGCTAGGCGCCAGAGTGGTTGCATCATACAGTAAGCAGACATAGTGGTGAGAAGCGCTTTCAGCCAACAGTAGAAATATAGAGGAAGGCAGAGAAAACAGATCAGTCCAATAAAGATTTGGGAGAGCCTGCTTACTGCAGTGTGACACGGGATCGCGAAAAACCCTGATTTCCATCTGGAAATTATGAGCGAGGAGGGTTCTAACAGGACTGACACCTGGAAAGTACTGTAGGAGACTCCTACAGGCAGTTAGTGAACGTGATAGAGGAAGCCACCCTGTAGACTGTTGGAGAGATTGCACACTGATCATGAGCATCCGGTAGGGATTTTCTTTAGACAGTTCAGGACTAGATCATGTTTCCTATTCACCTAGCAGATACTTCAATACTGCAACCATGACTCCCGTGCATCCCTTTGACTATGTGTAATAATTGTCTTTTGGCATTACAGAAGATAAGAATCAGCTGGAAGTTGTGTTATCCGAGCCAACGTTGTTTGTGATTGTGATGAATTAATTTCTGTGTTCTCCTTTGTGAGTGTCACAACTGGAGTTATCAACTGCTGGAGATTTACCAACTGCACACTCACACACGGCCGTTCACACGAGTTAGATTGGGAGTTTTATATTCATGTTTCCACTAAATGCTTTATTGCGTTTGCTTGGTCTGACTTTGGACTTAGGAGCGTGTTATTCCGGTCTCCTCAATAACATGCATTTTCAACACTATCAAAATAAAGAATACATGAAGAGATCTCAAATGTTATCTTTCCGCATGTATTATTATTATTATTTTGAATTGTATTATACTGGTATTTGCTTGGCTTTGTTTGGAATAAGTGCAAACAAAAAGAAGACACTCTCGCCGTTCCTCATCAGCCCCTTCTTCTCCTTCTTTTAGTCATCTATAATGCTTTCATTTCCTGAAGATGTTATGTTTTTGTGATGTGTGTGTGTGTGTGTGTGTGGTGTGGTGTGTGTTAGCCGACAAGCCCCTGCGGCCGCGGAACGTGCAGCTGACGTTGGTGGACAAGGGCCTGAGGGTAAGCTGGGAACCTCCCAACGAGCTGGACGGTCGGCCGGTGGACCGCTACAACATTGGCTACGGCAAGTCCATGAGGACACTCCGCTTCATCAAGGTGGACAAGGACAGACGGTCCAAGGTACTGGAGGATGTAGGTAAGAGTTGGAGAAAGTAAGACAGAGAGAGGATGGGAAGGGAGAGAGTGAGAAAGTGGGAGTGGGAAAGGTGTAGAAAGAGAAAGTGGGAAAGAAGGAGAGAGAGAGAGAGAGAGAGAGAGAGAGAGAGAGAGAGAGAGAGAGACTAAACTACGGAGTGTGTTTCAGAGCCCGGAGTTCTGCACTTTCTCAAGATGAGTGCTGAGAACAAGGAGGGGATAAGCAAACCTGTGTACAGAGCAGAGACGCCAGGAGGTGAGGTGTGTGTGCGTGCGTGTATGTGTGCGAGCAGTATGTGTTCCACTGTAAACCAGAAGGTGGGAGATGCATTTCAGCACATGATGTTAAACGTGTACTTTGGGCCAACAGTGTTTTTACAGTCACAACAAACCCCAACTGAAACATAGGCACTGAGAGGTAACATCAGCATAGTTATTTTAGATTTTTACTGGGCATTATTTTTAGGGCTTTATGGGTTTCTCTGGTTATTCTTAATCTCACCATATAAAACCCAATTCAAGACATTACGTTTTTATACACACAGTCAGCAGCAGTTGCTGCAGTATAAAACCTACCAAGCCTGCTTTTGTCATTACTCCATTTGCCTCTGAGCTTGGAGCTTGGCATCACAGGGCTATACTTCATCAGCAGCCAACCCTAGTTTTCCACTTCCAAACTCAGCCTCGGTCCAATAACCCAAACCCCTGTGTTGTGGTCAATCACTGACTCTGTCTGTCTGTCTGTCTGTCTGTCTGTCTGTCTGTCTGTCTGTCTGTCTGTCTGTCTGTCTGTCTGTCTGTCTGTCTGTCTGTCTGTCTGTCTGTCTGTCTGTCTGTCTGTCTGTCTGTCTGTGTGTGTGTGTGTGTGTGTGTGTGTGTGTGTGTGTGTGTGTGTGGAGGGACCGGGAGGTGTGTGCTTAAACTTGTGCGTGTCTGCGTCAATGTGGGCGTGTGTTTGTGTCTATGTATGCCATCTGTCAAAGTTGTGGTTTCTGCATGTACATTTACCGTTCAGTTCAATCAGTTTGGGGTCACTTAGAAATGTCCTTGTTTTTGTAAGAAAAGCACATTTTTCTGTCCATTAAAATAATATCAAATTGATCAGAAATACAGTGTAGACATTGTTCATGTTGTAAATGACTATTGTAGCTGGAAACTACTACAGCTACAGCTCAAAACTGTTGTCCTGATTAAAGAAGCAATAAAACTGGCCTTTCTTAGACTAGTTGAGTATCAGAATAGAAAGAGGAGTTGCAAAGAAAAAGCAATATCTCAGACTGGCCAATACAAACTGGCCAATACAGACTGGCCAATAAAAAGAAAAGCTTAAGATGGGCAAAATAACACAGACACTGGACAGGGGAACTCTGCCTAGAAGGCCAGCATCCCGGAGTCGCCTCTTCACTGGTACTATTTAATGAAGCTGCCAGTTGAGGACTTGTGAGGCGTCTATTTCTCAAACTAGACACTGTAATGTATTTGTCCCCTGTGCACCGGGGCCTCCCACTGCTCTTAATATTCTGGTTGGAGCCAGTTTGCTCTGTTCCGTGAAGAGAGTAGTACACAGCGTTGTACAAGATCTTCAGTTTCTTGGCAATTTCTCGCATGGAATAGCCTTCATTGCTCAGAACAAGAATAGACTGACGAGTTTCAGAAGAAAGTATTTTTTTCTGGCCATTTTGAGCCTGTAATCGAACCCACAAATGCTGATGCTCCAGATACTCAACTAGTCTAAAGAAAGCCATTTTTTTTGCTTCTTTAAATCAGAAAAACAATTTTCAGCTGTGCTAAGATAATTGCAAAAGGGTTTTCTAATGAAATATCCTATTAAAATTATACACTTGGATTAGCTAACACAACGTGCCATTGGAACACAGGAGTGATGTTTGCTGATAATGGGCCTCAATACGCCTATGTAGATATTCCATAAAAAATCAGCCGTTTCCAGCTACAATTGTCATTTACAACATTAACAATGTCTACACTGTATTTATGATCAATTTGAAGTTATTTTAATGGACAAAAATTGTGCTTTTCTTTAAAAAACAAGGACATTTCTAAATGACCCCAAACTTTTGAACAGTAGTGTGTGTCTGGATGGATGTGTGTGTGTGTGTGTGTGTGTCGTGTTGTGGTCCCAGCGGTCTATCGAACACCATTCACCATAAATCAGTGCAAACGCTTGTGTGTGTGTGTGTGCGCGCACGTGTGAGATGACGTGCTCCTTGCAAATCAATCTGTTCCCACAGCATGCTAGCAGCATTAGTCATCGTAAATAACACCACGTTGCTTCTGCATCATTAATGTGTCTGGCCAGACATAGCGCTCTATTATAGCAACATGTCCATAATATCACTTACGGATAGAGAGGGAGAGAGACAGAGAGAGGGGAGAGTTAGAGAGACAGAGAGAGGGAGAGAGACAGAGAGAGGCGAGAGTTAGAGAGAGAGAGACAGGCAGAGGGGGAGAGTTAGTGAGCGAGACAGGAGTGAGAGAGAGAGAGACAGAGAGAGGGGAGAGTTAGCGAGCGAGACAGGAGTGAGAGAGAGAGAGAGAGAGACAGAGAGACGTGAGAGAGAGAGAGAGAGAGACAGAGAGAGGGGGAGAGTTAGCGAGCGAGACAGGAGTGAGAGAGAGAGACAGAGAGAGAGACAAAGAGAGGGGGAGAGTTAGAGAGCGAGACAGGAGTGAGAGAGAGAGACAGAGAGACAGAGAGAGGGGACAGTTAGAGAGCGAGACAGGAGTGAGAGAGATAGAGACATAAGGAGGGAGATAGAGATGGGGAGAAACAGAGAGAGAGCGAGGGAGTGTGACAACTCGACTGAGATGTCTGTAACAATAACACAATTTTTCCCAGTCCTAATAGAAAGCATAAATTATCATGTCTTTGTACTCCCCGATGAAGGCCATGTAGCCGAAACGCATCAGAGGTTTTCAACTTTGTTTCCATTGAACATGCCATACAAATAAAGACATTTTAATTCATTATATGAAGAGTGCCTTGGTCCTCCTTTCTTTTTGCTCACCTGTATTTGTTTGACCTGTGTGACGTCTACAGTACTTGTATGGATGTTTACTTGTTCTAAGTTACCTGTGTATGTTTACCTGTTCCCCAGGTGGTGAGTGGGTCAAACTGGATGGCTTCGCAGTGGCAGACGGGGCACCTGTTAACGCATCAACTCCAGGTAACACCAAAATGAATGTTGTTCCTTCACATTTTAGTCTTAGAAGTTAAACAATCCTAAGAAGTTCCATTGCAGAGGCAAATGTAAAATTGCAGCTATCATCGCAGAGTTAAAAAATATATCCCTTCTCCGGTCCTCCGGCCCTAATGTTATGACTCTGGTAGACAGAGAAACAGTCAAGTGGGTCTATCTATCCCGAACCAATGGTATGTCTGCCCTGGCCTGGCCCGTAGAGCATTGGATCCCCAGGCTTCAGGAAACACAGAGGCTGGTATCTGGTGGTCGGAGGATTGTTGAGTCGATGCTCCAGACATCTGCAGGCTGTAGCCCAAGTAAAATTATGCGCAGGACCACATTTGAGAGAGATAAAGAGAGGAAGAGAGACAGACAGACAGATAAAAGGAACAAAAAATCAGCTTGTTGAAACCAAATTGGGACATTTCTTAGTCTGCTCTCTGCAGGAGCTCTTTCTCTCTATGAGGTACATACAGGCAGAGTGGTGCAGAGAGAGATATAATAATAGACGAGATAGGATTTCTCATGTTTCAATGTGCCAACAGTGAAGAGGCGACTCCGGGATGCCGGCCTTCTAGGCAGAGTTGCAAAGAAAAGGGTGGCTAATTTGAAGAATCTCACATTTTTAACACTTTTTTTGTTTACTACATGATTCCATATGTGTTATTTAATCGTTTTGATATTTTTACTATTATTCCACAATGTTGAAAATAGTCCAAATAAAGAAAAACCCTTGAATGAGTAGGTGTTCCAAAACTTTTGAATGGTACTGTACACAAATAACTATCACTAGAAAACAGGTCAAATGAAACGAAGTGCAGCTATTTTGCTTCCTTTCCAGCTTCACGCCAGGCGAAAGGGCAATGGAACATTTAGAATGAATGACTGGTTCGTGTCCATAGAAACGGAACAAAAAGACTGAATGCCTGGGTTGAGTCTCTGGGAACCGAACCGATCAGCAACCTTAGATTTGTGTCGGGACTATATCTTGTGGATGAAATAGTATGAATAAATGAATCAAATAAAGTTAACGAAAATATGTTCATCATTATTTGAATATGTTGGTAACCCGTTGTATAAAAGTGATAATGCCTTCGAAGCCGGTGTTTGAAGGATATATTGGTACGGATTCCGGCCCTCGATTTCTTTTTCGGGCCTAACAACAACGGTGCCAATATAACCTCCAAACACCGGCTTCGAGGGCATTATCACTTAAATATATTTGTCTCTTGTAGAATTGACTTAACTTGGTGGAACTTGATGTGCACCAGATTAGCCTAGAACACACTGAAAGAGTGTGAGGTTAGTGGAGGAGTGATGGAGGCAGAAACGCAGCCCGCTCCCCTGGCCGATCCTGACAGTAACTACGAATGTACCTACCCAGTTCCTGATTTACTCTTCCACTTGCCCATTTGATTGGGGACGGTACCCAGAGGTGAGGCTGACCATGAACCCCAGTCATTCCATGAAGGCCTTCCAGACACAGGAGGTGAACTGAGGACCACGGTCAGACACAATGTCCACCGGGATCCCGTAGTGCTGGAAGACGTGAGAGAAGAGAGCCTCCATTGAGACCAGGCAGAGGAATCAAACGACAGGCTTTGGAAAAACCGGTCCACAACGACCAGGATGGTGGTGTGCCCCTCCGAGGGGGGAAGGTCTGTGACAAAGTCCAGATGGGACCAGGGTCGTTGTGGAACCGGCAGCATGTGGAGTTTGCCATAGGTGGAGGTGTCTTGTTTTGTGCGTAGGTAGAGCAGGAAGATACGTAAACCCGGATGTCCCGGGCCAAGGTGGGCCACCAGACAGTAGATAGTACGGGCTATACATGGGTGCCCCGACACAGGTGCTGTGTGTGCCCAGGCGAGGAGACGGTCCCACACATCACAATGCATGTAGGTACGCCCTTCAGGACAGTGGGCAGGTGAGCCACAATAAGGGACAGAGGAATAATAGGTGTCACTTTCTCCCTCCGAACCTCTGAGTCATGCAACCGGGATAATGCATCTGCCTTGATGTTCTTAGATTCTGGCCGGTAGGAGAGGGTGAAGTCACACCTGGCGAAGAATGGGACCCACCTGGCCTGACACGGGTTCAGCCGCTGCTCGAATATACTGGTCCGTCCAAACAAGGAAAAGGTGTTAAGCACCCTCCAGACAGTGCCGCCATGTATTCAGCGCCTTCTTGACGGCCAGCAACTCACGATCCCCCACGATCCCCCATTTCCTGGGGTTATGCAACTGTAACCAGGGGAAACCTAAAACTATGGGGTGTGCAGGAGAGTCGAAGATGAGGAAAGTGATGTGTTCATGGTGGTTGTGAGCAACTGTGAGGGAAATGGGAATCGTGGTCTGGCACACCAGTCCTGTTCCTAGGGGATGGTTGTTAAGGGCATGGACTGTGATAGGGGCTTGTAAAGGGACTAGAGGAATGCATGAGAATGAGGCTACGGACCAGTCTAGGAAATTGCCTGCACTGGGAAAAGACTTAGTGGAGGACCAGGATAGTCTGGGAAGGTGTCAGGAAGGAGGATGGGCTTGGGGGGCAGAGACTCAGCATTAGGACCCCCCTTTTAGGAGCAGAGACCCTGTTGACGGTGGCGTTGACGTTCCTCTGGGGGAAGGTGTGTCGTGCCCACCTCCATTGGCTCAGGCTCGCTGGAGGTTCCTGGGAGAGAGAGTATCCAGGCGGATGGGCATAGCGATGAGCTGGTCCAGATAAGCCAGCTCGGTCTGGATGTCTGCCTGTAGCCCGCTGCGGAAAACCGTCAACAGGGCCTGGTAGTTCCAGCCAGTGGATGCAGCCACCGTCCGGAAACGGTGACAAGTCCGGAGTTGATGAGTGAAGGGCGTTTGCCAGCAGCAGGTTTGGTAGCAGCTGGAAGGCCGGCGATGCCGATCTCCTGAGCTGGACAGGGGGCGGAGCCAAAGCGAAGGCTGGTGTGACAGTTGGTTAGCTGGCGGATGAGCAAGAAACAGATGGGAACACAAAGCGCCCTACTGAAATGGCCACTATACCACTATACCACTGTACCACTATACCAAATAAAACGTTTGAATGTAAAGAAGTGCTTTTTTAAAATGTAGTAGTTAGGATGAATGCAACTCAAAGAGCTAGAATTGACACAATTGTTTAATTTGGGAGGAACTTGTTCTAATTGAGTTGAAACATGATTACCTGAATACATCTGGCCAATTTCTAATGATTATTTCTCAATTAAGTAGCGTTTCAATAACACAATTTAATTAAGTAGATCTGTATTAATAATTTAATGTAAAAAATAATGTTTTCATTAGCTGTAACTACTCACAAAAATGGAATGAATCAGATCCCAAAATCTTTTTTTACATGTAGTAAACTTGTGTCGTGCCAGACAGAGCTCCACTTAGCTGTGCAGCCAGGGCCAAGGAGGAAAAGAGAGTGGAAAGGTGAATAGAGCAGGGAGGGCTAGGAGAGAAAGGAGAGAGAGCAGGGAGGGCTAGGAGAGAAAGGAGAGAGAGCAAGGAGGGCTAGGAGAGAAAGGAGAGAGAGCAGGGAGGGCTAGGAGAGAAAGGAGAGAGAGCAGGGAGGGCTAGGAGAGAAAGGAGAGAGAGCAGGGAGGGCTAGGAGAGAAAGGAGAGAGAGCAGGGAGGGCTAGGAGAGAAAGGAGAGAGAGCAGGGAGGGCTCGGAGAGAAAGGAGAGAAAGGAGAGAGATCCTCCCCAGGTTAGCAAACCCTCTGACATACAGACTTTGTCGCGTCAGGGCCTCTTGTCCTATCCTCCTTTAATCCCAACTCCTACTACCTCTCATTGTATTCCCTTCTCCTCTCTCTCTCTCGCACTGATCCAGCAGGGAATAATTAATGCAAGTCCACTGACTCACCCTGTCTGACCCTATCTTATGCCCACATCTACTCTGACTTGTCAGGACTGTATCAGCCACTGCTGCATAGGAATACATTTACTCTGTGGGAAAGAAGACAAGAGAGCCTTCCATCTGATAATGATTATGAGAGACAGAGGGATGAGAGATGAGGAGAAGGCAGGGAAATGTTTTTTAAAATGTTTATGTTGTCCATGCTATCACTCGGCAAGCCAGCAAAGCAAGGGAGGGGAGGTGAAGACGGATGGGGGGATTGTCGGCCTGTCTGTCTGAGATTGCTGTCCAGGCTGGAGACAGACATCATGTGATTACACCAGGAAGTAAGCAGCAGGAAGTGGGAGCATTGGGAGACTGTGTGGTCCCTGGTCTCTGTCTGTGTCCACGTTGTGACATCTCCCATGATTACAGTGTCTCATACACTTGAACTTGTTTAGATTATTGGAGAGGAAAGTCTTTTGGCAAAGTAGGACATATGGGTAGTTTCCCTGTGTTCTCCATTTCATTTGAAACATTTCAAAACATAACTATGAGATATAAAACTCATTGAAGTGAAAATATATATTTTTAAGACTTGGTACTGGCCTGGCCCTCACACAGTTATCTCAGCATGTCAACCATGTCGACCTTGTCTTATCAAGGTCAGGTGAACCATGGCTGAACTTCAGCTGTATTTTTCTCTCTCTTCCAGCTCATCCATCTCCTACTCCAGACATGTGGACCAGGGCTAACTCCCCTGTCGGGATCCCTGTGAGAACAGGAAGAGGATCAGTGGTTGATGGAGGGGTGCGCCCGTCAGACCTGACCTCCTCCAGGGGGCAACGGATCCGGAGACCCCCCCAATCATCCTCCGGCCCTCGTCAGCCAGATAGGGCCAGGGCAGGGACACCCCTGCTGGACCAGAGGTCCCAACACCACCACCACCACCACACCCAGCCACAGGCTGACCAGAGAAACAGACACAACCCCAAACTAGGTAAGAGCACCTGGATCTCTCTCACACCGGGTTTGCTACTCATTTAGAATATCCTTGTGTGAACAGTATGTAGAGTGTGTGTAGTGTGTCCATCAATAGTGTGTCCTAGTGTGTAAACGCTGGCCTATGTGTCTGGTATGTCCCTCTATTCGTAGCGTCTGAGTCCATCTATGTGGTATCACTGCAGGCACAGAGAGCCACGGGGCGGAGCGTGCCAAGCAACAGAGCCACCCTGACCAAAAAAACTCCCCCAGGTAGGCCTTATGACCACCTTATGAGCCTTTATAATATATTTATGAGCCTTTATAACATCATTAGAAGCCTTTATAATCACGCATAACTATGTCCAGCTGCGAGGAACTCATCTTCAGATAACACTCAAGAGTTTTAAACCATTTCAACCACTCGACAGGCTGAGAATATACAGTAGCAATGTAAAAACCGACTACATATTTTTTGTCAATTCTCAATATGATTGAGTGCCTTCGGAAAGTATTCAGACCCCTTGACTTTTTCAAAAGGTTGTTACATTACAGCCTAATTATACATTGATTAAATCAATTAAAATCCACAGCAATCTATACACAAAACCCCATAATGACATAGCAAAAAGAGGTTTGTAGAAATGTTAGAAAATTGGTAAAAAATGGAAAACAGAAATACGTTATTTACATAATTATTCCCTTTGCAATGAGACTCGAAATTGCTTAGCTGCATCCTGTTTTCATTGATCATCCTTGAGATGTTTCTACAACTTGATTGGAGTCCACCTGAAGTCATTTCAATTGATTGGACATGATTTGGAAAGGCACACCTGTCTATATACAGTAAGGTCCCAAAGCAAAAACCAAAACATAGCTGTGCAGCAACACTCACCTTCCATCCAGACAGAGCTTGAGAGGATCTGCAGAGAAGAATGGGAGAAACTCCCAAAATATAGGTGTGCCAAGCTTGTAGCGTCATACCCAAGAAGACTTGAGGCTGTAATCACTGCCAAAGGTTATTTAACAAAGTAGTGAGTAAAGGGTTTGAATACTTATGTAAATGTAATATTTCAGTTTTAGATTTTTAATAATTTAGCAAACATTTCTAAAAACGTGTTTTTGCTTTCTCATCATGGGGTATTGTCTATAGATTGAGGGGGGAACCATTGAATACATTTTAGAATAAGACTGTAACCTAACAATATGTGAAAAATGTCAAAGGGTCTGAATAATTTCAGAAGGCACTGCATCATAGGAAAACATCATCCTAAAACGTTTTGGTAAAAATGTAAAATGTCACACTAGCTGACTTTTTTTTCAGTACATTGCAGTCAATGGAGAAAGATGTGGCACAGGGTTGATAATTTTCTCCAAATATTGCAGTCAATGTGAAAAGATGAGTGTCACAGGGTTGATGTTTTTCTCAATACATTGCAGTCAATGGAACAAGATGTGTAAAAAGGTTGACGTTTTTCTCGTTTATCTCATGTCTGTCGTCTCACTCTCTACAGCCTTTTAATCCCTCCTCATTTTCTTCTCTCAATTCAATTCAAGGGCTTTATTGGCATGGGAAACATGTGTTAACATTTCCAAAGCAAGTGAGGTAGATAATATATAAAGTCAAATAAACAATAAAAATTAACAGTAAACATTACGCATACAGAAGTTTCAAAACAATAAAGACATTACAAATGTCATGTTATATATATATATATACAGTGTTTTAACAATGTACAAATGGTAAAGGACACAAGATAAAATAAACAAGCATAGATATGGGTTGTATTTACAATGGTGTGTGTTCTTCACTGGTTGCCCTTTTCTCGTGGCAACAGGTCACAAATCTTGCTGCTGTGATGGCACACTGTGGAATTTCACCCAGTAGATATGGGAGTTTTTCAAAATTGGATTTGTTTTCGAATTCTTTGTGGATCTGTGTAATCTGAGGGAAATATGTCTCTCTAATCTGGTCATACATTGGGCAGGAGGTTAGGAAGTGCAGCTCAGTTTCCACCTCATTTTGTGGGCAGTGAGCACATAGCCTGTCTTCTCTTGAGAGCCATGTCTGCCTACGGCGGCCTTTCTCAATAGCAAGGCTATGCTCACTGAGTCTGTACATAGTCAAAGCTTTCCTTAATTGTGGGTCAGTCACAGTGGTCAGGTATTCTGCCGCTGTGTACTCTCTGTGTAGGGCCAAATAGCACTCTAGTTTACTCTGTTTTTTTGTTCATTCTTTCCAATGTCTCTCTCCTTTCCCCTTTCACCTCCACCCTCTCTCACCCTCTCTCACCCTCTCCCTCACTCTCCCTCACTCTCCCCCTTCTCTCTCTCCCTCCTCCCCCCTCCATTATCTCTCTCTGCTTCTTTCTCTGCCTCCCCTTCCTCTCTCCCTTCTCTCGCTCCCTCCCTCCTCTTCCCTCCTCAGTCTGTCTGTCTGTTGACTCTCTCTCCCCTTCCTCCTCTCTCTCCCACTCCCTCCACTCTCTCCCACAGACAGACAGACAGACAGACAGACAGACAGACAGACAGACAGACAGACAGACAGACAGACAGACAGACAGACAGACCACATTCGGGATCAACCCTAAACATAGCCTCAACCCTAAGCCTAACCCTAGCTTCATATCAACTCCCTGCTAACCCCAACCCTAGTCCACGCTTCATCTCCACATCTTGGCTCAGCCCTAACAATAGCCACAATCCCTAACATTAACTTCTTGTCCACATCCCGGCTCAACCCTAACTCCAAGAGCTGAGTCAAGATGTGGAGAGCTCGGGTTAGGGTTTTTACTAGGGTTAGCGTTGAGCCAGGTTGAGTTTAAAGTTTGTCTGCCTACCTGTCTGTTTATTTGTCTGTCTGTCTCTCTGTCTCACTGTCTCTCTGTCTGTCTGTGAGTGGATACAGTATATCAGTCAGTCTGTATGTCTTGTCTATCTGTGAGTTTGTATGTCAGTCTGTCTGGTTTACCCCCACTGTATTCACATCCTACCATACCTTTGTCAATACATTATGCCTTGATTCTACAGTGCCCAGAAATCTGCTCCTTTTACTCTCTATTCTGAACGTACTTTATGGCCAGGTCTTTTAGCCTTTAGCCGTACACTTATCCTACTCCTCCTCTGTTTCTTTGGTGATGTATAGGTTAATCCAGGCCCTGCAGTGCCTAGCTCCACTCCCATTCCACAGGCTCTCTCATTGATTGACTTCATTAAATGTTAAAGCCTTGGTTTCATGCATGTTAACATTAGAAGGCTCCTCCCTAAGTTTGTTTTATTCACTGCCCTAGCACACTCTGCCAACCCGGATGTCCGAGCTGTGTCTGAATCCTGGCTTAGGAAGACCACCAAAAACCCTGAAATTTCCATCCTTAACTATAACATTTTCCGACAAGATAGAACTGCCAAAGGGGGCGGAGTTGCAATCTACTGTAGGGATAGCCTGCAGAGATCTGTTCTACTTTTAAAAATCCACCTCTCCAGAAACAAGTCTCTTACCTTTGCCGCTTACTATAGACCACCTTCTGCCCCCAGACGTGCCCTGGACACCATATGCAAATTGATTGCCCCCCATCTATCTTCAGAGCTCGTGCTGTTAGGTGACCTAAACTGAGACATGCTTAACATCCCGGCCATCCTACAATCTAAGCTTGATGCTCTCAATCTCACACAAATGATCAATGAACCTACCAGGTACAACCCCAAATCCGTAAACATGGGCACCCTCAAAGATATCATCCTTACCAACCTGCCCTCCATATACACCCATGCTGTTTTCAACCAGGATCTCAGCGATCACTGCCTCATTGCCTGCGTCTTTAATGGGCCTGCGGTCAAGCGACCACCCCTCATCACTGTCAAAGGCTCCCGAAAACACTTCAGTGAGCAGGCCTTTCTGATCGACCTGGCCCGGGTATCCTTGAATGATATTGACCTCATTCAGTCAGTAGAGGATGCCTGTTTATTCATTAAAAGGGCTTTCCTCACCATCTTAAATAAGCGTGCCCCATTCAGAAAATGTAGAACCAGGAACGGATATAGCCCTTGGTTCACTCCAGACCTGACTGCCCTTGACCAGCACAAAAATATCCTGTGGCGTATTGCATTAGCATCGAATAGCCCCTGCAATATGCAACTTTTCAGGGAAGTTAGGAACCAATATACACAGACAGTTAGGAAAGCAAAGGCTAGCTTTTTCAAACACGGAAGGAGACAGCCCTGCACCTCTCACTGCAACTTGCCCAAGCCTCCCCCATTTCTCCTTCACCCAAATCCAGATAACTGATGTTCTGAAAGAGCTGCAAAATCTTGACCCCTACAAATCAGCAGGGCTAGACAATCTGGACACTCTCTTTGTAACGGTTTTCGAAGTGTGGTGAAGGAGAGTCGGACCAAAATGCAGCGTGTAGATTGCGATCCATGTTTAATAAAAACAAAGTAAACACGAATCAATACAAAAACAATAAACCTAATGAAAACCGAAACAGCCTAAACTGGTGCAAACTAACACTAGACAGTTACAAGGACACTAAGGACAATCACCCACGACAAACTCAAAGAATATGGCTGCCTAAATATGGTTCCCAATCAGAGACAACGATAAACACCTGCCTCTGATTGAGAACCACTCCAGACAGCCATAGACTTTGCTAGATAACCCACTAAGCTACAATCCCAATACCACCACCAAAACCCCAAGACAAACACACCACAATACAAAAACCCCATGCCACACCCTGGCCTGACCCAATACATGAAGATAAATACAAAATACTTCGACCAGGGCGTGACAGAACCCCCCTAAGGTGCGGACTCCCGAACGCACCTTAAAACAATAGCGAGGGTCTGCTCCACGCTGACTGGCGGCTCTGGCTGCTCCATGTAGGCTGACAGCTCTGGCGGCTTCTTACAGACTAGCAGCTCTGGCGGCTCCGTGCAGACTGGCAGCTCCTTGCAGACTGGCAGCTCCTTGCAGACTGACAGCTCCTTGCAGACTGGCAGCTCCTTGCAGACTGACAGCTCCTTGCAGACTGACAGCTCCTTGCAGACTGACAGCTCTGGCTGCTTCATGCAGACTGACATCTCTGGCTGCTCCATGTAGACTGGCAGCTCTGGCTGCTTCATGCAGACTGGCAGCTCTGGCTGCTTCATGCAGACTGACAGCTCTGACTGCTCCATACAGACTGACAGCTCTGACTGCTCCATGCAGGCTGGCAGCTCTGGCTGCTCCATGCAGGCTGGCAGCACCTTGCAGACTGGCAGCTCCTTGCAGACTGGCAGCTCCTTGCAGACTGATAGCTCTGGCTGCTCCATGCAGACTGACAGCTCTGACTGCTCCATACAGACTGACAGCTCTGACTGCTCCATGCAGGCTGGCAGCTCTGGCTGCTCCATGCAGGCTGGCAGCACCTTGCAGACTGGCAGCTCCTTGCAGACTGGCAGCTCCTTGCAGACTGGCAGCTCTGGCTGCTCCATGCAGACTGACAGCTCTGACTGCTCCATGCAGGCTGGCAGCTCTGGCTGCTCCATGTAGACTGGCAGCTCTGGCTGCTCCATGCAGGCTGACAGCTCTGACTGCTCCATGCAGGCTGACAGCTCTGGCTGCGCTGAACAGGCAGGAGACTACAGCAGCGCTGTAGGGGAGGAAAGCTCTGGCAGCGCTGAACAGGCGGGAGACTCCAGCAGCACTGTAGAGGAGGTAGGCTCCGACAGCGCTGGAGAGGCGAGACGCACTGTAGGCTTGATGCGTGGTGCTGGAACTGGTGGTACTGGACCGAGGACACGCACAGGAAGCCTGGTGCGGGGAGCTGCTACCGGAGGGCTGGTGTGTGGAGGTGGCACAGGATGGGCTAGACCGTGAAGGCGTACTGGAGATCTTGAGAGCAGTGCTGGCACAGGACGTGCAAGGCTAGGGATGTGCACAGGAGGCCTGATGCGTGAGGCTGGCACCAACTTCACCAGCCGACTAACACGCACCTCAGGACGAGTATGGAGTGCTGACCCAGGTGCCATTAAATCCCCGACACGTTCCGTCGGGCGAATTCCATGCAAAAAGCACCAACACAGCAACTCCCTTATTTCTCTCTCCTCCAATTTCCCCATTAACTCCTTCACAGTCTCTGCTTCGCTCACCTCCAACACCGGCTCTGGTTCTGGTCTCCTCCTTGGCTCCTCACGATAAACAGGGAGAGTTGGCTCAGGTCTGACTCCTGACTCTGCCACACTGTCCCTGAGCCCTCCCCCAAGAAATTTTTGGGGCTGACTCTCAGGCTTCAATCCACGTTGCCGTGCTGCCTCCTCATACCAGCGCCTCTCCGCTTTCGCCGCCTCCAGTTCTTCCTTGGGGCGGCGATATTCTCCAGGCTGAGCCCAGGGTCCTTTACCGTCCAGTTCTTCCTCCCATGTCCATTTCTCCAGGTGGTGCAGCCTCTCCCACTGCAGCTGCTGCTGCTGCTCCTGCTGCTGCTGCTTCTGTTGCTTCTCCTGTGGCTCCTGCCTGTTAACATGCTGCTTGGTCCGTTTGTGGTGGGTGATACTGTAACGGTTTTCTAGGTGTGGTGAAGGAGAGTCGGACCAAAATGCAGCGTTTAGATTGCGATCCATGTTTAATAAAAACAAAGTAAACACGAATCAATACAAAAACAATAAACCTAATGAAAGCCGAAACAGCCTAAACTGGGGCAAACTAACACTAGACAGTTACAAGGACACTAACGACAATCACCCACGACAAACTCAACGAATATGGCTGCCTAAATATGGTTCCCAATCAGAGACAACGATAAACACCTGCCTCTGATTGAGAACCACTCCAGACAGCCATAGACTTTGCTAGATAACCCACTAAGCTACAATCCCAATACCACCACCAAAACCCCAAGACAAACACACCATGCCACACCCTGGCCTGACCCAATACATGAAGATAAATACAAAATACTTTGACCAGGGCGTGACAGTCTTCCTAAAATTATCCGCCGAAATTGTTGCAACCCCTATTACTAGCTTGTTCAACCTCTCTTTCGTATCATCTGAGATCCCCAAAGATTGGAAAGCTGCCGCAGTCATCCCCCTCTTCAAAGGAGGAGACACTCTAGACCCAAACTGCTACAGACATATATCTATCCTACCCTGCTTTTTGAAGGTCTTCTCCGCTATGCAATCTGGTTTCAGAGCTGGTCATGGGTGCACCTCAGCCACGCTCAAGGTCCTAAACGACATCATAACCACCATCGATAAGAGACAATAGTGTGCAGCTGTATTCATCGACCTGGCCAAGGCTTTCGACTCTGTCAATCACCACATTCTTATCGGCAGACTCAACAGCCTTGGTTTCTCAAATGACTGCATCGCCTGGTTCACCAACTACTTCTCTGACAGAGTCAAATCGGCAGTCTATGGGGGTGCAACAAGGGTTCAATCCTCCGGCCAATTATTTTCTCTGTATACATCAATGATTTCGCTCTTGCTGCTGGTGATTCTCTGATCCACCTCCATGCAGACAACACCATTCTGTATACTTCTGGCTCTTCTTTGGACACTGTGTTACCTAACCTCCAGACGAGCTTCAATGCCATACAACTCTCCTTCCGTGGCCTCCAACTGCTCTTAAATGCAAGCAAAACTAAATGCATGCTATTCAACCGATCGCTTCCCACACCTAACCACCCGTTCAGCATCACCACTCTGGACAGTTCTGACTTAGAATATGTGGACAACTACAAATATCTAGGTGTCTGCTTAGACTGTAAACTTTCCTTCCAGACTCACATTAAGCATCTCCAATCCAAAATTAAATCTAGAATCGGCTTCCTATATCACAACAAAGCATTCTTCACTCATGCTGCCAAACATACCCTCGTAAAACTGACCATCCAAATCAAATCAAATCAAATGTTATTTGTCACATACACATGGTTAGCAGATGTTAATGCGAGTGTAGCGAAATGCTTGTGCTTCTAGTTCCGACAATGCAGTGATAACCAACAAGTAATCTAACTAACAATTCCAAAACTACTGTCTTATACACAGTGTAAGGGGATAAGGAATATGTACATAAGGATATATGAATGAGTGATGGTACAGAGCAGCATACAGTAGATGGTATCGAGTACAGTATATACATATGAGATGAGTATGTAGACAAAGTAAACAAAGTGGCATAGTTAAAGTGGCTAGTGATACATGTATTACATAAGGATGCAGTCGATGATGTAGAGTACAGTATATACGTATGCATATGAGATGAATAATGTAGGGTAAGTAACATTATATAAGGTAGCATTGTTTAAAGTGGCTCGTGATATATTTACATCATTTCCCATCAATTCCCATTATTAAAGTGGCTGGAGTTGGGTCAGTGTCAATGACAGTGTGTTGGCAGCAGCCACTCAATGTTAGTGGTGGCTGTTTAACAGTCTGATGGCCTTGAGATAGAAGCTGTTTTTCAGTCTCTCGGTCCCAGCTTTGATGCACCTGTACTGACCTCGCCTTCTGGATGATAGCGGGGTGAACAGGCAGTGGTTCGGGTGGTTGATGTCCTTGATGATCTTTATGGCCTTCCTGTAACATCGGGTGGTGTAGGTGTCCTGGAGGGCAGGTAGTTTGCCCCCGGTGATGCGTTGTGCAGACCTCACTACCCTCTGGAGAGCCTTACGGTTGAGGGCGGAGCAGTTGCCGTACCAGGCGGTGATACAGCCCGCCAGGATGCTCTCGATTGTGCATCTGTAGAAGTTTGTGAGTGCTTTTGGTGACAAGCCAAATTTCTTCAGCCTCCTGAGGTTGAAGAGGCGCTGTTGCGCCTTCTTCACGACGCTGTGAGTGTGAGTGGACCAATTCAGTTTGTCTGTGATGTGTATGCCGAGGAACTTAAAACTTGCTACCCTCTCCACTACTGTTCCATCGATGTGGATAGGGGGGTGTTCCCTCTGCTGTTTCCTGAAGTCCACAATCATCTCCTTAGTTTTGTTGATGTTGAGTGTGAGGTTATTTTCCTGACACCACACTCCGAGGGCCCTCACCTCCTCCCTGTAGGCCGTCTCGTTGTTGTTGGTAATCAAGCCTACCACTGTTGTGTCGTCCGCAAACTTGATGATTGAGTTGGAGGCGTGCGTGGCCACGCAGTCGTGGGTGAACAGGGAGTACAGGAGAGGGCTCAGAACGCACCCTTGTGGGGCCCCCGTGTTGAGGATCAGCGGGGAGGAGATGTTGTTGCCTACCCTCACCACCTGGGGACGGCCCGTCAGGAAGTCCAGTACCCAGTTGCACAGGGCGGGGTCGAGACCCAGGGTCTCGAGCTTGATGACGAGCTTGGAGGGTACTATGGTGTTGAATGCAGAGCTGTAGTCGATGAACAGCATTCTCACATAGGTATTCCTCTTGTCCAGGTGGGTTAGGGCAGTGTGCAGTGTGGTTGAGATTGCATCGTCTGTGGACCTATTTGGGCGGTAAGCAAATTGGAGTGGGTCTAGGGTGTCAGGTAGGGTGGAGGTGATATGGTCCTTGACTAGTCTCTCAAAGCACTTCATGATGACGGAAGTGAGTGCTACGGGGCGGTAGTCGTTTAGCTCAGTTACCTTAGCTTTCTTGGGAACAGGAACAATGGTGGCCCTCTTGAAGCATGTGGGAACAGCAGACTGGTATAGGGATTGATTGAATATGTCCGTAAACACACCGGCCAGCTGGTCTGCGCATGCTCTGAGGGCGCGGCTGGGGATGCCGTCTGGGCCTGCAGCCTTGCGAGGGTTAACACGTTTAAATGTCTTACTCACCTCGGCTGCAGTGAAGGAGAGACCGCATGTTTTCGTTGCAGGCCGTGGCACTGTATTGTCCTCAAAGCGGGCAAAAAAGTTATTTAGTCTGCCTGGGAGCAAGACATCCTGGTCCGTGACTGGGCTGGGTTTCTTCTTGTAGTCCGTGATTGACTGTAGACCCTGCCACATGCCTCTTGTGTCTGAGCCATTGAATTGCGATTCACTTTGTCTCTGTACTGACGCTTAGCTTGTTTAATAACCTTGCGGAGGGAATAGCTGCATTGTTTATATTCGGACATGTTACCAGACACCTTGCCCTGATTAAAAGCAGTGGTTCGCGCTTTCAGTTTCACGCGAATGCTGCCATCAATCCACGGTTTCTGGTTTGGGAATGTTTTTATCGTTGCCATGGGAACGACATCTTCGACGCACGTTCTAATGAACTCGCACACCGAATCAGCGTATTCGTCAATATTTCCATCTGACGCAATACGAAACATGTCCCAGTCCACGTGATGGAAGCAGTCTTGGAGTGTGGAGTCAGCTTGGTCCTACCGATCCTTGACTTCGGCACTCTACTCAGCAAATTGGATGCAGTCTATCACAGTCTATCACAGTGCCATCTGTTTTGTCACCAAAGCCCCATATACTATCCACTACTGCGACCTGTATGCTCCCGTTGGCTGGCCCTCGCTTCATATCCGTCGCCAAACCCACTGGCTCCAGGTAATCTATAAGTCGTTGCTAGGTAAAGCCCCACCTTATCTCAGCTCACTGGTCACCATAGCAGCACTCACCCACAGCACTCGCCCCAGCAGGTATATTTCACTGGTCACCCCTAAAGCCAATCCTTCCTTCGGTCGCCATTCCTTCCAGTTCTCTGCTGCCAATGCCTGGAACGAACTGCAAAAATCACTGAAGCTGGAGACTCATATCTCACTAGCTTTAAGCACCAGCTGTCAGAGCAGCTCACAGATCACTGCACCTGTACATAGCCCATCTGTAAATAGCCCATCCAACTACCTCATCACCATATTGTTATTTATTTGATTTATTTTGCTCTTTTGCACACCAGTACCGTTACTTGCACACTCATCTTCTGCACATCTATCACGCCAGTGTTTCATTTGCCATACTGTAATAATTTTGCCACTATGCTCTATTTATTGCCTACCCCCCTTATCCTACCTCATTTGCACACACTGTATATACTATCTCTATTGTATTATTGACTGTATGTTTGTTTATTATGTGTAACTCTGTGTTGTTGTTTGTGTCGCACTGCTTTGGTTTATCTTGGCCAGGTCGCAGTTGTAAATGAGAACTTGTTCTCAACTAGCCTACCTGGTTAAATAAAGGTGAAATAAAATGAATAAAAATAAAAGTCTGTCTGTCTGCCTGCCTGCCTTTCTCCCTCTCTGTCTGTCTGAGTGGATCTGTGTTTCTGTTTGTCTGTCTGAGTGTTTCACCAATTTACCCATCGCAGCTCTATCACCAACCTTTTTGCCTTGAATGCAATGTATTGACTTGTGTGCCAATACCCTTGAAGCATATCTATGCGTCAATATCCTGTCTGTGGAGTTGGGAAAATGGAGAGAGAGGTGGAGGTTGGGGAGAGGATGGAGTGAGAGGAGAGAGAGAGAAGAGGGAGAGGGAGAAAATATTAGAGGGAGGGGGGAAAGAAGGCGGGAGATAGAATGTAGGGGGGAGGAGGGAGCGAGAACGAGAAAAACGGGAGGGAGACGGTGGAGGGAGGGGATAAAGAGAGAGAAAGGAGGGAAGAAAAGATAGACCAGAGAGAGACGAAGGTGTCATGTCTGTGATTCCGTCCTCCATTTGTCCATATTGTGATGCAAATCATGCCCAATTGAATGCAATGTATTTACTTAGGCATCAACCCTGTGACTCATCTTGTCCCATTGACTGCATTGACATAAGACTCAATTGGTTGACACTTATCTTTTCCCATTTACTGGTATGCATTAACATATGCATCAACCCTGTGACACTCATCTTGTCCCATTGACTGCAATGTGTTGAGTTAAATGTCAAACCTGTGGCCCTCATTCTTTCCCATTCCCTGAATTTTATTGAGAAGAACAACAGCTGCTGTAATATTTGACATTTTCTGGCTGATAATGGACTGCAATTCTACTTAGACCTGCAGCCCTCTAGACCATGTTTATTGTTATTTGTTCCCCATGCAGAGCCTGAGGAGTATGAGGCCAAAGACATTGGTGTGAGGGTCATGTCCCCTCAGTCTGTCCTCATCAGCTGGGTGGACCCAGCTATCGAGATGGAGAAGGTCCTACCTGGTGGCTCCAGGTGAGAGTAGGCTCGTGCTTGCGTGTGTGTGTGTGTGTGTTGTGTGTTTGTGTGTGTGAGAGAGAATGTAATGTATCTTCCTCTCTCCAGACACTACACAGTGAAATACAGGGAGAAGGGTGAGTCTGCTCGATGGGAGTACAAGGAGACCAACCAGAGGAGGCTGCTGATAGATACCCTGTCAGCTGATGGGATGTACGAGTTCTCCGTCCGAATCTCCCAGGGAGACAACCACGGCAAGTGGAGCGTGTCCGTGTTCCAGAGGACCCCAGAATCTGGTAGGTTGTCTGACTGCCTGTCTGAAAATATAAAATAAACCCAAGTATTCCATGTAATTTCCCATTTTTTAAGAGAGTAAATGGCATCCTACAGTGTCATACAAATTAAAGATTTAGCTGTAAATCATAGTTCTAACCGGTTTTGGCGTTCATTCATATTTCATTCAGATTATTCCCTTCAATGAAATCCTTCATGAAAACCTCTGCCATAATTCATAGCTGCTTCTGGCTGAATAAGTAAGGGTTCAGGGAGATTTTCAGCCTGGCTGGCTCCGAATCTAAATTTCCTTAGAGGATCTCTGGCTTTTATTCTCTGGAAATCTATAACAGGACGTGAATTTTTCCCCATTTGAACCCCATTGGCAGGAGAAACACTACTGTTACTGTTACAGCGTCTTTCTTTCTGCTCTCCTTGCTCCTGTTTTCTCTCTCGGGACTCATTATTTCTCCTCCTTTTTCCATCCCTTTTTTCCTCTGTGTTCTTAAGCTCCCTCTGGTCCTCCGGAGAACTTTGATGTTAAGCCACTGAGAGGGAAGGGAACCGCTGTCACGGCGACCTGGGACCCACCTGAGGAACCCAACGGGAGGATACGAGGTCCGAACACGAGAACATTCAGGAGATTACTTCACTGTATCTCTCTTATTAATCAATCGCATAATATATAGTATATATGTAAAAGACAAAATAAACATTGCCCTTTTTTTCTTGGCCCAGCAAATCAAGCATGCTAATCTCGGAGTTGAATTAGATCACACGACTTTGGGGATATTATTGTATGCAGATGAGAGTGTCCTCCTTGCAGAGAGTGAGTTTGAGTTGCAATGTATGTTGAACACTGTCAATCTCTGGTGTACCAAATGGAGATGAATGATTAACCAAGATAAAACCCAGATAATGCACTTTAAAAAAAAACAATGCCCCTAAACTACACAAGCTCATATAAATACCTTGGTTTCCTTTTTGATAAATGTATTTATTTTTATTTGATTTATTTAACCTTTACTTAACCAGGTAGGCTAGTTGAGAACAAGTTCTCATTTGCAACTGCGACCTGGCCAAGATAAAGCATAGCAATTTGACACATACAACAACGCAGAGTTACACATGGAATAAACAAAACATACAGTCAATAATACAGTAGAACAAAAGAAAACAAAGTCTTTGTTTCTGGCCATTTTGAGCCTGTAATTGAACCCACAAATGCTGATGCTCCAGATACTCAACTAGTATAAAGAAGGTCAGTTTTATTGCTTCTTTAATCAGAACAAGTGTTTTCAGCTGTGTTTGCAAAAGGGTTTTCTAATGATCAATTAGCCTTTTAAAATGATAAACTTGGATTAGCTAACACAACGTGCCATTGGAACACAGGAGTGATGGTTGCTGATAATGGGCCTCTGTACACCTATGTAGATATTCCATTAAAAATCAGCCGTTTCCAGCTACAATTGTCATTTACAACATTAACAATGTCTACACTGTATTTCTGATCAATTTGATGATATTTTAATGGACAAAAAAATTGCTTTTCTTTCAAAAACAAGGACGGTGTTTGAACGGTAGTGTACTTTGTGTCCCTCATTTACTCAAGTGTTTTCAGTTGGTGCTAATATGTAATGATCCTGGTCCTCCTCCCCTCAGAGTACATAATGTCCTATGCTCCTGCCATGAAACCTTTTGGGATGAAGTCAGTGACATACCGCGGCAGCACCACCTCAGCCATCATAGACGGCTTCCTGCCTGGGGACCTCTACATCTTCAAGATCAGAGCCACCAACAGGAGGGGCCAGGGTCCCCAGACCAAAGCCTTTAGCGTAGCCATGCCTGGACGCACCGGTAAGCATATCTACTGTGTGCGTGTGTGTGTGTGTGTGTGTGTGTGTGTGTGTGTGTGTGTGTGTGTGTGTGTGTGTGTGTGTGTACGTGCGTGCGTGCATACATACGTGATGTTAGTTACAATTTTAATGTCCTAATGGTGTGTACACTTAACTAATACTCCATCTTACTTGCCAGCCAGCAGTGCTGCCTCCTCGCCAACTCAAGGTGGCCGTAGAACCAGCTCCACCCCCTCTCAGGCGTCCAAACAGGACAGTTACCGTGACGATGTCGTCAACCTCCAATTAGAAGACGTGACCAAGGAGCCGACCACACCCACTCAGACTACATCTGCCCCGCCCACCTCCAGGCGGACACGGCCCCTCACCAAGACACGCTCCTATCACAGCATCTTCTCAGATGTGAGGGGCACGGTCAGGAACAGGGCGACCAATCAGCGACTAGGAGCCGGTACTGCTCCAGCCAGAGACAAGGGGAGAAAGACAGAAGCAGAGGATGAACAGGAGGAGGAGAACAAAACAACAGAAACCACTCGAGACGAAGAGGAGGAGAAGCTCACTAACGAAGATGTGGAGGAGAAGAAAGAAGCAGTGACTCAGAACAATGTTGTTCCTTCTACACCTGAGGACAGTGGCTACGTCAGAGGGAGAGGTAAAGGGAAGGATGTAGATGAGCCCTCCAGACCCAGCCTCAAAGCAGAAGTTCCCTCATCAGAGGGCTCCTCATCATCCTCTAAACCCTCCTACCCTCTCCGCAAACCTCTCTCTGGCAGACGCATCAATTCTGGTCGAAGACCATTCTCCCGGACATCAGTCTCAGGGTCAGTGTCCCAGTCAAAGACACAGGATGCAGAAAAGGACAGCGCCTCCTCATCCTCCTCATCTTCTTCGTCCTCCAGCCCATCCCCCAACGAGGAGTCTGCAGCCATCAGGAAGGATGACACTGTCACCAACTACTCCGAGGGCAAAAAGACCTACAACCAGCCAAGTGCCACAGCGGCCAAACCCTCCACCTCAACCCCTACCCCAAACCAGGCCGTCTCAGAGCCCAAGACCGAGGCACCATCTGTGGGAAGAGGATCTGCTCTGCCGGGCCGTGGATATGGTTATGGCAGGCGGAAACCCGGGATCCTGTCTCGAGGGAATCCAAATGGCCAGGTTCTTACTGGACTCATCAAACCTGGGTCAGACTCGACTTCCGCCGGCATGTCCCAGTCCACTCTACCAACCAAAGGCAAGATCCCAGAAACATCACACACTCATGGCTCACACACTCCTAGCACACAGGACTTAACACATCACCAGGACAATAATGACTACAACAACTACAAAGTCACAGAGGCAGAGGCCACCAAAGAAGAAGAACCCATTTCCAGTTCCCGGACCATTTCCACTAAACATTCTTCTGAGGACAGGAAACAGGACAAGAGAGAGGAGGGAGGGAGGGGAGATAGGAGAGGGGATGGAGGGAGGGGAGACAGAAAAGTACAGGAAAGGAGGGGAGACAGGGGAGAGGATGGAGGGCGTGAAGACAGGAGAGAGGAGCGAGGGAGAGGGGACAGGAGAGTAGAGCGAGGGAGGGGAGAGAAGAGAAAGGAAGAAGGGAGGGGAGACCGGAGAGAGGATGGAGGGAGGGGAGACAGGAAAGAAGATGGAGGGAGGGGAGACAGGAAAGAAGATGGAGGGAGGGGAGACAGGAAAGAAGATGGAGGGAGGGGAGACAAGAGAGAGGAGGGAGAGAAAGGAGACAAGAGAGAGGAGGGAGAGAGAGAAAGGAAAGAGGAGGGAGCGAGGGGAGACGGGAGAGAGGAGGGAGAGATGGAAAACAGGAAAGAAGATGGAGGGAGGGGAGTCAAGAGAGAGGAGGGAGAGAAAGAAGACAAGAGAGAGGAGGGAGAGAGAGAAAACAGGAAAGAGGAGGGAGTGAGGGGAGACAGGAGAGAGGAAGGAGAGATGGAAAACAGGAAAGAGGAGGGAGGGAGGGGAGATAGGAGAGAGGAGGGAGGGAGGGGGGAGAACTACTACAACACCCCAGCTCCCCCACCTTCCAAGACACCTGCTCCCCCTGTCTCTAGGATTAACCCCTTTGTGAAACGGCACCAGAGCAGGTTTGGAACAGGGATGGGGAGCAGTAGCAGGGTGTCTTCCCCCCGTGCGGACGGGAGGGTTCCCTGGAGCAGGACAGCCTCCTCATCCTCTGTTGGGGCTGGAAGACCCATCCTGAGAGGATTCCCCTCTAGGACAGCTGCCTCGGGGGCAGCATCTGCCTCAGGGGCATCAAGGACCTCTGCAGTGCAGGAGACCAGTGAGGATGCTAAAAAACCCTCCACCCTCTATCCGTTAAAGAATGGGGTGGGGGCTGGGGCACTTAAACCCTCTCTGCCCAACAGGAATACTGTTCTAGGTGAATCGAGGAATCCCATCACCTCCTCTTCTTCTTCTTTCTCCTCGTCCTCCTCCAACTCCTCCTCTAGTAGTCGTAGAGACACCAGTGAGCCCGTCCACAGAGGAAGCAGCACCAGGGAGGACAGCAGTAATGACCATAAGGAGGACTATCTCTACAAGGGGAGTAAGGAGATGTATGAGTGGAATGAGAAAGTCACAGACCCAACCACCGCCCCCAAAACTACTGCCACCACTACCACTGCCACCACTACCACTACCTCAGCCCCAACTTCCGCCCGCAGGGTGCCCCAGAGTAGGGCCATCGAAAGTGTGGACAGGGAAGCCACACCTGGTAGAACCAGGCCCGGTTTCATCCCCGGTTCTACGCTCCCCCGCCGTACCATTATAGGTCCCAATGGGAGGGTGCGATCTCCCCTGCTCATAAACAGGCAGACAGGTTCTAGGTTCCCGCTTAGAGCACAACCAGCACAGAGCACACGGTTAGGTTCCTCTAACACAAACACATCATCTTCCTCTTCTTCCTCTTCCTCCTCTAGTCTGTCGCAGCCAGATCACGGGGTTAGCGGGGCCGCTAGTGTTAGCACTGGAGGCTCCTCCCCTTCCCTCTCTCGCCCCTCCCACAGACAGACCTCCATTGGCAGCAGCCAGGGATCTCAAGGCTCCTCTTCCTCCTCGTCATTCTCATCCAGAGACTCTGTGGTGGGCCAGGGTACAAGGACACGCTACCCAAGCCGGTCAGACCCCCATCTCAGGAGTAAAACCCCCAGTGGAGGCCTCAAGCCCGGCTACGGAAATGGTCATGGAAATGGTAAAAATGGCCGCCCCAATCTCACGGCGACCAGTGACAAAGAGTCCAGCACATCCAATGACAACACCAAACCTAATGGAAGAAGGTACATCACTGGGCCTGATGGAGCCAAGTGGGTATGTGTGTCTGTGTCTCGATACATTTTATTGCAAAGTAAAGGGGATTGAAAGGAGACATTTCATCTACAACGTTAACCACTCTGCAGATTCTCCGTAATATGTTTCCCTATGACGTATCTCCAACCCTGGGACGTGTTCTATTCTCCAGGTGTTGGACTTGGATAAGGGGGTCCTGATGAACGAGGATGGCAGGGTTCTCCAGGACTCTCAGGGCCAACCCAAGAGGGTGGTTCTGGGAGAGGACGGACGCACCATCTTTGGTGAGATACTGTCAACTAATACCTTCTCTTTATATTGAACACTGTTTCTAGGAGTATTACAGGTCTACATTCCTAAGAGCTTTGTAATGTGTTGGTATATAAAGACACTTCGTCCCCCCCTATTTATTCCTCCTTAGGAGAAAGGGAGATATCACACTTACGACACAGACCCATACTGTTTTGTTTACACAGATAGATAACTGATTGATTGTTCTCCCCTGCTAGACCACCAGGGCAGCCCATTGGTGAACCAGGAGGGCCAGGCTCTGTTTGGTCACGGACGGGAAAGCCAACCGGTGGTCAACCCCAAAGACAAGTTCCTGACTGTGGGTGGCAAACCCATCATTGGCCTGGACCGGGCTAAACCAAGGACCACAACCACAACCAGACCTCCTACCACGACCACACCTGAACCGACAACGCTACCAACCACCACTGAAATGTCCACAGAGGAGACTATAACCATGCCGGTGTTCCCAACCTGTCCCCCAGGAACATTTTTGATCAGGGATGATGAGGGATTCCCAATGCTGGATGCTGATGGCATCCTGGACTGTTATCCTGAAGGCAAGTCTGACTAACGCTGACTAACGCTTCTGTATGTACTGTCAGATTACTAGTAGTGTTATAGTAATCAAACTAGTACTATCATAGTAGTAGTACTAGTAGTAGTTGTAGCTGTTGTAGGGCCAGTTTCCCAGACCCAGATTAAGCCTATTCCAGAGGGGTGTACTACGACGCTAGCTAGATCTACTCAGGTTTTTATGAAGCTAGCCAGCTTCAGTTAGCTTCACATTCCAGTTCAGGCTTCATTCGTGTTACGAAGGAGGATATTTATCCTCTATCTTCCGTTAATTCCAGCCAGGCTTGTGACTGCGCTTGTATGTCGCAAGTGGATAATCCCAGCAAGTCAAACGACAAACTCTTCATTTGACAATGCTGAAACACCAATCCATGTCAGAGCCACATATTCATTTTTGCCAAAATCAGCATGAAAGAGAAGTTACCTCGCATATTCAGCAGGCTATTGTCACGTATTATAGTCATTCAAAAGTTTTACTATCCGTGAAGTTTCAAATGCATCCTGTCGTTACTAAATGTGTCAGGTGATAGATATTTTAATATTCTTTTTTTTAAATGAATAAAATATTTAATCAGCCGTCTTCCTCAAATTAAGCGGATGATGATGCAATCTTAGTCAGAGGGAGGGAATCTGATGTAATTGGCCCTCAACTCGTGGCTCAGACAGTTAGCTGTGAGTTAGCCTTCCCCGGAAGTTACAGCTGAAGAATTCATTGCCTGAAGGATTCAAAATTGACCTGGCTAAAATGTGGGCCACCTTCGTGTCAACAGTTATCCTAAAATGAGCTCCGAATTGACCAAAGTTAGCTCACTAAATAATTTATCCTGCTTCTTAGTATACCTATCTGGATTTATGCACTTTCAACTGAGAATGATTTTCAGTCCAGGACTAGGCTTATTCTGAGCTTGTACGATCTATTACATTTTATGCAGGCTAAAAAGCGGTGGATCAGAATGGAGTCTGTCATCAGTTAGTCTGTGAGCTTTTGCTGTTTACCATCTCCACAACATACTGACCACAATAAGTAGAGATCCCTGCCAGATCTGGCCAGGCACAGTCGAGACCAGTGGAACCTGATCAGGACCTGGGTCCAAATACTTTTTGAAAAATGTTCAAACACTTTGAGCATTTTTCTTAGCCTGGCTGGAGTTGGCAGGCTAAAGGCTGGTTTTCAGTTGGTCTCTCGACATGTCTGTAGACAGTTATCGCAATAACATCATGAACATCCTACTGTTGCCGGAAATCAAACTTGTCGTTGTCGTTATGAGTAAGTGTGAACACAAAAACGACAGGCTGTGTGACATCAGCAGCCTGGTGGTCCAAAATAGCATAACTGGAGTATTTTAACACCAATAAACCCATCTGTTTAAAAATGTGTTTGCTACAGTGCATTCGGAAAGTATTCAGACCTCTTGACTTTTTCCACATTTTGTTACGTTACAGCCTTATTCTAAAATGTATGAAATCTTTTTTTCCCTTATCAATCTACACACAATACCCTCTAATGAAAAAGCAAACAGGTTTTTAGAAATTTTAGCAAATGTGTAAAAAAAACGGAAATATTACATTTACATAAGTATTCAGACCCTTTACTCAGTACTTTGTTGAAGCACCTTAGGCAGCGATTACAACCCCGAGTCTTCTTGGATATGACGCTACAAGCTTGTTGTGGTGGAAAAAGTACTCAATTGTCATACTTGAGTTAAAGTAAATACACCTTTAGTAGAAAATGACTCAAGTAAAAGTGAAAGTCACCCAGTAAAATACTACTTGAGTAAAAGTCAAAAAGTGTTTAGTTTTTAATATACTTAAGTATCAAAAGTAAAAGCATAATTCATTTCAAATTCCTTATATTAAGCAAACCAGGTGGCATGATTTTCTGGTTTTTCATTTATGGATAGCCAGGGGCACAATCCAACACGCCATTTACAAATAAATCATTTGTGTTTAGTGAGTCTGCCAGATCAGGAGGCAGTAGAGATGACCAGGGATGTTCTCTTGATAAGTATGTGAATTAGACAATTTTCTGGTCCTGCTTAGCATTCAAAACATAACGAGTACTTTTGGGTATCAGGGAAAATGTATGGAGTAAAAACAACATAATGTTCTTTAGGAATGTAGTGAAGTAAAAGTAAAAGTTGTCAAAAATATGAATAATAAAGTAAACTACAGATAGTCAAAAAAACAACTTAAGTAGTACTTTAAAGTATTCTCACGTAAGTACTTTACACCACTGCAAGCTTGGCACACCTGTATTTGGGGAGTTTCTCCCATTCTTTTCTGCAGATCCTCTCAAGCTCTGTCAGGTTAGATGGGGAGTGTCGCTGCAGAGCTATTTTCAGGTATCTTCAGAGATGTTCGATAGGGTTGAAGTCCAGCCTCTGGCTGGGCCACTCAAGGACATTCAGAGACTTGTCCTGAAGCCACTCCTGCTTTGTCTTGGCTGTGTGCTTAGGGTCGTTGTTCTGTTGAAAGTTGAACCTTCACCCCAGTCTGAGGTTCTGAGCACTCTGGAGCAGGTTTTCATCAAAGATCTCTTTGTATTTTGCTCCGTTCATCTTTTCCTGGATCATAGCCAGTCTCCCAGTCCCTGCCGCTAAAAAACGTCTCCCCAACAGGATGCTAACACCAGCATGCTTCACCGTAGAGATGGTGCCAGGTTTCCTCCAGACATTGTGCTTGGCATTCAGGCCAAAGAGATCAATCTTGTTTTCATCAAACCAGTTAATCTTGTTTCTCATGGTCTGAGTCTTTAGGTGCCTTTTGGCAAACTAAAACCAGGCTTTCGTGTGCCTTTTACTGAGGAGTGGCTTCGATCTGGCCACTCTACCATAAAGGCCTGATTGGTGGAGTGCTGCAGAGATGGTTGTCCTTCTGGAAGGTTCTCCCATCTCCACAGAAGAACTCTGGAGCTCTGTCAGAGTGACCATCGGGTTATTGGTCACCTCCCTGACCAAGGCCTTATTCCCCGATTGTTCAGTTTGGCCAGGCGGCAAGCTTTAGGAAGAGTGTTGGTGGTTCCAAACTTCTTCCATTTAAGAATGATGGAGGCCACTGTGTTTTTGTGGACCTTCAATGCTGCAGACATTTTTTTTGTGCCTCGACACAACCCCGTCTCTGACTTCTACAGACAATTCCTTCAACCTCATGGCTTGGTTTTTGCTCTAACATGTACTGTCAACTGTGTGAGCTTATATAGATAGACAGGTGTGTGCCTTTCCAAATCATAGCCAATCAGTTGAAGAAACGGGATGCATCTGAGCTCAATTTCGAGTCTCATAGCAAAGGGTCTGAATACTTAATAAATAAGGTATTTCTGATTTTTTTTATTTTTTATAAATTTGCAAAATACTTTAAAAACCTGTTTTTTGCTTTGTCATTTTGGGGCACTGTGTGTAGATTTATTTATTTGATTGTATCCATTTTAGAATAAGGCTGTAACGTAACAAAATGTGTCAAGTGGTCTGAAAACTTTCCAAATGCGCTGTATATGTCAATCTAGCAAGCCAGGTAACTAAAATCAACTTTCTAAACAATGTTTTGGTTTAGTTTTAGCTTATTAGCTAGCTATCTATCCAGCTTCTTAAATTTAGCAAATGTATTCATTATTGTAGGAAAATAAATTCACAACGAGATCATTATTTACAAGTTAATGGCAAGCTAATTACAGAAAATATTGTGCGATGACTGTGACGAAATAAAAGCATGGCATTCTACCTGGGAATTTTAGAACTTGTGCACTCATTGCAGTCTCAGTCAGGTAACCATGGCAACGGACCAAGCAACAGGGTCAGCGTAGCCTAGTGTTTAGAGCGTTGGATTAGTAACCGGAAGGTTGCAAGTTCAAACCCCCGAGCTGACAAGGTACAAATCTGTCGTTCTGCCCCTAAACAGGCATTTAACCCACTGTTCCCAGGCCATCATTGAAAATAAGAATGTGTTCTTAACTGACTTGCCTGGTTAAATAAAGGTTAAAAAAAAAAAAAGTTGAACTTTTTTCATCTGCCTGCAGCAAGGAAAATGACAGTCGAAGCGACAGTCTACAGACATTCCACAGGAGTATAAATTAAATGTTGCTTTGAACAGTGAGACTTGTCGCATTCTAACTGTCTCCATACATGTCGATAGACAAAGTATAAACCAGCCTGAAGATGGGCAGGGTTTGCAGTTTTGGGACTATTCTATTGGTGCCATCAGTTGTATTATTTTTATTATTTTTAATAGTATTTGAATCCAGATCTGATGGGAACCACATCAGGGCCAGCCACATCTGGGCCAGCCACACCCTAACCCATTCCCTGAGCTAAGCAGTTAGTCTCACTACACAATTATATTTACCACAAGACACACAATTAACACACACTTGTTAGCAATTTCTGTTATTCTTCTACAACACAGACTGTCAAAGCAAGTCAGGGGGAGAAAAATATATTTATTCAAAGAGAACAAATCAATAGTTGTTATACTGGAGAGTAGATGGTAGATGGTCATTCTTCCCTGGCCTCAATGCTTCTCCTTTGAACAAAGAGACAGGATGTAGTTTATACCCAAGCCTAGCCTGTGGTTGTTCAATTAGAATTCCTTGCCGTAAAATTGGGCCAATGGCCAAGTATTCAGTTTCAGGCTCAACGTATAGACAATTCAGACCAATGAGAACTTGCCACATCACATGTAGGTATGAGTCCCAGGCTGGAATTCTACCCGTGTCCCTGACCCATTAATCTTCAGTTCCCCATGACAAATAAACTATTTCCATTGATCATTCATTCGCCAGTACAGAAAAACAACTATCTTCCATTGATCGTTAATTCCCTCTTGACCTTTAGTCCTCTGCGTTGTGTATTTATCTTTGAATATTCTTACACGTCCAAACACACTTTTATGGCTTAGACCTAAGTGTTCCGTAGGGATTAACACAGTACAGACACAAAGCCCAAATTCAGACGCATACATAGTATTAGGCTCTTATAGGGGTTATTGAAACAAACATACACCCAAAGGCAGACGGCCATAAGTCATATGTTTTCCAACGGAATTCTCCTTTTTTGCAAGTTTAAGGGAATTAACCATCCCCAGTTGTTTTTAGTTTACTACAAGGCAATTGAGATGACGAAGAACAAATAACGGAGGAAATACTTCCTTCTTAACTCAAAACAGTGCACCATTTTTTTCCCACCGTCAACTTGAAACTTTGTGCTGGAGCTAGAAAGACAAGTGTTACTGCATGTTTATATATGTGTGTGTGTGTGTGTGTGTGTGTGTGTGTGTGTGTGTGTGTGTGTGTGTGTGTGTGTGTGTGTGTGTGTGTGTGTGTGTGTGTGTGTGTGTGTGTGTGTGTGTGTGTGTGTGTGTGTGTGTGTGTGTGTGTGTACAGTGGTTTCTGGTCATGCTATAGCCTGTCTCACTTCTCCTACAGAGGAATCCTCGGGACTGGAAACGGACTCTATGGGTATGGTTGCCATGTTGTCTGATGCCTTAGCCATTGAGGAAGGTACCCGGCTGAGTAATGGCTACGTACCGACGGCCGTAGGGCTGGGCCTGCCTCCCTGCATTGTTTCTTTCAATGTTTATCTATCAGTTAATCTGTTTGTTGACTGTTTCCTCTATTTGATGTTTGCTTGCCTGTGGTCTTTTCTATGGTCGGTTGTGTGTTTGTTTGGGTTGGGTTTGGGTTCCTTCCATCATCGGCTGTGTTTCTGATGTTTTATCTGGCCAACTCAACTCAACCGCTACAGTGTCTGTGAACTGCATTACTAACCCGGAGAGAATGCGCTGGCATGCTCTACTGTACTGTTCTGCTCTGTGATGTTGCTGCATGTGATGATGACTTGTGATGATTTACACTACATAACCAAAAGCATGTGGACACCTGCTCGTCGAACATCTCAATCAAAAATCAGCAAAGATTGACACCACTCCAGCCGACACTTGGCATTGTGCATGGTGATCTTAGGCTTGTGTGTTGCTGCTCGGCCATGAAGTTCCCAACGAACACAAATTTGAAGGGGTGTCCACATACTTTTGTATATAGTATATAAAGTGTATCATGTCATGTTATGGTATACTGGTAATGCATGGTCATTCATGGTTTCAGTGAATGGAGGAACTGTGATTACGTTATGTTTGGTAAGCATACGCCATGATGTTATAGTTTGATTAGTGCCATGAGAAAACTATTGCTCGTATATGCACTACTCGACAAATTGCATCCCAATATATTCATAGTGTTTCCCTGCAAGGCTGTGTGTGAGGCACATGATGGTGTCATGCAGAGGTCCGTTGGCACGCCACAGGCCAGAACGCCTGGTGCTGCTGGAAGCAACTCATTGATTTGAATGACTTCACTGACTTAATCCTTACACATTTGTTAGGCTCAGAACCATGAACATTACAGTAATCTACTGCGAAACGGGCATGATGTTCAAAAGCCGGTGCCTCAGGAATGGAAAAATATTGGCAGCAAAACATTACACATGAAGAACTTGCCTTTTAAAAGGAAAAAAACATCAAGGTCATTTCCAATGATATCACACTCATTTCAAGAGCTATTGCATGCTTATTTACATGCCAATTACAAAAGTCTAGTGCTACATACAAAATGTCACACAGACTAAATTCAGTGGTATTTGGATTTAGTTTGTGTCCCTTTTTTGTCCTAGATGAGTTGTTGTGGCAGACCACGCTGCCCCCCACGCTGCCCCCCACCACCACTACGACAGACCACCCCACCCCTGAACCAGACACCAGGCCCTTCAACAATAGCCCCTCCAATGAGTTCGACCTCACCGGGAAGAAACGCTTCACAGGTAGGCTACGGTATGGAGAAAAGTGATAACAGTAGTATGCGCAATGTGTGGGAGCATGCTTGCTTGCATGTATGTGTGCCTGATTGGGTGAATGCACCTCACATGCACGTGGGTGTGTGCTTGTAAGTGTGCTTGAGCTGTTTGTGTTTGAGTTGATGTAACATACCACTTGCGGTTATTTCAGCATCACTGTCTAAGAGCTTAGCCTTGTCATCTGTGGATTTAGACTTAACACTGTCATCACACCCCAATATCCTTATCTATATGATGGATCTCAGTTTAAACAGAGCTTAACCTCTTCAATCATACAGTAGTGAGTGATTTAAAAAATAATAATAATAATAATGGGGGGAAGCTTCTGTGAAGTCCCTCTAAATGCCAAAGAGAAAGGCCGTTTTTTTTCATAACATAAATAATGTTCATCCAGGCATCCAGCTGAAACACCTGCATGCGTTTGTGTTTGATTGAGTGAGCGTGCTCGCATTTTAAGTGTGTGTGTGTGTGTGTGTGTGTGTGTGTGTGTGTGTGTGTGTGTGTGTTTGTGTGCGCTTGTGTGCAACACGTGTGTCTCAGCCTTATAAATAATTATAGTCCTATTTGGTGTGTGTTCAGTTTTCTTTCACGGAGGAGAAATTAACTCTGGCTCTCTATATCTTGGCTCGTTCAGTCGCACATCATAAATACATTCACAGTTCTTGACTAGCGCCTATATTTACATGATTACCCCTGGGCCAAGGAAAATCCCTTTAGGTGAGGGAGTGTCATCTTTGCATTGGTCTGGCAGAACCATCAGAGTTGTATCTTCTTTCAGCTAACAGATGATATCCTGAAATGACCTCTAATGTTGTTTCACCCCTCCGTGACCCTCTCTTGCAGAGATTGACGGTCAATCATGGTCCTGGAAAGCTGTCTGCATTGTTTGCTGGGTTTTGTTCCAGCCCAATACTAACACAGCTGATTGAACTAATCCAGGTCCTTGGTCTAGATTGAAGAGCATGATTAGTGTTAGTGCTGGGCTGGAACAAAGGCACACTAGGGTTGCTAAACTTGCATCTGCAAGGAGGAACCCCCTTCTCTGGTCATGGTGTACATAATACATGGGACTGGGTCTGTGTGTAAAGTGTCACTGTGACAGGTTAGAGATTTGGAGACAACGGAGTTAGTTGAGAATGTTGTTGGTAGAACTAATGGTCGCACTGTAGGTACTTCCCAATGCCACTCGCATTGTAAGGGCCAGGGTCTTGACAGTTCAGGGTCCACATCATGACATGGGCGACAGTGGCAAAGTTGGATTGGCTTTGCATAGCCTAACTGTGGGGCTAGTTAGGGAACATCAATACATTTCACAATGTAAATGAGATGTTCACGTTGCACACCTTTTAGTTGTCTCATTAAATGCTTTCAATATTTGTATATGCATTTCTACAAGTTATAGTTGGTTTAAGGTTTTTAGGGCATTGACATTTAAAAATATATTCCCATGTACATTGTGTAATTTACGGATGGTCCCTGAGCATTACGATCAGGTCGCATGCAGCTGTGAGCCATTTTAATGATTACTTGGGTACTGCCAGCTGTGGGCATGTGGGCAGGATTGAAATAAACCCAACCCAAAGAAAGCTATTGCGGTACCTTTCATTCCGTGACATGCCATTTTTTCCTAAATATCTCGCAAATCTGTTTTGGACGAGACTGACTGTATGACCAAAATGACCCTATTTGCACTTTGTAGTCAATTTTGAAACTAGAATAAATGTTTCTGACTCATATCAATGCTACGTAAGCTGTTTCGAAAACGAGAAGTTGCTTACTACGTTCAGTTGCTCTTGAAGCGTCCTGCTGTCTCTTTACCATTCTAAAGTGCTTGCTTTGGCCTCGTCTGTCTCCTCCTCTGTCTGCTTTATCCACATCCACTCCTATCGCTGGAAAAACAGACTGAAACCCCCACACACTGAACAGGAATAAAACCAACATCTCTGATTACCCATTCCCCGTTAAGTTCCCCATTGGGGCGGCAGGGTAGCCTAGTGGTTAGAGTGTTGGACTAGTAACCTGAAGGTTGCGAGTTCAAACCCCTGAGCTGACAAGGTACAAATCTGTCGCTCTGCCCCTGAACAGGCAGTTAACCCACTGTTCCTAGGCCGTCATTGAAAATAAGAATTTGTTCTTAACTGACTTGCCTAGTTAAATAAAGGTTAAATAAAACATTTAAAAAATCACTCTCTCTCCCTCTGTCTCTCATGAAGGAGCCTCTCAGTGGTTGTTGGGCTCCTAATGATGATGATGTGTACATTCCTGCTGAGCCATCAGAGAGCGCCACTCACATCTCCCATGTGAATGTGTTGGCGTGGCATAGTTGGACAGTACCCTAACTGATGGGTCTCAGTAACAGCAGTGTTAACTGGTCTTGTTCACTATGAGGACCTGAGTTCGAAATGTGTCAGTGATACTGGACAGCCTTCGAAGCAAGGCTACCGGTTAGACCGGCGGATCCGGCCTGCAAGCCCAAACGGATCTGGCCCACGAGCCCATTCAATCCGGCCTGGGGGAGGTTTGTGTAAAAACATTATTACAAACAGGTCACTCTTCAAAGTTTAAAATAGATAGAAATTATGTAGAATAGGTCCATTATAACTGCCCTTATTCTGACCCGCAAATTTCTTTTGGACGAACAAATCGGTCTGCAAAAAAATCTGTGGAACCCTCTGCTTAATTTTGCAATCCCGATGTGGCCCTCGAGACGGAATTATTGCCCATCCCTGAGTTGGGCAGTACCACCAATTGGAACAGAATTGGTTCCAATTGTTTGGCTGGTGCACGATGCTTGAAACACCAGAGGCATGTGTGCTGAAAATGGTGTAGGCTTATGTGTTGACAGCATTGGATGAACGTCTTCTTTAATTACCATATTATTACAATGTTGTTACAACATTGGCCCCTGAACCAGGTCATCTAATCCAGCTAAACTATCCGGTGAGCCGAGGCCGGCGGACGCACAGCAAACACATCTGAAGCTCATTACATCTATTATAGAAATCCTAAGACAGAATGAAATAGAGTAAGAATAACAGTGAAATAATGAAAAAATATGAAACCCGCTGATATCAGCAGTGAGAGGAGAGGTCCCAGACAGCCAAACAAGGAGACCTACTCTCTCATATTTACGAGTTTAATATATCAGATCCAACACAGCAGCAGCCAGCTTTCTGACACGTCCACCATTCCTCTATCTGGAGGGGGTTTGACCATGCTAACTCAATTGACCAATCGTGTCAGTCAACTGTACTGGCGCCAGACAAAGGGTATTGGGTTCCTCTTTACAGGCCGACACATGTTATCTGAAGACTCGTATAGAGCGTATGATGTAAGTCAATGGAGGGTTACAAAAGGGAAGAAAAGTATAAAGTTATCCTCTCCCTTATGTTCGATTTGGCCTACACCGTTTATGTTCCGGGTCAATTTCATAAATATATGATTTTAACCTCTCAAAATGTATTTTCCAGTAGCTGAGAATGTACTCTTTAATATGTTTTCCCCCCTGAGTTGATAGACCCAACTGTAAAAAATGTTAAGTCAAATGTTTGAATACTGTACCAAATTCGTAAATCCATCAAATTACTACATACATTTTTATGACATTTATGAAATGTTTTGCTAGAATTCAGATCACTGTCCCTTCGGCCTCTGAACGTCACAGGGAAAACAAACGTATATCCTTGTGATCATCATGGATAGATCTTTACTGCACATAATACCAATTGTCTCTAGAACAAAGGTCAAGGTCAAATTGTCTTGAAAGGGTAGTGTTGATTAGTATTGATCAGCCTCTCAGCAACATAGGGAAATTATACATGAACTTATATATACAGTATGTGATAGGACAAACCGTTCAAAGTTTATATAGACCAAGGTCAAGATGAAATTGCAGGGGTCAAATTGCGGGTCAAATTGAACCAGAAAATTATGGATGTCGCTACCAGGTCAACTTTTTTTGTTTTCTTTTAAATTACATGTTTTACAAGTTTGAGACCCATACTTAGGAAAGTAGATGAAGGGTCATGGTGGAAAATTACATGAAATAGTATTTTAGTGATTCCGAACTGTTCCGGAACATAAAGGAAAGGGTTAAGAGCACTACATCTACTTCCTCAGAATGTAGTAGATCAAAAGATAGATATAGAAACACTATAGAAGACACAATATCTCAAAAGTAAGATACCATGTGGAAACAGACACATGTATACATCTAGAAAAGCACATACGCAGACAGACACATACATCAGAGTGTCCAGATATGTAGCTGTAAGGACATTATTAGATGTAGTTGAAACGTTCTCAAATCTATTGTATTCTTTAAAAAAGGAGAGTAGAAACCTTGTAGCCTTGTTGGACAGTGTCTGTTGGCTACAGTTGCCTGTCCCGAGTCGTGTGGTGGGGTGGGACTGAGTCCAGCCAAATTCCCATTCCCATCCCAACCATACTGAGAATTCTGGGAGTTCTGGAAGTGTTCACAGCTGTGTATGGATCCAACTGGCACTACAGTAGCGCCCACGGACACGAAGAACAACAGAAATACAGACAGAAAATCACCCAATGGGGAAGAAGAATGGGACCAGGGGTCTCACACGACCTGTTATGCAACGCAAGATCACCCACTCTGACTTCTCCTGAACTCCTTCTGTAGCTCAGTTGGTAGAGCATGGCGCTTGTAACGCCAGGGTAGTGGGTTCGATCCCCGGGACCACCCATACGTAGAATGTATGCACACATGACTGTAAGTCGCTTTGGATAAAAGCGTCTGATAAATGGCATATATTATTATTATTATTAGAGGGAACCCTAGTAGACTCAGTTATAAATGGAATAGATTGTAATATGACACTTTATTGCCCACCAGCAGATGTTAAAATATTGCCTTCTTGTATTAAAACCTCTATGCAGTCTTTTTAATTAAATCATTTTAAATCATCACTGTGTGTTGAATAAATCCAAATAAAATTATTTTCCTGAGTGTCCTTTTGCCATGGAAATGCTCAGTCTGATCGTGTGTGGGCGTGTCGATGCAAATTTGAAGGCGGTATATTTATATACACAACCCTTATTGGCGAATAGGGTCATTTAGAATCTAGAGCCTACCCCGCCTACACCTTCAAAGTAGTAGGATACATAAGCAAATAAAAGATGACTGGTCATTGGTCAGAATGATCACATCAGATTGTGATGTCATGATCTGGGCCAAAAACTCCATCCCACCTGAACAGATTAGGCATGATCATAATTTTCACAATTTCAACCTCATAGTGTGGAAATGTCATTTTTTTTTAAACATGTATTTAGCTGCACTGCCTCTTCAACATAATTATCTTATTGTTCAGTAAAAATGTAGACCGAAGAAAACATTGTGCTCTCCCAAGGGGTTTCTTGGTTGGTGTGTAAACCCAGCAATTATTGTACACAATTGATCAACCATCTTGCTTCTTTCCCATCCCTCCCTGCCATCCCTCTCTCCAGCTCCGTATGTGAACTTCATCCAGAAGGATCCGGGCGCTCCGTGTTCGCTGACGGAGGCTCTGGAATACCTACAGGTGGACGTCCTGGAAAACCTGCTCAAGAAAGACAGCCTGGCTACTAATCAGAAACAGCCGCCCAAAAACAAGCCCCACAACATCACGGTGGTCGCCATGGAAGGCTGTCACTCATTCGTCATCCTGGACTGGGCCATCCCACTGAAGGATGACATGGTGTCAGGTGAGTGGACTACAATGTCACGCAGGGTGACTAGCAAGCTTGGCCACATAGTGGGGTGTACTGTAGATACAATGTGAGAGGTGTGAAGAGTATTCTGTCAGTGCTTCAAGCAGTTAGTGTGCACTTATGCTGCAATTATTCGGATATTTTTTCATTAATTAGTCTTTTGACAAATCAGATCAGCTCTTAAAAAGATCTGATGTGATTGATCAAAAGACATATTAGTGGAAAATATATCAGAAATGGGATGCCTCTGTAAAGGTAGCCTATGTCTGACTTCAACTTTTCTATCCTGACCCATTTTATTATGGTTTTCAAAGGATCATAGCAGGTCAGCAGACATAATCGAATTATCACGTTTAAGGTAAGACACAGGTGCAGACAGTGTCGAAATAACAAAGTGTATTATTTGAACAGGGGCAGACAAAATAACAGGTCAAGGGCAGGCAGAGGTCAGTAATCTAGATTGGTGGGGCAAAGGTTCAGGATGGTAGGCAGGCTCAGGGTCAGGGCAGGTAGGCTCAGGGTCAGGGCAGGCAGCATGGTCAACAACGGGGAAACTAGGAAACAGGAACACTCGTGAGACAAGAACAGAGGGAAAACCACTGGTATGATAGACGAAACAAAACAATCTGGCCACAGACAAACAGAGAACACAGGTATAAATACACAGGGGACAATGGGGAAGCTGGGCGACACCTGGAGGGGGGGTGGAGACAATCACAAAGACAGGTGAAACAGATCAGGGTGTGACACTAACTAGTCAGCTGCTCGTTAGATTTTAGGGAGTCACCCAACCCCCAATGTTTTCGATGTCAGTAACCGAGTTTTGAGTACTGTAAAACTATATTTGATAGATCGAGGGATCCAGTGTGTAATGAGTGTGACTTGTGAACAGTGCTTCAGTCAGAGACATGGGTTCAGTCATCCAGAGAGAAGCTGTGTATTACCTTTGGCTCGCCAACAGAAGCTCCTAGTCCTGGAGTGGGCTGGGCCATTCTCTGATGTCTAAACCACATAGTATCGCAGACCTGCACCACTTTCTCTCTCTTTCCCACTATTTCGATCTCTCTCTCATTTCAATATACAGTATTTAACATCTTTGCTAAAAAATGGATGCAGTGCCTTAAAATGTATTCCAGAGATACATGTACATACATTTCCTCAAATGCATGTACTGTTTGTTATGCCTGACAATATTCCAGAAAGGCATGGCTATGACATCTATCTACAGGGTGGCCAAAGGGGTTCCTAATTCGCCTTCTTAAATTACTCTTTACATATTGATCAATGGAGACAATTGTTTGGGTCACCAAGCCAAAACTTTCCCAGTGATATAAGTAATTTAAATTGTGATGGTGAGTAAAAAAAACTAATATGTTGGATGTCACCTAATTTTAACATTCTGTCATAAAGAGTACAAGTTCAACTTCATGAAAAACACATTTTCCCCTCTTAAAAAATGTAATAAAAAGTGTGACTAGTACGTGCCTCTAGTATCACGGGCGCCAGGCTGTAAAAAAAATAAAAAATAATGTATAATCGTTTTTAGCGATTTTAACAAATTATACATTGTACACCGCTCCACAATATGTCAACGTGTAGGTCTAGGCTTTGTCCTTCCAATGAGTGGTATTATATGGCTCTACAGTGTATGGTTAGTGGTCTGCTAAATGGCATATATTATATTATGGTGTTATGGTGTGTTCATAACCAAGTGGGAAGTGAGAATTTACCACATCTGGGAAAAATTTTACAGAAATAACTAGTTAAATCAGCCATGAATCCTCTTGTGACCGGGGGAATTGAAGCTTGTTGTGTGCAACAGGAAGGGGCATTTGAATACAAGATTCAAAATAGTAATGTCAATTGGTAAAACATTTCTAGCCAAGTCTATCTATAGGTAACAGGGTTGATGTGTTATGCTCAACACGCTCAGTTTTTCACCACACAACACCAGAAAATTGTCAAAAAGTGTAGAACCAGCTCACCTGCTTTTACACTATGATTTGAGTATTAGATGGTCAATGTTAATTTAAAAAAAAAAGTGTTTTACTTTGTTTATTGAATTTTCAACACCAGCATTTACAAAATAATTGCACTTGTAAGTTATTTGGTAGTAATATAAAACAACTCAACACATCAAAGACAACAATACAGCAAAACAGAGAGAGAGACAGACATAAAAACATACAAACACCAAAAAAATAAATAAAATGTAATTTAAAAAACAAGAGAAAAAAATATATATATTGATACAGTTGTTATAGGTCAACAAGCACAGATAATAACATCCGAGATGTCGTCACTAATATGTAAATATACATCACTCTGGAACTGCAGGAAAATGTAGTTGTTTAACATTTTTATTTTACCTTTATTTAACTAGGCAAGTCAGTTAAGAACAAATTCTTATTTTCAATGACAGCCTAGGTTGGTTTCTGGAAAGACATCTTTAACACACTCTCAGAATTAAGAGTGTGTCATTCTGCCCCTGCCTGTTCAGGGGCAGAATGACAGATTTGTACCTTGCCAGCTCAGGGATATGAACTTGCAACCTTTTGGTTGCTAGTTCAACGCTCTAACCACTAGGCCGCCCCATAAGAAAATATAAGAAAAGAAGGGAGCCCATATTGCATAGAATTTGTCTACAGACCCATTGAGTGTGTGTTTTATTTTTTTCAACTTTATGCAATTCAAAATGGATTTAATCCAAAGAGTATGAGTAGGAGGTGCAGAGGATTTCCATCTATGTAACATTAATCGTCTCGCTAACAAAGTGACACAGACAATTACATCCTTTTTAATTTTGGTCAGTTGTATTGTGGGTAAGGAAACCCCAAATAGTGTAATAAAAGGGTCTGGCTAGATCTGTGTGCCGCTTAATTCTGAGTGTGTTAAAGATGTCTTTCCAGAAACCAACAAGAGATGGGCAACACCAAAACATGTGTGCATGATTAGCAGGAGACTGATTACATCGTACACAATTAGGGTTCACATCCTTGTCAATTTTGAATAATCTTTCTTTGGTCCAGTGGGCCCTATGAATGAGTTTGCTATGTTTGCTATGAATGCTATGAATGAGTTTGCTATGTACCCTTTTGAGTGCCCCTTCCCATAGTTCATCAGATATTTCCTCACCCAGTTCCTCCTCCCATGAGGATGTAATATTGTTTAATGAGATGGTTTGCTGTGAGCAAATTTGACTATAGATTATTGACGAGGTGCCTTTCAGAGTAGAAAGTGGGATAAGAAATGTGTCAAACTGTGTTTCACAAGGAAGGGTGGGGAATCCTTGATCTTTGCTGTGGACATAACTCCGGACTTGTAAGAACCTAAAGAAATGATTTCTGGGAAGACAGAATTTAGCTTATAATTGTTCAAACGTACTAAATGTATTGTTAATATGCAGATCCCTGAATCTTTTAATACCGAGACTAGACTATGTTGAGAAAGCACCATCAACCATAGATGGGGGAAAAGCTGGGTTTGAGGCCACCGGATCCAAAGAAGAGGTTGTCTGGAACCCAAAGTGGCGCCGAAATTGATTCCAGATCTTCAATGTTGTTTTGACACATATATTTTTGGTGAAGGAGGAGTAAGGGTCTGTAACGGAGGAGTGAGCGAGGGAAGACAATGCTGCCGGTATAGATGAGGCGACCTCCATCTCGAGACAAATTGGGGTTGGGAATATCTCTCTGCTCTGCAACCAGTACTGAATGATCCTAATGTTAGCGGCCCAATAATAGAATCTGTAGTCTGGTAGAGCTAGACCGCCGTCTGGTTTGGGCCTCTGCAAAGGCTGTTTTTGTATCCTGGGGTGCTTTTTGTCCCATATAAAGGGCAGTATTAGGCCATCGATCTTTTTGAAAAATGTATTGGGAAGAAAAATCTGAAGGCACTAATAGAGATATAAGAATTTAGGGAGAGTATTCATTTTAATATCATTAATTATTGCGACTAAGGAGAGGTGTAGCAAAGAACAACGTTCCAAATCGTCCTTAGTACAGGTTGAAAGAGGAGCAAAGTTGGCATGAAAAAGGTTTTCAAATCTGATTGTGAGATGTACCTCGAGATAAATATATCTACTGTGAGCAATTTTAAATAGCAAGTTATGTAAAGGGGAATTTTATGCGGCCATATTAAGCTGCATCAATTCTCTTTTACTGAGATTCAGTTTTTACCCTAATAAGTGATCGAAGGATGCAAAAGTGGCATGGGCAGCAAGAACAGAGGCAGAAAGGTTGGATGTGTATAATAATAAATCCTCTGCATATAGAGACAGTTTTTGTTTGTGTCCGTATCTGACTATACCTTTGATGAGGGGGTTGGAGCGAAGCGAATTGCAAGTGGTTCTATGGCGAGGGTAAACAGTAATGGACTTAAAGGGCAACCCTGGCGTGTTGATCGTTGCAAAGGGAAGCAATCTGATTGAGTGTTATTAGTCCTGACAGAGGCTTGAGGGGATGAGTACAGAAGTCTTATCCAAGTCATGGATTTGGAGCCAAAGCCAAATTTATTTAGAGCGTAAAAAAAGGTATTTCCATTCCACCCGGTCAAACGCTTTCTCCGCATCCAGGGATATAATGGCTTCAGAGGTATTGGCGACAGAAGGATTATATATAATATTAAATCATCGTTGAAGATTGAAGAATGAGTGTCTATTTTTAATAAATCCGGAGAGATAATTGATGGGAGGACTGTTTCCAGACGCGTTGCCAGAAGTTTGGCTAGAATTTTATAGTCAAAATTTAGCAGGTTAATTGTACGGTATGATACACAGTCAAGAGGGTCTTTGTTTTTTTAAGAATAAGACAAATGGTTGCCTGAGTGAGAATCTGTGGGAGAGCACCATTTACAAATGCTTCATTGTACATTTAAATTAGAATAGGGGCTATTTTGGAGATAAACTTTTTATAAAACTCTGCTGAGTAGCCATCAGGCCCTGAGCTTCTCCCAGATTAAAGGGATTTGACAGCATTCGCAATTCTTCAACTTCTTGCCTTACTCTGAAATGAGGAATGGAACACCTGACTCACCCATGCTCTAATTTTTTTTAACCAAATCCCGTCTGACCGAAGGCACAGCAAGTGAGTGGAAGAAATCCTCCAATTCCAATGCATCCACATTACTTTCAGAAGTATATAGAGACTGGTAAAATCTCTTGAACTCATCATTGATCCCCCTAGGGTCTAATGATATCCGAGACGATGTACAAATTTTAGGAATCTGAAATGATGATGATAGTTGACGTAACTTGTGAGCTAATAATTTACTGGCATTATCTCCTTGTAAGTGCACCTAGACTTGATAAGTAGTTCAGTAACCTGGTCTGGTAATAATGTGTCAAATTCTGCTTGCAAAGTTAAACGTTCCAAATAAATAGCCGGAGAATGTGAAACGGCATAAATGTAATCTAATTGGGCAATACAGCGTGTTAACATAGATAGCCTATCCTTATTCAGTTTGTTCTCAAGTGTGGTGCAGGAAATAATTTCACCTCTGATATAAGCTTCCAAAGTTTCCCAAAGAGTAGACGCAGAGATGTTTTTCTATTTGTGATCATGAAAGTCGATTTGACTCAAAACAAAATTGACAAAGTGTTCATTCCCGAGCAGTTGAGTATTGAGCCGCCAAGGCGGTCACTCACAGATTGTCAACAGTTTGAAAGACTGCTTCCATAGTAACAGGGGCGTGGTCAGATAAAACAATTGGATTATATGAACATGAAGATATGGAATGGAGAAGCCTGTCATCTACAAGGAAGTAGTCTATGCACGTAAAAGGGTGGTGAACCGTTGAGGAACAAAAGAGTATGCTTTTCCAGATAGATTAAACATTCTCCAAGGATCTGAGACTGCGAATTCAGACATATAGGTTCGGACAACTCTAGGTGAGGTTGATAAGGTGGTAGGTTTAGTGGAGGATCGATCCAAATGTGGGTCTAACCAACAGTTAAAGTCACCACCTAAGATCAACATATGGGAAGACATATCTGGGAGTGTAGAGAAAATCCATTTTTTTTAAAATCACCATTGTCCCAATTAGGAGCATAAATATTAACGAGAAGTACGTTCGTATTGAGCAGCCTACCACTGACATTTATGTACAGTGCCTTGCGAAAGTATTCGGCCCCATTGAACTTTGCGAACTTTTGCCACATTTCAGGCTTCAAACATAAAGATATAAAACTGTATTTTTTTGTGAAGAATCAACAACAAGTGGGACACAATCGTGAAGTGGATTATTGGATATTTCAAACTTTTTTAACAAATCAAAAACTGAAAAATTGGGCATGCAAAATTATTCAGCCCCCTTAAGTTAATACTTTGTAGCTCCACCTTTTGCTGTGATTACAGTTGTAAGTCGCTTGGGGTATGTCTCTATCAGTTTTGCACATCGAGAGACTGAAATTTTTTCCCATTCCTCCTTGCAAAACAGCTCGAGCTCAGTGAGGTTGGATGGAGAGCATTTGTGAACAGCAGTTTTCAGTTCTTTCCACAGATTCTCTATTGGATTCAGGTCTGGACTTTGACTTGGCCATTCTAACACCTGGATATGTTTATTTTTGAACCATTCCATTGTAGATTTTGCTTTATGTTTTGGATCATTGTCTTGTTGGAAGACAAATCTCCGTCCCAGTCTCAGGTCTTTTGCAGACTCCATCAGGTTTTCTTCCAGAATGGTCCTGTATTTGGCTCCATCCATCTTCCCATCAATTTCAACCATCTTCCCTGTCCCTGCTGAAGAAAAGCAGGCCCAAACCATGATACTTCCACCATGTTTGACAGTGGGGATGGTGTGTTCAGGGTGATGAGCTGTGTTGCTTTTACGCCAAACATAACGTTTTGCATTGTTGCCAAAAAGTTCAATTTTGGTTTCATCTGACCAGAGCACCTTCTTCCACATGTTTGGTGTGTCTGCCAGGTGGCTTGTGGCAAACTTTAAACAACACTTTTTACGGATATCTTTAAGAAATGGCTTTCTTCTTGCCACTCTTCCATAAAAGCCAGATTTGTGCAATATACGACTGATTGTTGTCCTATGGACAGAGTCTCCCACCTCAGCTGTCGATCTCTGCAGTTCATCCAGAGTGATCATGGGCCTCTTGGCTGCATCTCTGATCAGTCTTCTCGTTGTATGAGCTGAAAGTTTAGAGGGACGGCCAGGTCTTGATAGATTTGCAGTGGTCTGATACTCATTCCATTTCAATATTATCGCTTGCACAGTGCTCCTTGGGATGTTTAAAGCTTGGGAAATCTTTTTGTATCCAAATCCGGCTTTAAACTTCTTCACAACAGTATCTCGGACCTGCCTGGTGTGTTCCTTGTTCTTCATGATGCTCTCTGCGCTTTTAACGGACCTCTGAGTCTATCACAGTGCAGGTGCATTTATACGGAGACTTGATTACACACAGGTGGATTGTATTTATCATCATTGGTCATTTAGGTCAAAATTGGATCATTCAGAGATCCTCACTGAACTTCTGGAGAGAGTTTGCTGCACTGAAAGTAAAGGGGCTGAATAATTTTGCACGCCCAATATTTCAGTTTTTGATTTGTTAAAAAAGTTTGAAATATCCAATAAATGTCGTTCCACTTCATGATTGTGTCCCACTTGTTGTTGATTCTTCACAAAAAAATACAGTTTTATATCTTTATGTTTGAAGCCTGAAATGTGGCAAAAGGTTGCAAAGTTCAAGGGGGCCGAATACTTTCGCAAGGCACTGTATCTACCATGGGGATCTGCGATCACATTAGAACGGTATCAATCTGTGAAGTAAAATAGATTGATCGTGAAGAAATCACAACTATGAAATAATACATATGGAATCAAGCAGTAACCAAGTAGTAACCAAAAAAATGTTAAACAAATCAAAATATACTTGATATTTGAAATACTTAAAAGTAGCCACACTTTGCCTTGATAACAGCTATACACACTCTTGGCATTCTCTCAACCAGCTTCATGAGGTAGTCACCTGGAATGCTTTTCCAACAGTCTTGCAGGAGTTCCCACATATGCTGAGTACTTGTTGGTTGCTTTTCCTTCACTCTGCGGTCCAACTCATCCCAAACCATCTCAATTGGGTTGAGGTCAGGTGATTGTGGAGGCCAGGCCATCTGATGCAGCACTCCATCACTCTCATTCTTGGTCAAATAGCCCTTACACAGCCAGGAGGTGTGTTTTGGGTCAGTGTTCTGTTGAAAAACAAATGATAGTCCCACTAAGCGCAAACCAGATGGGATGGCATATCAGTGCAGAATGCTGTGGTAGCTATGCTGGTTAAGCGTACCTTGAATTCTAAATAAATTACTGACAGAATCACCAGCAGAGAAACCGCAACCGCAACACACCTGCAAAAACTTTACGGTGCAAAACTTCATGGTGGGAACCACACATGCGGAGATCATTCATTCATCTACTCCGCGTCTCACAAAGACACGGCGGTTGGAACCAAAAATCTATCATTTGGATTCATCAGACCAAGGACAGATTTCCACCGGTCTAATGTCCATTGCTTGTGTTTCTTGGGTCAAGCAAGTCTCTTATTATTATTGGTGTCCTTTAGTAGTGTTGTCTTTGCAGCAATTCAAACATGAAGACCTGATTCACACAGTCTCCTCTGAACAGTTGATGTTGAGATGTGTCTGTTACTTGAACTCTGTGATGCATTTATTTGGGCTGCTATCAAAGGTGCTGTAATTTCTTATCCTCTGCAGCAGAGATAACTCTAGGTCTTCCTTTGCTGTGGCGGTCCTCACGAGAGCCAGTTTCACCATAGCGCTTGATAGCTTTTGCGGCTGCACTTGAAGAAACTTTAAAAGTTCTTGACATTGACTTGCATTCATGTCTTAAAGTAAGGATGACTGTCATTTCTCTTTGCTTATTTGAGCTATTCTTGCCATAATATGGACTTGGTCTTTTACCAAATAGGGCTATTTCTGTATACCAACCCTACCTTGTCACAATACAACTAATTGGCTCAAACGCATTAAGAAGGAAAGAAATTCCACAAATGTACTTTTAGCAAGGCACACCTGTTAATTGAAATGCATTCCAAGTGACTACCTCATAAAGCTTGTTGAGAGAATGTCAAGAGTGTGCAAAGCTGTCATCAAGGCAAAGGGTGGCTACTTTGAAGAATATAAAATATAAAATGCATTTTTTTGGTTACTACATGATTCCATATATGTTGTTTCATAGTGTTGTCTTCACTGTTATTCTACAATGTAGAAAATAGTAAAAAATAAAGAAAAACTCAACAAAATCTTTCTAAAGATTTTTAGCAAATATTTTGATAAATACATGTGAAAATGTATCTGAAAATATATTCTAAAATACATTTTTAATGTACTTCAGATTGTATTTTGAAATACGTTAAACACACAATGCATTTAATATATATTGTGATATACATTTTACATACATTTATATATATATGTTGTAATATATGTTGGAATGCATTTTTTTAACACATTATTTGGCCAATATGAAATATTTCACGTTTTCTCATTTTTATTCCCTTGTGGGGTGCGTTGTCAGAAAGATGAGCAAAGTAAAGAGGAAACAAAGAGAGGGAGAGAGAGGCAGCAGGGTTGAGAGAGAATGAAAGCGTGAGGAGAGAAGGATACAGTAAGTGAGTGACAGGCTGCACCAGTGCTTCTGTTTTCACACTTCTGATTACAAAATATAGTCATAGAGAAAAAATTAAAGAGAGGGAGAGAAAGAGGGATCAACACAATCAGAAAGCAAGAGTGGTGCCTGTGGTAGTGGTTCCCTCCTCCTCCTCCCCTCCACCTTGAGCCAGCTGTGTTGGCCAGGCTCCAGAAAAAATATGAACACATAGGAGCTAGATGTGGCAGGGAGCACCGCCCTTGTAGAGTTTCCACTGGCTGAGTGGCATGATCTGAGCATTCCATGACCTCAGTACTCACGTACTGGCCTGGGGCTTTATGGAGGTTTACCCTTCTGTGTGTGAGAGGAGAGGCAAAACAAGAGGTGAGAAACAGAGAAACAGATTGTCTCTGTATGTGTAGTGGTTGGCAGATCCACAATGTGACTTACTGTGGCTGTCTCTAGTTTAAAACCACTGATACCTCAAATTAGTTGGGATCGTTCTTCTGCCTCCAATCACTCTCCTGTCAAATAAAATATTTCCTCTCTAACATCAGACCACCCTTACCTTGGGCTACACATCAAAACCAACATGGACACATTTTATTTCTCCTTCTCAAACTTTAAAATGGATCCATGTTTGATCCATCCCCTCTCTAACCTCTGGTGACATTTGGCCCCTGACCCACGCCTTGTGTGTGACCCCTGCAGGCTACATGGTCCACAGTGCCTCATACGATGACGTCCTTAACAACAGGTGGTCCTCCAGTGCATCCAGCGGCTCACATCTGGCTGTCGAAAACCTCAAACCTAACTCCAGGTGAGAATATGCTCTCTGTGTGTGTGCGAGTGTTTACGGCGTCTTTCACAATGGGCTGCTTATACAAACAAAGGATTTGCGAGATGTTACGGCTCATATATTCTTTACCCATGTGTGTGCGTCTGGGGAGGTGTTTGCCTGCGTGTTTGCGTCTGTGTGTAAGTATTTGTAACTATAAATCAAATCAAAATGTATTCATCACATGCACAGAATGCAGCTTGCGCAGACTTTACAGTGAGTTGCTCGCTTATGAAACATTCCCATCGATGCAGCGTTTAAAAAATAATAATACGACATAAAATAGTAACCAACATGAAATGAATCAAATAAAATAGACAAGAATGAAGCTACAGTATATACAGGGAGTCCCAGTACAGGATCAATGTGCAGAGATACAAGGTACTTGAGGTAGATATGTACATGAAGGCAAGGTAATGTGACTAGGCACCCGGATAGATACAGTAATAATTAGAGTAAAATAAAGAACAGAGTTGCAGCAGCATATGATGAAATCAAATCAAATCAAATTGTATTTGTCACATACACATGGTTAGCAGGTGTTAATGCGAGTGTAGCGAAATGCTTGTGCTTCTAGTTCCGACAATGCAGTAATAACCAACAAGTTATGAGTGTAAAATGAGTGTAAAAGTGTGTGTGTGAGGGTGTGCATGCGTGTATGTATTTGTGTTTGTATCGTGCCGGTGTGCGTATAGGTCAGCAGAGGGTCCTCAAAGGAAGAAAGGGAGGACCATCCTCCTTAGTGGATTTCAGAAAAAAAACTTTTCAGATAATACTACACTAAGTATATTCACATCACCAAATAATTGGTTAAAACACACTGCTTTGCTATGAAGGTCTACAGTAATGTCGTGACGTGACTATCATTAATGTGATGATGGCTATTTTATCAAATCAATTAACTGTGTTTAATTATTAAATGAATCATGTAACAATTAACTCATTAGTAACTTGGGGCATAACGGAAAAAGTTTGTTTAATGAGTTACCGTTTCCCGAATTAACAAAAAAATATATCAGAATATATCGTTATTGTCACGTTCTGACCTTTATTTCCTTTGTTTTGTATTCATTATTTAGTATGGTCAGGGCGTGAGTTGGGGTGGGCAGTCTATGTTTGATTTTCTATGATTTGGGGATTTCTATGTTTCGGCCTAGTATGGTTCTCAATCAGAGGCAGGTGTCATTAGTTGTCTCTGATTGAGAATCATACTTAGGTAGCCTGGGTTGCACTGTTTGTTTGTGGGTGATTGTCTATATTGATTGCTTGTTTCGGCACAGTTCTCATTAGCTTCACAGTTGTTATTTCGTTTATTGTTTTTGTATAGTGTTTCAGTGTTCAGTGTTTGCTTTATTAAAATTCATGATGAACACATACCATGCCACATTTTGGTCCTCCGATCCTTCTCGCCTCTCCTCTTCAGATGAAGAGGAGGACGACCGTGACAGTTATCATATTAGTCATCCATTAATTATTATTACCTCATATCAGTCTCGTTCTGAACGTCGTTGACTTCAAATCTGCATGAACCCTAGTCTAAATGCAGATTCAGCAATATAAAAAATTGGCTTAATTATTTATTTACTAACTAACTAAATAATCACACAGAATGACAATCACACACACAGGATAGATTATACGTTGATTACTAACATAATACAATGGGAAGTCCTTAGTGGACTAACCCGATATGGCGGCTTGGTACACAATGAAAAGGGAGGGGCATGTAAAGGAGAGGGAGAGACTGTAAGGATTGGAGGGAGGGAGTGTCGTAAGTGGGATATAAATATCTGGATGGGACAAATGTTGGTTTGTCTGATTACAGCTGTACAGAACCTCTGGGAAGAATTAAAATTGGTTAAAGATTCTCTAGTGTCCGCGAGTTATTTACTCTGAAAAATAAGAGCATAACAATAGTAATATGAATACTTTGCACATGAACGACCGCTCATTCGAAAATAATTGCAATGTGTATATATATTTACGTGTATATCTTTGTCATCTCTCTGTTGAAATCGCCCGGTCCGTCTGTGGAGAGTAGTTTGATAGAAGTTTGTCAACCAAAGACTCCTTTGTGGTTGTAGCTTCTAGGTCTAACAGTGTCTGTTAGAACGGTTCCTCCAGAGACGTACCACACGGTGTTCAGAGAGGCTTGTTAGAATAGATCTTTTAGAGGTTTCTATGGTGGTGAAAGGAAACTGTGCTTTGTCTTCGGCCAAGTTTCCTAGGCTAACAGTACTTAAACAGCTGCAGACTGAATGTTCCTGTGTAGTCTTCATCTTCTTCACTCAGGAGTTTCAGAGGGTCTTACCATATTTGTGGACTTGTAGTTTTTAATCCATTTCATGAAGTGTGGACCAAATCCTCACGTTCTCTGGTCTCAATGGTTGATTATTCAGGGTACAGCTAGGATCACTTACCACACCGGCAGCGACCCGACATTTTTCGGTCTGTGGTAAATTTCATTAGCAGTCCTTTTATGCACTCTGGAAAAATGGGGCATTCCATCCTGTTGACATAATGTCTGTGCTCACGTGGACGTGGTTACTGACTTGGTAAAACTTTCTATGACAAATTTTATCTCATTTCGAAGGCTAAAATCATCTTGCTATCTTTTCACAAAGAGGTTTATATTTAATCATATAAGAAACAACATTTAGATGTAAACCTGACCCTTTGAATGTGTACACTTTCAGAGATATAGTTATTTAGTTAAACCATCCTTAAAGATATCACAACTGATTTGACATGATTATTGATTGGAGCCCCAACAACCATTTCCCACATTATTTATTTTAGAAATATTGTTTCAATATCCCATCTTTTGATGTTAAAATACTGCAACGCTTCTCTCTGTTGTAACACTCAGACATTCCACTCTCAAGAGAGAGAGGAGGGCTCTCTTCGATCCTTACCTTGGAGGGAAAGTCATGACAGTAGCTTCAACTAGCTTCCGTCCTCTTCGGGGACATTAACTTCAATACAAAACCTAGGAAGCTCAGGGTTCTCACCCCGTTCCATAGATTTACACAGTAGTTATGACAACTTCCGGAGGATGTCCTCCAACCTCTTAGAGCTCTTGCAGCATGAACTGACATGTTGTCCACCCAATCAAAGGATCAGAGAATGAATGTAGTAAGCATAAGCATAAGTTACAGCTAGCTAGCACTGCAGTGCATAAAATGTGTAATAGAAATAAGGCCATGCTCATAAAAAAAATAATTGTCATTGGCGTGTGTATTGTGTGTGCGTGTGCGTGTGCGTGTGCGTGTGCGTGTGCGTGTGCGTGTGTGTGTGTGTGTGTGTGTGTGTGTGTGTGTGTGTGTGTGTGTGTGTGTGTGTGTGTGTGTGTGTGTGTGTGTGTGTGTGTGTAGTGTTTCTGAATGTGTGAGGGTTTGTAGTGTTTCTGAATGTTGTGAGGGTTTGTAGTGTTTCTGAATGTTGTGAGGGTTTTGTGTGGGAGTGACAATGTAGTGTGTTGGTATATGGTCTGTACAGTTGGAAGTCGGAAGTTTACATACACTTAGGTTGGAGTCATTAACACTCATTATTCAACCACTCCACAAATGTCTTGTTAACAAACTATAGTTTTGGCAAGTATGTTAGGACATCTGCTTTGTGCATGACACAAGCAATTTTTACAATAATTGTTTACAGACAGATTATTTCACTTATAATTCACAATTCCAGTGGTTCACAAGTTTACATACACTAAGTTGACTGTGCCTTTAAACAGATTGGAAAATTCCAGAAAATGATATCATGGCTTTAAAAGCTTCTTATAGGCTAATTGACATACAGTGCCTTGCGAAAGTATTCGGCCCCCTTGAACTTTGCGAACTTTTGCCACATTTCAGGCTTCAAACATAAAGATATAAAACTGTATTTTTTGTGAAGAATAAACAACAAGTGGGACACAATCATGAAGTGGAACTTTTTTAACAAATCAAAAACTGAAAAATTGGGCGTGCAAAATTATTCAGCCCCCTTAAGTTAATACTTTGTTCAAGTTCAAGGGGGCCGGATACTTTCGCAAGGCACTGTATATATTTTTTTATTATTTTATTTTTGCATTTTCCAATTAAGAACATTCAAAACAAAAGTGAAAAGATATTAGACAACGATAAGACAAAGTGACAGTAACAGACGAGCGTAACAAAAAAATAATGATCATTATATATACATTACATTACATTTACATTTAAGTAATTTAGCAGACGCTCTTATCCAGAGCGACTTACAAATTGGTGCATTCACCTTATGACATCCAGTGGAACAGCCACTTTACAATAGTGCATCTAAATCTTTTTAGATGAGAAGGATTACTTTATCCTATCCTAGGTATTCCTTAAAGAGGTGGGGTTTCAGGTGTCTCCGGAAGGTGGTGATTGACTCCGCTGTCCTGGCGTCGTGAGGGAGTTTGTTCCACCATTGGGGGGCCAGAGCAGCGAACAGTTTTGACTGGGCTGAGCGGGAACTGTACTTCCTCAGTGGTAGGGAGGCGAGCAGGCCAGAGGTGGATGAACGCAGTGCCCTTGTTTGGGTGTAGGGCCTGATCAGAGCCTGGAGGTACTGAGGTGCCGTTCCCCTCACAGCTCCGTAGGCAAGCACCATGGTCTTGTAGCGGATGCGAGCTTAAACTGGAAGCCAGTGGAGAGAGCGGAGGAGCGGGGTGACGTGAGAGAACTTGGGAAGGTTGAACACCAGACGGGCTGCGGCGTTCTGGATGAGTTGTAGGGGTTTAATGGCACAGGCAGGGAGCCCAGCCAACAGCGAGTTGCAGTAATCCAGACGGGAGATGACAAGTGCCTGGATTAGGACCTGCGCCGCTTCCTGTGTGAGGCAGGGTCGTACTCTGCGGATGTTGTAGAGCATGAACCTACAGGAACGGGCCACCGCCTTGATGTTAGTTGAGAACGACAGGGTGTTGTCCAGGATCACGCCAAGGTTCTTAGCGCTCTGGGAGGAGGACACAATGGAGTTGTCAACCGTGATGGCGAGATCATGGAACGGGCAGTCCTTCCCCGGGAGGAAGAGCAGCTCTGTCTTGCCGAGGTTCAGCTTGAGGTGGTGATCCGTCATCCACACGGATATGTCTGCCAGACATGCAGAGATGCGATTCGCCACCTGGTCATCAGAAGGGGGAAAGGAGAAGATTAATTGTGTGTCATCTGCATAGCAATGATAGGAGAGAATATACAAACATACAATAAGAAAAAAATAATAACAAGACATTGGATTACCTGCCGTAGGCTACATATTATACATTACGTGTGAAATATGTGAGGATTATATATAGATTCAATCAATTAGATGTGGGGGGAGATTATCCATATAGTCAATAAAAGGTTGCCAAATTCTCTAAAATGTCTTTAACTTATTCCTCAAGCAGTAAGTGATTTTCTCCAAAGGGATACAACTATTAACTTCCGATAGCCACATTGCAACTGACAGGGAGGAATCCAATTTCCATTTCAAGGCAATACATTTCTTGGCAATCGCTAGCAATATTTCTGTTAGCTTTATAGTATGGCTTTGCCTAAGATTGGTGTTAGTAAAGTTACCCAGTAGACAGACCTCCGGGTCTAAAGGGAATGCAACCCCGTGAATTGAGGATATGGTATCTCATACCCCCTGCCAGAAACCCAATCGCTAGCAATATTTCTGTTAGCTTTATAGTATGGCTTTGCCTAAGATTGGTGTTAGTAAAGTTACCCAGTAGACAGACCTCCGGGTCTAAAGGGAATGCAACCCCGTGAATTGAGGATATGGTATCGCATACCCCCTGCCAGAAACCGTGTAGTTTTGAACACTGCCAAGTGGAATGGAGGAATGTTCCTTCATCTGAGCCACATCTAAAACATAGGGAGAATATATCTGGGTTGAACTTGTGCAGTCTAGGTGGGGTGATATAGAGCTGATGGAGGAAATTAAACTGGATCAGTCTGTATCTGGAGTTCAATGTGGATGTAACACCATCCCTGCATAGGTCACTCCATAGATCCTCATCATGATCAATACCCAGATCTTTTTCCCATCTAAGTTGGGGTTTATCTAGCCCAGGCAGTGTTAGTCCTGACATAAGAGCATCGTATACACGGGAAATGGTCTTGAACTGTGGTTGGTCTGCGTGGCAGAGTTGTTCAATAGGTGACATCTTAGGTAGGTTCCATTGTCCCTTGAGAGTCACTCTAATAAAGTTTCGTAGTTGTAGGTAGCTAAAGAAGTCCTTGTTAGGCAAGTGGTATTTCTGTTTCAGCTGATCAAAAGACATAAGAACTCCCTCCACGTAACAATTTTCCAGAAGAGTGATCCCCTTATCAGACCATGGTCTAAAGTTACTATTCTGGAAAAACATAGGGATCAATCTATTGTTCCATAAAGGGGTTTTATGGGAAAGGAATCCCTCTCGTCCGAACAGCTCATGCAGTTTGCACCATGCCAGGACAGAATGTATGATTAAAGGGTTGTCTGTGATGGTTTTTATAGCTTTTCTGTCCGATTTGTAAAACAATTCTGCCCCAGTGTCATCATTTTCCTCAAGCTTTTCAATGTTCAACCATGAGGGAGAGGGACCATTGTCAAACCTCTGAGCCAGAAACCTAGACTGTGCAGCCCAGTAGTACATTCTAAAATTGGGGAGGTTTAATCCCCCTTGACTGTGATCAAGTGTCAGTTTATCCAGGCCAACCCTAGGGGTTTTGCCGTGCCAGATAAACCGTCTGGTCAGCTTGTCGAGAGAGGAAAAAAATGCTGCGGGAACAGGGATAGGGAGAGATTGAAACAGATATAGAAATCTGGGCAGGACATTCATTTTAATTACATTGATTCTACCCAGTAGAGTGAGAGGTAAGTCCATCCATTTACAAAGGTCAACCTCCACCCTTTGCAACAAACTTGCCAGATTGAGTTTATAGAGGTTGTTTAGATTACCATCCACCATTATGCCCAAATGTGAAGCCCATAGGTGACCATCTAAAAGGAAACTTGTGCTTGATGGTATGATGGTCAAAGACAGACAACGGTAAGATTTCGCTTTTATCAAAATTGACCTTATATCCAGAGAAAGAACTATAACACTGTAGTAGGATCTGCAAGTGAGAGAGGGAGTGTTCTGGGTTTGTTAGAAATAAGATAAGGTCGTCCGTAAAGAGTGATAATTTATGGGTATGGGGGCCCACCTCAAAGCCATGTATGTCAGGGCACGTTCTAATAGCCTCAGCCAAAGGTTCGATGGCGAGGGCAAAGAGGTGGGGGCTAATTGGGCAACCTTGTCTGTTCCCCCTATAAAGAGGGAAAGAGGAGGAAGTAATCCCATTGGTAGCAATCCTAGCTTTAGGAGATTTGTAGAGTGATTTTATCAAATTTACAAACACAGTACCTAAAACGAACTATTCCAAGACGCGAAAGAGGTATGGCCATTCAACGCTATCAAAGGCCTTTTCGGCGTTGAGGGAGACTGCGACTCTAGGTATTTTGTTTTTGTTAGCAAGGTGAATTATATCAAAGAACCTTCTGAGATTATTGGAGGACAATCTATTAATTATGAAGCCAGTCTGATCTGGGTTGACCAACAGGGGAAGACATGACTCCAGACTCTTAGATATCATCTTGGTGACCAGTTTACAATCTGTGTTAAGGAGAGAGATTGGTCTATAGGAGGCGCACTTTAGCGGGGTTTTCCCTTTCTTGTGGATTACAGTAATCACTGCTTGAGAGAAGGACTCTTGAAAGCAGTTGTCTTCTCTGGCTTTTTTAAGTACCTCCATAAGGTAGGGGACCAACAGCTCCCTAAATTCTTTATAGAACTGTGGAGGGAAGCCATCCTCCCCAGGAGATTTATTAGAAGGTAAGGATTTAATGGCCTCCAACAATTCAGGAACTGAGAAGTGTTCACTCAGGCGCCCGCTGTCTTCCCCTGACAGGCATGGGAGGTTGAGAGAGGAGAGAAAGGAGTCGATCTCTGATAGATCATCGCTTGATTGGGAAGTGTAGAGGTCTTCATGGTATTTCTTAAAAGTATTATTAATTTCAGTAGGGATTAATTGTCCTCTTACTTTCCTCTGCTTTCAGTTGCCATGCCAATACATTGTGAGCGTTCTCTCCAAGCACGTAATAACGCTGTTTGGATTTAATGATGGCCCTCTCAGCTTGATATGTGTTCAGAATATTATATTAAAGTTTTTTATTTACCAAAAGCCTGTATAGATCTTTAGTCGGGCCTCTTTGGTAGGTTTTCTCTAGCTCAGAGATTTCAGATTCAAGGGCACTCAGTTCCGCGGGTTTGTTTGTCAAAGTAAAAATATTGATCTGCTTTTTGATGAATGCACAACATTCAGGTTGTTTTAGGAGTGTAGAATTGGAGAATTAGAATGGAGATTGATAATACCAGAGGAGAATGGTCACTAAGCAATCTGGGGAGATACTCGACATCTAACACTCTTTGAAACAGTTGTGTCGAAAGTAAAAAGTTATCTATGCGTGTGTGTGTCTTGTGTGGGTGCGAATAAAAAGAGTAGTCCCTATCCTGTGGGTGCAACTGTCTCCAGATGTCTAGTAAATTGAGATCTTTCATGAATGACATGGTGAGCTTGCCGGCTTTGGTGAGGGTTTATCAGAAGACCTATCAAGAACTGTATCTTAGCAAAAATTAAAATCTCCTCCAACCAGTAGCCATCCTGGTGGTGCTTGAGCGACCTGAAGGAAGACATTCTCAATAAACCTATGGTCATCGAAGTTAGGAGCATAAATATTCAATAGGATCCAAGACTCTGAAAACATATGCCCCTGCACCAAAACAAACCTGCCAGAGGGATCAGAGATGGTGTTGTTAGAGCAGAAGGGGATGTTTCTACTTATCAAAATTGCAGTTCTTCTTGCTTTGGAGTTAAAAGAGGATGCAAAAACTTGTCCTACCCATTCCCTCTTCAATGTCTTGTGTTCACTGGCTGTAAGATGTGTTTCTTGTAAAAACACAATGTCAGCCTTTCATTTCTTAAGGTATGTATAGACTCTTCCTTTTAATTGGGCTGTTAAAGGCCTTTTACGTTGAATGTGACATATTTTAGTGGATTAAGCATAGGTTGGGTTTCAAATATGTAACTGAATGGAAATCTATCATATGCAGATAATTAGGAAATGTTTCAAAAGTGACCTATGTGTCTCTTTAGGAAGGAAACAATAAACGTAGAAAAAAGGAAGAAAAAAATAATAAAAATCCCACCCACCCCGATTGTCAGACTAAAACAACAATCCCAACAATCAAACATGAATACCCTTGTAGAGATACGTTGCTGCTCGCTTTCCATCTTGCTCTTACTAGCTAAACCTTGGCGTAAACTAAACTAAGCTCTCTAAGTTGAAAACAAATGTTGTGAATAGATATTTATGGCTGAATATGTAATACGTAATACCCACGTACCCATGTAATATGTAATACCCACGGTGTAATACCCACGGTAAGGGCTGCTACGTCTACTCTGGTTCTCCATCTGATATACCTTGTTTTTGAGGTAGGCATTGTCCTTTTGCAGTTGTATCAAGACCTGGTCATGTCGAGCGATGGTATCTTCAACTGTGCTAATGCGCAACTCTGCCTCAGTCGTTCTCAAAAGGAGATAATTCATGGAGGATTTCAGGTCGTCAATGGAAGAATGGAGTTCAGCCGATTTCTTATACATTTTCATAGAAAGACCTCTGTTACCATCCTGAATTTCCCGGAGGAGAGGAGCCAGCATGTCGGCAGGCTCACAAGAGACTGCTGAGAGCAACAGTCTGGAACTGTCGTCTGAGTTATGAGGGCTAATGCTAATCTTGCTAGCTGTAGCGTTATCGTTATCTTGGGAATCAACAACGTTTTGGTCGTCCTTCTTGCCTCTCGGTTGGAGATCCATGGCTCTTTGGGAAGGTAAGTACTTGACAATTTATCAGCCGATGTTAGAATATTGTTTCAACGTCTAGGTAAAAGGTAAAAATAGAATAACTTTGAAGAGCTCGGTTTGTCAACGTCTGCTCAGCTCCACGGCATCACGTGCTCCTGTGTTGATATATTAAAGCAACATCTCAAGACATCAGTCAGGAAGTTAAAGCTTGGTCGCAAATGGGTCTTCCAAATGGACAATGACCCCAAGCATACTTCCAAAGTTGTGGCAAAATGGCTTAAGGACAATAAAGTCAAGGTATTGGCCTTGACCTCAATCCTATGGAAAATTTGTAGGCAGAACTGAAAAAGCGTTTGAGAGCAAGGAGGCCTACAAACTTGCCTCAGTTATACCAATAATCTGTCTTAAAATAAGGTGATTTTTACTAGGATTAAATGTCAGGAATTGTACCATTAATTCACTATTCAGCAGTCTGGCTATTTATCAGTCTTATGGCTTGGGGGTAGAAGCTGTCTCGATGCCTGTTGGTCCAAGAGCCGATGCTCCGGTACCATTGGCCAGACGGTAGCAAAGTGAACCGTATATGGTTTGGGGTGGATGGAATGTTTGGCAATTTTTTGGACCTACCTATAGGGTATTGGAATGTGCGTTTATATGATTATTGTTCCCGGTAGGTCTCAGTGATGTTAGACACATGACATGTGTTCACTGTATCTGTCTCTGTGTGTGTAATTCTATGCATGTGTGTGTGATGTCAGCCCCAGTCAGAGACCAGCACTGTGTGGTATTGTAATGCTTATATACAGTAAGTTATTAAGAAGCCCTCAGAGTGATGTAAATCAGAGCTAACTGGGTAGAGGCAGGTTTGAAAACACGTTTAAATCATCCTGAAAACATGATGTACCAGCTTAAAGTTTGGATACACCTACTCATTCAAGGGTTTTTCTTTATTTTTACTATTTTCTACATTGTAGAAAGTGGAAACTTAATGCAGAGCAAGTGTGTCGATAAATCACGAGCAGGAAACCTGACAGCTCTGTAACACACACATACACAGCTCTGGGTGTTAAACAGAGCAGGGTGTCTAAGGGAGACACAGGGTCTGGCAGGGGGCGGTGTGCGTTTGTTAGCTCTTCCAAGTAGCCATAAAGCTTTCCCTCCATGGTGCCAGACCCAAGTCAACGTTTCAGACCCGAGCCAACGGTTCACGCTCAGGTGTTAGCCATGCACATATGTAGGCCTACACAAATCAGCACACTTTGTTACTGTCACACACACACACACACACACACACACACACACACACACACACACACACACACACACACACACACAATCTCACACTTGATGAACTGTCCCACGAACATCACACACACTCGCTTAAACACTCATCCACTGTCACTGCGGGGACACACACAGACATATGTTCCTAAATACATAACTTTGGAATGTAGAAGCATGCATTTGCTCTTGCTCTGTGGTTTGTGTGTCTGTCTGTTTGTGGGGCGGCAGCGTAGCCTAGTGGTTAGAGCGTTGGACAAGTAACCGGAAGGTTGCGAGTTCAAACCCCCGAGCTGACAAGGTACAAATCTGTCATTCTGCCCCTGAACAGGCAGTTAACCCACTGTTCCCAGGCTGTCATTGAAAATAAGAATATGTTCTTAACTGACTTGCCTGGTTAAATAAAGGTTAAATTAAAATTGTGCATATGACTTGTGTGTAAATACTTTGATTCATGAGTAAATACTTTGTATTTATTGTACTTGTAGAGTGATTGACAGATTGACAGTTTATAATTGTTCATGAAAGGTTCACCTGTGTCAGGCTGTCTGTAAGGATCCATCTAAAGGCATTTAGTCTCTCTGCACTGCAGCAACACTACCCCTCGCATGAGCACACGCGAATGAATAATTCACAAAAAAACAATATTTTGACACTTTCTACATTGTAGAATAATAGTGAAGACATCAAAACTATAAAATAACACATGGAATCATGTAGTAACCAAAAAAGTGTTAAACAAATCAACTAATGTATTTGAGATTCTTCAAAGTAGCCACCCTTTGGCTTGATTGACAGCTTTGCACACTCTTTGCATTCTCTCAACCAGCTTCATGAGGTAGTCACCTGGAATGCATTTCAATTATCAGGTGTTCCTTAGTGAAAGTTAATTTGTGGAATTTCTTTCATTCTTAATGCGTTTGACCCAATCAGTTGTGTTGTGACAAGGTAGGGGTGGTATACAGAAGAAAGCCCTATTAGGTAAAATACCAAGTCCATATTATGGCAAGAACAGCTCAAATAAGCAAAGAGAAACGACAGTCCATCATTACTTTAAGACATGAAGGTCAAGTCAATCCGGAAAGTTTCAAGAACTTTTAAAGTATCTGGAAGTGCAGTCTCAAAAACCATCAAGTTGTATGATGAAACTGGCTCTCATGAGGACCTTCACAGGAAAGGAAGACCTAGAGTTACCTCTGCTGCATAGGATAAAAAATTACAGGACCTTTGATAGCAACCCAAATAAATGCGTCACAGAGTTCAAGTAACAGACGCATCTCAACATCAACTGTTCAGAGACTGCGTGCATCAGACCAAAGTAACCACTACTAAAGGACACAAATAAGAAGAAGAGACTGGCTTGGCCCAAGAAACACGAGCAATGGACTTTAGACTGGTGGAAATCTGTCCTTTGGTCTGATGAGTCAAAATTTGAGATTTTTGGTTCCAACTGCTGTGTCTTTGTGAGATGCAGAGTAGGTGAATAGATGATCTCCACATGCGTGGTTCCCACCGTGAAGCATGGAGGAGGAGGTGTGATGGTGTGGGGGTGCTTTGCTGGTGACACTGTCTGTGATTTATTTAGAATTCAAGGCACACTTAACCATCATGGCTACCACAGCATTCTGCAGTGATACGCCATCCCATCTGGTTTGCGCTCAGTGGGACTATCATTTGTTTTTCAACAGGACACTGACCCAACACAACTCCAGGCTGTGTAAGGGTTATTTGATCAAGAAGTAGAGTGGTGGACTGCTGCATCAGATGACCTGGCCTCCACAATCACCAGATCTCAACCCAATTGAGATGGTTTGGAATGAGTTGGACTGCAGAGTGAAGGAAAAACAGCCAAAAAGTGCTCACAAAATGTGGGAACTCCTTCAAGCCTATTGGAAAAGCATTCCAAATGAAGCTGGTTGAGGGAAAGCCAAGAGTGTGCAAAGCTGTCATCAAGGCAAAGGGTGGCTACTTTGAAGAATTTAAAACATAAAAATATATTTTGATTTGTTTAACACAGTTTTGGTTAGTACATGATTCCATATGTGTTATTTCATAGTTGTGATCTACAATGTAGAAAATAGTAAAAAATAAAGAACAACCCTTGAAAGAGTAGGTGTGCCCAAACTTTTGGCCGGTACTGTACATAAGTTTCCACTTTCTACAATGTAGAAAATAGTAAAAATAAAGAACAACCCTTGAATGAGTAGGTGTGCCCAAACTTTTGGCCGGTACTATATTCTCTTTCTCTCTCCTTCTGCCTCTCTCTGTGATTTTCACTCTTCCCTTTTTCTGCCTCCTTTTCTCTTTTCTTTTCTGATATTTTGGTCAGTTTCCACATGGCTCCAGTAATTGGATCCAGACCGGCAGACTTTACGTTGTTAAGGGTTTGGGTGGGAATTAGCGGACTGTGAAATTACTGTATGTAACCCTACAGCAGGGGGAGAACACACAAAGACACACATTGTCAACTATATGGACAGATCGCAAAACCTCGTCTCACGGTGTTGTTTTGAATATGAGGGTATTAAATAATTCCTCCCCTGTACAGTATGTATTTAAAACACACTGAGACTAAAGTGAAGTGACCTCACCCTTACAAACCCCCAAATATTTAAAAACTGCTTGAAAAAAACATGTGGTTTTCCGGACATACTTGAAAAAAACATGTGGTTTCCGGACATACTTGAAAAAAACATGTGGTTTCCGGACACGCGTGAACAGATCACGTGAATTTGTATTTATTTTTGTATGTGTTTTTCCCTCATGTGAAAAGAAAAATTCCCCACATTGCATTTTGTTCTTCACAACTTCCAGCTATATCTGGTCTCCCATCCAGGGACTGAGCCTGCTTAACTTCAGAGGTACCAGCAGTGGGATGCAGGTTTCCATGTTGCTAGAATGAATGTGTCAAACCTTGCAACTGGAAAAAAAGGCAGTGAAAACAAAGGCCAGGGTAACAAAACCAAAGATAGGGAAAATTTGTTCTTAGATTTCAGAATGATTTCCATAAAATATTTGGTTTTGCTAACAATACTTTGGGGTTTTTCTCTATGAAATACTATTCATTTAGTTCTCAACTTTAGAGGTTTTGCTTGATATTAATGGCACAAAGTAACTCACTTACTAGAGGATTGCACCATATATTAAATAACACTATTCCTCCATTAACACTATTCCTCCATTGTGGAAATGTGAAAGCAATATAGGAGATTATAACACAATATACAATGGAAGACAGAAGTTTACATACACCTTAGCCAAATACATTTCAACTCAGTTTTTCACAATTCCTGACATTTAATCCTAGGAGAAATTATCGGTCTTAGGTCAGTTAGGATCACCAGTTTATTTTATGAATGTGAAATGTCACAATAATAGAAGAGAGAATTATTTATTTCAGCTTGTATTTCTTTCATCACATTCCCAGTGGGTCACAAGTTAACATACACTCAATTAGTATTCGGTAGCATTGCCTTTAAATGGTTTAACATGGGTCAAACGTTTCGGGTAGCCTTCCACAAGCTTCCCACAATAAGGTGGGTGAATTTTGACCCATTCCTCCTGACAGAACTGGTGTAACTGGGTCAGGTTTGTAGGCCTCCTTGCTTTTCCCCACACTTTTTAAGTTCTGCCCACAATTTTTCTATAGGGTCGAGTTCAGGGCTTTGTGATGGCCACTTCAATACCTTGACTTTGTTGTCATTTTGACCCAACTTTGGAAGTATGCTTGGAGTCTTTGTCCATTTGGAAGACCCATTTGCGACCAAGCTTTTATCTTCCTGACTGATGTCATGAGATGTTGCTTCAATATATCCACATCATTTTCCTTTCTTATGGTGCCATCTATTTTGTGAAGTGCACCAGTGCCTCCTGCAGTAAAGCACCCCCACAACATGATGCTGCCACCCCTGTGCTTCATGGTTGGGATGGTGTTCTTCGGCTTGCAAGCCTCCCTATTTTTCCTCTAAACATAACAATGGTCATTATGGCCAAACAGTGCTATTTTTGTTTCATCAGACCAGAGGACATTTCTGCTAAAAGTATGATCCTTGTCCCCATGTGCAGTTGCAAACCGTAGTCTGGCTTTCTATGCCGGTTTTGGAGCAGTGGCTTCTTCCTTGCCGAGGGCCTTTCAGGTTATATCGATATAGGACTCATTTTACAGAGGATATAGATACTTTTGTACCTGTTTCCTCCAGCATCTTCACAAGGTCCTTTGCTATTGTTCTGGGATTGATTTGCACTTTTCACACCAAAGTACATTAATCTCTAGGAGACAGAACGCATCTCCTTCCTTTGCGGTATGACGGTTGAGTGGTCCCATGGTGTTTATATTTGCATACTATTGTTTGTACAGATCAACGTGATACCTTCAGGCGTTTGGAAATTGCTCCCAAGGATGAACCAGACTTGTGGAGGTCCACAATTTTTGACTGATTTCTTTTGATTTTCCCATGCTGTCAAGCAAAGAGGCACTGGGTTTGAAGGTAGGCCTTGAAATAAATCCACAGGTACACCTCCAATAGACTCAAATTATGTCAATTAGCCTATCAGAAGCTTCTAAAGCCATGATATAATTTTCTGGAATTTTCCAATCTGTTTAAAGGCACAGTCAACATAGTGTATGTACACTTATAATTCACTGTATTACAATTCCAGTGGTTCATAAGAGAAATAATATGTCTGTAAACAATTGTTGGAAAATGACCTTTTGTCATGCACAAAGTAGATGTCCAAACCGACTTGCAAAACTATAGTTTGTCAACAAGAAATTTGTGGAGTGGTTGAAAAACGAGTTGTAATGACTCCAACCTAAGTGTATGTAAACTTCCAACCTCAATAGTATCTGGTAAAATATAATAAAAAGAAAAAAAACATACTTTTGTATTTTTTCATACCATAATTGTTTTAATGCAAGAGAAAGGCCTTTATGTGTTATTCCAGCCCAGGTGCAATTTAGGGTTTGTCCACTAGATGGTAGCAGTGTATTAGCAAAGTTTTAGACTGATCCAATGAATCATTGGTTTTCTGTTCAAAATGATGTATCAAGACTGCCCAAATGTTCCGATTTTGTTTATTAATAACTTTTCATTTTCAAAATGGTGCACTCTCCTCAAGCAATAGCATGGTATTCTTTCACTGTAATAGCTATGGTGAATTGGACAGTGCAGTTAGATTAACAAGAATTTAAGCTTTCTGCCAATTAACAAGAATTTAAGCTTTCTGCCAATATCAGATATGTCTATGTCCTGGGAAATGTTCTTGTTACTTATAACCTCATGCTAATCGTTAGCCTACGTTAGGGGACACCGATCCTGAATATGTTTAATTGAAAAATGTATGTAGAATTGAATTGCCCCTTTAACAGGCAGTGACCTTCATACATCAGAACTATGTCGCCGTTTGAATGTGATTCATTAACCTGTCCCCCCAAAAATGTTAGCTGTCCACACTTCTGTGAATGTCCCGAAAAATCATTCCCCGGTCCTGAATTTGGGCTTTTTAGTTGTGGTCACTTGAGTTCCACCAGGGGAAACATTGCTACTGCTAACACCATGTTAACACCATCTTTCACATGTGGGGAGAATAACATTATTTCAACCCCACATGTGAACTTTCAATTCAATATGTGAAAAATGTATTTTCGCATATGAAAGTTTTCTTACATGTGAAGCTCCACATTTTATTTTCATTTAAAGATGTGGAATTGCAAGTTTGCATGTGAAAATAAATCACGAAAAAAAATTGTTTTGCAGTTTCACATGTTAAAACATTTAACTTGATCAAATGTGATTTTAAAATTTGAAACTGCAAAATTGACATGTCGTTTTTTTGTAAGGGCAGAGCTCAGTCAGGAGGGACATTGTGTCATATAGGAAAGCTCTCAGTGAGAAATTGCTGACTTGAGGACTTTTTTCTCTTCCTCCCTCCCTCCTTCCCTCCCAAACCATACAGTACCTCTCTCCCTCACTCCCCCACTTTCAATCTACTCCATTCCCCTTCTTTCTTTCCTTCTCTCTCCCTCCTTCTGTCACTCCTTTTATCCCTCTTCAACACATGCCAAATTACCATTTTATTGCGTTCTGCTCACTTTAGATTCATAAGAACATAAAAACAGTCTTCTCTTAATTCTATGAGTGCTGCCTCCCTTCCGGACATCGAGTGCTGCCTCCCTTCCGGACATCTGTTCTAGACATTAGAGTATAAATACCTTTCATGTGGCAACAGAGTCCTGTCTAAATTACTCTTTAACTCCTAGATTAATGACTATACACACACTCTGTTTTGTCTTATTTTACCTCAGGTATTACTTCAAAGTGCAGGCGAAGAATGTCTTTGGGCTGGGACCGGTCAGCGATACAATCACCTATGTCACTGAGTCAGGTCTGTATGAGTATTAGGTCAGGTTACTAGGATCAGTTTTACTTTGTGCCTGCGCTAAGGCCACATCTACCTGAGTTGTCTGTATCCTCCCATTTTTAGTTGATGTATAAATTCAGTCCCAGTTCATGTCTCTCATTTAAACACATTTTTTTAATCTTTTTCAGATGACCCTCTTCTTATTGAACGACCACCTGGTGAGTGGTATCGATAGTTCTCATATATTACTCAAAACATGGCTTATACTCTAGTCCAGACCAACATTGCTTCAGATCATTTGAAGAAACCCAAAATGACAGCTGGAGTGAGCTTGTGAGGAGTTAACAGTCTGTGGAGAGACATACATACGGTTGCATACAACTACACTTACATTAACTAGACTTGGCAGACAGCCATAGTGGTAAAACATTGTGAAAGTAGAGTTTTGGTATTCATTGTTTTTAATTGAGAGAGTCAGTCAGGTATTTCAAAGAGGAGGGACAAGGGGACAGGCACTGGTTCCCTCCTCAACCCTCTCTCACCCTTCCCCTTCCCCCGGGTGCTATGCACAATGAGTGGAGGTGATTTACTGTGTATCTGAATACGAGAGACTGGCATAGTGCACACTGTCAGTAAAGGGGTTGTAAAGGAGTTGAGTGTAGTTAGTCATGACTAGCTTTGTGAGAACTGACAGGTTGAGTGTAAGTACAAATGACTAGCTTTGTGAGTGTAGTATTGTCAAGCACTCTGTCAGATAGAGGAACTGTCATTAAAGATATGCTGAAAGCTTAACCTCAACCGTTTTGTAGTATTGTAATATATGCCACTTTTATCCCGTGACTTTCTGTAAAGTGAATGCATAGATTTTAGTATATGTGACCCCAAAAGAGATCAAACCCACAACCCTGGCCTTGCTAGAGCCACGGTCTTACCAAATTAGCTACACAGGACAGTCTCCTGTTAATTGCCCCCCTCCCCCACAGGTGGAGAGCCTATCTGGATCCCCTTTTCCTTCCGATACAACCCCCAGCACAGTGCCTGTAAGGGCAGCCAGTACGTCAAGAGGACATGGTACAGAAAGTTTGTAGGTGTGGTCCTCTGCAACTCACTGAGATACAAGATCTTCATGGGAGATGGGCTGAAAGGTACTACTGCTGTAACTTCCCCCTCTCCTCTCTTCCTTTATCAACACAGAATAAAAATAATACGCAGCATGTAAAGTTTTGGTCCCATGGTTCATGAGCTGAAATAAGAGATCCCAGAAATGTTCCATACGCACAAAAGCTTATTTCTCTACATCCCTATTAGTGAGCATTTATCCTTTGCCAAGATACTCCATCCACCTGACAAGTGTGGCATATCGATTAAACAGCACGATCATTACATAGGTGCACCTTGTGCTGAAGGACAATAAAAGGGCACTCTAAAATGTGCAGGAATGTCCACCAGAGCTGTTGCCAGAGAATTAATTGTTCATTTCTCTAACATTAACCTTCTCTAACGTTGTTTTAGAGAATTTGGCAGTACTTCCATCCAGCCTCACAATCGTGTATGGCGTCGTGTGGGCAAGTGTTTGCTGATGTCAGCGTTGTGAACAGAGTGTCCCATTGTGGCGGTGGAGTTATGATATGGTCGGGCATAAGCTATGAACACAATTGCATTTTATCGATAGCAATTTGAATGCACAGATATACCGTGACAAGATCCTGGGGCCCGTTGTTGTGCCATTCATCCGCCGCCAACACCTCATGCTTCAGCATGATAATGGATGGCCCCATGTCGCAAGGATCTGTACACAATTCTTGTAAGCTGAACATGTCCCAGTTCTTCCATGGCCTGCATACTCACCAAACATGTCACCAATTGAGCATGTTTGGGATGCTCTGGGTCTACTTGTTGGTCAGCGTGTTCCAGTTCCCACCAATATCCAGCAACTTTGCACATCTATTGAAGAATAGTAGGACAACATTCAACAGGTCAACCAATAGCCTGATCAACTCTATGCGAAGGAGATGTGTCGCGCTGAATGAAGCAAATGGTGGTTACACCAGATACTGACTGGTTTTCTGATCCATGCCCAGATGTATATCTGTATTCCCAGTCAGGTGAAATCCATAAATTAGGGCCTAATGCATTGATTTAAATGGACTGATTTCCTTATATGAACTGTAACTCAGTAAAATCTTTGAAATTGTTTCATGTTGTGCTTATATTTTTGTTCAGTATACTTCTCTCTTTCTCTCTCAGTTCAAGTCTTTTCTCAATTGAAGTAGCTTTATGATTACTCCTAATATTCCTCTTTCTATGAATAATCTCTTAACCACCATCTCTCCCCCTTCTGCTTTTCCTTCCTTCACTAACACCCATTTTGCGCTCTCTCTCTCCCTCTCTCTACATTTCTCTTAATCACACTTTCTCTCCCTCTTTCTCTTCTACATATTGTGTTTTATAATTTTTGGGAATATGTGGTAGCCGACCAGGCTCTGTTTCATTACTTAATAGAATATTGTTTGAGAGTGTGTTCTGTTGTTAAGCTTTGACTGCTCTTTCTCGCCCTCCAGAAACATTCTACAGTATAGCAGACACATTCGGTCATGGGGAGGACCACTGCCAGTTTGTAGACTCTTACCTAGATGGGAGGACAGGCTCCCCCAACCTCTCAATGCATCTGCCAACAGCACAAGGTAAAAAAATATATAATAATCAAACTTCCAGAATTCATCACTCGCCCACAGCCTTTTGTAGGATTGGTTTCATAGTATTCAGTATTCAGTAAAGAAATATTCTCACAGATTAAGTTCCAGAGTCTTGATTATATACAACCTCAATATCCATGCTCTAGAAACAGTCAGAATCATCTAACGAAGCATTATAAATGTTGTGGTACGTCCGTTCATAATACATTATAATAATTTGTCCTGTCTGCCCCTGTGCAGGTTACTATCGCTCATACAGGCAGGAGCCAGTGAACTTTGGACCTATCGGCCGGCGTACGCCACATCTCTTCGGAGGATGGTATGAGTGCGGGGTGCCCATCCCTGGCAAGTGGTAACACAGGGGGTCACAAAGAGTTCGTCATCGAGGGCAACCCAACTCCATCCTGCTGCAGCCTTTCTCATGCTGTTACTGACCCCGCCCCCTGGAGATAAACTGTTGCTAACCACAGCAGAAAGACAACAACATTGCAAATGTATACTACTTCAGATTGAAGAGAATATAATACTTTAAACAACAATTAATATTTCCATGTATTCATTAACATGCACTTTTATAAAAGCAGTCTGTATATGAGGGAGGAAAAGCATGTACAGTGGCTTGCGAATGTATTCACCCCCCTTGGCATTTGTCCTATTTTGTTGTCTTACTACCTGGAATTAAAATGTATTTTGGGGGGGATTTTATCATTTGATTTACACAACATTTACACAACTCACTTTGAAGATGCACACTATTTTTTATTGTGAAACAAACAAAAAAACGGAAAACTTGAAAATGTGCATAACAATTCAAAGTCAATACTTTGTAGAGCCACCTTTTGCAGCAATTACAGCTGCAAGTATCTTGGGGTATGTCTCTATTAGCTTGGCACATCTAGCCACTGGGATTTTTTTGCCCATTCTTCAAGGCAAAACTGCTCTAGCTCCTTCTAGTGGGATGGGTTCCGCTGGTGTACAGCAATCTTTAAGTCATACCACAGATTGGATTGAGGTCTGGGCTTTGACCAGGCCATTCCAAGACATTTAAATGTTTCCCCTTAAACCACTCAAGTGTTCCTTTCGCGGTATGCTTAGGGTCATTGTCCTGCTGGAAGGTGAACCTCCGTCCGAGTCTCAAATCTCTGGAAGACTGAAACAGAGTTTCCTCAATAATTTCTCTGTATTTAGCACCATCCATCATTCCTTCAATTCTGACCAGTTTCCCAGTCCCTGGAGATGAAAAGCATCAACCGCAGCATGATGCTGCCACCACCATGCTTCACTGTGGTGGTGTTCTCACGGTGATGAGAGGTGTTTGCTCCAGACATAGCGTTTTCCTTGATGGCCAAAAAGCTCAATTTTAGTCTCATTTGTCCAGAGCACCTTCTTCCATGTGTTTGGGGAGTCTTCCACATGCCTATTGGCAAACAAACAATGGCTTTTTTTCTGGCCACTCTTCCGTAAAGCCCAGCTCTGTGGAGTGTACGGCTGAAAGTGGTCCAATGGACAGATACTCCAATCTCCACGTCAGCGTTATCTTTGGTCTCTTTGTTGCCTCACTGATTAATGCTCTCCATGCCTGGTCTGTGAGTTTTGGTGGGTGACCTTCTCTTGGCAGGTTTGTTGTGGTGCCATATTCTTTACATTTTTTAATAATGTATTTAATGGTGCTCTGTGGGATGTTCAAAGTTTCTGATATTTTTTATAACCCAACCCTGATCTGTACTTCTCCACAACTTTGTCCCTGACCTGTATGGAGAGCTCCTTGGTCTTCATGGTGCCGCTTGCTTGTTGGTGCCCCCTTGCTTAGTGGTGTTGCAGACTCTGGGGTCTTTCAGAACATATATGTGCAGATCATGTGACACTTGGATAGCACACAGGTGGACTTTATTTCACTAATTATGTGACTTCTGAAGGGAATTGGTTGCACCAGATCTTATTTATACTATAGTCTAAAAAATGTAGAATGTTTTTAAACAAGTAATTTTTTTCATTTCACTTTACCAATTTGGACTATTTTGTGCATGTCTATTACATGAAATCCAAATAAAAATCCATTTAAATGACAGGTTGTAATGCAACAAAATTGGAAAAATGCTAAGGGGGATGGATACTTTAGCAAGGCACTGTATTACTATTGCTTAGTTTAACTTTTGTCTTCCGGATCAGAAAGTGTCCTTGTTTATTCCCATTCCCAACTATTGCCGATTGCCGAGTCAGCCCCTGGCATTATTTATCTCATCAAAGTGCACCTGTGATTATGATATCACTAATGAAATGGAGATCATGTAAAAGACCAAAGCACAAACTGAACAGGACTAATGGGAGCTAAGGGTTTGTATGTGTGTTTATTATTAATCAAGATATTTGGTTCATAACAGTAGTATGATAGAGTAATGGCTTTTGACAACTACTTTTGGTGTCAGTTGTTTTCTTGAACATACATAGTGTTTTTATACTCTTTGGTATTTACGAGACGATATGAGAAGTTGGTGTGGAAGTGTTGTATGTATACGGACATTGAAAAAAAAACTAATATTTGCTCAGGAATGGTTGGACATTGAATAAAGGTGCTATGGAAACCAAGGACCCCTAAACAGTTCATTTGTTCAGTGAGGATATCTGAATGGCCACATTTAATGTCACATACAGTGTATTGTTTCCACGTGTAGGGAAACTCAAACTGTCAAAACCTGAGCAAATATATTCAGTTTCAGTTTTACTTGTTCAATTTAGTTTCATAACCTGTATAACTATGTATTACACATTAAGGGACATACAGTGCCTTCGGGAAGTATTCAGATCTCTTGAACGTTTTCCACATTTTGTTACAGCCTTATTCTGAAATTGATTTTTTTAAATCCTCAGCAATCTACACACAGTACCCCATAATGATCAAGTGAAAACAGGGTTTTAGAAATTTTAGCAAATTTAAAATAAAAAAAATAAAACAGAAATAACTTATATACATAACTATTTGCTATGAGACTCGAAATTGAGCTCAGGTACATATTGTTTCCATTGATAATCCATGAAATGTTTCTACAACTTCATTGGAGACCACCTGTGGTAAATTCAATTGATTGGACATGATTTGGAAAGGCACACACCTGTCTACTAAAGGTCCCTCAGTTGACTTTGCATGTCAGAGCAAAAACAAAGCCATGAGGTCGAAGGAATTGTCCGTAGAGCTCTAAGACAGGATTGTGTTGAGGCACAGTAATGGGGAAGGATACCAAAAAAATGTCTGCAGAATTGAAGGTCCCCAAGAACACAGTGGCCTCCATCATTCTTAAATATAAGAAGTTTGGAACCACCAAGACTCTTCCTGGCCAAACTGAGCAATTGGTGGAGAAGGGCCTTGATCAGGGAGGTGACCAAGAAACCGATAGTCACGCTGACAGAGCTCCAGAGTTCCTCTGTGGAGATGGAAGAACCTTCCAGAAGGACAACCATCTCTGTAGCACTCCACCAATCAACCAATCAGCCCCTTGTGGTAGAGTGGCCAGACTGAAGCCACTCCTCAGTAAAAGGCACATGACAGCCCACTTGGAGTTTGCCAAAAGGCACCTAAAGACTCTCAGACCCTGAGAAACAAGATTATCTGGTCTGATTTAACCAAGATTGAACTCTTTGGCCTGAATGCCAAGCATCACGTCTGGAGGAAACCTGGCAGCACCATCCCTAAGAAGCATGATGGTGGCAGCATCATGCTGTGGGGATGTTTTTCAACGGCAGGGACTGGGAGACTAGTCAGGATCGAGGCAAAGATGAACGGAGCAAAGTACAGAAAAATCCTTGATTTAAACCTGCTCCAGAGCGCTCAGGACCTCAGACTGGGGCGAAGGTTCTTCCCACAGGCCAACGACCCTAAGCACACATTCCAGAGAATGCAGGAGTGGCTTCGGGATGTCGTTGAGTGGCCCAGCCAGAGCCCAGGTTTGAACCCAATCGAACAGGTCTGGAGAGACCTGAATATAGACCTGAATATAGCTGTGCAGAAACACTCCCCATCCAACCTGACAGAGCTTGAGAGGATCTGCAGAGAAGAATGGAAGAAACTCCCCAAATACACTTGTGCCAAGCTTGTAGCGTCATACCCAAGAAGACTTGATGCTGTAATCTCTGCCAAAGGTGCTTCAATGAAGTACTGAGTAAAGGGTCTGAATATACATGTAAATGTGATATTACACTTTGATTTTCAGAAAAATATCTAAAACTCTTGTTTTTGCTTTGCCATTATGGGCTATAGTGTGTAGATTGATGATGATTTTTTAAAATTATTATTATCAATTTTATAATACAGCTGAATACTTTCCAAAGGCACTATATGTCCACAAAATCACTTAGAAACGGTTGCAATTGCCAGCATGGCCAACAATATCATTTTTAAGTGGATGGGAGGATGAGAGAGAGAGAGAGAGAGAGAGAAAGACAGAGGAGAGACTTAGCTGAAGGAAAACTTTAATAATAATAAGCGAGATCAGGTGACAGGTGCAGTGCTTTGCACAGCCACATGTGTTACGATGCACCTAGCCAGAGAGAGGAGAGGGAAAGAGAGAGAGAGAGAGCATCTGTTAGTTAAATATTCCAGCAGAAGTGAGTGGCAGGGCCCAATAAGTTTCAGTGAACGACAGGTTTCTATGTATGAATTGTGATTGAGCTACTTGTACACTGTCACTGTCACTTTCATGCGATAACAACATAGTGATTTGTCATATATTCAAGAATTGAGGAGTTCGCTGGAGGAGCCGAGATGTTCTTTGGAGGGGAAGAGAGGAACTTTCTGGAAACAGTTTTGCCATTTTTATGGTTGAATGTTAATTTGCTTTACTGCTTTTCTCTGTTGAACAATCTCAGTCTATGCAATGTGCAGTTTTTCTGGAAACTGTATTTCATTCTTGAAAGGTAACTACACTATTTAGTTTCCACATTACCTCCCTAAAAGTAAAAAAATATTCCTACTAAAATGTAACAACTTATTTTTCAGGGGAATTCATTCTCATTGTCAGTCTTTCTGGTTGTAGCTTACTAGTATGCACATTATTTGTGTCCTGACTATGAGATTGAGATTTAAAGACCCAATAAAAAATACATTCTTCCTAGGAATCACAGAGGCACTGGCGATAAGAGAGTGAAATAGTGGCGAGGTTTCACTTGCTTTAGTTTGCTACATAAACATGACACACTCTCACTCTAAAGGTCCATTCATCTTTTTTATTCCATACTATAAGTCTCTGATTGATGCCTTCAATAACTCCGAACAGTAAGACCAGCAGGCTAGTCTGGCCTCTGCTACATAAGTCTGGAACGTCTTGAGTTTATTAAAAAGGTTGTCCTATGAGAGTAATTTCTCTAATTTACCAGGGTTTTCATAATGTGCGTTCCTCTGTTTGCTGTGCCCACAATAGGTCCCCACAGCAAGCTAAATCGGAGAAAGAAACGGGCCCTACCCCGCACAGCTGCACCCAAAGATAAATGTATCATCACTATAATTCATTAAATATCTTGCCTAAAACTAAGTATGTCCTCCACGGCCCATAACAGAGGAGAGTTTTTATTTTCCATTGTGGCATCCATCACTGAGCGAGTTAGTCTCCATCACCATGCTGGCTTCACCATTAGGAAAGTATGGTGAAGCCAGCAGTCTTATCAGAGTGAACCCATTCCTTCTCTGCAGCATTTAAACAACGTTGTGTTTGGGTTGGCTGATAGTCAGACGGTCGGTCCCATTTAAAATGCATCGCAGCAGAGTAAACAGGGAGACATCTCTAATAGGGCAAGATAATGGTTGTTTTTGGGTTGTCAACACGTTACTGCACATCTGTCAGATGTATACATATTTTTCCAGACAGGGTTGTGTGTGATGGCTGCTTCTTCTTTACTTCTGGGTTTGACTTCTCTACGCAAAAATATATTTTTATTGGCTCCTCCCTGTCTTAGAGTGCAGCTATTCTGAGCTGAAGATGGAACAGTGGCATTTTGGTCAGTGTTCTTAACAGCATAGGGTGGCCCCAAAGTTGATACACAGTCAAGACTATACTATAAGCCTGAGTACGTATCTTTCTTTTGACATTGGGGAAGAGGAGACGAGTGGGCGAGAGAATGTGAAGGAAGGAGACAGGGGGAAGGGAAATGCACTGCAAAAGCACAAGCTATGGGATAACTACATCTGCTACAGATGTTAGATGTGTATGTGTGAGAGAGAGATTCAGAGAGAGAGAGAGAGGGAGAGGGAAAAAAGAGAGCATCAACAGAAAGGATAAGAACAGGTCAGGAATAATGAGAGAGTGGAAAAGAAAAGAAGAATAGTTGGGCAGATCACTGATGGTCTCCCTTTGGAACAGCAGCTTAGCTGGTTCTAAAGAAGAAGAAAACATCAGAGTTACTTAAAATATGTTTGATATGATCCACAAGCACAAGAAGCTGAGCATATCCCGTATAATGCACTACTTTTGACCAAAAGTAGTGCATTCTATAGGGAATAGAATTCCGTTTCAGATGCACCAGAGAGAACTCTTTGGCTGCTCTCATAATGGCTTATTCCTGTTGTTCTTCAGTTTCCTGTTGTTGGATAGAAAATAAAAGCGAGTTGACTTTCCCCTTTCCTTGGCAGTAAACATTTAGTTTAGTTGGATTGTCTATGGCAGCATTTGCTTTAGTCTAGCATCAGGGCCAATGATGAGCTCACCCGTCTGATGAGAGCAGGAGTGCAGAGAAGGATAGACGGCCTAGTCAAATGGCGCAGGGAGCTCAGCACAGGTAACCTGAAATCAACAGGTTGGTACAGTCCATGGCCTGAGGTTCAGGAAATCAATACTTTCAATCTTCTCAACGTCCAGCTGCACTATCCTCTCCTCTTCATTGACTCACGTTCATATCCATGTATGACACTGCTAGCCTATACATTTGTTCTAAGCAGCGAGACCAAAAACTGTACATGTAAGACATTAATGTCTGTGTCATATCCTCCACAATATTTGTCTTTCATTTAAGGGAAAGTCCAGGTCTGGATACTGTGCAAGCACTGCAGATCCTTTATACTAAAAGGCTATGTGTAACGCTCTGGGCGTAGTGGGTGCGAAGTCAGGCGCAGGAAGCAGAGAGTACAGGGTAGTGCTTTTAATTGCACACACGGCGAACATAAGCCACCCCACGAAACACAGGGCGCACACAAAAAAAACGCCCCAAACACGGGGACTCAAAACAGTCCGGAGAAAAGCCCATGAACGAAAGACACGTCAACCTCAAACGTGCACATTAGCAACACAAAACAATCCCGCACAAAGAGCAGGTGGGCCTACTGGCTAATATAGCCCAGCTAATCAGCCTACACACAAAACAGGTGAAACCAATAAACATAAAGGGGAAAAGGGATCAGTGGCAGCTAGTAGGCCGGTGACGACGACCGCTAAGCGCCACCCAAACAGGAAGGGGAGCCACCTTCGGTAGAAGGGTGACATCATGCTGGCTTGATAGTCCAGGCACAAGTCCTTTTCCACACGTGGACCTCATATTATAAAACTCTGCATCTTTTTCAGAACAGCTCCCAAATACCAGGAGATCAAAAAACACAATGCTATTGGTTACACCATAGTCATCAAGAGTGACCAATTTCCATATATTTGAATAACGGACATAACAGTGCTTAATTACAAGGTTATTAAAACGTAAATTAGAACAATTTGCGTGCGAAGTAAAATGATGCAGGTCTTTTAACTGTTTTCCACATGCTGATTCTTTTGTGTGTGTGTGTTGTTTTGAATAAGTAGGTCATGCGCTGTTTGGGTTGGAAAATGTTAGTCCTCATTCTGGAGAGATTAAATCATTGCTATAGGAATCGGTAGAAGGTCTGAGAGGATAGAGAACGAGAGAGAAACCGAGGCTGTGCATGTGTGAGTTAGAAAGAAAAGAGAAATTACACGGGTTCTTTGATAATATGAGCGAGACATATCACGTTTGCCAGTGAGGATAGAGAACGAGAGAGAAACCGATGCTGTGCATGTGTGAGTTAGAAAGAAAAGAGAAATTACACTGGTTCTTTGATAATATGAGCGAGACATATCACGTTTGCCAGGACCGCCTACTACTAAGTACCTACTAAAAGCATCTGTTGGAGACAGACAGGTAGGAAACATCTCACTCATTATCAGAGAACCGGGGTTGAGCAAGTAAGTTCTCAATCAAATACTCAATTCGATGTATCAAGTGGGAATATGGCCAACTACAGTATTTCAAAAGTTCCAACATCAGCAACCCTCAGAGGTCCCGAAAACAATGGAGTGTTGACAGAGAAGGTGCAGAGACAACCCATCGGGAAAAATCTCACAACAAAGTGAGGGGAAGCCCTATATATGGTGCACAAAATCTCAGTATAATGAGAGATCTCCCAAAAACAGTGCCCAAGAGGTAAACTCCTCTGAAGGAGAATGCCTTTCCAAGCCCCTCCATCACCTCTGCATTATATACTAAACAAAAATATGAACACAACATGTAAAGTATTGGTCCCATGTTTCATGAGCAGAAATAAAAGATCCCAGAAATGTTCCATATGTACAAAAAGCTTATTTCTCAAAAATGTTGTGCAAAAATGTGTTTACATCCCTGTTAGTGAGCATTTCTCCTTTGCTAAAATAATCCATCCACCTGACAAGTGTAGCATATCAAGAAGCTGATTAAACAGCATGATCGTTACACAGGTGCACCTTGTGCTGGGAACAATAAAAGGCAACTCTCAAATGTGCAGTTTTGTCACACAACACAATGCCACAGATGTCTCAAGTTTTGAGGGGAGCGTGCAATTGGTATGCTGACTGCAGGAATGTCCACTAGAGCTGTTGCCAGATAATTGAATGTTAATTTCTCTACCATAAGCTGCCTCCAACGTCATTTTAGAGAATGTGGCAGTACGTCCAACTGGCCTCACAACCACAGACCAGGACCTCCACATCCGGCTTCTTCCCCTGCAGGATCGTCTGAGACGAGCCACCCAGACAGCTGATGAAACTGACGAGTATTTCTGTCTGCCCTTTTGGGGTGAAAAACTAATTCTGATTGGCACGTCCTGGCTCCCCAGTTGTCCTCATGATCTGGCAGGATATAGTAAAAAAAATAGGGACCCACCCTTGCCCGAGCTCTCCTACAATCCAAGTAGATGCGAACCGCACATACCAGACAACGACAAGGATGCCCTTCTAGAGAAGGTGACAGATGGGAAAAAGTCGACCAGTGCCAAATGTGGGGTTAGAAACCCCTGGGTAGACTATGGGCATGAACAGTAGCTGGTAGAGCACAAGTCCACACTTACGCTTAGGTACGCCAAGGGCAGTGGTAAAGTGAAAGAAGAATGAATATGACATCTCCATGCTTTTCAGGGGTTAATAGCTGCTGTGAAATGACTTTAAGCACACTAGTCACATCCCTGGATGATCTAGAAGCTTAGAGACTGGGTGTAAGCGGCGTTCCCCCCTTATGGATAAACTGTATCACTATAGGGGCCTTGGCTGGCCGAGAAAGCGGCAAAGGACACCAGCAAGATTAACCTTCACCCTGTCCAAAAGATCATAGAAGCATGGGACAGTGGAAAACAGAGTATAGGGAGGAACATACAGTAGTAAAGCCACTTCTCCGTGACAAAAGCACACCAACTGTAAAAAATAGAGAGTGTGCATAAGGGGCTGGAACTCTTTTCCAAGAGTCGCAGGTTTGTCTCTTTCCCCTTTTTCTCCCCTTTTTTCTCCTTTCTCAACAGCTTGAATAGATTTGTTTGCTAGGGTATAAGCCCTGCATGACGATAGCTGACAGGACTGGATGTAAGCAGGGTTGTAACTACAGACTGGAAAATCACTGGTCATCGAAGGGTTCGAAGTTGAGGAGGGAAAGCATTACCAACTTCTACTGGGTGTGTCAGCCCTTCCATCCCAAACAGAGTGGTCACTGTGTTATAGGATGGGGTCTCCCTGTGCCCTATAGCATCGTCGCTTCTACCAGGCTGCAGTAAGTCAGTCTGGATAGATGCAGGAAGTGGACTCTCTTAGGACAGAGCAGCCAGCACCATAACGTAAGACATCAGACAATATAGCCAAAGCAAATACCTCCACAGCAGTTTTAGGATAGCTACATAACTAGCATGTCTTGAACCTGCTGAGTTTTATAATGTTAGGGACATGTGTGGAAAATGACTTGGGCCGGGATAAAAAGTGCTTCTCCTCCATTTTCTGAGCATAGTCACGAAAATGAGCTGCTGCACAGAGAGTTGGGTTTTGCCTTAACACAACTCTGCCTTCCCACCGTTGCGAAATTCGAAGAAGGGAAGGAGTAGCAATCGTTAAACCCAAAGAGAGAGGGTAGGGCAGAGAGCCGTAGCCTTGCGCACTATCCGCCTCCAGAACTGGGCCCTAGGTTAAGCGACCCTTCTTACCTCCATAGATCCTTGCTGCGGCTGCAGCGTAATACTGCTCCCCTACAGCCTTCAGAAAGAGTGCTCCTGTGACCGACGATGCCGTGAACGCTAAGAAGACGGTCTAGTTAACATAACGGGTGAGCATAGGTTAACTAGACTAGAGAAGGGAGGTAGCAATGATACCGTGTTGCAGGTAGGTTATGCTAGTGAGGTTAGCTAGCAGTGACACTAGCTACTAACGGAGACAGAAGTAGAAATTGTATTTCCTACTCAAAAACAAAAAGCTTTCAGTTAGTCTTAACCTCTTGACAATGTCTGAAGAACTACGCTCGGCACAGCCAGGATAAAGTGAGTAAGGGTGCAGTTTAAATCGGTGAGGGGCACAATTTTGGGGGGCTCTTGCATTGGAATTATATTGAATTCTGTAATAACTGAGTATTCACGCCACTCTTCATATGAACCAGCTGATATTAAATTAACATTTTTGGACAGAAAAATCTGCGGTTAGGGTAGGATTCTAGGCTAACCTAGGCTGGCTCCTCTGTTCCAAAATCGTCAGGAACAGTCGGAGGTGGAGGGGGCTGTGGAGCCATTATCCTGGCGGCGCTTGTAGAGGTGTGGGTAGGCTCTGCACATGGTGCTGCTGCTGCTCATCACTCTCCTTCTCCTTTTGGCTTTGTTTTGGTACTTTGGCAAAGCCAGTTTATGATATCCATTGTGGCAGTGGCATATTAGCTGGTTCGAGCTAGCTAAATAGGCTAGCTAAATAGGCTAATAACACTAACGCTTTTTACAGATAGCTAAAAAGATAACTAAACTCTGTGTGAGGCATAGAGTGAAGCAGGGACATTTTTTAACTAGCTGTTATTGTCAGAGATTTGGAACTCTCCTTCTTGGTCTATTAACAAACGTATTGCCTGGTGAGCCTGGTTTTTGCCCGCCTGGTCACCAGGCAGGCAAAAACTCCATCCCAATTGACAGAATTTTCGGGCAGTCTTTTCAAACAGCTCATACACTAAACGAGCATTATCATCATTTTCTCAATTTCAAAGTATTATTCAGACCTCATAGCGTGGAAATATATATAAAACACAGGAAAATCACGTTGTTTTTAATTTGAATAAAATGCCACAAAAATCAAGAGCAAGCCACCAAATAGAAGGCTGGATAGGAAAACAATGAAAACTAAAGCAAATAAATAACAGGTATGGATAGCAAAATGAAGAAACAAAAATACAATTTTTTCTCAAATAAAAAACTGTTGTTCCTAGGGCCAAATTATTCATGCTCTCCACAATGATTTTGGCATCCTGGACGCAATCTCTCCAAATCTGAGTACCATTTACATAATGTGGTGGTATCCAGTGGTGGAAAAAGTACCCAAATGTCATACTTGAGTAAAAGGAAATATACACTACATGACCAAAAGTGTGTACACACCTGCTTGTCAAACATCTCGTTCCAAAATCATGGGCATTAATATGGAGTCGGTCCCCCCTTTGCTACCATAACAGCCTCCACTCTTCCGGGAAGGATTTCCTCTAGATGTTGGAACATTGCTGCGGGAAATTGCTTCCATCCAGCCACAAGAGTATTAGTGAGGTCGGGCACTGATGTTGAGCAATTAGGCCTGGCTCACAGTCGGCGTTCCAATTCATCCCAAAGGTTTTTGTTGGGGTTGAGGTCAGTGCTCTGTGCAGGCCAGTCAAGTTCTTCCACACCGATCTCAACAAACCATTTCTGTATGGACCTCACTTTGTGCATGGGGCCATTATCATGCTGAAACAGGAAAGGGCTTTCGCCAAACTGTTGCCACTAAGTTGGAAGCACAGAAATGTCTAGAATGTTATTGTATGCTGTAGCGTTAAGATTTCCATTCACTGGAACTAAGGGGCCTGGCTTGAACCATGAAAAACAACCCCAGACTATTATTCCTCCTCCACCAAACTTTACAATTGGCAATATGCATTGGTGCAGGGAACATTCTCCTGGCATCCGCCAAACCCAGATTCTTCCATCGGACTGCCAGATGGTGAAGCACGATTCATCATTCCAGAGAACGCTTTTCAATGGCGGCAAGCTTTACACGACTCCAGCTGACTCCTTGCATTGCGTGTGGTGATCTTAGGCTTGTGTGAGGCTGCTCGGTCATGAAAACCCATTTCTTTAAACTCCCGATGAACAGCTATTGTGCTGAATTTGCTTCTAGGGGAAGTTTGGAACTCAGTAGTGAGTGTTGCAACCGAGGACAGACACATTTTCTCAGCACTCAGCGTTTTTTCACACTTGCTCCTAGACATTTCCACTTCACTTCCACTTAAGTATCGAAAGTACATGTAATTGCTACTATCAAAAGTAGTATCAAAGTATCAAATTCCTTATGTCAAGCAAACCAGACGGCACCATAAACATTTTTTTTTAAATGTTTTATTGAATATCCGAAACATACAATATACTTGCAGTGAAGCCGCTCAACAACTACATCACACCAGTCATCCAACAGACTCTCATTCAGAGCGACACACAGAAGCATCCAGGGTCAATGCCCTGTTGAAGGGCATGTTGACAGATCTCCCACCAGGCCAAAAAACATCAACCCGAACCCTCCAAGATCCCCCCCAGTTCCCCAATAGCTGTTCCTTAACAATTCGAGACTCCTCCCACAGTCCTCCCCAGAAGACAAATAAAAAATAACATTAATTCCATTCCCCACCCTCAAGAACCCCCCCAATGCACCAACAACCAACAAAAAGAGAATGAACTAAAGAGAAAAAAGAAAAAGACAGAAGAAAACAGCAAACAACAATGCAATAAAAAAGGACATCAAGGGCAACTAACATTATAACAGCAATGCCAACTGTATATGTTTGTGTGCATGTCTGGCACTATTACATGCATGTGTGTGTTCTTGTATGCTTTTATTTTAATGAGTGTGTGTGTATATGCATGTGTATATGCTAGGATATGCATATAATTAGTAGCATTGGATAGAAAACACTCTGATGTTTCGAAAACTGTTAAAATAATGTCTGTGAGTATAACAGAACTGATACTGTATGTCAGGCGCAAACCTGAGGAAAATCCATCCAGAATTTTATTTTGAGGTCACAGGTCATTTCAATGCTAACCTATGGGATATACAAATAAAAAGGACCCAGATTGCAGTTTCTATGGGTTCCACTAGATGTCTTTAGAAAGGGTTTCAGGCTTGTTTCTTGAAAAATGAACAAGTAGTTGTAGTTATTCCAAGGTGTCCCTTACTAGAAAAGTAGTCTTGTTGCGCACTTGAATGAGGTGCGTGCTCTTCGTTATTTATCTTCCCTATTGAACATACTATTTTCCATCTTAAATGTTACAGTTTTGGATATTAGAGTACCTGAGGATTAATTAGAAACATCGTTTGACTTGTTTGGACGAACTTGACCGGTAACTTTTTGGATTTGTTTGTATGCATGTTGGATTACTGAAATCAATGGCGCCAACTAAACTGACTTTTTTTTTGGATATAAAGAAGGACTTTATTGAACAAAAAGACCATTCATTGTGTATTTGTGTCACGATCGTCGTATGGAGTAGACCAAAGCGCAGCGTGGTGTGAATCCATTATTTTCTATTTAATGACAAAAAACAAGAAGAAAACTTAAACAAAACAACAAAACGAACGTGACGCTATGAAACCGAGTGCAGACACTACACATAGACAATAAACCACAAAATACCCAAAGAAGATGGCTGCCTAAATATGGTTCCCAATCAGAGACAACGATAAACACCTGCCTCTAATTGTGAACCAATCTAGGCAACCATAGACCTACATAAACATCTAGATGGAAACAACCTCATAAATCTACAAAAGCCCTAGACAGTACAAACACCCTAGATGAGACAAAAACACACATATCACCCATGTCACACCCTGACCTAACCAAAATAATAAAGAAAAGAAAGAATACTAAGGTCGCTCCTACCAGGTGGCGTGGCGAGAATCTGTCTCCTCACCACGCGCTCTCACCACTGGTGTCCCCCAGGGCTCTGTTCTAGGCCCTCTCCTATTCTCGCTATACACCAAGTCACTTGGCTCTAGATTGCTATGCAGACGACACACAATTAATCTTCTCCTTTCCCCTTCTGATGACCAGGTGGCGAATCTCTGCATGTCTGGCAGACATATCCCAAACGGATCACCACCTCAAGCTGAACCCCGGCAAGACGGAGCTGCTCTTCCAGGACTGCCCGTTCCATGAATCACGGTTGACAACTCCATTGTGTCCTCCTCCCAGAGCGCTAAGAACCTTGGCGTGACCCTGGACAACACCCTGTCGTTCTCAACTAACATCAAGGCGGTGTCCCGTTCCTGTAGGTTCATGCTCTACAACATCCGCAGAAACGACCCTGCCTCACACAGGAAGCGGCGCAGGTCCTAATCCAGGCACTTGTCATCTCCCGTCTGGATTACTGCAACTCGCTGTTGGCTGGGCTCCCTGCCTGTGCCATTAAACCCTACAACTCATCCAGAATGCACAGCCCGTCTGGTGACCTTCCCAAGTTCTCTCACGTCACCCCGCTCCTCCGCTCTCTCCAAGTTGAAGCTCGCATCTACAAGACCAATGGAGAGGGGAAGCACCTCAGTACCTCCAGGCTCTGAAGGCCCTACACCCAAACAAGGGCACTGCGTTCATCCACCTCTGGCCTGCTCACCTCCCTACCACTGAGGAAGTACAGTTCCCGCTCAGCCCAGTCAAAACTGTTCGCTGCTCTGGCTCCCCAATGGTGGAACAAACTCCCTCACGACGCCAGGACAGCGGAAGTCAATCACCACCTTCCGGAGACACCTGAAACCCCACCTCTTTAAGGAATACCTAGGATAGGATAAAGTAATCCTCCTCACCCCCCTTAAAAGATTTAGATGCACTATTGTAAAGTGGCTGTTCCACTGGATGTCATAAGGTGAATGCACCAATTTGTAAGTCGCTCTGGATAAGAGCGTCTGCTAAATGACTTAAATGTAATGTAAATGTAAGGTCAGGGCGTGACAATTTGGAAACCTTGGGATTGCAAACAGAGGAATATCTTCAAAGGTAAGTGATTTATTTAATTGTTATTTGTGATTTTTGTGACGCCTGTACGTACTGGTTTGAACATTTCTTCCGATGTGGGGCGCTATCCTCAGATAATTGCATGGTATGCTTTCGCCGTAAAGTATTTTTGAAATCTGACAACGCGGTTGGATTAACAAGAAGTTAAGCTTTTAAATGATGTAGGCCACTTGTATGTTCATGAATGTTTAATATTTCTATTTTGTCATTTGAATATGGCGCACTCCAACTTCACTGGATCGGATCCCAAATGAACATGGATCAAAAGTTTCGGGTAGCCTTCCACAAGCTTCCCACAATAAGTTGGGTGAATTTCGGCCCATTCCTCCTGACAGAGCTGGTGTAACTGAGTGAGGTTTGTAGGCCTCCTTGCTCACACACGCTTTTTCAGTTCTGCCCACATATTTTCTATAGGACAACTTTGGAAGTATGCTTGGTGCCATCGTCCATCTGGGAGATCCATTTGCGACCTAGCTTTAATTTCCTGACTGATGTCTTGAGATGTTGCTTCAATATATCCACATAATTTTCCTCCTCATGATGCCATCTGTTTTGTGAAGTGCACCAGTCTCTCCTGCAGCAAAGCACCCCCACAACATGATGCTGCCACCCCTGTGCTTCACGGTTGGGATGGTGTTCTTCGGCTTGCAATCCTCCCCCTTTTTCCTCCAAACATAATGATGGTCATTATGGCCAAACAGTTCTATTTTTGTTTCAACAGACCAGAGGACATTTCTCCAAAAAGTACAATCTTTGTACTTTGCTAACCGTAGTCTGGCTTTTTTTATGGCGGTTTTGGAGCAGTGGCTTCTTCCTTGCTGAGTGGCCAGGTTATGTCGATATAGGACAGTTTTACTGTGGATATAGATACTTTTCCTTCAGCGTCTTCACAAGGTCCTTTGCTGTTGTTCTGGGATTGATTTGCACTTTTCACACCAAAGTACGTTCATCTCTAAGAGACAGAACACGTCTCCTTCCTGAGCGGTATGACAGCTGCGTGGTCCCATGTTGTTCATACTTGCGTACTATTGTGTGTATAGATGAAAGTGGTACCGTCAGGCGTTTGGAAATTGCTCCCAAGGATGAATCAGACTTGTGGGGGTCTACAATTGTTTTCTGAGGTCTTGACTGATTTCGTTTGAACTTCCCATGATGTCAAGCAAAGAGGCAATGAGTTTGAAGTTAGGTCTCGAAATACATCCACAGGTACACCTCCATTTGACTCAAATGATGTCAATTAGCCTATCAGAAGCTTCTAAAGCCAAGACATTATTTTCTGGAATTTTCCAAGCTGTTTAAAGGCACAGTCAATTTAGTGTATGTAAACTTCTGACCCACTGGAATTGTGATACAGTGAATTATAAGTGAAATAATCTGTCTGTAAACAATTGTTGGAAAAATTGCTTGTGTCATGCACAAAGCAGGTGTCCTAAACAACTCGCCAAAACTATAGTTTGTTAACAAGAAATTTGTGGAGTGGTTGAAAAACTAGTTTTAATGACTCCAACCTAAGTGTATGTAAACTTCCGACTTCAACTGTTTATTCCATTTTACATTTACAGGTGTAAAGTTGTCAATTATTTGTTCACACCCTGGCACGGCATAATGCCTTATGCATCTAAAGACCGGCTGTAGGGCACTATCCAATTTAAGTGGGACCAAATGTAGGGACAAAGTCTATACTAGCTGTTAGTTCCATGTAGTGTTATTGAACAACATTCCTGTTGAAGTCCTTTATCAGTACCTTGACTGGAGTAGCAGTAGAAAAGGGAAGAGCAGAGAGCCAATGAGGTTTTGTATCCTTGGCGAAAAAATACTCTGGAATGGAAGGACTGACCATGTCACAAGGCAGCGAACAGGAGCCGCAAACAATGTGCTGAGGAAAACACATCCCTCGCCAAACGTATGACTACATTTCACGAGAGATGTCAAATGGAAATGTAAGACCTGGGGATTGTCAACTACCAAGAGGTAGTTAATATTTATATTAAATAATCGCCATCGTTATAGACTCAACTCAAGTCACCTCCGGAGATGTTTTTCCTGCCAGCTTTATTCATGTCATGAGGTTTTGGAGGTCTTTAGACTCAGCTTTGGTTTCTGTGGAAATCCTGCTTTTACATTCCATCTTGCCATTAAAAAGCGAACCCGTTGTAAATGCAACATGACATGCTGTCTTGAGTTTAACATTATAAGGCTATGAAACACAAAAATACCACAAACATGCACGCACGCGCACACTCCATAGCACTATCTGGGCTATAAAAGAGGGAAAAGTTGTTGAATATTTTTGTGTCAAACTGATTTCCAGGCAAGTAGGTCACCTAAGAGACGTTTCGCCCCATATCCCAATTCTGTCACCAATTAATAGTGATGCAACTGTCTAACATTCCCGTCTGAAATGGAGAAGGAAAAAATCCTGGAAAAATAGAGTTTGGACTTGTCATTTTCATTGAGGAGAAAAGAGAGGGGATGAGGAGAGTAGAGTGTATTTTCTTTCTCAGTCCCTTAACTGTATAAATACTGTGACTGATCGATTGTTAATGACTTTACCTCTTTGACTGCTTGTGGAATCTGAAGCCAATGAAACTCTCATCTGTCGTTAAAGACATACAGACACGTGCACGCACGCACACACACACACACACACACACACACACACACACACACACACACACACACACACACACACACACACACACACACACACACACACACACACACACACACGCCTCAGTCATGATTTTTTTTACACATAATCAGAAAACATAAAATAAGATCGATTTATGACATTACGTATATGTAATATACATTCTGAGGTCACTGGAGGAAAACCTTTCCAAGTCAAAAGGGTTTCTGGGTAACGAACTAGCCCATAAACGAGATGGATAAACTGGAGGATTGTGGGTAATGGCTACAATGATTTTATCTGGGGGCTACACTAAGCCTCTCTGTTATATTGTCTTAGCAGAATGTATATTTAACATCTGATAGAGATGTATGAAGTGATCTTGACATTGACACAGATACAGCATCTTTACTGTCTCTGTAAAATCACTAATGAAGTCGGGTTTGAAACACTATGATGGATTAATGAGACACCAGTCCACTTGGACATCTCCTTCACAGCCAAGTCAGCGCCGAGCTCTGCGTTCAGAGTCATTACTTTCAACTGGGATACTTTGGTGAACTCTTTAACAGCATGACGTGTTTTCTATTTTTGTCCCTAACAGCTGCAGAGGGGTTAGTAGTGTTGGGGAAGTTACTCTAAAAATATAGCATACCAGGCTACCAATTACTTCAGAAGTTAAGCTATACTAAAGCTACCCTTAAATATAGTTTACTTAACTAAAGTTACTTTGAAAAAGTAGTTCACTACATCCAAACTACTCAAATTATCATATGTAAATCTGAAATGACAAAACCAGATCACTTTGGGGTCATATGTTCACAGAATGTTTCATTTAGCATATTAAACACAAGAGTGATGTTTCAAGTGAGAATTAGGCAGGTCTGATGCCGAAAAAGAAAACATATATTTTGTTTTTGTAAAAAAAAGTAGTGTGTAGTTCGCTACTCCACTACATGGCAAAAAAAAGTAATTAACTACTAACAACACTACCTAGATTATAATTTAGTTTAATTTAATTTAATAATTTACTTCCACCACCAAGCTAATGCAACATGTAGTTAAATTACTAGTTGAACTACATGTAGTTAACTACTCCCAACACTGAATGTTAGTGCTTTTTATCTATTTCATCTATTATCGAAATATGCATTTGTTCTTCCTCGTTTTCCTACTCTTCCCTGTCTGCTCTCCCTTTCCTTTAATCAGATGATCAGAAGGAGAGATTTAAGACTGGTTTAATAAGCATTAGAACTCAATGCAGTGGGCATTAGCAAGAGGCTAACAATGTTAACCAGGCTACACTCTTAGAAAGAATTGTGCAATCTAGAATCTAAAAGGGTTCTTCGGCTGTCCCCATAGGAGAACCCATATTTTTGGTTCCAGGAAGAACCCTTTTCAGTTCCATGTAGAACCCTTTCCACAGCGGGTTCTACATGGAACCCAAAAGGGATCTTCAAAGGCTTCTCTCATGGGGACAGTCGAACAACCCTTTTGAACCCATTTTTCTAAGAGTGTAGAAGTCTATGGATCCCAGGGAGAGAGGATGATGGTGAGGGAGGAGGGAGAAGGAAAAACAGAGAGAGGGATGAGGGAGACAGATACAAGGAGAGAAAAGAGAGATGCTGAGGGAGACAGAATGAAGGAGAAGGGGAGAAATGTGTCCTTAAAGAGAATATTTTAATGGCCACAGAACTGATCATGGAAGTGAGACTCCATTCCCTACATGAGGCCATTCGGCCCAGAGCCCAATTATCCACACAGTACTGCTTTGAACTCGCAGCTGCTTTAGTGTTGTATTTAATGTAATGTAATGAGTGTAGCAGACAGCCACAGTAGATGGCATTTAATAGCCAATAGCCTGGGCCTTCTGTCACCAACTAGACATCTAATCTGGGTAGTCTATTTAACTCTAGAACTGCCTTAGGCCAACGCCCACTGACATTTGATTTTGTAAACAAAAGAAATCATGCAAATAAAGCAACTTCCTGTTCCTTCCTTGACATTTCCTAAATGTTTGTATTTAACGTTGCTAATTTGTCCGAATTTTGAAATCACAAACAGATAATCAATCAAATCAAATGTATTTATAAAGCCCTTTTTACATAACCCAATGTCACAAAGCGCTATACAGAAACCCAGCCTAAAATCACAAACAGCAAGCAATGCAGATGTAGAAGCACGGTGACTAGGAAAAACTCCCTATAAAGGAAGGAACCTAGAAAGAAACCTAGAGAGGAACCAGGCTCTGAGGGGTGGTCAGTCCTCTTCTGGCTGTGCCGGGTGGAGATTATAACAGTACATGGCCAAGATGTTCAAACGTTCATAGATGACCAGCAGCGTCGAATAATAATAATCACAGTGGTTTTGAGGGTGCAACAGGTCAGCACCTCAGGAGTAAATGTCAGTTGGCTTTTCATAGCCGATCATTCAGAGTTAGAGACAGCAGGTGTGATATAGAGAGAGAGTCGAAAACAGCAGTTCAGGGACAAGGTAGCATGTCCGGTGAACAGGTCAGGGTTCCATAGCCGCAGGCAGAACAGTTGAAACTGGAGCAGCAGCACGACCAGGTGGACTGGGGACAGCAAGGAGTCATCAGGCCAGGTAGTCCTGAGGCATGGTCCTAGAGGGAGCATACTTAAATTCACATAGGACACCGGATAAGACGGGAGAAATACTCCAGATATAACAGACTGACCCTAGCCTCCCAACACAAACTATTGCAGCATAATTACTGGAGACTGAGACAGGTTAGAGGCAGAGAATCTCAGTAGAGAGAGGAGACCTGTCCAGGCAGAGACAGCAAGGGCGGTTTGTCGCACTAGTGCCTTCCTGTTCACCTTCACACCCCTGGGCCAGACTACACTCAATCAAAGGACCTACTGAAGGGATGTGTCTTCAATACAGACTTAAAGGTTGAGACCGAGTCTGCGTCTCTCACATGGACAGACAGACCATTCCATAGAAATTGAGCGCTATAGGAGAAAGCCCTGCCTCCAGCTGTCTGCTTAGAAATTCTAGCGACAATAAGGAACCCTGCGTCTTGTGACCAGCGTACATGTAGGTATGTATGGCAGGACCAAATTGGAAAGATGGGTAGGAGCAAGCCCATGTAATGCTTTGTAGGTTAGCAGTAAACCTCGAAATCATCCCTAGCCTTAACAGGAAGCCAGTGTAGAGAGGCTAGCACTGGAGTAATATGATCACATTTTGGGGTTCTAGTCAAGATTCTAGCAACCGTGTTCAGCAGTAACTGAAGTTTAGTTAGTGCTTTACCCGGGTAGCTAGAAAGTAGAACATAGCAGTGGTCTAATCTAGAAAAAGACAAAAGCATGGATTGTCCTCTGACAAATCAACTGTACATTTTAGTGTTCCTCAAGGTTCCGTTTTAGGACCACTATAGTTTTCACTACATATTTTACCTCTTGGTGATGTCATTCGGAAACATAATGTTAACTTTCACTGCTATGCGGACGATACACAGCTGTACATTTTGATGAAACATTTATTTATTTATTCGTATTATTTTTTCACCTTGATTTAACCAGGTAGGCCAGTTGAGAACAAGTTCTCATTTACAACTGTGACCTGGCAGATGGTGAATGCCAGCCCACTGAATGAATAACGAATGGATGAATGGGCAATAATTGTGCACATTACTTCATGATCAAACAGTTACTTAAAGAAAAAGTAGGGACTTGGATCAGAAAACCATTTAGTATCTGGTGTGACCACCATATGCCTCATGAAACGCAGCACATCTCCATTGCATAAAGTTGATAAGGCTGTTGATTGTGGCCTGTGGAATTTTTCCTCTTCAATGGCTGTGTGAAGTTGCTGGATATTGGTGGGAACTGGAACACGCTGTCGTACACGTCAATCCAGAGCATCCCAAACATGCTCAATGTGCGAGTATGCATGCCATGGAATTGGGACATTTTCAGCTTCCAAGAACTGTGTACAGATTCTTGTGAGATGGGGCCATGCATTTTGATGCTGAAACATGAGGTGAAGGCTGCGAATGAAAGGCCTCAGGATCTCTGTGAATTCAAATTGCCATTGATAAAATGCAATTGTGTTCATTGTCTGTAGCTTATGCCTGCCCATACCATGACCCCACCGCCACCATGTTCACAACGTTGACATCAGCAAACCGCTCGCCCACACAATGCCATGAACATGGTCTGCGGTTGTGAGGCCAGTTGGACGTACTGCCAAATTCTCTCAAACAACGTTGGAGGTGGCTTATGGTAGAGAAATACATTTTCTGCAGTGGCAGCTTGACATGGAATGCAGTGCTGAATTGCTTTTTCCACCATGTGATCTATGCCTGGAACCCAAACCGTCTCACTCAGTAGCTGTTTTGTTTTCACAATACCGAGATGTCCTGTGTGAGCGAGGTTGATAGCTTTGTTCTGGAGAGAGATTGGAAGAACGAGCCATGTTCCTCTCAGAATGACGTTTGCTTGTGCATTGATGTCTCATGCGAAAGAGTGTTTTTCATGTCACTTTGGGAACTGTGTTGTCAATGATAAAGTTCACATATTCCTCTGCCATGCGAGAGGAGGTACTTTGTGGTGTTTCCCCTGCGATGGGATATCTTTACATGTAGTCGGCAGGGTTGTCTTTACCGGCTTTGTACTTCACAGTGTAGCTGTAGGTTTGTAGTCTATCTCCATCACTCAAGTCACGCTGGGGTGTAGCTTTTGGGTTGTTGAAGATAAGCTCTAGTGGTTTATGGTCTGTGATGACCGTAAAGTGAGCTCCGTAGAGATACAAGTGAAAGTGTTCGCATGCCCAGATGATCGCCAGAGCTTCTCTCTTGGTTTGTGAGTAGTGCTGTTCACCTCTGAACGCCCACGGCTGGCATATGCGATGGTATGGGCATCATTGTAACTTGTAGGGTTGTGCTGACTTAGTATGGCACCTAAACCAACTGGGCTGGCGTCAACTAACAGTGTCGACCTCTTGGCTGGGTCAAAGTAGGCTGTCGTTGTCTGCTGCATCAGACATATTGTTCTTTTTTTCAATGCAGACTGGTGCTGTGGTCCCCATGACCAGGTGTGATCTTTTCTTGTGAGCTCACAAAGAGGCTGTGCCGTTGTTGCAAAGTCTGGTATGAACCGTGAGCACTATTGTATTATGCCCAGTAGACTGCAAACTTCCGAGGAATTTGGAGGTGCTGGCAGATTCTGTATGGCTTTGATTTTCTATGGATCTGCCGAAAAGCACATTTTTCTTTGTTCAGTGTGAGATTTTTCTCTCTCAATCTCTGAAACACAGCTTTGAGACCCACCCGTAGACTAGGATGTCATCGCTCATATTTCTCACATTAGGAATGCCTTGCAGTACTTTCTGTATTGCATTTTGAAACACCACGGCAGCTGAATTTAGGCCAAAGTTCAGTCTGGTGTACCTCAATTGGCCAGTATGTGTAGTGAAGTTTGTTATATACCTTGAGTCTGGATGTAACTCAAGCTAGGGGTATCCAGCATTAAGATATTTTATTTAAAAATATATATTTTTAACCTTTATTTAACCAGGTAGGCTAGTTGAGAAGAAGTTCTCATTTACAACTGCGACCTGGCCAAGATAAAGCATAGCAGTGTGAACAGACAACAACACAGAGTTACACATGGAGTAAACAATAAACAAGTCAATATATATTGTCTGCAAAAGGCATGAGGAGGTAGGTGAATAATTACAATTTAGCAGATTAACACTGGAGTGATAAATGATCAGATGGACATGTGCAGGTAGAGATACTGGTGTGCAAAAGAGCAGAAAAGTAAATAAGTAAAAACAGCATGGGTATGAGGTAGGTAAATTAGGTGGGCTATTTACCGATGGACTATGTACAGCTGCAGCGATCGGTTAGCTGCTCAGATAGCAGATGTTTAAAGTTGGTGATGGAGATAAAAGTCTCCAACTTCAGCGATTTTTGCAATTCGTTCCAGTCACAGGCAGCAGAGAACTGGAAGGAAAGGCAGCCAAATGAGGTGTTGGCTTTAGGGATGATCAGTGAGATACACCTGCTGAAGGGAGTGCTACGGGTGGGAGTTGCCATCGTGACCAGTGAACTGAGATACAGGTCGCAGTGGTGGGTGGTATAAGGTGCTTTAGCAACAAAATGGATGGCCCTGTGATAAACTGCATCCGGTTTGCTGAGTAGAGTATTGGAAGCTATTTTGTAGATGACATGGCCGAAGTCGAGGATCGGTAGGATAGTCAGTTTTAGTAGGGTAAGTTTGGCGGTGTGAGTGAAGGAGGCTTTGTTGCGAAATAGAAAGCCGACTCTAGATTTGATTTTAGATTGGAGATGTTTGATATGAGTCTGGAAGGAGAGTTTACAGTCTAGCCAGACACCTAGGTACTTATAGATGTCCACATATTCTAGGTCGGAACCATCCAGAGTGGTGATGCTAGGCGGGCGTGCGGGTGCAGGCAGCGAACGGTTGAAAAGCATGCATTTGGTTTTACTAGCATTTAAGAGCAGTTGGAGGCCACGGAAGGAGTGTTGTATGACATTGAAGCTCGTTTGGAGGTTAGATAGCACAGTGTCCAAGGAAAGGCCAGAAGTATACAGAATGGTGTCATCTGCGTAGAGGTGGATCAGGGAATTTCCCGCAGCAAGAGCAACATCATTGATATATACCGAGAAAAGAGTCGGCCCGAGAATTGAACCCTGTGGCACCCCCGTAGAGACTGCCAGAGGACCGGACAACATGCCCTCCGATTTGACACACTGAACTCTGTCTGCAAAGTAGTTGGTGAACCAGGTAAGGCAGTCATTAGAAAAACCGAGGCTACTGAGTCTGCCGATAAGAATATGATGATTGACAGAGTCGAAAGCTTTGGCCGGTAAGGCTGGTAATAGGGGTTGCGACAATGGCGGCAGATAGTTTCAGAAATAGAGGGTCCAGATTGTCAAGCCCAGCTGATTTGTATGGGTGCAGGTTTTGCAGTTCTTCCAGAACATCTGCTATCTGGATTTGGGTAAAGGAGAAGCTGGGGAGGCTTGGGCGAGTAGCTGCGGGGGGCTGTTGGTCGAGGTTGGAGTAGCCAGGAGGAAGGCATCGCCAGCCATTGAGAAATGCTTGTTGAAGTTTTCGATTATCATGGATTTATCAGGGGTCAGTGCAGTGGGCAGCTGGGAGGAGGTGCTCTTGTTCTCCATGGACTTTACAGTGTCCCAGAACTTTTTGGAGTTAGAGCTACAGGATGCAAATTTCTGCTTGAAAAAGCTGGCCTTTGCTTTCCTGACTGACTGTGTGTATTGGTTCCTGACTTCCCTGAACAGTTGCATATCACGGGGACTATTCGATGCTATTGCAGTCTGCCACAGGATGTTTTTGTGCTGATCGAAGGCAGTCAGGTCTGGAGTGAACCAAGGGCTATATCTGTTCTTAGTTCTGAATTCTTTGAATGGAGCATGCTTATCTAAGATGGTGAGGAAGTTCCTTTTAAAGAATGACCAGGCATCCTCAACTGGCGGGATGAGGTCAATATCCTTCCAGGATACCCGGGCCAGGTAGATTAGAAATGCCTGCTCGCAGAAGTGTTTTAGGGAGCGTTTGACAGTGATGAGGGGTCGTCGTTTGACCGCGGACCTGCAGCGGATACAGGCAATGAGGCAGTGATCCCTGAGATCCTGATTGAAGACAGCAGAGGTGTATTCGGAGGGCCAGTTGGTCAGGATAATGTCTATGAGGGTGCCCATGTTTACAGATTTAGGGTTCTCCCTGGTGGGTTCCTTGATGATTTGTGTGAGATTGAGGGCATCTAGCTTAGATTGTAGGACTGCCGGGGTGTTAAGCATATCCCAGTTTAGGTCACCTAACAGAACAAACTCTGAAGCTAGATGGGGGGCGATCAATTCACAAATGGTGTCCAGGGCACAGCTGAGGGGGGTCGGTAGCAGGCGGCAACAGTGAGAGACTCATTTCTGGAGAGATTCATTTTTAAAATTAGAAGTTAACACTGTTTTGGTATGTACCTGGAAAGTATGACATTACTTAGCAGGCTATCTCTGCAGTAGACTGCAACTCCTCCCCCTTTGGCAGTAGACTGCAACTCCTCCCCCTTTGGCAGTTCTATCTTGACGGAAAATGTTATAGTTGGGTATAGAAATCTCAGAATTTTTGGTGGCCTTCCTAAGCCAGGATTCAGACACGGAAAGGACATCAGGGTTGGCATAGTGTGCTAAAGCAGTGAGTAAAACAAACTTAGGGAGGGAGGAGGCTTCTGATGTTGACATGCATGAAACCAAGGCTTTTTCGATCACAGAAGTCAACAAATGAGGGTGCCTGGGGACATGCAGGCCTCGATTTACCTCCACATCACCCGCGGAACAGAGGAGGAGTAGGATGAGGGTGCGGCTAAAGACTATCAAAACTGGTTGCCTAGAGCGTTGGGGACAAAGAATAAAAGGAGCAGATTTCTGGTCGTGGTAGAATATATTCAGGGCATAATGCGCAGACAGGGGTATGGTGGGGTGCGGGTTCAGCGGAGGTAAGCCCATGCACTGGGTGATGATAAGAGAGGTGGGACAAAGGAGGTATTAGAGGTATGAAGTGTGGAACTAGGGGTTCCATTGTAAACTAAAACAATGATAACTAACCTGAACAACAGTATACAAGGCATATTGACATTTTGAGAGAGACATACAGCGAGGCATAAAGTAATCGCAGGTGTTGATTGGGAGAGCTCGCTAAAACAACAGGTGAGACAACAACAGCTAATCACCTAACACAACAACAGCAGGTAAAATGGCGATGACTAGGCAGAGAGGGTCGGATTAACTACCCACAGAGCCTGAGTTCGTGGCTGGGGCCGACAGATAAAAAATAAATAAACAGAATGGAGTACCGTAATTAATGGACAGTCCAGCAAGCATCAGCTATGTAGCCAAGTGATCAGTGTCCAGGGGGCAGCAGTAAATGGAACAGGGAAGCCGCCACTACGCTAGCACGCGGGCAACACGGCGTTTAAAGTTAGTAGCCCGGGGCTAGTAGGAGCGTCTGCTCCGACGGAGGCCGGTTGAAGGCACAGCGGATGGAGTATTCGTCGGCAGACCAGTCGTGGTGGGGCGGCGTGGCGCAGTGTCGACAGAGAATCCAAGCCAGATGGCGAAAGAGGTATTGTAGAATTTAGTTTTCTAGCCGGGAGATGCGCCTGGCTCATGGCTAACTGGTGCTAGCTTCATGGCAGTGGCGTTAGCCAAGGTCCAGAATTTACAGCAAGGATCTGGTGATTTTTTTTTCTCATTTTGTCTGTCATAGTTGAAGTGTACCTATGATGAAAATTACAGGCCTCTCTCATCTTTTTAAGTGGGAGAACTTGCACAATTGGTGGCTGACTAAATACTTTTTTGCCCCACTGTAAATTGCAGAAGAATGATACTTTTATGGAAATTTCAAAGTATTGTTTCTCTTTATTCAACCCGCTGGTTATGAGTCAACCTGCGCATCACTAGACTTCCGAGCACTGGGATTGAACCCATAATCCCCAGAGCCTTAGCTCGTGGTTTAAGTCCTTGTAGGCTCGCGCCCTAGCAAGCGTGAGCCTACGAGATGGTAATAGGGGCTCACGTTGTATTGAAGGCATCTTCCAACGTCCTGGGGACCTGTACAAACTTCGGATACTGAAGTGTATCTGGTGTGACCTGGCTGGTTATTTTATAGGAATTCATGCATTCCCCTGGGCGACATAATGTTTCACTGCTCTTGTACTGTCTTAAAAAATCAGTCAGAAGTATTGATACTGTAGGAAGTGTTGATGAGGGCTTGGTTTGCTAAAATTCAAGAGATTCTGCATTCCCTTTGGCAATCGATCCAATTATAATTGATTAATTGATCCCATATTACAGTATCATTCATTTTTTATTTCACCTTTATTTAACCAGGTAGGCCAGTTGAGAACAAGTTCTCATTTGCAACTGCGACCTGGCCAAGGTAAAGCAAAGCAGTTCGACACATACAACAACACAGTTACACATGGAATAAACAAACATACAGTCAATAATACAGTAGAAAAAGTCTATGTACAGCATGTGCAAATGAGGTAGGATAAGGGAGGTAAAGGAAATAAATAGGCCATGGTGGCGAAGTAACTACAATATAGCAATTAAACACTGGAATGGTAGATGTGCAGAAGATTAATGTGCAAGTAGAGATACTGGGGTGCAAAGGAGCAAGATAAATAAATACAGTATGGGGATGAGGTAGTTGGATGGGCTATTTACAGATGGGCAATGTACAGGTGCAGTGATCTGTGAGCTGCTCTGACAGCTGGTGCTTAAAGCTAGCGAGGGAGATATGAGTCTCCAGCTTCAGGGATTTTTGCAATCAGTCATAGAGTTCATTCACTTGGTTTTCCAGATCTCCCTGGGTCCAATGGCCCCAGAATACAAGTCATTTCACAGATGGTATTCCACTGAAGTCCAGTGAACTGTGGTCCAGCGGCCAGTGACTCAAGGGCTAGGGATTTACTGAGTGTGACTGAAACAGGATCAACTAGTTGAATCTGTTACAGGAACACAATACAGGATTATCTCAATCTGAAAATTGCCAGACAGGTCAGACCACCAACACACCACACCCTGATTGTGATCATTTAAATCACATAATGGAAAAAATGATATCAACTTCAGGTAAGCACAGAATCTGACATCTGCTCCTGCAGTATTTCTAAAGTGTACTTCAATGTATAAATGCTTTAACAGCAGTATTGGAAAGGTTAAATGATGATCTCTCTTCCTTCCTTCCCTCTCTTACTCTTTCTCTCCCTCCTTCTCCCTTTACCTCTGTCTAGCTCTCCCTCTCTCCATCCCAGACTTGCATCATCTAATGTCATTACCATCCCAAGTACAATATTCTGCATGTTGCTGATGAAGCAGTATTGGTTGGGAAAATCAGACACATAGACAGATAAAAAAGCTTGCTCTCCTGCATATATTTGGCACTTGAGTGTTGACATCTTGGGGCCACAGTAGCATTTACCATTCCCAACACACACACCCACACACAAGCACACTGTGCTCTTATACAATATTTACCAAGTGAACCACCGTGACATTCACCCCCAGCTGATGTATGAGCTAGTACACTTGAACAAACAGGGTGTCAAGGTGTTCTCTAGGAAACTGAAAGAAACTGCTCTGGGACAAAGCAAAAAACAAAATAAGAGAAACTCTGCCATATATCTTTCAAGATCACGACCACCAGCCCCTACCCAGAGAGGCCAGCTCGACCCTAAACAACCAGGCCCTATCCAGAGAGGCCAGCTCCACCCTACACCACAGGGCCACATCCAGAGAGGCCAGCTCCACCCTACACCACAGGGCCACATCCAGAGAGGCCAGCTCCACCCTACACCACAGGGCCACATCCAGAGAGGTCAGCTCCACCCTGCTCCACAGGGCCACATCCGGAGAGACCAGCTCCACCCTACACCACAGGGCCACATCCAGAGAGGCCAGCTCCACCCTACACAACAGGGCCACATCCAGAGAGGCCAGCTCCACCCTACACAACAGGGCCACATCCAGAGGCCAGCTCCACCCTACACCACAGGGCTACACCCAGAAAGGTCAGCTCCACCCTGCACCACAGGGCCACATCCAGAGAGACCAGCTCCACCCTACACCACAGGGCCACATCCAGAGAGGCCAGCTCCACCCTACACCACAGGGCCACATCCAGAGAGGCCAGCTCCACCCTAAACAACCAGGCCCCATCCAGAGAGGCCAGCTCCACCCTGCACCATCGTGTCCCCTCCAGAGAGGTCAGCTCCACCCTACACCATCGGTTCCCTTCCAGAGAGGCCAGCTCCACCATAAAAATCGGGGCCCATCCAGAGCAGCAAACACCACCCAGCTCGACCCTACACCACCAGGCTCCATCCAGATAGACCAGCTCCAGCCTGCAATGTCAAATCCCTCCCAGAGTGGACAGCAACCCCCCACCCGTCTACCCCCCATGCTAACAGGACAACACCCCAATCAGAAGAGACAACAGTCCAACAAGAAAGCTATGCAAGAATAGAGCACCCTGCTGCAGCCGAGCTAAACAAGATAAGGTATTATTTGTGATCAGAAATATAATTATTAGAAATACAACCTATTATTATTATGAGTTCAGTTTCATATAAGCTACCCAGGAAAGGGTTGAAGTTAGCTCACATAAATATATGTAGCCTCAGATACAAAGTCCATGAGATTACAAATTAGCTCATTTTAGATAATATTAAAGCTACAATGTGTAATTTTTGGACGATCTGACCAAATTCACAAAGAAATGTGAGTTAGAGATCTTCCATTCTCATTTAAAGAAAGCCTAAGATGCGTTAGATCGGTTCTATGGGCGCATAAACTGAAATTAGGCAAATGGCGGAGCAATTTCTGCATAGGGTATCTTTAAGTTTAGTTTTTGTGTCTTTTACTTTCAGTTTTGTACACCAGCTTCATACAGCTGAAAATACAATATTTTTGGTTATTGAAAAGATATTTCACAGTGGTTTAGATGGTACAATGATTCTCTACACTGACTGAACCATCGGTGTACCGTTCGTTCAATCAACATCCAAACTTAAATAATGACAGATAATCATTTGGAATACATTGATTATTTTTTATGTCATCCACAAGATTTAATTACTGAACAGAGATGGTGTGGGTGTGGATAAGAGGGTCTTATTTTCAAAGTAAAAGCTGTGTGACTAACATTGGAACTTTACCTGACCATCACTCTAGCTAGCTAGCTTTCACCATTAGTTATATAAGGGCCACCAACATGTAACGTTAGTGTATTTGTGTTATTTATTTTATAGTCTTTTTTTTTGCTAATCTTTATCAAAGGTGTCAAATTTTGGACCTGACTATTTTATCTTGACATTGAAATTGTTTGACTTAAAAGTTTTTTGTTTTGTTAATATGTTAGCATGTTTGTTAATGCGTTAAATTTACTAACATTTCATAGTTAGTAAATGCTTTGCCATCTCTAAATCGATGAATCATTTAACATCTTTACCAGCTGTCTCATTTAATTCATTGATATGTGTTGAGAGTATACATAATATTGCTAAGGGAAGCAAAGTTATCCAAATGTTAGCATTATTTCAACTTTATTCTTACAAATATATGGGGTGATCACATCAGAGGCAAAGCAAAGTAGCAGTTACTGAAATAAAGTTACTGGATTACGTTTTTCAACAGAAGTAAAGCATGGAAAATATACAACACATGACATAATACATTTTATTTTATTCATACCAACAGACATAACTGTAACTCTTGTGATTGCCATATCAACAGTTGATTGGAATTTGTTTTAGTGCAGCTCACAAACAAAAACCCAGGGCCATAAAAACAGTAGCACAAAAAAACATACAAAACATCCATCAAATAATGAATATTTGATGATCTCGAGGGCCTCTGTACATACTAGTGACAAGTGCTAACCATAAGAGGATTGTCCTCACTGAAGTGCCAGTGAGAGGAAGCTACTAGACTACTGAGACACGGCCAGTACCTCCTCAAGGAGAGGAGGTGTTGAAGGTGCCCTCCAGGGGTCGGCAGGAGGCAAAGGGAAGAAGTCCTTGCGGGCAAACATGAAGATTTCGCACAGTTTTTCGTAGCAACAGGAAATGCAAGAAGTCGGCCATCATGGGGTGGAGCTCTGGGTGCTGCCACAGGTACTTCTATAACATATGCATCAAATCAAATGATGTCACATGTGCCGAATACAACAAGTGTAGTCTTTACCGTGAAATGCTTACAAGCCCTTAACCAATAGTGCAGTTCAAGAAGAGTTAAACAAATATTTACCAAGTAGACTAAAATAAAAAGTAATAATAAAAAAGTAACAAAAAGAATAAGAATTACAATAATGAGGTTTATATACAGGGGTCACCAGTACCGAGTCAGAGTGTGGGGTACAGGTTAGTTAAGGTAATTTGTACATGTAGGTGGGGGTAGAGTGACGATGCATAGATAATAAACAGTGAGTAGCAGCAGAGTACAAAAGGGAAGGGGGTGTCAATGTAAATTGTCCGGTGGCGATTTAATTAATTGTTCAGCAGTTTTATGGCTTGGGGGTAGAAGCTATTCAGGAGCCTCTTAGTCCTAGACTTGGCGCTACCACTTGCCGTGCGGTAGCAGAGAAAACAGTCTATGACTTGGGTGACACTACCCGTTCACACTACCCTCTGAAGCGCCTTAAGGTCAGATGCCGAGCAGTTGCCATACCATGCGGTGATGCAACCGGTCAGGATGCTCTCGATGGTGCAGCTGTGGAACATTTTGAGGATCTGTGGGCCAACGCCAAATCTTTTCAGTCTCCTGAGGGAGAAAAGGTCTTGTCGTACCCTCTTCACAACTGTCTTGTTATGTTTTGATCATGATAGTTCGTTGGTGATTGTTACGTGCCCCAGTTTATGTGATGTAGTTTGTGTATTTGCATGTGTTTATTTCAGGAAATGGCTTCCTGAAATCCCTCAAGCAGCTGATTGGTCAACTCCATGGCTAATTGGAGAGCTGACCCCGCCCCCTCGTCAACACACAGCTGTCTCCAATTACCCATTCATTCTGAAGCTATATAAATGCCAGTGTTCTGTTCAGGAGGGAGAGATTTTCTGGGAGGTCATTGCAGAGATTTTGCTAGAGAGATTTTGCTAGAGAGTTTTGCTGGGAGTTCATTGCTGAGAGTTGGTATGTTTTGTGAGTTTGTTGCTCAGATCGAGCTTATTTGATGTCCTTTGTTTCTTAGATTGTTTAATATTTTGTTTAATTTGTTCCTAGGGGGGAAGGGGAAGGCACCTAGGGAGTGCTTAGGCAAGAGGCCCGCGGGCATACATATACCCGTAGCATATTCGCTGTCAAGACACACTAGGTAAGACCTGGGCGGACCACCCCCTGTATTTTGGTTAGGGCACCAGGTGGTGCTAAATTAGGTAAGTAGTGGGTAGGCAGGTAAGATAGGAGAGGGGGCTTTGAGATTTACTTTCTTTGCTTTGGTTCCGTCAGCCCCTTTTCCCCATATTACCGTGTAAAGGAATAAAGTCCTTGTAAACGGTACCACATTCTGCCTGTTGTCATTCTTACTTGCACCTACAGTCCATACCTTTTTCACTTCACGGAGAGTTTAGTTGTAGCAGGGTGTTGCGTTCCCTCTTCATAGAGGCGTGCGTAACATAATGGGGGCTCATCCGGAATTTTTCCATTAAACCCACCGGACCCTGCTGCTCTGAGCTCTCTGTGGTTAGTGATTGAGGTGTGATGGTAGGTTGTGAGTTTGGATGACTTGTTTAGTTAGTGTGTTCAGGAGACTGCATTGTATAAGATGGCTGCCTCAGACCTTATAGCTATAGCTGACCATTATGGATTTGTTGTCCCTGAGAAAGTCCTAAAGGCTGAGCTTTTGGTGCTAGTCAGGGAGGGTTTAGTGAGAGAACGGATTTTCTCATTGCAAGGAGAGGAGACGGGTAGACCTTCTGATGCCAAGTCGGAGGACAGGGCGGAGGAAGGGGTTCCTCGTACCTCTTTTACATTGCCCCGATTCGATCCTTTATCTTCTGCTTCGGGTCGTTCAGATGGGACTGCTAGGCTGAAGGTGAGGCTGGCTCGGTTAGAAATGGAGCAAAAAGATAAAGAGAGACAGATGAATTTTGAACTTGAAATTAGGAAAATAGAAGCTGACAAGGAGGTGAGGATCCGACAACTGGAGCTAGATGCTGGCTCCAGTGCGACTCCACAAGCTGCTTATCATCAAGCCCACTTCGATGTGAGTAAAAACATAGCTTTAGTCCCTCCATTCCAAGAGTCGGAAGTTGATTCTTATTTCTCTGCGTTTAAGCGTGTGGCCGCTGCGCTGCATTGGCCACTCGAGATTTGGCCGCTCCTGTTACAATGTAAATTGTCTGGGAAAGCCCAGGAAGTAGTAGTTGCTCTCTCCCTGGAAGACAGTTTACACTACGATACAGTTAAAACTACCGTGTTGGGGGCTTATGAGTTGGTGCCTGAAGCTTATAGGCAGCGCTTCAGGAACCACAAAAAAAACATCTCACCGTACATTTGTTGAATTTGCTAGGGACAAAGAGTCTCTGTTTAGTCGCTGGTTTTCAGCCAGCAAAGCTAACACCTTTGCTGATATTCGGGAGTTGATGCTGTTGGAGGATTTTAAAAGCAACCTCCCAGATAGAATTGTAGTTCATTTAAATGAACAGAAAGTGGCGACATTGACCCAAGCAGCAGTGTTGGCAGATGAGTACGCTTTGACACACAGGACTGTCTTTGATGCACCACGCTTTGAAGGCCGGACGATTACGTCATCAGTTCCTTGTTCGGGTCGCTTTTCCTCTAACAACCCTAAGCCTTTTCATGAAATCCGTGAATGTTTTTACTGTCACCAAAAGGGTCACGTGATTGCGGACTGCCCAGTTTTGAAAAATAAACCGCAACCGTCCCAGTCACCGTCCCCAAAAAATGAAAAGTTTGGGTTTAGTCCAAGTCTTTGGCTCGTCCATTGGATCGAGTTATTGATTCAGCATTTGAGAAACCGGATCCTGTCTATGCTCCGTTTATCTCTGCCAGTTGTGTTTCCTTGACAGGAGAACAAGCTGATCAAAAACCTATCCAAATCCTACGAGACACCGGGGCGGCGCAGTCAGTAATCGTTACTGATGCTTTACCCTGGTCTCCTGAAACGTATTGTGGCTTGCATGTCATATTACAGGGGATAGAGACAAAAACCGTACCTGGACACCAAGCATAAAAAGCATTTAGCTCATCTGGTAGGCTCACGTCACTGGGCAGCCCAGATTAGTCTCCCGCTCCTTGAAAGCGGAAGCTCTAGCCTTTAGCTCGATGCGGATGTTGCCTGTAATCCATGGATTCTGGTTGGGAAATGTACGTACAGACAGTGTGGGGATGACGTTGTCGATGCACTTATTGATGAAGCCAATGACTGATGTGGTATAGTCCTCAATGCCATTGGATGAATCCTGGAACATATTCCAGTCTGTGCTGACAAAACAGTCCTGTAGTGTAGCATCTGCGTCATCTGACCACTTCCATATTGAGCGAGTCACTGGTACATCCTGCATTAGTTTTTGCTTGCAAGCAGGAATCAGGGGGATAGAATTATGGTCAGATTTGCCAAATGGAGGGCGGGGGAGAGCTTTGTATGCTTCTCTGTGTGTGGCGTAAAGGTGGTCTTGGATTTTTTTTTCTGGTAGCACATGTGACATGCTGGTAAAAATTTGGTAGAACTGTTTTAAGTTTGCCTGCATTATAGTCCCCGGCCACTAAAAGCACCGCTTCTGGGTGAGCATTTTCTTCTTTGCTTATGGCCTTATAGAGTTGTTTGAGAGTGGTCTTAGAGCCAGCTTCGTTTTGTGGTGGTAAATAGACAGCTACGAATAATATAGATGAGAACTCTCTTGGTAGATAGTGTGGTCTACAGCTTATCATAAGGTACTCTACCTCAGGCGAGCAATACCTCAAGACTTCTTTAATATTAGACATCGCGCACCAGCTGTCAATGAATAAGTTCACTACTGACTTTCAGCATGCATATACTGTAGGGAAGGGCACTCAACTTGTACTGCACTGACTCAGATGACTGATGATTGGCTAAAATGGATAATAAGATGATAGTTGGAGCTGTATTGTTAGATTTCAGGGCACCCTTTGATGTTATTTATCATAATTTTTTATTGAAAAAAATTAACTTGTTTTGGCCTTACATCACCTGCCATCACATGGTTGGAGAGTTACTTATCCAATAGAAGCTTCTCTAACATCAGATATGTACAGTGCGGTATTCCTCAGGGCAGTTGCCTTCAAATCACATCAAATTTATTTGTCACATACACATGGTTAGCAGATGTTAATGCGAGTGTAGCGAAATGCTTGTGCTTCTAGTTCCGACAATGCAGTAATAACCAACAAGTGATCTAACTAACAATTCCTATACACAGTGTAAGGGGATAAAGAATATGTCAGGATTTGGCCAGTGTTGTTCCGGTTTTTGGTCACTAGATGCCCCCATTGTGCTTTTTGACCTTTTGTTTTCCCTTGATCCCCATTATTATTTGCACCTGTGCCTCGTTTCCCCTGATTGTATTTAAACCGTTAGTTTTCCTCAGTTCTTTGCTCTGTTTGTATGTTAGCACCCAGCTCTAGTATTCTGTTAACTCTTGTTGATCCCGGTAGACTCTCTTGTGGAATTCTGTTTTTTTGTTCTTGTTTATTTATTTTTGAGTATCTTTTGAGGCTTTTTATGCTATACCTTCCACCTTGTGGATTTACCTTTTTGTCTTGGAGGATTACCTTTGTTCTTGTGGAATTCCTTTTGAGGTTGTGGAGTTACATGTTTTCCTGAAGAACTTCACTTTTTACTTCATTAAATACACCGTCTCAAGTACTGCTGTGTCTGCCTCATCTTCTGGGTTCTGCCGACTATTCGTGGCTCAGTTGGTTAAGTGACTGTTTCTCACTCCGGAGACCCGGGTTCGTAACCGGGTCCTGACAATATGTACATAAGGATATATGAATGAGTGATGGTACAGAGCAGCATAGGCAAGATGCAGTAGATGGTATTAAGTACAGTATATACATATAAGATGAGTATGAAAACAAAGTGGCATAGTTAAAGTGGCTAGTGATACATGTATTACATAAGGATGCAGTCGATGATATAGAGTACAGTATATACGTATGCATATGAGATGAATAATGTAGGGTAAGTAACATTATATAAGGTAGCATTGTTTAAAGTGGCTAGTGATATATTTACATAAATTCCCATTGTTAAAGTGGCTGGAGTTGAGTCAGTGTCAGTGTGTTGGCAGCAGCCATTCAATGTTAGTGGTGGCTGTTTAACAGTCTGATGGCCTTGAGATAGAAGCTGTTTTTCAGTCTCTCGGTCCCAGCTTTGATGCACCTGTACTGACCCTGCCTTCTGGATGATAGCGGGGTGAACAGGCAGTGGCTCGGGTGGTTGATGTCCTTGATGATCTTTATGGCCTTCCTGTAACATCGGGTGGTGTAGGTGTCCTGGAGGGCAGGTAGTTTGCCCCCGGTGATGCGTTGTGCAGACCTCACTACCCTCTGGAGAGCCTTACGGTTGAGGGCTATGGGGCGGTAGTCGTTTATATATGGTAATATATGCCATTTAGCAGACGCTTTTATCCAAAGCATTCTACGTATGGGTGGTCCCGGGGATCGAACCCACTACCCTGGCGTTACAAGCGCCATGCTCTACCAACTGAGCTACAGAAGGACCATACTTCACAACCTCCGCAGGCCTACTCTTCATTTAGGCCACATTATTGCATTTCTAAATGTTTCTGATCAGTGTTAGATGAGCTATACCACCTCCACTTCTTTGCCCAGCCGGAGAATTAACCAAATATATTAGCTTTCTTGGGAACAGGAACAATGGTGGCCCTCTTGAAGCATGTGGGAACAGCAGACTGGTATAGGGATTGATTGAATATGTCCGTAAACACACCGGCCAGCTGGTCTGCGCATGCTCTGAGGGCGCGGCTGGGGATGCCGTCTGGGCCTGCAGCCTTGCGAGGGTTAACACGTTTAAATGTCTTACTCACCTCGGCTGCAGTGAAGGAGAGACTGCATGTTTTCGTTGCAGGCCTTGTCAGTGGCACTGTATTGTCCTCAAAGCGGGCAAAAAAGTAATTTAGTCTGCCTGGGAGCAAGACATCCTGGTCCGTGACTGGGTTGGATTTCTTCTTGTAGTCTGTGATTGACTGTAGACCCTGCCACATGCCTCTTGTGTCTGAGCCGTTGAATTGAGTTTCTACTTTGTCTCTGTACTCACGCTTAGCTTGTTTGATAGCCTTGCGGAGGGAATAGCTGCACTGTTTGTATTCGGTCATGTTACCAGACACCTTGCCCTGATTAAAAGCAGTGGTTCGCGCTTTCAGTTTCACGCGAATGCTGCCATCAATCCACGGTTTCTGGTTAGGGAATGTTTTAATCGTTGCTATGGGAACGACATCTTCAACGCACGTTCTAATGAACTCGCACACCGAATCAGCGTATTCGTCAATGTTGTTATCTGACGCAATACGAAACATATTCCAGTCCACGTGCTGGAAGCAGTCTTGGAGTGTGGAGTCAGCTTGGTCGGACCAGCGTTGGACAGACCTCAGCGTGGGAGCCTCTAGTTTTAGTTTCTGTCTGTAGGCAGGGATCAGCAAAATGGAGTCGTGGTCAGCTTTTCCGAAAGGGGGGCGGGGCAGGGCCTTATATGTGTCGCGGAAGTTAGAGTAACAATGATCCAAGGTTTTTCCACCCCTGGTTGCGCAATCGATATGCTGATAAAATTTAGGGAGTCTTGTTTTCAGATTAGCCTTGTTAAAATCCCCAGCTACAATGAATGCAGCCTCCGGATAAATGGTTTCCAGTTTGCAAAGAGTTAAAGTTCGTTCAGAGCCATCGATGTGTCTGCTTGGGGGGGGGGATATATACGGCTGTGATTATAATCGAAGAGAATTCTCATGGTAGATAATGCGGTCTACATTTGATTGTGAGGAATTCTAAATCAGGTGAACAGAAGGATTTGAGTTCCTGTATGTTTCTTTCATCACACCATGTCTCCTTAGTCATAAGGCATACGCCCCCGCCCCTCTTCTTACCAGAAAAGTGTTTGTTTCTGTCGGCGCGATGCGTGGAGAAACCCGTTGACTGCACCGCTATCTCTCCAGTGAGCCATGTTTCCGTGAAGCACAGAACGTTAGTCTCTGATGTCCCTCTGGAATGCTACCCTTGCTCGGATTTCATCAACCTTGTTGTCTAGAGACTGGACATTGGCAAGAAGAATGCTAGGGAGTGGTGCACGGTGTGCCCGTCTCCGGAGTCTGACCAGAAGACCGCCTCGTTTCCCTCTTTTTCGGAGTCGTTTTTTGGGTCGCTGCATGCGATCCATTCCGTTGTCCTGTTTGTAAGGCAGAACACAGGATCCGCGTCGCGAAAAACATATTCTTGGTCGTTCTTGGTCGTACTGATGGTGAGTTGACGCTGATCTTATATTCAGTAGTTCTTCTCGACTGTATGTAATGAAACCTAAGATGACCTGTTACTCTTCTCTGTTTTCACAAATGATTTGCCACTTGTCTTACAAGAAGCTAAAACGACTATGTGCTGATGACTGCACACTCTGCACATCAGCACTCACAGCCAGTAATCTCACTGAGACTTATTCACAGTCAGTGTCAGAATGGGCAATTGACAATAAAAATGTCTTCAATGCATCGAAATCCAAAATCATTCCATTTGGTTCAAAGTATTCTCTTTGAACAAAACCTCAACTGGAGTGCATAAAGGGTGTGACCATTGAACAAATTGAAGAAGCTGAACTCCTAACATTGGATGGTCAGTTGTCATGGTCAAGTCATATAGACAAAGTTGTGAAAATGGGGGGGCACACATAAAATGATAGTGTGTAATAAAAAGATGTTCGGCATTTTTTGACAAAGATCTACTTTAATTTTGTCCCATCTTGATTACTGTTCTGTAAAATGGTTGGGATGCAGCAAAGAAAGACCTAGCAAAGCTGCAGCTTGCTCAAAACAAAGCAGCACGCCTTGCCCCTAATTGCACACACAAAACTAACATTAACAACATGCATGATAGTCTTTCATGTTTGAGGGTTGAGGAGAAATTAACTACTACTCTTCTAGACCTTTTAAGAAATATGTTTGTTGAAAATGCCTAACCACTTGTATAATTTATTTGCATACACCTTTAAGGGACCAAAAGTAATTGGACAATTGGCTGCTCAGCTGTTCCATGGCCAGGTGTGTGTTATTCCTTCATCAGATAATTTACAAGTAATAAGATAAAAGGTCTAGAGTTGACTTCAAGTGTGGCATTAGCATTTTTTAAATCTGTTGCTGTTAACCCTCAATATGAAGTCCATAGCTGTCACTGCCAGTGAAGCAAGCCATCATTAGGCTGAAAAATCCAATCAATCCAATCAGAGAGACAGCGAGAATATTAAGTGTGGCCAATTAAACTATTTGGTATATTCTTAAAAATAAAGAACGCGCTGGTGAGCTCAGAAACACCAAAAGGCCCGGAAGACCACGGAAAACAACTGTGGTGGATGACAGAATAATTATTTTCCTGGTGAAGAAAAACCCCTTCATAACAGTTGGCCAGATCAAGAACACTCTCCAGGGGGTAGGCATATCTGTGTCAAAGTCAACAATCAAAAATAGACTTCACCAGAGAAAATACAGAAGGTTTACCACAAGATGTAAACCATTGGTATACAGTTGAAGTCAGAAGTTTACATACACTTGGTTGGAGTCATTAAAAAGGTTGAAACTCATTTTTCAACCACTCCACAAATTTCTTGTTAACAAACTATAGTTTTGGCAAGTCGGTTAGGACATCTACTTTGTGCATGACACAAGCCATTTTTTCCAACAATTGTTAGACAGATTATTTCACTTACAATTCACTGTATCACAATTCCAGTGGGTCAGAAGTTTACATACACAAAGTTGACTGTGAAAATTCCAGAAAATTATGTCATGGCTTTAGAAGCTTCTGATAGGGTAATTGACAACATTTGAGTCAATTGGAGGTATACCTGTGGATGTATTTCAAGGCCTATCTTCACACTCAGTGCCTCTTTTCTTGACAGCATGGGAAGAAAAAAATCAAGTCTGATTCATCCTTGGGAGCAATACCCAAACCCTTGAAGGTCCTAGAGATGAACGTACTTTGGTGCAAAAAGTGCAAATCAATCCCAGAACAGCAGCAAAGGACCTTGTGAAGATGCTGGAGGAAACAGGGAGAAAAGTATCTACATCCACAGTAAAACGAGTCCTATATTGACATAACCTGAAAGGCCACTCAGGAAGGAAGAAGCCATTGCTTCAAAACCGCCATACAAAAGCCACACTAGATTTTGCAACTGCACATGGGGACACATATCATACTTTTTGGAGAAATGTCCTCTGGCGTGATGAAACAAAAGTAGAACTGTTGGGCCATAATGACCATCGTTATCTTGAGGAAAAATGGGGAGGCTTGAAAGCCGAAGAACACCAACCCAACTGTGAAGCACGGGGGTGGCAGCATCATGTTGTGGGGGTGCTTTGCTGCAGGAGGGACTAGTGCACATCACAAAATAGATGGCATCATGAGGAGGAAAATTATGTGGATATATTGAAGCAACATCAAGAAATCAGTCAGGAAGTTAAAGCTTGGTCGCAAATGGGTCTTCCAAATGGACAATGACACCAAGCATAAGTTGTGGCAAAATGGCTTAAGGACAACAAAGTATCGGAGTGGCCATCACAAAGCCCTGACCTAAATCCCATAGAAAACTTATAGGCAGAACTATAAAAGCGTGTGTGAGCAAGGAGGGCTACAAACCTGACTCAGTTACACCAGCTCTGTCAGGAGGAATGGGCCAAAATTCACCCAGCTTATTGTAGGAAGCTTGTGGAAGGCTACCCAAAACATTTGACCCAAGTTAAACAATTTAAAGGCAATGCTACCGAATACTAATTGAGTGTATGTAATCTTCTGACCCACTGGGAATGTGATGAAATAAATAATTTCTCTACTATTATTCTGACATTTCACATTCTTAAAATAAAGTGGTGATCCTAACTGACCTAAGACAGGGAATTTCTACTATTAATAAATGTCAGGAATTGTAAAACTGAGTTTAAATGTATTTGGCTAAGGTGTATGTAAACATCCGACTTCAACTGTATATTCAATTAAATTAAATTGATACGGCATTGTAATATTATTGATGCCTTTCTCTCTCTTTGCAGGGGATTAGACAGATGAACTGCAGCCACTAACACCTAATTAGACTAATTCTGGTCTAAATTGAAGAGCTGCTCACAGTGCAATCCCCTGGGACAGAAAACACGTGGGTATTTTAGAATGAGCTTCAGAATTTATGCTTTGACAAAACTACATGAAACAATAACATGGGCGAATCTATTTCTATATGAAAAAGTGATGTTGCACACTACTGAACAATATCCTGCGATATGATGATTACCCTGGTGGCTGGGAGGTTCACAACAATCTCTTTACATCTGCAGGGTGTTAGGGTGGAATGTCCTTCAACCTGGAACAAGCAGAGTCAAGGGGGAAGAAATTAACCTCACTGGTCAAATTTCAGTGCTGGTTCAAGTTCCTAAAGCCACAACTACCTTTATTAATGTGCAATTGTTGTGGTTTGGTCACATTGTTTACAGCAAGAGTAAACGAATCTCCTGTGGCAATTTACCCGACACTTTGTATGAATGGAAACTAATATTGCAGTAGCCCACTCACTGTTATTATTTCATTGTTTCATATTTATGTTTTCTAGAAATGTCTGTGGTATGAATTTTTCTTATCAAGGTCAGGGGTAAAATAACCCTGGACTGTCCATATTTGAAAATTGGAACTACATCAAGTCAATTGGGGGATTGAGTTATTTGTTTCAGAAGGGCATTGGCCGGAACCCACACCGACACGGTAGGCCTATATATGTGCGTGCCCTAACTGCTAGACCACCCCAAAGTGTTGAGTTCATTCGTAACCTTACAATGCACTAGACACTTGCATGTCGTACCCTAGTGGAGACCAATATAAATATTCTGTTTTTTAGCTATATAAAAAACGTTTGTTGATGTGTATGGCTGCATTTGAAATACACTTTTGTATATTTGAATGTTGCAATAATAGGCCTAGTGTTTTAGCGAGCGAGAGAGAACATAATAATAGGAAGTCCTACCTGATCCCAATGACTCGACTGCCCTCGCATGGAGAGAAAGAGAACTATTCATGTTCAGCCACTCACCAGGCTCATTTGCATTTCTGGATGCACCAGGAAAATTCAACATCTAACCTCATGCACATACTCCCTGGTTTGGAGATCTGTTAGTAATTACAGTATTTTGATCATAAAAGTTAACAAGGTGATGTAATCCTGATAATTAAGGATGCCCCCTAGGAAATCCACAGTGTGTAAGACCAATCAAGGCATCACCAGTGTGTGTGTGTGTGTGTGTGTGTGCGTGAGTACATGCTTGTGCATGTCGGCTTGTGCATGTCTGCATGTGTGTGTTTTCCCCAACTTCCATTTCATGGTTCCGTAAGCGTGGAACTGTTATGTGTTTGGGTCTTGTCCCCTGGGGAGTAGTGTGGCTGCCGTACCCTGGTTGTTAAAACGCAGCCATGTGTGTACGGCTGAGGTCATCCACGTGCTGTCATTTAGAATTAGAATGATAGGGTATGGACGCACATGCCGAGCTAGCCAAAAGTTTCCTCACCGGTAACTGAGAACTGAAGTCAAAATCTTACCTGTTCTGGGAATGTTCAATTTTGGGTTTTAAAACCCATGAGGAAACCTGCAGAAAACATAATGCTGAAATTCCCACAGAAGAGCGTAGTTTCTTAATGTTCTCTGAGAACGTGACCGAAAATACACTGAACAAAAATAGAAAGCGCAACATGCAGCAATTTAAGATTTTACTAAGTTATAGTTCTTATAAGGAAATTTGTCAAACTGAAATAAATGCATTATGCTCTAATCACACGACTGGGAATACAGATATGCATCTGTTGGTCACAGATACAAAGCATGGATCAGAAAACCAGTCGGTATCTGGTGTGACCACCATTTGCCTCATGCATGCAGTGCGACATCTGCATCGCAAAGTTGATACGGTTGTTGTTGTGGCCTTTGGAATGTTATAAAGTTCAATTTAAACTTCAACCAGTATACAAGTTTTTATGGACAAACTTCAACTTCAAAAGGTATCTATTCAAATAAGCCCCTAAATCGTATGTCATTTTCTTAAATTAACTTAAACTTGATGGGTAGGGCTTGGTAAGGCTTGCTTCCACCTCCCTCCCCGATTTGGTCCTGCCGTACACACCTGCGGTCACAAGACGCAGGCCTCCTTATTGTCCCTAGAATGTATAAAAATATTTGATTGATTGATGTACCTGGTCCATTACATCAAGTTAAAGTTAAAGTTCATTTAAGAAAATTACATAAAATTTAGGGGGCAGGTAGTAGGCTAACGTTGGGGTACTTCAACTTCCAGTTTATGCTCTCGGATGCTGAAATTCTAATTTCTAGCTTTCGACAGCTATACGCTATCATACTGAACAAGCTTACAGAGGCTAGCACTGGAGTAATATGATCAAATGTTTGGGTTCAAGTCATGATTCTAGTTTAAACTGAAGTTTATTTATTGCTTAATCCACCTTGCCGGAGAGTACCACATTTCAGTGGTCTAATCTAGAAGTGACAAAAGCATGGATTAGTTTTTGTGCATAATTTTTGGACAAAGAGAGATTTTTGCAATGTTACAAAGATAGAAAAAAAAACTGTCCTTGAAATGTTCCTCAAATGAGAGATCAAGGTCCAGAGTAACACCGAGGTCCTTCACAGTTTTATTTGAGACAACTGTACAACCATCAAGATTAACGTCAGATCCAACAGCAGATCTATAGTTTCTTGGGACCTAGAACAAGAATCTCTGTTTTGTCAGAGTTTAAAGGTAAAACATTTGACACCGTCAACTTCCTTATGTCTGAAACACAGGCTTCCAGGGTAGACAATTTTGGGGCGTCACAATGTTTCATTGAAATGTACAGCTGTGTGTTGTCCGCATAGCAGTGAAAGTTCACACTGTTTCCGAATGACATCACGAAGAGGAAAAATGTATAGAGAAAACAATTGTGGTCCTAAAACCGAACCTTGAGGAACACTGAAACTTGCAATTGTTTTATCAGAGGACAAACCATCCACAGAGATGAACTGATATCTTTCCGACAGATAAGATCTAAACCAGGCAACAACTTGTCTGTGTAGAACAATTAGGGTGTCTAATCTCTCCAAAAGAATGTGGTGAATGATGGTGTCAACAGCAGCACTAAGGTCTAGGAGCACGATGACAGTCGCAGAGCCTTGGTCTGATGCCATTGAAAGGTCATTTACCACCTTCACGAGTGCAGTCGATGCTACGATGGGGTGTAAACCAGACAAGCATTTCATATACAGTTGAAGTTGGAAGCTTTACATACACCTTAGCCAAATATAATTAACTCAGTTTCACAATTCCTGACATTTAATCCTAGTAAAAAATTCCTTGTTTTAGGTCAATTAGGATCACCACTTTATTTTAAGAATGTAAAATGTTAGAATAATAGTAGAGTGATTTTTTCCACCTTTTATTGCTTTCATCAGATTCCCAGTGGGTCAGAAGTTTACATAGCAAATACTAATTGAGTGTCTCTTTCCCTTAAAATGTAAAGCTTCCCACAATAAGTTGGGTGAATTTTGGCCCATTCCTCCTGACAGAGCTGGTGTAACTGAGTCAGGTTTGGAGGCCTCCTTGCTCACACACGCTTTTTCAATTCTGCCTACAAAGTTTCTGTAGAGTTGAGGTTAGGGCTTTGTGATGGCCACTCCAATACCTTGACATTGTTGTCCTGAAGCCATTTTGCCACACCTTTGGAAGTATGCTTGGGGTCATTGCCCATTTGGAAGACCAATTTGCAACCAAGCTTTAACTGATGTCTTGAGATGTTGCTTCAATATATCCGCAAAATGTTCCTCCTCATGATGCCATCTATTTTATGATGCGTACCAGTCTCTCCTGCAGCAAAGCACCCCCACAACATGATGCTGCCACCCCCGTGCTTCACGGTTGGGATGGTGTTCTTCAGCTTGCAAGCCTCCCCTTTTTCCTCCTCACAGAACGATGGTCATTATGGCCAAACAGTTCTATTTTTGTTTCATCAGACCAGAGCACATTTCTCCAAAAAGTACAAGCGATCTTTGTCCCCAACCCGTAGTCTTGTTTTTTAAATGGCGGTTTAGGAGCAGTGACCTCTTCCTTTACTGAGCGGCCTTTCAGGTTGTGTTGATATAGGACTCGTTTTACTGTGGATATAGATACTTTTTGTACAGAGTTTCTTTTTGGACAATTGCAGGTAGTTTCTCCCTGTTTCAGTCCTTTTCTTCCATCTTGTGTCTTGTGAATACACCCCAGTGAAATCATGTGGTGAGATCCAACACTCAGTTCTGGTTTGAAAAAAACTGATAAACCCATGCTTAAACACCATTATTTTACTTGCAAGGGTATATTAAATACAAATGGTATAGAGAGAAATGTTCCTGTAATAACTAATAATAATGTAATAACTTCTTACCTGGGAATATTGAAGACTCATGTTAAAGCTGGTGGTTCCTTTTCATATGTTCTCATGTTCTAAGCAAGGAACTTAAACGTTAGCTTTTTTACATGGCACATATTGCACATTTACTTTCTTTTCCAACACTTTGTTTTTGCATTATTTTAACCATGAACATGTTTCATATGTTTTTTTAATAAAATATATATTTACATTGGCCGATTAATTGGTATTGGCGTTGAAAAACCATAATCGGGCGACCTCTAGTTAGGACATCTCCTTTGTGCATGACAAATTATTTTTCCAACAATTGTTTACAGACAGATTATTTCACTGTATCACAATTCCAGTGGGTCAGAAGTTTACATACACTAAGTTGACTGTGCCTTTAAACAGCTTGGAAAATTCCAGACAATTGTCACCTCCAAATCAGCCAAGACCTCAGATAAAAAAATGTGCAGACCTCCACAAGTCTGGTTCATCCTTGGGAGCAATTTCCAAACACCTGAAAGTCTGGTTCATCCTTGGGAGAAATTTCCAAATGCCTGAAAGTCCCACTTTCATTTGTACAAACAATAGTACGCAAGTATAAACACCATAGGACCACGCAGCTGTCATAGCGCTCAGGAAAGAGACGCGTTCTGTCTCCTAGAGATGAACGTACTTGGGTGAAAAGTGCAAATCAATCCTAGAACAGCAGCAAAGGACCTTGTGAAGATGCTGGAGGTAACAGGTACAAAAGTACTGTATGTCAAAGATAAAATAGATAAAATAAAAAAAGGTTTTAAAAAAGCAACTCAATCCAGACTGGTCTTCATGTTAAAGTTTGAAAGGCGTTTCTAGATTAAACGGTGTAAGAGTTGAGTACTAAATATTAACTATAAGAAATATGTCGAAGCTATAAAGTGGGGACATTTGCTTCACAAGCCCTATTAATAATAAGATAAGAATACCAACATAATCGGTAGTGAGCGAGCAGTGAGCATGGGATGACGATCACCACATGACAATACCAAGGAGTAAGAAGGGGCCTCCATTGTGTGGGCAGCGCTCTTGGAGCTGACGTCGATTGGCCAGCTGGGTCCGAATCGTTATCAGAGGGGAGGATTGGCTGACTGTGTCAAAACAGCTGAGAGAAATTTGGTCAGACACTAAACTTGTCCTTAGATTTATTTCCCCTCGAATCAGAAATGTTTTCCTTCTTGAATGCACACACTCTTGCATACGCACACTAGCGATATTACCAGATAGATACTTTGCTAAGCTCCTTGTATATGGAAACCACTGTGCTCTGATGGAATGTATGGTTACTAGAGATCGACCGATTATGATTTTTCAACGCCGATACCGACTATTGGAGGACCAAAAAAGCCGATATTGATTCAATCGCTCAATTGTTTAGTTTTTTTTTGTAATAATGAGAATTACAACAATACTGGATGAACACTTAATTTAACTTAATATAATACATCAATACAATAAATTTAGGCTCAAATAAATAATGAAACGTGTTCAATTTGGTTTACATAATGCAAAAACAAAGTGTTGGAGAAGAAAGTAAAAGTGCAATATGTGCCATGTAAGAAAGCTAACATTTAAGTTCCTTGCTCAGAACATGAGAACATATGAAAGCTGGGGGTTCCTTTTAACATGAGTCTTCAATATTCCCAGGTAAGAAGTTTTAGGTTGTAGATATTATAGGACTATTTCTCTCTATACCATTTGTATTTCATTAACCTTTGATTATTGGATGTTCTTATAGGCACTTTAGTATTGCCAGTACAACAGTATAGCTTCCATCCCTCTTCTCGCTCCTCCCTGGACTCGAAGCAGCGTTACCCATGCAGAGCTAGGGCAACAACCACTACCAGGCTCAGAGCGAGTGACGTTTGTAACGCTATTAGCGCGCACCCCGCTAACTAGCTAACCATTTCACATCGGTTACACCAGCCTAATATCGGGAGTTGAAAGGCTTGAAGTCATAAACAGCTGCTGGCAAACACACAAAAGTGCTGTTTGAATGAATGCTTACGAGCCTGCTGGTGCCTACCATCGCTCAGTCAGACTGCTCTATCAAATCATAGACTTAGTTATAACATAACACAGAAATACGAGCCTTAGGTCATTAATATGGTCTAATCCGGAAACGATCATCTCGAAAACAAGACGTTTATTCTTTCAGTGAAATACGGAACCGTTACGTATTTTATCTAACGGGTGGCATCCATGTCTAAATATTCCTGTTACATTGCACAACCTTCAATGTTATGTCATAATTACGTACAATTCTGGCAAATTAGGCGGCCCAAACTGTTGCATATACACTGACTCTGCGTGCAAAGAATGCAAGAAAAGTGACACAATTTCACCTGGTTAATATTGCCTGCTAACCTGGATTTCTTTTAGCTAAATAAGCAGGTTTAAACATAAATACTTAAGTGTATTGATTTTAAGAAAGGCATTGATGTTCATGGTTAGGTACACATTGGAGCAACGATACACACTGCATCGATTATCTGCAACGGAGGACACACTAGATAAACCAGTAATAATCATCAACCATGTGTAGTTAACTAGTGATTATGATTGATTGATTGTTTTTTAGAAGATAAGTTTAATGCTAGCTAGCAACTTACATTGGCTTACTGCATTCGCGTAACAGGCAGGCTCCTCGTGGAGTGCAATGAGAGGCAGATGGTTAGAGCGTTGGACTAGTTAACTAAGGTTGCAAGATTAAATCCCTGAGCTAACGAGGTAAAAATCTGTTCTGCCCCTGAACAAGGCAGTTAACCCAGTTAACTGACTTGCCTAGTTAAATAAAGGTTAAATAAAAGGTGTAAAAAATCAAATAAAATATATTTTTTAATTGGACAAATCGGTGTCCAAAAATACAGATTTCCAATTGTCATGAAAACTTTCAAAATCGGCCCTAATTAATCGGCCATTCCGATTAATCGGTCGACCTCTTATGGTTACGGTGCAGAAGCTAGGCAAGGTAAAGCTAGGTAAAACAAAGGCTGCTAACCCATGCAGAAAATGGATGAACATCGGCCCTAAGAAATCTGCACAGAGATGGGAGCCACTCAAAAGGGCAGCATGGAGTTTCCTACTGCACAGATGTCAAGAAGAGAAGCATCTTCTGGAGTCAAGCTCAAGAGGCATTGTCAGAGCAAAGGGAGGAAAATAAGGGTAACATAAAAGTGAGTGTAGTAGAGTTGAAGTCAAATCAAAGCTAAAGCAAAGATATGCAGACAGCTCAGCCCAACTTCATAAGTCATGATGGATGACAATAACCTTTCAAGAACCAAGCCTCTAATCTCCAATTAATTGACAATACACTTTAGTTCTCAGATTCCTTAGAAAGTCAATATAAAAAGAGAGGAAACAGAGCTATAGTTTGTTGGAGTAAGATGCCATTGTAAAATTATTATTATTTTTTTATTTATTAACTGACAAGTAGCACCCCCTCTTGGAGAACATTTTAAATGACAGTGATCATGAGTCTCATGAGTGAGTGATCTTGTTAAGTTAGTAAAGAATGACAAGTTCAGACAAACTGTCCTTTCAAAACAAGCCGGTCCTCTCTCTATATATGACATCTTCTAGGTCACCTTTTCAAAGTATAGCACTGACTATACTGGTGAATCTAGCTGACTAAAGTTATGGTGACAGATTAGATAGCAAATAGAGTAATTATGGATTCAATATTTTATGATTAATAAAAAGTTAAAATTGCTTGAATAGTCTCTCTCTCCTTCAGTATAATATGAAAACAGTTTTCCAGCATTCTTTCTTGCCAATTATTATAAATCACTGAAGGAATTTTTAGAAGAGGCGTTTCCACAGACCTGCTGTATGTGGATGTCAGTTTAAATTAAAACAATAAGCATCTCCACTACACTGACAATTAGTTGTACTCTTACAGCGCTCCGTATTCTTTTGCGGCTCTAACTTCTCTCTCACGCCTTTGAACCTCAGGACAGCGTATCCATCTTGTGAAATATGTGTATGCAGACATACAAACAGCTTGTTAGTGTGATTTTGTGCATGCTGATTAATTACGTTGCTATTACAATCCATGTACAGGAATGACACTGACCTTTAACCATCAGAGTCTAAGCTGGTGGGGGGACTACTAAGTTATAGAATTGTTTTAAGAAGGTCATACCAAAGACCATTTAGCTCTTTGATATTTTAAGACTCCTTGAAGTATAAAAGAATATTACAAAAAGTTGCAGAACATTTGAGGGCCTTACAAACGCATTGAATAACAGATTCACTACATGGAACAGAGATTCTCCCTTAAAATAGGAAGTTTGTTTTGAAGTGGTTGTACTCAGAGATGCAAGAAAGGTCAGGAAACACTTTTTTTTTTTTTTTAAACACCATATATTTTTTAAAGTCTCCATATAAACTTCGATTCATTTTTTCAACTGGTACCGAGGGACCTTCAGACTAGTTTGTAGGGCAAACCGTTCTGACGCTACAGATGACTTTGTGAGAAGACTGATTTTTCGGGATGTCTCATGATCTGACAAACGCAGCTCTTGCTCTGGCACCGCAGATGCGGCTGATTTTTTTTTAATGGAGATTTTTGGATTATGCTAATTAAAACCACAAAGCAGATACAATTCAAACTAAATATTTTATTATATCACATCAAAAACATTTGCCTCAATCACATTTACCTGATATCTGTGCAACACTGACCAGGTTTCCATCCAACCTTTTTATGTGAGTTAAGTACAGGTCTGATAATAAAAAATAAAAAAAGAAGTAATGACAGGCCTGATAGAAACAGAAAATCGTAATTAAAATTACTTATGCGAGAAATATCAGTGGAAATGCTTTTATGAGCAAATATTGATAAAACAACAATCATATTGAAGTCAACTGAATGACACAATGATATGTGCGGTTATCCCACTGCAACTCATCGGGAAAGCATGCAGTTTATTAGTCTACAGATTAAGTAAGTTAAGACTTCACAGGGAGGTGAAAGTGCATGGTGATGAGCTTGATGCTTGTCTGCCGTTTGACAAATAAAAATTCTCGCTCTTTTGTTTATAATATTCGTATCATGTAAGCTATACGTGCACGTGACAATACAAGACTGGACACACTCGGTATATAACTCAATTTTTAATTTTTTAGAAACATCATTAGATTTAAATGCGATAGAAACACATTTAACTTGCTTTTTTATTTGGTACTTGGGAATTTAACCACAAGGTATTTTTATGTGCACTGTCATCACGCACAGCATTTGCAACAAGTCATTTTGATGGAAACATCTCGTGGGAAAATGCACATTGTTCTAATGCCGATTTTATAATACTTGCATGAAAATCTGTCGCCAATTGGATGGAAACCTAGCTATAGTCGGACAAACAAACAGCTTTACAGACTGAATATTCTCTCTGGTACAGTATACAGCAGCTATCTTCATTTGGGTTAAGAGGGTATTTTGTGCTCTCTTAAGGTAGTAAGGTCTGCGGGGGTAAGGTTTGGGGCAGGAAGGAAGAGCCTGTGTGTGTTCTGAGGGGGAAATGGTCTACTTTTTGGCGGCCTGGAGGCGCTCGCTCACGTTCTCCCAGTTGATGACATTCCAGATGGCTTTGACATAGTCGGGTCGGACATTCTTGTACTGTAAATAGTAGGCATGCTCCCACACATCAATACCCAGCAGGGGGACCAGACCTGTGGAGAAAATAAATAAGAATAATTAAGTAAAATCATTCAACAGTAACTTAACTAGGCATACATTGCCTTCAGAAAGTGTTCATACCCTTTGACTTATTCCACATGTTGTAGTGTTACAACAGACTGAATTCAAAATGGATTAAACTTCTTTGTATTATCACCCATCTACACACACACACACACACACACACACACACACACACACACAATAAAATCATGCAAATGTATTGAAAATTAAAAACAATTTACATAGAGTACCAATCAAAAGTTGACACACCTACTCATTCAAGGGTTAATTATTTTGACTTTTTCTACACTACAGAATAGTGAAGACATAACATTATGAAACCCCAAAAAGTGTTAAATCAAAATAAATTTGAGTGCAAGCCTTGACAGCCTTGCACACTCTTGGCATTCTCTCAACCAGCTTCACCTGGAATGTTTTTCCAACAGTCATGAAGGAGTTCCTACATATGCTGAGCACTTGTTGGCTGCCTTTTCTTCGCTCTGCAGTCCAACTCATCCCAAACCATCTCAATTGGGTTGAGATCGGGCGATTGTGGAGGCCAGACCATCTGATGTAGCACTCCATCACTCGTCTTGGTGAAATAGCCCTTACACAGCTTGGAGGTGTGTTGGGTCATTGTCCAGCTGAAAAACAAATTATAGTGGGACTAAGCGCAAACCATCTCTGTGCTTCACGGTGTGAACCGCACATGCGGAGATCATCCATTCACCTAGCGTCTCACATGGCAGTTGGAACCAAAAATCTGAAAATCTGTCCTTTTGGTCACTCCAACAGTAATGTCCATTGCTCGTGTTTCTTGGCCCAAGCAAGTCTCTTCTTATTGGTGTCCTTAAGTAGTGGTTTCTTTGCAGCAATTCAACCATGAAGATCTGATTCACACAGTCTCTGAACAGTTGATGTTGAGATGTGTCTGTTACTTGAACTCTGAAGCATTTCTTTGGACTGCAATTTCTGAGGCTGATAACTCTAATGAACGTATCCTCCACCGCAGAGCTAACTGCGTCGTCCTTGTCTGGGATGGTCCTCATGAGAGACCGTATTATAGTGCTTGATGGTTTTTGCGACTGCACTTCATGAAACTTTCAAAGTTCTTAACATTTTCCGGATTGGCTGACATTCATGTCTTAAAGTAATGGACTGTCGTTTCTCTTTGCTTATTTGAGCTGTTCTTGCCATAATATGGACTTGGTATTTTAACAAATAGGGCTATCTTCTGTACACCACTCCAACCTTGTCACAACAACTGATTGGCATAAAATAATTAAGGAAAGAAATTCCACAAATTAACAATGCACTAAAGTTGTTGTTTTTTTGTCCTGAATACAAAGTGTTATGTTTTGGGCAAATCCAACGCATTACTGAGTACCACTCTCCATATTTTTAAGCATAGTGGCGGCTGCATAATGTTATGGGTATGCTTGTAATTGTTAAGGACTGGGGACTTTTTCAGGATATAAAGAAAAAAAATGAAATATGGCTTGGGTCAAGAAACACGAGCAATGGACATTACTGTTGGAGAGACCAAAAGGACAGATTTCCAAATTTCAGATTTTTGATTCCAACTGCCATGCCTTTGTGAGACGCTGAGTAGGTGAGTGCATGTGCGGTTCCCACCGTGAAGCACAGAGGAGGTTTGATGGTTTGCGCTTAGTCCAACTATCATTTGTTTTCAACTGTACAGAGCACAGTAAATATTCTAGAGGAAAACCTGGTTGTCTGCTTCCCACTAGACACTGGGAAATTAATTCACCTTTCAGCAGGAATGTAACCTAAAACAAGGCCAAATCTATACTGGAGTTGCTTACCAAAAAGACATTGAATGTTCCTGAGTGGCTGAGTTTTTACTCGTATTTAAATCTATGGCATGACCTGAAAATCGGTGTCTAGCAATGATCAACAACCAATTTTATAGAGCTTGAAGAACTTTGAAAAGAATAAAATGGGCAAATGTTGCACAATCCAGGTGTCGAAAGCTCTTAGAAACTTACCCAGAAAGACTCACAGCTGTAATAGAGTCTACAAAGTATTGACTTGTTTGTGAATACTTAAAGTACCAGTCAAAAGTTAACTCCTGAGTAGGTGAATTTCTGTATTTTTTATATTTTCTACATTGTAGAAAAATAGTAAAGACATCAAACTATGAAATACTACATGATTCCATGTGTTAACTAAAAACAGTGTTAAACAAATCAAAATATATTTTATATTTGAGTGTCTTCAAAGTAGCCACCCTTTGCATTGACAGCTTTGCACACTCTTGGCATTTTCTCAACGAACTTCATGAGGTAGTCATGGAATGCATTTCCATTAACAGGTGTGCCTTGTTGCAAACAGGATGCAGGTTTTGGAATATTTTTATTTTGTAAAGGCTTCCTTTTCACTCTGTCAATTAGGTTAGTTTTGTGAAGTAACTAGAATGTTGTTGATCCATCTTCAGTTCTCCAATCACAGCCATTAAACGATGTAACTGTTTTAAAGTCACCATTGGCCTCATGGTGAAATCCCTGAGCGGTTTCCTTCCTCTCCGGCTTCTGAGCTAGTTAGGATGCCTGTATCTTTGTCGTGGCTGGGTGTATTGATACACCATCCAAAGTGTAATTAATATGCTCAAAGGGATATTAAAATGTCAGGTTCTTTTTACCCATCTACTAGAGGTCTACCGATTATGATTTTTCAACGCTGATACAGATTATTGGAGGACCAAAAAAAAGCTGATGCCGATTAAATCGGATAAAAAATATATATATTGTAATCATGACAATTACAACAATAACGAATTATCACTTATTTTAACTTAATATAATAAATACATTTAGCCTCAAATAATGAAACGTTCAATTTGGTTTAAATAATGCAAAAACAAAGTGTTGGAGAAGAAAGTAAAAGTGCAATATGTACCATATGTAAGAAAGCTAACGTTTAAGTTCATTGCTCAGAACATGAGAACATATGAAAGCTGGTGGTTCCTTTTAAGATGAGTCTTCAATATTCCCAGGTAAGAAGTTTTAGGTTGTAGGTATTATAGGACTATTTCTCTCTATACCATTTGTATTTCATTAACCTTTGATTATTGGATGTTCTTATAGGCACTTTAGTATTGCCAGTGTAACAGTATAACTTCCGCCCCTCTCCTCGCTCCTGAGCCCCTGGGCTCAAACCAGGAACACAACGACAACAGCCACCCTCGAAGCAGCGTTACCCATGCAGAGTTAGGGAACAACCACTCCAAGTCTCAGAGCGAGGGCCTCCTGGGTGGCGCATTGGTTAAGGGCGCTATACTGCAGCGCCTGCTGTGCCATCAGAGACTCTGGGTTCGCGCACAGGCTCTGCCGTAACCGGGAGGTCCGTGGGGTGACGCACAATTGGCCTAGCGTCGCCCGGGTTAGGGAGGGCTTGGTCGGTAGAGATGTCCTTGTCTCATCGCGCACCAGCGACTCCTGTGGCGGGACGGGCGCAGTGCGCGCTAACATTGGTGCGGCTGGCTTCCGGGTTGGATGTGCGCTGTGTTAAGAAGCAGTGCGGCTGGTTGGGTTGTGTATCGGAGGACGCATGACTTTCAACCTTCATCTCTCCCGAGCCCGTACGGGAGTTGTAGCGATGAGACAAGATAGTAGCTACTACAACAATTGGATACCACGAAATTGGGGAGAAAAAGGGGTAAAAATTCAAATTAATAATAAAGTCTCAGAGCGAGTGACATTTGAAATGCTAATTAGCGCACACTCCGCTAACTAGCAAGCCATTTCACATTGGTTACACAAGCCTAATCTCGGGAGTTGATAGGCTTGAAGTCATAAACAGCGCAATGCTTGACGGACAACAAAGAGCTGCTGGCAAAACGCACAAAGTGCTATTTGAATGAATGCTTACGAGCCTGCTGCTACCTACCACCGTTCAGTCAGACTGGTCTATCAAATCATAGACTTAATTATAACATAATTATACACAGAAATACGAGCCGTAGGTCATTAATATGGTCGAATCCAGAAACTATAATCTCGAAAACAAGACATTTATTCTTTCAGTGAAATACGGAACCGTTACGTATTTTATCTAAAGGGTGGCATCCATTAGACTAAATATTGCTGTTACATTGCACAACCTTCAATGTTATGTCATAATTACGTACAATTCTGGCAAATTAGGCGGCCCAAACTGTTGCATATACACTGACTCTGCGTGCAATGAACGCAAGAGAAGTGACAAGTTCACCTGGTTAATATTGCCTGCTAACCTGGATTTAGTTTAGCTAAATATCCAGGCTTAAAAATATATACTTCTATGTATTGATTTTAAGAAAGGCATTGATGTTCATGGTTAGGTACACATTGGCGCAACGATACGCACCATATCGATTATATGCAACGCAGGAAACGCTAGATAAACTAGTAATATCATCAACCATGTGTAGTTAACTAGTGATTATGATTGATTGATTGATTGTTTTTTAGAAGATAAGTTTAATGCTAGCTAGCAACTTACATTGGCTTACTGCATTTGCGTAACAGGCAGGCTCCTCGTGGAGTGCAATGAGAGGCAGGTGGTTAGAGCGCTGGACTAGTTAACTAAGGTTGCAAGATTGAATGGCCCGAGCTGACAAGGTGCAAATCTGTTGTTCTGCCCCTGAACGAGGCAGTTAACCCACCGTTCCTAGGCAGTCATTGAAAAAAAGAATGTGTTAACTGACGTGCTTAGTTAAATAAAGATGAATTAAAAAAGGTGTAAAAATAAATAAATAAAAATAGGCCAAATCGGTGTCCAAAAATACCGATTTCCGATTGTTATGAAAACTTGAAATCGGCCCTAATTAATCTGCCATTCCGATTAATCGGTCGACCTCTACCATCTACCAATAGGTACCCTTCTTTGCTAGGCATTGGAAAACCTCCCTGGTCTTTGTGGTTGAATCGGTGTTTAAAATTCACTGCTCAACTGAGGGGACCTTACAGACAGAGACATACACACAGACATAAGAGAGAGAGACATACACACACACAATTGAATACGGAAGTTCACATACACTTAGGTCGGAGTCATTAAAACTCATTTTTCAACCACTCCACACATTTCTTGTTAACAAGCTATAGTTTTGGCAAATCAGTTAGGACATTAGTTTGTGCATGACACAAGTCATTTTTCCAACAATTGTTTACAGACAGATCATTTCACTGTATCACAATTCCAGTGGGTCAGACGTTTACATACACTAAGTTGACTGTGCCTTTAAAAAGATTGGAAAATTCCAGAAAATGATCTCATGGCTTTAGAAGCTTCTGATAGGCTAATTGACATCATTGAGTCAATTGGAGGTGTACCTGTGGATGCATTTGAAGGCCTACCTTCAAATTCAGACCTCAGAAAAAAAATGCAGACCTCCACAAGTCTGGTTCATCCTTGGGAGCAATTTCCAAATGCCTAAAAGTACCACGCTCATCTGTACAAACAATAGTACGCAAGTATAAACACCATGGGACCACACAGCCATCATGCCGCTCAGGAAGGAGAGATGAATGTACTAGGACCTTGAAGATGCTGGAGGAAACGGGTACAAAAGTATCTATACCCACAGTAAAACGAGTCCTATATCGACATAACCTGAAAGGCCACTCAGCAAGGAAGAAGCCACTGCTCCAAAACCACCATAAAAAAGCAAGACTACGGTTTGCAACTGCACATGGGGACGAAGATTGTACTTGTTGGATAAATGTCCTCTGGTCTGATGAAACAAAAATAGTACTGTTTGGCCATAATGATCATTGTTATGTTTGGAGGAAAAAGGGGGAGGCTTGCAAGCTGAAGAACACCATCCCGTCCGTGAAGCATGGGGGTGGCAGCATCATGTTGTGGGGATGCTTTGCTGCAGGAGGGACTGGTGCACTTCAAAATAGATTGTATCATAAGGAGTAATATTATGTGGACATATTGAAGCAACATCTCAAGACATCAGTCAGGAAGTTAAAGCTTGGTCGCAAATGGACAATGACCCCAAGCATTCTTCCAAAGTTGTGGCAAAATGGCTTAAGGACAACAAAGTCAAGGTATTGGAGTGGACATCACAATGCCCTGACCTCAATCCTATAGAAAATGTGTAGGCAGAACTGAAAAAGCATGTGCGAGCACGGAAGCCTACAAACCTGACTCATTTACACCAGCTCCGCCAGGAGGAATGGGCCAAAATTCACCCAACTTATTGTGGGAAGCTTGTGGAAGTTTGACCCAAGTTAAACAATTTAAATGTATTTGGCTAAGGTGTATGCAAACCTCTGACTTCAACTGTATGTGTGAGGCACAGAGAAGGCAGTCATTCCAAAATCATGTTAAACACTATTACTGCACACAGTGAGTCCAAGCTACTTATGTGACTTGTTAAGTACATTTTTAGTCCTGAACTTATTTAGGCTGAATACTTATTGACTCATGACATTTCAGCTTTTAATGTTTATTTAATTTGTCAACATTTCTCAAAACATAATGCCACTTTGACAGTATGGAGCATTGTGTGTAGACCAGTGTCAAAAACATCTCAATTTAAGGTCTGAATTTAAAATGGATTAACACAACAAAATGTAGAAAAAGTCAAGGGGTGTTAATACTTTCTGAAGGCACTGTATGTTAGAGATGCACGATATCGGTGGACATGGAGTCGGACGATATTAGCTAAAAATGTCAACATCGGTATCGGCCCGATGTCTAGTTTAACACCAATGTTAACTATCGATGTCAAAGCTACCGTGCATACCTATATAACGTAAGTACATGACGTAATGACGCCACGTAACATTTTGCGGTACACCTGCAACACAGCATTCCTAACCTAGCCCACAATGTCTGCTGTGTGGATCGAGCAGTCAACAAGTCGAGCAGTCATTTCAAAGAGTAAGAACATTTCAGTGAGACAACTCGAAAGGTGAAAAGCATTAAATCCAAGACAATAGAATTCATTGCCCTTGACAATCAAACACTCTGTCGTGGGCGCTGTTTGCTTTCGCCGACTGGTCAAGCACCGGTACACACTACCAAGTACGCTATTTTTCAGATGTTGCCCAACCCAAGGTACACAGTAACTCGCTATTAGCTTCACAACATACATACTATGGAACGCCATTTGGTTCTTTGCGTGTCAAAAAAGACACATTAGCACTGTCAAAGCTGTACAAAAAGTCTGCAAACAAGCAAACACCGGCCACGAACGATGTGTTTACAATACCGCGTTGGTAAGAAAGCATCATTTGTTCGACCGCAACTTCTGGGGTAGCACCAATACATCCAGCCTGAAAACAATGACCAGTAGAAAGTGCAGTCATTTTCATTATTCTTAGCAATGATTTAGGAATCCTTGTGAGTAAGTATTAGCTAGGTTGCCACTTGTTGTTCTCCTATTGAAATTGAACTTCAGTTCATGAAAATAAATAGCGAGCCGGCCCCTTAACCCTGTTGCCCAAAGATAATGTTATTAGCAGCCAGCTTGCGTCATCTGGCTAATGAGGCTCGACCGGACTGGGTTGTATTGTGAAGCAAGCCACAATGAGGATTAGGAATAAGTGGAATTTGCAGTTTGCCTTTAAAATACATGTCTGTCATTGACAGTGATGCAAATTAATATGAATAGTAGAATTATACCATACTTTTATTTTGAAGGCTTACCACAAAGTCCACTATTGTGGCTAATTCCTATTGTGGCTAGCTTCACATAGATGGGTCCGACCAGCATTAATCAAATAAGAACTTTTATAAATAGGGTTATTTAGATGACCCCTAGAATGTTGTTTTTGGGGAAGAACATTGTTTCAATCTATGAGCTAGCTATATTTATGACCATCTGTTCCACAATAACATCAGTCTAGTTAGGAAATTAATTGAAATCTAACAAATGAACACATATGCTTAACATATTTTTAGTTTTGGCATTCAAAAATGTGTTTTGAATGCGCGAGACAACTTTACCAGCATCATAGCACACGTATCGATGTGACATATGAAATACGAGTGATAGTGTAATAACTACGTAACAAATGTATGAACACGTTAAATTGTGACGTGCAGTCATATTCAGGTCTTGATTGGTCAAATAGTGTTATTTGACACGACAAAGTGTTATTTTACATGTATCTTTTTTGACACGCAAAGACCCAAACGGCGTTCCATAGAAATCCTGGTTGAGAATGAAATGACTGTACAACAAAACAGCACAGCAAGTAAGTGAAAGAAATAGGTTTTGATTATGTTTTACTGGTAATGGGAACATATGTAAATGCCTACAAAATAACTTTTTGGTCAGTGTGGTGTGTGTGACCTTTATTTAACTAGCCACGTCAGTTAAGAACAAATTTTTATTTACAATGTCGGCCCGGACAACGCTGGGCCAATTGGGACTTCCAATCAGGGCCAGATGTGCTACAGCCTGGATTCGAACCAGGGACTGTAGTGACACCTCTTGCAATGAGATGCAGTGCCTTAGACCGATGCGTCCATGTGTGTGTTAACTATACTAGAATGCTTAAAAAGAGGCAAAAAAATGTAATATCGGTATCAGGTTTTTTGGCAGGGAAAATATTGGATATCGGTATCGGCCAAAAATGTAATAGGTGCATCACTACTGTATGTCATTCACTGGCACTATACCCTTGTTTGATCCCCAGACAGACATGAACAAAATAACATATAACATTACTGGGACCTGGCCAATAGCCACTGACCTGTGGTTCCCTGCAGTGGGTCTTGATTAGGGCAGGCTGTGATACGGAGCTTCCCGCTCTCCTTGTCGAAGCCCAGCCATCCCCAGCCTGAGCCCTGGACCGCCACAGTGGCGGCAGACATCTTGTCCTTCAATGCCTGGAAGGAGCCAAAGTCACGGTTGATGGCCGCTGCCAGCTCACCTGTGACAGGATGGACAAACAAAGAATTAGACTGATGAATTACATACAGGTTTCCAATGGGTTTCCCATAACAACAATTTAGCAAATTCAGGAAAGAGTTTGAATTGAAAATGCAAGTGGAACATATTGGCCATTGTTGCTACTTTCCCACAAATTGTATAAACCGTGATAGTTGCAAATTATAATATACAACAACTTGTGAAGAATAGTTCAAGTAAAAGATTAGGGGAAAGAACTGCTGCTTCAAACTCCCAATAGTGCTGCTCAACATGTAGTCTTGAGAGGCCTTCTAAATCTGGAAGTCTGGAGAACTTGAGTATTGGATGTTACGTTTTAATGGGCACAGTGGCTGTTAACACTTAGATTTGATTGGCTCTGCATACATCAGACGTTTCCCCTCAGAAGAGGCATGTCCTATTTGTTTTGTCCAAGTCTCTTTTCTTACCGGGTCTGATTTTTTTTTGTAGCCTATGCTGCATTATTTTGGGGATCTTATGCTAGCAAGCTTGATGCAAGTCAGAAAAGAAATCTTAAATACCACCTCTGTTCGGAGCTCCACCCACACAAAATAGTGGATTGGTTGGTGGCAACGAGTCACTAGTTTCCATCTAGACTCCACCCCTATTTAGCTTCTTCCTACCAAAAATTACCCCAGGCTTTGAACAACGTGAGAGAAGCCTGATGTTCCGAGGCTACTCACCCTGTGGTTCTCCACCGCCATTTGGAGAGAGGTTTGTCCAGAAGATGGTGTGGTTGATGTGGCCTCCTCCATTAAACCTCAGAGCAGGCTGGAGAGAAACCTGTGCTGTCACATCACCTGAAATACATCACATGTACACATGCAGGTAACGGATTGGCTACACACTACAAGTGTAAATACAGGACAGGTATGCATTTATGACTCAATTAAATGTTCAAAAAGGAACCTCATCCAGGAACTACAAAATCCCTAATAACACCACTTTTTCTAAATCACTAATGCCTTAAGCAGCAGGCTTTCCTCTCACCTTTGGCCAGTGCCTCCTGGTACTTCTCCTCTGTGACGTTGAGGTTGTTAACATAGGTGGCGTGGTGCTTGCTGTGGTGGAGCTGCATGATCTCTGCGTTGATGTGGGGCTCCAGGGCTCCATAGTCGTAGGTCAGGTCAGGGAGCGAGTGCTTCCATCTGGCTGCCACCGTGCCCAGGACTGGGGTCACGGTGGCAGCACACCTAAAACCACCAGGAAATAGAGATGTCATGTCATTCCCATCCGTGGGAAATGTAATCAAGCATAAGCAGTAAAACTGTTTTCAGCTCAACCAGTAATGGTTGCTGCAAGCCAGCTTCCATTTAGAAGCAGCTCGTGGCCCCAGCCGACAGTATGGGAAGAGGTTAGATTACATTTGTCTAAGATTAACAAGCTACTTGTGTTGAATAAATAGCAACTTGCTCAAGTCCTGGCAGATGAGATAAAAAAGAACGTTAGCTATAGTATATAATGAAGCTGCCTGTTGCGGCCTGAGCAAGGTGTTGAGTTGTCAAGGCAAGGGGGCAAGGCCTGACTCATGATGCTGTCTATTACAAACAAGGCAATAAACACAAGTGTCAAAATAATGCCGGGGTATATAGCTAATATTGACAACTTTTACGCATACTTGTTGGCCGACCACATGCACATATAAGACCATTTCTGCTTACCAACTTACCAGATTACTGTCAGTCATTTCTGAATTGCCAGTAACACGCTGGGTAATGCTTATCGTTATATGGGGGTAGTTAACGTTCTCACTAGTTAGCTACTAGTAACTATTACAAGATGACTACTAACACAAGCTAGCTAAACAGCTATAACTAACAACCATCACGTAAAACAAACAACGTAACAATAGCAACGTTCGTTTGTTATCGCCCTTCATCGTGTTTTAATCATGGCTTGTTACCGAATGGATAACTTCATTGCATTTTGTAGTTTTACCTGCGGACTTGACCCACTCTGCTTAACATGCTCATGTTTCTTCACACCGTATGCGCTGTTCACCGTTCAGAATAGAAGTAGAACTGCCCTTGAAATTCAACATCACTGTTAGAAGATACCATATCAGTACGTGGGGGTGGCATCGGATACGTATTTATTTATACACACACATTTTACTAGAAACCCGTATACAATCAAACATGTTTGTACTGTATACTTACGATAACGTTTAGTGCAAAAGGGATTAGCTACATTGTGCAGAATTAAAACATTTCGAGCGTTAGAACGCCATTCCATATCATAGTTCCACCCATCCCATTTTTGCTTCCGGATGGCCTTGACTTTTTTTTTTTTTTTACCCAAGCTGCATTTCTCACGTTTAGCAAACTTGACAGGTGAACTATTGTATTAATGACTGGTTTACATTTTAAAACAATATTGTTGAATGTCACATTAAAACAGAATTCAACTGATTACACTTCAACACATTAACTTTCCAGCTAGCCAACTAATGGCAGGAACCTACAGCAATGCATGTTGTGAGTCCCATTTTTTTTTTTTTCATTTTCTGAAGATGTTGAAAAGCTATTTATCTGGCAAATTCAAAACATGTTTAATCTAAATGGTTTGGATGGATAGTGATTGAAATTGATGTTATTCTGTAAGTGACAAAGTTAGCTAGCCTAACATGTCTGATAGCATCATGTTAACTCAGCCCGCCCCTTCAGCACTGTAGCAACTAGAGAGCTTTGCGCTGCTGTGGTTGCCATCGTCTCTCGGATGATGGCGGCGACACCGAATCTCTACCGTGGCGAATTCGAATAACAATAATTAAGTTAGAAACATATTTAAATCGGATTGTAACGTTGCATATTAGTGCTAAGGCGGTCAACACATACTGGTTTCGAATATTGAAGGAAACGGGTCCGGTAAGTGTTCATTTGCGGCAGGGTTTTGCGAACACGAGTCCGCGAAAGAAAGAGGAACGCTAATTTTGCAGGGAGAGAGTCTGGCGTCTCTGCTTTCTCCGCCATTTTGTGACAACAAGAAGCAGAACACGATAACCGACAGGTAGCTAACGTTAGCTGAACATTTTTGGTTAAACAGTTTAAGGCGATGCACATTTTATACATTTACTTGAGATCATCCTTAAAAGTAGGTAAAATATCGTTAGACTGAATTCCAAGGTAGCTCGTAAGTCTGACGTGGGCCAAATGTGAGGTGTTAGTTATTTTGTTTTCTTATCGAGACATGCGAACGTTAGCTAATGTAACAGTTGGCTGGCCATTGCGTATTATCCTGCTAATAAATGTTTTAAAATAAAACAAACACATATGAATGGAATTGCTATCACGTTTATCGATTATAACAAAGAATCAGAGTTGTAATAGAAGTCCGGTTTTAACTAGCTAACGTTAGGTGTCTAAACGTAACGTTAGCCAGTTAAGCTAGAACAGTAGCAAACTAGCTAATGTTACGTGTTGTGGATTTGCACTGTTAACGTGGGAGATGCATGAGGACTAGCTAGCTAACGTTAGAACTAAAGCAAACAAAGAGAATGGATGAGACTGACACAAGCACATTCGAATATTTGAATACTTCAAGCTTACTATCAACTGCAGCTAGTTGGTTTATTATGGTAACAATAGCAATTTCGCTAGCTAGTTAACATAATCCTTCTAGAGAGAATTTATAAACATGCCACTTTTTATACAGCACCGACCGGACGTGACTTTTTCGCAGTAGTTTAGAATAACTAGCTTAATAGCATGGTTAGCGAAAATGGTCTCTAACCCATTATTTTATACCTTAATGCCCATAGCTTGTTACGAAAAGTAACTTCCAGAATATTTGCTTGATCTGCTGTAGCAGCTCATGTATCATTTTTTGAATGGCTTGCTCTTGAAACTTCAACTCAATTAATTGGTACTTTTACTTCCCTTTCAGAACTCAGAATGACAAATGAGGAACCTCTTCCAAAGAAGGTGAGAGGGTGCCTCTATATGTTAACCAAGATTCCAGTATTGACAAGTTATATGCAGCTAAAGCCAATAACTTGCTGACTCTTTCCCATCTTCATTCAGGTTCGCCTCAGTGAATCTGACATGAAGACCCTGACCAGAGAGGAACTGTGTGTGAGGTAAATAGATAACACTATTGTTAGATGGGGGAGGGTGGGATGATTGTTTCTGTTTGGATGTGATAACAAGTGTGTTCATGTTTACTATTGGTCCTTTAGGTGGAACCAACATGAAGCCTACGTCCAGATCCTGGAGGCAAAATATGCTGATCTGAATTGTAAGTGCCCCAAACAATGTAGGCCTACTCCAACATTTTACCAAGTCATCATTCAATACAATAAGAGTGTCAGCTGTTGATAGGAAAGGATTATCCTATGTTTTTAGTGGTAGGCTTTGGGTATCAGTTTCGCATTTTAGAAGAACACATACCCACACTTAACACCTTTTTTAAGTTTGTTTTTGTTTAGGTGTTGATGGCTCCTTTTCAGTTGACACAGGTTAACTGTGCGTTGTTTCTCTCCTCTCAGCGAACGATGTGACTGGACTGAAGGAGTCTGAGGAGAAGCTGAAGCAGCAGCAGCAGGAGGCGTCACGCAGGGAGAACATCCTAGTCATGCGGCTCGCAACCAAGGAGCAGGAAATGCAAGAGTGTACAGTAAGTATCCCACTGCAATACTTCCTGCTGTTTTTCTAAATGAGGGGACTAGGGGATATGTAGGCCTATTTTAGTAACCAAATGTTTGTCATGCAGTAGACCTCAACCTTTTGGATATAAGTGTAGGTATTGACCTTAGTCCAAGTCCTATTCCCAAGCTGTACTGGGAATCGGGGGTGCAGTATAGCAGAGTTTCCACCATATCAATGGTTTGTCAATAGTTTACTCCTCCCCGCTCGCCCCAAGTCTTTAATGTCATACTCCTGATGGAAACAAAATAACACTAGCGCTTACATTAACATAAAACACTGGCCACTAGGGCTGGGAATTGCCAGGTACCTCACGATACAATATTATTGCGATACTTGGGTGCGGATACAATTTGTATTGTGATTCTATAATTTTTTTTTATTGCGATTCGATGTTCAAAACATATTGCTTACCATATGTCTGCTGCAGAGGGACAAGAGTCTTAAACTAGTTTTGATCAGTCATGGAAATAATTGCTGAAAACATATTGACTCCCTATTTAAAAAGATGATGGGAGAACAAGCTTTGAAGTAACTACTTTTAGGTCCGTTTACAGCCAAGGTGCGCAAAATAATACGATATTGTCAAAATGATACAATGTATCGTAAAATAATGTTTTTTTTTAAATGATATCCCTAATATGTAACTGTATCGATTCCCCCGCCCCCCGCCCCATATCACTAAGGCTCCTGAAGTCTTGCTTGTCAGACCTCTCACTCTCTGAATGACTGCATAGCGGCTCACTCAACAGAAAATGCCATTCCTTCTGTCGGGCAACTAAGTTCAATCAAACTGACTTGGCCAGTTTGGTGCATAAGATGTTACGCAGAGTTATAGTGTACAAGATGAGTCCAGTCCCACACTTAGGCTAATCATCCCAAAGCTGTCTTTCACGCTGTAGTTTAACAGGAGGGTGTCTTTTGAAAGCAACCTATTTTCAATAATGATTTACAAAGTTGAATAAATAGCGTGTAAGCATGACTTTGTTCAGCTACAGTAATGGGGACTGTGCTTTTGTAGCTCAATTATTAGACACATCCATTGCCTCTTGTGTAAATTAAGTCAATGTATTTTTAACTTTCAGAAGCTTAAGGAGGGATTTTCTAAATTGGGTTTGTGCTTGTGCCTTTATTGACACTTATCTCTTTCAACCTGCAGACCCAGATCCAGTACCTCAAGCAAGTCCAGCAACCCAGTGCCGCCCAACTGCGCTCATCAATGGTAGACCCGGCCATCAACTTATTTTTCCTCAAAATGAAGGGAGAACTGGAACAGACTAAAGACAAACTGGAGCAGGCCCAAAATGAACTGAGTGCCTGGAAATTTACACCAGATAGGTAAAGACAATCAAAATAACTCCCCCCTCCTCCTCCCACCCCCACAAAAAAGTCAAGACCTCCTCACACCCCCCACCCCCTCTGCAGGCATGCAGGAATCATGGTGGGGGGGGATGGCTGAGAAATGCTGTACTCACCACAAGACTCAGACTTTACCAAATACACAAAAAACAAACTGCCATCCATGTTTTGTGTACTCTTTTACTGTCCCCCAGCCACATATCACATAATCTAAACTGAATGAAAAAAACAGTATGGTCAGGTGACACTTGTGTTTCAGCTCTCTCACCTCACCGTCCAGGGGCCCTGAAGGAGTCGGGACTGTTCCTGAAGAGGTGGTCACGTCCGACACGGATATGCCTCCCACCGCCCCTCTCTCAGCCCAAGCCAGACAGTTACCTTATTAAATGAGGGGGGTTGTTATGGTGGAGATTGAGGCAGTCTTGGGCAAACTGCCGGAGCAGGGAGAGCACCCCTAGCCTAAATAACCAATTGAACATTTAAAGACAATGCCCCGCTAGCTAAAGACATTTAAGTGGAAAACGCCACACCCATACCCACTAGTGCTCCTGAGACTCTAAGACTCTTGGACAGATTGTAGAATACAATGAAAATACTGTGGGAAAGGTTCAAGGATAAACTGTAAGACTTTCTAGGGAGGAGCCAGTAGAATGTTTAAGACTCTGGGGGAGGAGCCAGACCCTCAGTCCAGAATTGACTATGGTTGAGGCGTGGCGTGAGTGAGGGTCTGATTGCCTGTGTCTTTGAGCATGGGCCCACATATGGGTAGAGTGTATTTACATGTTTTATTTTGTGAGTTGCCTCTTATGTTTCTGTTTCATTTACTTTCCTCTTTTTGATTCTCTTAAATACTCTTGCACTGCAGTGTGTCAGACATTTGCTCTGTTTGATTTGGTGACCTTGAAAAAAAAGAACATTGAGTAGGCTACATTATTTTGACGCTTGATGTTTCCAAATTGTTCATTGTAAAATGTACACACTGCAGTTGGTGCTTGAGTGATATTTTCTCATAATGATTTCAAATGTGTGAAACAAGTAATGTTACCACTTCATGAGAATGTATTTATTCAGTCCAATATGATATTGTTCTTTATGTATTTATGTTGTTGACTTCACACTACCTCCCCCCTAGCAACCGTAAACCTTTTTACGGGGGGTTCAATTCCAGTTAACATTTCACGGATGTCATTAATTGGAAAAATTGTAATTTATCGGCAATATGCAATTCATTGATTGGTTTTTCAATTCCAAACAGAGCAATAAACAGCCATGGATATCTGGCCATCAATATAGTTACAACACTCGTGGTGGGAACAACCCGTAAAATTACTATTATGCTGTATTCACCACAAGACTCCAACAATGATGGGTATGATCCATTGGAAGTAGTTTTCTTAAAAGCAACATTTTACGTTTTTGATGGCAAGCAAGAAGAATTGATACCCCTTGACCTTTTCAGGTAGCATCCAGAGTAACACGATTGTGTGTTTTCTAATCGTTTAGACTTCAAATCCACTATCAGCTGCTCATCCAGTTTCTCCTAAGAATGTCTGGTTTTTATTTTTCCAATACCTGGCTAACGTCATTCTATTGATGGTCAAAAATACTTGTTCGAAGTGGTACAGCTGAATGCAACATCCTTGTCAGACAATGCATTGTCAAGTATTACGAAAAGTAATCTCAAATCTCATCGGTTGCCTCTCACAGTTCATTTTCAATAGTATGATTTTCACACATGCTTCTGGAACCAGTGTCCAAGCTGCTGTGTTTTTAGGAAGTATCTATGGTCTGTTGCGACATGCAGTGTTCCTAGGTTTTAAGTGACGTGGTGACTTCTGAAGTTGATTTCTCTGGCTGCCATGGTTCCTCTGAAATGTCAATGCAATTTAAGCATGTGTTTTCCTTGTTTAAAAGAGTCAGCAGAGGATGCTTTGCAGTGGTTAGTGCATTATTACCTCAGGTGATCTTATCCAAGTTGCTGACTGAGTAATACTCACACCATTAGAAGCTGGTCGGTTGTGACAGACTAGGTTTTCTTTGGGTCTAATTTGCTGTTGAAAGTACAATTTGGGTGTGTAGAAACCAAATGTACGGTTGCTGTAATTGGGTACTTTAACTTAGTTCTGTACTACCTGTAGTAGTAAAATGTGCATGGGATACTCAAAAGGTAAAGGTACTGCTGCTGCATAAGAATGTTGTTTTATCGGAATGTGCATCTGCTATCGTTGCTGGTATCCTTTGCCAAGTCCAAACGGTCTCTGGTATCTGTAACTACTACTTTGGAAAATGGAAACTTGCTGTATGGATAGGCAAGATTCATAGTGTTAGTGGATGGGTTTTTTTTCAGTCGTTCTGCACATCAGAAGATCTCAATGTGGTACCTGCAATGTTAAACACCTCTTAAAGCAATGTGAGGTGATCTGATAATCTACAGAGCTTGACTGCATAAATTATAACCTGGAACACCACCATAGTGACCACCTAGTTAGGTCACTGGACTGATTGGGCTGTCCTTGCCTGAGGGTGGCATTTGGCTGTGCCCTGGGTCATTGTGTGATGTGAGGCCTGTCTCCCTTGCAGCCAGACGGGGAAGAAGCTAATGGCCAAGTGCCGGATGCTGATCCAGGAGAACCAGGAGTTGGGGAGGCAGCTGTCCCAGGGACGTATCGCCCAGTTGGAGGCAGAGCTGGCCCTGCAGAAGAAGTACAGCGAGGAGCTCAAGAGCAGCCAAGACGGTGAGAACACAACAGCCCACATCCATCTACTCAGACCTGGGTTCAAATAGTATCCATAAAAAAATGTAAGCTTTAATTAAATATTAACTTTCAGCACAGTGAAGGCCCATGTGTGCTTTGTAGCTCCCCAGGTTATTAATCTGTGCTACAGTAAAGTGTGGTCTGTAACCTCTGCATTGGAGGAGCAATATGCTCCTCTGCGTGCAGGAGCTTTTGTTAAGGCATTTGTTAGACATGTTTCTAATATTCAGTGTATTTTCAGTGTAAAAAATAAATGTTAGCCCCAGGTAAATGAAGGCAGTCTTTCTTTCTTGAACCTGACTGCGTCCCATCTCCCTATATTCTGACTTGTGTCTTTGTCTGTTTTCATCCCTCCCAGAGTTGAACGATTTCATCATCCAGCTGGATGAGGAAGTAGAAGGCATGCAGAGCACCATCCTGGTCCTCCAGCAGCAGCTCAGGGAGACCCGTCAGCAGCTCTCCCAGAACCCAGCTCAGGCTGCCTCTGCCGGGGCAGGCCCCAGCAGGACTTCACCCTCTGCCGAGCCCCCCAGCCAGCCCGAGCAGCCCTCCGCCCAAGCCGGGAAAGACTGCGGAAGGGTCTCCAACGGCCCAAGCAACGGCAGCTCGTCCTCCCAGGGGGGTGCGGCGACCACCCCCAGCCTGTACCGCGAGGTCAGCAGCACAGAGGAAGACTTTCCCCCATCCCCCATGGTCTCCAGCCCCGGTGAGGGCGAGACGAAACTCTCCAACCACTCAGAGGAGGCAGCGGGGGGCCAGACTGGTGGCAGTGCAGGGGGTACAGCAGCAGGGGGGTTCGGGAGCCAGCTGAGCACAGGGTATGAGAGCGTGGACTCCCCGACGGGCAGCGAAACGTCCCTGACACAGCACTCGAACGACACAGACTCCAACACCGACCCCCACGAAGACAAGTCTGCCCTGGTCGTCAAGGGGAACAGGACTGCGGGGTCGCGGCAGGCTCAGAACGGCCTGAGCGCGAGCAGTGGCACAGTTTTGTAATGTACTTTATAATAACACGTCATTTGTCTTTTTCTTTTTATACGAGACACAAACGCATAGTTGGTAAAACAGAACTGCTGTCCAGAACTTTTCCTCCTTTGCCTATCGTGATACCTCTTCCACAATTTAAAGAAAATAATTGCATTGCTAAACAGGAACATTACGTGAAATGAATTAATGTATGTGCATATGACTTGAGTTTTGTATGATTCAAGCTAGATCTTTTTTTTCTTTGGTCTCTTGGTTATTTGAACATGTTGCTTAACGTTCTTGTTTGAACTCTTGACAAACTCAAATGATCAAGCATCTGGTGTTGTAGTCATGCTCAATAAAAGTCAAACCACAGTTCACTTTAGTAGCTTTGCAATGTTAAATGATATCTTTTAGATGTTGACTTTTATTTTTTTTAATCCTTGGCAAATACATTTCTGTTTGACAATGTGTGTTGTTTCTACGCGATGTACCTTGAATTCATTATTCTGACTTCCATCCTTCTCATGTACTGACCAAATATCAATAAAGACTTTTAATATGGTATTGAAATGGATTTTTCTAATCCCTCTGAACATATGTAAAACCTTTCTTGAATTAAATTGAAATATATTTCCTATATTCTAGTGAAGCAGATGGTTATCAAGTTCAATTTTGTTTATTAGTTAAGTACAGTGCCTTCGGCAAGTATTCCGACCCGTTAACTTTCTCCACATTTTGTTACATTACAGCCTTATTTTAAAATGGATGAAATAAACCATTTAAATAATCCACACAATACCCCTTAATGACAAAGTGGAAACAAGTTGGTTGAAATTTTTGCAAATGTATAAATAAAATCTGGTACCTTATTCACACCGTCTGCCATGAGACAAAGTTGAGCGCAGGTGCATCCTGTTTCGTTTGATCATTCTTGAGATGTTTCTTCAACTTGTTTGGAGTCCACCTGTGGTAAATTCAATTGATTGGACAAGCGCACACCCCGTCTATATAAGGTCCCACAGTTGACAGTGCACGTCAGTGCAAAAACCAAGCCATGAGGTCAAAGGAATTGTCCGTAGAGCTCTGAGACAGGATTGTGTATTTTTGCAGCATTGAAGGTCCCCAATAACACAGTGGCCTCCATCATTCTTAAATGGAATAAATTTGGGACTACCAAGGGAGGTGACCAAGAACCCGATGGAAACTCTGACAGAGTTCTAGAGTTCCTCTGTGGAGATGGGAGAACAACCATCTCTGCAGCACTCCACCAATGAGGCCTTTTTGTTAGTGTCCAGATGGAAGCCACTCCTCAGTAAAAGGCACATGACAGCCCACTTGGTGTTTGCCAAAAGGCACATAAAGACTCTCAGACTGGAGTCTCCTCAGAGGAGGAAGGGGAGGACCATCCCTCAGTGAATTTCATAAAAATGGTAAAACATTAAAAAAGTGATCATTTTTAGAGAAAACTACTAAATATAGTCACATCACCAACTAATTGATTAAAACACTATTTTGTGGGTCCTCCAGAGTGGAGCAGTGGTCTAAGGCACTGCATCCCAGTGCTTGAGGTGTTACTACAAACCCGAGTTTGACACAGGGAGACCCATCAGGCAGCTGTACAATTGGACCAGCTTTGTGAGTGTTTGGCCGGTCGGAATGTCTTACTCCGATAACGCGCTAGCGACTCGTGTGAAGGGCTGGGCGCATGCGCACTGACAAGGTTGTTGGTTTCCTCCAACACATTGGTGCAACTGGCTTCCGGGTTAAGCGAGCAGTGTGTCAAGAAGCAGTGTGGCTTGGCAGGGTTGTGTTTCGGAGGACGCAAGGATCTTGACCTTCGCCTCTCCTGAGTCTGTACAGGAGTTGTAGCAATGGGAAAAGACTGTAATTGGATATCACAAAGAACAAATATACATATTTTGCAAAGGTCTACAGTAGCCTCAACAGCACTCTGTAGGGTAGCACTATGGTGTAGCCAGAGGACAGCTAGCTTCCATCCTCTTCTGGGTACATTGACTTCAATACACAACCGAGGAGGCTCATTGTTCACACCCCCTTCCATAGACTTAGACAGTAATTATGACAACTTCCTGAGGACGTCCTCCAACCTATCAGAGCTCTTGCAGCATGAACTGGCATGTTGTCCACTCAATCAAAGTATCAGATAATGTATCTAGCACTGAAAGCATAAGCTACAGCTAGCTAGCACTGCAGTGCATAGCATGTGGTCAGCAGTTGACTCAAAGAGAGAGAAAGACAGTAGTTGAGCAGTTTAACAAATTCATTTCTTCCAAAAAAAGGAGAAGCAAGAGAGAAATAGAGAGAGTCATTGTTTTTCAGTTTCAGTTAGCTAGCAAATGCAGCTAGCTAGTTTAGCCTACTGAAACACCCTTCTCAAACAGAGGTGTGTTATGTTAGCTAGCTGGCTATGACTTTCCAACACAACACTGGAACTCTTCCAAGTCTAGGTAAGCTTTTGGTTTGACTAATTTATTGCCACCGGGGCCCCCCGGTGTAACAGCTTACTGACTGTACACTGTAATGTTACTGCAGGATTGAAGCTTTAGTTTTATTAGCTATGCTGACGATGACGTTATTTTACTAATGTGCACCTAAGTGGTTAAACGGCACTGACCGCCACTGCGCTCAGACCATAAGAAACAAGATTCTCTGTTCTGGTGAAACCAAGACTGAACTCTTTGGCCTGAATGCCAAGCGTCACGCCTGGAGGAAACATGGCACCATCCCTACGGTGAAGTATGGTGGTGGCAGCATCATGCTGTGGGGATGTTTTTCCGCTGCAATACTGGGAGACTAGTCAGGATCGAGGCAAAGATGAACTGAGCAAAGTACAGAGAGATCCTTGATGAAAACCTGCTCCAGAGCGCTCAGGACCTCAGACTGGGGTGAAGGTTCACTTTCCAACAGGACAACGACCCTAAGCACACAGCCAAGACAACACTGGAGTGGCTCCGGGACAAGTCTCGGCATGTCCGGACTTGAACATCTCTGGAGAGACATGAAAATAGCCCGTGCAGCAATACTCCCCAGCCAACCTGACATACCTTGAGAGGATCTGCAGAGAAGAATGGGAGAAACTCCCCAAATACTGGTGTGCCAAGCTTGTAGCGTCATACCCAAGAAGACTCAAGGCTGTAATCGCTGCCTAAGGTGCAAAGTACTGAGTGAAGGGTCTGAATTCTTATGTAAATGTGATATTTCGGTTTGATATTTTATTCAAGTTAGCAAACATTTCTAAAAACCTGTTTTTGTTTTATCATTACAGGGTATTGTGTGGAGATTGATGAGGGGGAAAAAACGTTTTAATACATTTTAGAATACGGCTGTATCCAAACAAAATGTGGAAAAAGTCAGACATTCCGAAGACACTGAACATGTAATATATGTGTGGAGTACACAGTGCAACAAAACGCTTACTTGCAGGTTCACCACTCGACAATGCAACAACAATAGAAAAATGAATGAAAGGGTACTAAAAAATAATTGCTGAATTCATTTTTGCAAAACATTTAATACAAGAAGGCACTCGAATGAATTAAAGTGGGATATTTACACATGCTGTTGAATTGTGCAATAGATTGTGCAATAAGAAATAGGCATTGTGCAATTATATAAAGTCCAGTAGCATCAGTCATGGAGTGTGTGTAGCGTGTGAGTGTTTGTGTACATGTGTGGCAAGGTGCAGGGAGCCAGCGCAAGAGACTTGTGCCGGCGGTCAGTCCTGGTTCAAGAGTTCAGTGGTCTGTGCAAGAGACCTGTCCCAGTTCAAGAGTTCAGTGGTCTGGTGGCTTGCGGGTATGCCTCGCTGTCTCTGAGCCTGGATGTCTGGGACCTGATGCTCCGGTACCGTCTGTCAGATGGAAGGAGCAGTTACCGTACTAGGCTGTGATGCAACTGGTCGGGGCGCTCTCAATGGTGCTGCAGTAGAATTTGAAGAGGACCCAGGGAGGCATGCCAAATGTATTCAGCCGCCTGAGAAAGTGGGGTGCCGTTGTGCTTTCTTGACCAGGCCAGTGGTGTTTTCTGTCTATGTGAGGTTCTCGGTGATGGGGACGCTGAGGAACCTGAAGCTGCTGACTCTTTCCACTGCACTCTCGTTGATGTGGATTAGGGCGTGTCCTCCTCACTGCTTCCTGAAATCGACAATCAATTCCTTTGTTTTGCTGACGTTGAGGGAAGGGTTGTTGTCTTGCCACAACACTGCCAGATCTCTGACCTCCTCCCTGTAGGCTGACTCTTCGTTGTCAGTTATCAGGCCTACAACAGTAGTGTACTGTCGTCAGCATCTTGATGTCTGGTCTGATCTGGTCTTGTCTGAGACGCCGAAGCTTCCCACCATTAGCTCTGACAAATTGAAAACTCTAGTCATTGGCGACTCCATTACCCGCAGTATTAGACTTAAAACGAATCATCCAGCGATCATACACTGTTTACCAGGGGGCAGGGCTACCGACGTTAAGGCTAATCTGAAGATGGTGCTGGCTAAAGCTAAAACTGGCGAGTGTAGAGAGTATAGAGATATTGTTATCCACGTCGGCACCAACAATGTTAGGATGAAACAGTCAGAGATCACCAAGCGCAACATAGCTTCAGCGTGTAAATCAGCTAGAAAGATGTGTCGGCATCGAATAATTGTCTCTGGCCCCCTCCCAGTTAGGGGGAGTGATGAGCTCTACAGCAGAGTCTCACAACTCAATCGCTGGTTGAAAACTGTTTTCTGCCCTTCCCAAAAGATAGAATTTGTAGATAATTGGCCCTCTTTCTGGGACTCACCCACAAACATGACCAAGCATGACCTGCTGAGGAGTGACGGACTCCATCCTAGCTGGAGGGGTGCTCTCATCTTATCTACCAACATAGACAGGGCTCTAACTCCTCTAGCTCCACAATGAAATAGGGTCCATGCCAGGCAGCAGGCTGTTAGCCAGCCTGCCAGCATAGTGGAGTCTGCCACGAGCACAGTCAGTGTAGTCAGCTCAGCTATCCCCATTGAGACCGTGTCTGTGCAAAACTAAACATGGCGGTGTTCGCCTTAGCAATCTCACCAGGATAAAGACCTCCTCCATTCCTGTCATTATTGAAATATATCATGATACCTCACATCTCAAAATAGGGCTATGGTAGATCCCTTACTTCAAAGGCAATTATAGTCAATGAATTAATCACTGATGGCCTGACTGAAACATGTCTTAAGCCTGATGAATTTACTGTGTTAAATGAGGCCTCACCTCCTGGATACACGTGTGACCATATCCCCCGTGCATCCCGCAAAGGCGGAGGTGTTGCTAACATTTACAATAGCAAATTTCAATTTCCCCCCCAAAAAATGACGCTTTCGTCTTTTGAGCTTCTAGTCATGAAATCTATGCAGTCTACTCAATCACTTTTTATAGCTACTGTTTACAGGCCTCCTGGGCCATATACAGCGTTCCTTATTGAGTTCCCTGAATTCCTGTCGGACCTTGTAGTCATAGCAGATAATATTCTAATCTTTGGTGACTTTAATATTCACATGGAAAAGTCCACAGACCCACTCCAAAAGGCTTTCGGAGCCATCATCGACTCAGTGGGTTTTATCCAACATGTCTCTGGACCTACTCACTGTCACAGTCATACTCTTGACCTAGTTTTGTCCCATGGAATAAATGTTGTGGATCTTAAGATTTTTCCTCATAATCCTGGACTATCCGACCACCATTTTATTACATTTGCAATTACAACAAATAATCTGCTCAGACCCCAACCAAGGAACATCAAAAATCGTGCCATAAATTCACAGACAACACGAAGATTCCTTGATGTCCTTCCAGACTCCCTCTGTCTACCCAAGGATGCCAGAGGACAAAAATCAGTTAACCACCGAACTGAGGAACTCAATTTAACCTTGCGCAATACCCTAGATGCAGTTGCAACCCTAAAAACTAAAAACATTTCTCATAAGAAACTAGCTCCCTGGTATACAGAAAATACCTGAGCTCTGAAGCAAGCTTCCGGAGAATTGGACCGGAAATGGCGCCACACCAAACTGGAAGTCTTCCGACTAGCTGAAAGACATTACCGTGCCATATCGAAGAGCCCTTACTGCTGCTCGATCATCCTATTTTTCCAACTTAATTGAGGAAAATAAGAACAATCCAAAATTCATTTTTTATACTGTCGCAAAGCTAACTAAAAAGCAGCATTCCCCAAGAGAGGATGGCTTTCACTTCAGCAGTGCTAGCCTCCCTACACTGGCTTCCTGTCAAAGCAAGGGCTGATTTCAAGGTTTTACTGCTAACCTACAAAGCATTACATGGGCTTGCTCCTACCTATCTCTCTGATTTGGTCCTGCCGTACATACCTACACGTACGCTATGGTCACAAGACGCAGGCCTCCTAATTGTCCCTAGAATTTCTAAGCAAACAGCTGGAGGCAGGGCTTTCTCCTATATAGCTCAATTTTTATGGAATGGTCTGCCTACCCATGTGAGAAACGCAGACTCGGTCTCAACCTTTAATTCTTTACTGAAGACTCATCTCTTCAGTGGGTCATATGATTGAGTGTAGTCTGGCCCAGGAGTGTGAAGGTGAACGGAAAGTCTCTGGAGCAAAGAACCGCCCTTGCTGTCTCTGCCTGGCCGGTTCCCCTCTTTCCACTGGGATTCTCTGCCTCTAACCCTATTACAGGGGCTGAGTCACTGGCTTACTAGGGCTCTTTCATACCGTCCCTAGGAGGGGTGCGTCACTTGAGTGGGTTGAGTCACTGATGTGATCTTCCTGTCTGGGTTGGCGCCCCCCTTGGGTTGTGCCGTGGCGGAGATCTTTGTGGGCTATACTCGGCCTTGTCTCAGGATGGTAAATTGGTGGTTGAAGATATCCCTCTAGTGGTATGGAGGCTGTGCTTTGGCAAAGTGAGTGGGGATATATCCTTCCGGTTTGGCCCTGTCCGGGGGTGTCATCAGATGGGGCCACAGTGTCTCCTGACCCCTCCTGTCTCAGCCTCCAGTATCTATGCTGCAGTAGTTTATGTGTTGGGGGGCTAGGGTCAGTTTGTTATATCTGGAGTACTTCTCCTGTCCTATCCGGTGTCCTGTGTGAATTTAAGTATGCTCTCTCTAATTCTCTCTTTCTCTCTTTCTTTCTCTCTCTCGGAGGACCTGAGCCCTAGGACCATGCCTCAGGACTACCTGACATGATGACTCCTTGCTGTCCCCAGTCCACTTGGCTGTGCTGCTGCTCCAGTTTCAACTGTTCTGCCTGTGATTATTATTATTTGACCATGCTGGTCATTTATGAACATTTGAACATCTTGGCCATGTACTGTTATAATCTCCACCTGGCACAGCCAGAAGAGGACTGGCCACCCCACATAGCCTGGTTCCTCTAGGTTTCTTCCTAGGTTTTGGCCTTTTTATGGAGTTTTTCCTAGCCGCCGTGCTTCTACACCTGCATTGCTTGCTGTTTGGGGTTTTAGGCTGGGTTTCTGTACAGCACTTTGAGATATCAGCTGATGTACGAAGGGCTATATAAATAAATTTGATTTGATGGAGTTGGTGTCATGCTTCACCACGCAGTCATGGGTGAACATAGAGTACAGCAGTGGGCTGAGGACACATCCCTGGGGGGGCCCAGTGTTGAGTCAGAGTGGGGGTGCCAATCCTCACAGCCTGTGGTAAGCCCGTCAGGAAGTCCAGGATCCAGTTGCAGAGGGTGGTTTCGAGACTCAGTGACAAGCGTGGAGGGAACAATGGTGTTGAATGCTGAACTTTAGTCAATAAACAGCATTCTTACATAGGTGTGATAGGGCCGTGTGGATAGCAATGAAGATGGAAGCTTCCGTAGATCTGTTGGAAAGGTAGGTAAATTGGAATGGGTTCATTGTGTCTGGCATGCTGGCTTTGATGTGTTCCATGACCAGCCTCTCGCACCACTTCATGATGACGGGGGAGACTGCAACGGGGCAATAGTCAATTAGGCATGCCACTGTGGTGTTCTTGGGCACTGGAACGATGGGTGTGGTCTTGAAGCATGTGGGGACTACAGCCTGTCCCAGAATACGCCTGCCAGCTGGTCGGTGTACACTCTGAGGACGCGGCCAGGGACGCCATCTGGGCCGGCGGCTTTGTGAGTATTCAGTCTCTTGAGAGTTTTCCTCATGTCAGCCTCAGAGATCAGAAGCAACTGGTCTTCCGAACCAGCAAGAGTCTTCCAGGGTTGCTCGATGTTGGTGGCCTCAAAGCGAGCATAGAATGTTTTGTAACCTTGTCTGGGATGGGCAGACATCACACAGCTGGATTTGCCTTTGTAGTCCGTAATAGCATGTAGTCCTTGCCAGGTGTTGTGTGTCTAAGCTGTCGTATTGTGATTCCAGTTTGAGTCTATGTTGTCTTATTGAATCCCTAATGGATTCCCGGAGCTTGTACCTGCTCGCCTTGTATGCATCGTGTCATCAGTTTGCTTTGCTGACATTGAATGCTGCAGTACGGGCTGTCAACATGGCACAGATTTCTCTGTTCATCCAGATTTGTTGGTTTGGGTATATCCAGATTATTTCTGTGGGTACAACATCATCAATTTTTTTTAAATACTTGTGACTGATGTGTAGTGGATGAATAGTGGGTAAATAAATCCTTGAACATATTCCTATCAGTATTCTCAAAACAGTCCAGGAGCATTGAATCCCCTCACTCCGTCCAGTGTCTCTCTGTTGGATATTTAATTTTATAGATAATGTATGGTCATTAAACAAATTAATTATACATTTCCATATGTCTAAAGTTTGAATGTACAGACTAAGCTACAGACAGTGAAGTTACAGCCTTGTTTGCTGCCAAGTGTCTGAAGTCATCCTAGTCATTCGGTGGTGCTGTCTACAAATATCTGTCTCACTGCTACTGCCAAGGCTCTTCTTGCTCGTTGCCCAAAAAAATGATCTCTTTAGTCATTCAAATCGATCAACATGCTTAGACTTGGGAATCTCAGGCTGGAATTTTGAAAGTTGAATGATGAGATGGAGTTATGTTGGAATGACACAGGGCCGCTAGCGAAGCCAAGGGAGGAGGAATATTGAGACAGGGTCAAGGAAATGTGGATTTCGGAGGAGGAATGGAGGAGGAATAAGAGGAAGAAGAGGTTGTAGAGAATGAGGAAAGCAGAGGTTGAATCTAAGTTTGATGAAGATGGTGAGAAAATGGGAGATGGTGTGTCAAAGAAGACTGGGGTCAAGTTCAAACAGAGTAAAACATCAGCTAGACCGAGCTCTGGAGGTCAAATGGAAGTGAATGAGGGAGATTTAACCTGTTGCGACGAGCAATCCCGTAAGCTCATTACCATAATGCAACATTAACTATTCATGAAAATCCCAAATGAAATGAAATAAATATATTGGCTCTCAAGCTTAGCCTTTTGTTAACAACACTGTCATCTCAGATTTTCAAAATATGCTTTTCAACCATAGCAAAACAAGCATTTGTGTAAGAGTATTGATAGCTAGCATAGTATTAAGCCTAGCATTCAGCAGGCAACATTTTCACAAAAACAAGAAAAGCATTCAAATAAAATAATTTACCTTTGAAGAACTTCGGATGTTTTCAATGAGGAGACTCTCAGTTAGATAGCAAATGTTCCGTTTTCCAAAAATATTATTTGTGTAGGAGAAATCGCTCCGTTTTGTTCATCACGTTTGGCTGAGAAAAAAACCCAAAAATTCAGTCACCAAAACGCCTAACATTTTTCCAAATTAACTCCATAATATCCACAGAAACATGGCAAACGTTGTTTAGAATCAATCCTCAAGGTGTTTTTCACATATTTATTCGATGATAAGTCATTAATGGAAGTTTTGTTTCTCCTCTGAATCACATGGGAAAATACATGCAGCTGGAGATTACGCACCAATTTCGACGGAGGACACCAGGCGGACACCTGGTAAATGTAGTCTCTTATGGTCAAATCTTCCAATGATATGCCTACAAATACGTCACAATGCTGCAGACACCTTGGGGAAACGACAGAAAGTGTAGGCTCGTTCCTGGCGCATTCACAGCCATATAAGGAGACATTGGAACACAGCGCCTCAAAAATCTGGCTCACTTCCTGTTTGAAGTTTCATCTTGGTTTCGCCTGTAGCATTAGTTCTGTGGCACTCACAGACAATATCTTTGCAGTTTTGTAAACGTCAGAGTGTTTTCTTTCCAAAGCTGTCAATTATATGCATAGTCGAGCATCTTTTCGTGACAAAATATCTTGTTTAAAATGGGAACGTTTTTTTATCCATAAATTAAAAGAGCGCCCCCTATATCCAAGAAGTTAAGTGAGGTGGAAGGTGTGGTGAAGAGCTCAGAGCCCAAGCCTTGCTTCGATGGGCATGGTTATGATAAAGAGGACTTTGGCCCAGTGGGAGTGAGATTCTTTGAGAAAGTTGATCCAGGCCTATTGGCTGATCCATATAGAGACGTGTTAATTGTTTAGCAACAAAACTGATGCATGCGCAACTGGGGAAAAACAGAAGGGGTTGTCTTAGATTGTATACAACATGAAAACTATATTTAGTCTCTAATGTGTTTTGTAAACATAAATACATTTGCGCAATGAGCACTTGTTGTCTCTCAAATATCTAATTACAGTTGTTGGTTAGCTTGTGAATTTGAGCCATATTAACATGTCATGAAATCAGTCAAAACACCTCAAAACAAGACATGGTACACTACATGACCAATAGTATGAGGACACCTGCTCTTCGAACATCCCATTCCAAAATTGCTGCGGGGTCTTGCTTCCATTCAGCCACGAGCATTTTTTTTATTTATTTTTTTATTTTACCTTTATTTTACTAGGCAAGTCCAAACGCTCTAACCACTAGGCAACTCTGCCGCCCCTCATTAGTGAGGTTGGTCACTGATGTTGGAAAATTAGGCCTGGCTCGCAGTCTGTGTTCCAATTCATCCCAAAGGTGTTCGATGGGGTATACTGTAGCATTAAGATTTCCCTTCACTGGAACCATGAAAACAGCCCCAGACCATTATTCCTGCTCCACCAAACCTTACAGTTGGCACTATGCATTCGGGCAGGTAGCATTCTCCTGGCGTCCGCCAGTCCATTGGACTGCCAGGTTGTGAAGTATGATTTGGGACGGCTGGTAGCCTAGTTTTTAGAGCGTTGGGCCAGTAACCGAAAGGTTGCTGGAACGAATCCCAGAGCTGACAAGGTAAAAAATCTGTCCTTCTGAAGGCAGTTAACCCACTGTTCCCCGGTAGCCGTTATTGTAAATAATAATTTGCTCTTAACTGACTTGCCTCGTTAAATAGAGGTTAAATAATAAAATACAAATGATTCATCACTCCAGAGATATGCATTTCCACTGCTCTGGGGTCCAATGGCAGCGAGTTTTACACCACTCAAGCTGACGGCTTGTCATTGCGCATGGTGATCTAAGGCTTGTGTGCGGCTGCTCAGCCATGGAAACCCATTTCATGAAGCTATTGTGCATTTCATAAACAGTCATTGTGCTGACGTTGCTTCCAGAGGCAGTTTGGAACTCAGTTGAGTGTTGCAACCGAGGACAGACGACTTTTACACACTACACACTTCAGCACTCGGCGGGCTCGTTCAGTGGGTTTGTGTGGCATACCACTTTGCAAGTGAACCATTGTTGCTCCTAGACGTTTCCACTTCACAATAACAGCACTTACAGGTGACCGGCAGCTCTAGCAGGGCAGAAATTTGACTAACTAACTTGTTGGAAAGGTGGCATCACAGGACGGTGCCACGTTGAAGGTAACTGAGCTCTTCAGTATGGCCATTCTACTGCCAATGTTTGTCTATGATAATTGTATGTACTGTACACAGCTGTATACACCTGTCAGCAATGGGTGTGGCTGAATAGCTGAATCCAATTTGAAGGGGTGTCCACATACCTTTGTGTATATAACGTATTTCAATATCTTACATTGTCAATTGATTTCCCTTTCCTACCCCCTACTCCAGGTTTGGATGAATCAGACCCTCAAGACTGCCATTGGCAAGTCCTTTGTCGGTTACCAGGAACGGTGGAGGACAACCTGAAGGTAATTTTCTTTGCATACAACATCAGCATCCAGGCTTCCACTGCTGTATGGGCAGGAGCCGAAGCTGAGGTAAACAATGCAATTGTACATGAAATTATTGCATATACTGTAGTCTTTAAAAATTGTGATTGACTTAGAGTTGTTGTTTGTCTATTGCTATTTTTGTATAATGTACTTTCAGATCACTGAATCCCGCCTGATGTGGTGGAAGATCAGATGCCTCACAAGTCCTCAACTGGCAGCTTCATTAAATAGTACCCGCAAAACACCAGTCTCAACGTCAACAGTGAAGAGGCGACTCAGGAATGCTGGTCTTCTAGGCAGGGTTGCGAAGAAAAATCCATAGCTCAGACTGGCCAATAAAAATAAAATATTAAATTGGGCAAAAGAACACAGATACTGGACAGAGGAACTCTGCCTAGAAGGCCAGCATCCCGGAGTCGCCTCTTCACATGTTGACGTTGAGACTGGTGTTTTGCGAGTACTATTTAATGAAGCTGCCAGTTGAGGACTTGTGAGGCATCTGTTTCTCAAACTAGACACTCTAATGTACTTTCCCTCTTGCTCAGTTGTACACCGGGCCTCCCACTCCTATTTTATATTCTGGTTAGTGCCAGTTTGCACTGTTCTGTGAAGGGAGTAGTACACAACATTGTACGAGATCTTCAGTTTCTTGGTAATTTCTCACTTGGAATAGCCTTCATTTCTCAGGACAAGAATAGACTGATGAGTTTCAGAAGAAAGTTCTTTGTTTCTGGCCATTTTGAGGCTGTAATCGAACCCACAAATGCTGATGCTCCAGATACTCAATTAGTCTAAAGAAGTCCAGTTTCATTGCTTCTTTAATCAGTTTTCAGCTGTGTTAACATAATTGCAAAAGGGTTTTCTAATGATCAATTCATCTTGTAAAATGATAAACTTGGATTAGCTAACACAATGTGCCATTGGAACACAGGAGTGACGGTTGCTGATAATTAGCCTCTTTATGCCTATATAGATATAACATAAAACATCTGCCGTTTCTAGCTACAATTGTCATTTATAACATTAACAATGTCTACACTCTATTTCTGATAAATTTGACGTTATTCTAATGGACACAAAATTTGCTTTTCATTCAAAAACAAGGACATTTTTACGTGACCCCAAACTTCTGAACGGTAGTGTGTTTTTCAGCACTTTTTCATGAACATCACCGAAAAATCTTTTTTTTGGCCCTGTCCGGCATGCCGCTAGTTCGGCATGACGGAGACACCGTTTCTGGGTCACGAATTTGAAACAGATTTTTCAGCACTTTTTCATGAACATGGCCCTACATTTTTTAAAGCCCTATCCGCCTTGCCGCTTATTCGGGATGACGTGAGACACTGTTTCTGGGACACGAATTTGAAACTTATTTTTCAGCAATTTTTCATGAACATGGCTGAAAATATTTGTTCAGGCCCTGTCCGGTATGCAACTAGTTTGGCATGATAGGAGACACCGTTTCGAATTTGAAAGAAATTTTCCAGCACTTTTTCATGGCCATGGCCCAATCGCTTTGTTTAACCCTCCGATGCCCTCGGGTCATTTTGACCCAACCTGACACTGTTGGCCTTGGGTCATTTTGACCCCACACAGTGTTGACCCTCCCGCTGTCCTTGGGTCATTTTGACCCAACACTGTGACCTGGCACTGTGTTGATTAACGAAAATATGTGCTGAAAAATATTTTTCCAATTCAGATTCAGAACAGGTGAGACACTAGAAGCAAACAAAAATATTTTTGACAATGTTCATGAAAAAGTGCTGAAAAATATGTTGCAAATTCATGACCTAGAAAAGGTTTCTCCCGTCATGTCGGAGCTGAATATCCATGTCGTCATTCAGCCACGATTCTGTGAAGCATAGGATATTACAGTTTTTGATGTCCCCGTTGGTAGGATATTCGTGATCGTACCTCGTTTAGTTTATTGTCCAATGATTGCACGTTGGCGAGTAATATTGACGGTAATGGTAGCTTTCCTAGTTGTCTTCTGCGGGTCCGGACGAGGCATCCGGCTCTTCGTCCTCTGCGTCGCTTCCTTTTGCGAATAATTGGGACGTCTGCCCTGTGGGGTGCTTGGAGAATATCGTTCTTCAACAACAACAAGCAGGGCTCACACGATGTTCATGGAAAAGTGGTGAAAAAAATGTTTCAAATTTGTGACCCAGAAACGGTGTCTCACGTCACCCTAATTTAGCGGCAAGCTGGAAAGGGCCTAAAAAAAAAAAAAATTCAATGTTCATGAAAAGTGGTGAAAAATATGTTTCAAATTCGTGACCCAGAAACGGTGTCTCACGTCATCCCGAATTAACGGTAAGCCGTATAGGTCTTAAAAAATGTTTGGCCATGGCCATGAAAAAGTGCTGACAAATATGTTTCAACTTCGTGACCCAGAGACGGTATCTCACGTCATCCCGATCTAGCGGCAAGTCGGATAGAAGAGATTGGGCCATGTTCATGAAAAAGTGGTGAAAAATATGTTTCGAATTCGTGATCCAGAAACGGTGTCTCCCATCATGCCGAATTAGCGGTAAGCCGGATAGGGCTTAACCCTCCCGCTGTCCTTGGGTCATTTTGACCCAACCCGACACTGTGTTGTCCTGGGGTCATTTTGACCACACAGTGTTGACTCTCCCGCTGTCCTTGGGTCACACAGTGGCCTTTTGGCTATTTCAGTTCCATGTCATGTTAGCACCCCCTAGCGGTGACAATTGAAACAACATGATTCAGAAACAACACATTCTCTGAGTTGTGGACTGTGTGCATTTTGGGTATGGATTCAACATTCCCTGGGTTGTGAAGACGACCATGGATACTTCTTAGAAATTGTAACCGCAAAAGGAAAGACATACAAGTTAACGCTTGATAAGTCTGGGTTTGAGCTTGAGACCGGTATACACTTCACCACCATGAGAGGTTTGCTGCACGACATGAGCACGGTTGAAAAGGTGAACTTTGTGACAAGAGCCTTTCCTACGATGCAAGAGCTCTGCAGGAGCAAGATTGAGAAGGATGGAGCAGGAGGAGACGATGGGAGATGGAAATTCATCCAGCCGTGTCTGTTTTATCCAACCAGGGCTCATTCAACCAACCGTGGCTAGTTTATCCTTTCTAGCGCAGGCATTCCACTAGCGACTCACCTCAACAACATCCAGTGAAATTGCAGAGAGCGAAATTCAAACTACAGAAATATAAATATTTAACATTCATGAAAATAAATGTGTAATACATCAAAATAAAGCTTAACTTAAGTAATTCTGTGTGATTAGCTAGTTAGTAAATAATTAATGAAGCCAATTTGTAGATCGCTGATTCATCATTTATGCTAGGGTTCGTGCAGATATTCAAGAGCTTTGCAACATTCAGAATGAGACTGATGAGGTAATAAGAATGAATGATTTGACCTGTGACTGATATAAGAGATATGTATATCTTAGAGTTTAGAAGGGAGATAGTAGCTCGTTAAATAACTTTTCCCGTGGTGTCCCAGATTACTACTTACAGTGCCTTGTGAAAGTATTCGGCCCCCTTGAACTTTGTTACCTTTTGCCACATTTCAGGCTTCAAACATAAAGATATAAAACTGTATTTGTTTGTGAAGAATCAACAACAAGTGGGACACAATCATGAAGTGGAACGACATTTATTGGATATTTCAAACTTTTTTAACAAATCAAAAACTGAAAAATTGGGCGTGCAAAATGATTCTGCCCCTTTACTTTCAGTGCAGCAAACTCTCTCCAGAAGTTCAGTGAGGATCTCTGAATGATCCAATGTTGACCTAAATGACTAATGATGATAAATACAATCCACCTGTGTGTAATCAAGTCTCCGTATAAATGCACCTGCACTGTGATAGTCTCAGAGGTCCGTTAAAAGCGCAGAGAGAATCATGAAGAACAAGGAAAACACCAGGCAGGTCCGAGATACTGTTGTGAAGAAGTTTAAAGCCGGATTTGGATACAAAAAGATTTCCCAAGCTTTAAACATCCCAAGGAGCACTGTGCAAGCGATAATATTGAAATGGAAGGAGTATCAGACCACTGTAAATCTACCAAGACCTGGCCATCCCTCTAACCTTTCAGCTCATACAAGGAGAAGACTGATCAGAGATGCAGCCAAGAGGCCCATGATCACTCTGGATGAACTGCAGAGATCTACAGCTGAGGTGGGAGACTCTGTCCATAGGACAACAATCAGTCGTATATTGCACAAATCTGGCCTTTATGAAAGAGTGGCAAGAAGAAAGCCATTTCTTAAAGATATCCATAAAAAGTGTTGTTTAAAGTTTGCAACAAGCCACCTGGGAGACACACCAAACATGTGGAAGAAGGTGCTCTGGTCAGATGAAACCAAAATTGAATTTTTTGGCAACAATGCAAAACGTTATGTTTGGCGGAAAAGCAACACAGCTCATCACCCTGAACACATCATCCCCACTGTCAAACATGGTGGTGGCAGCATCATGGTTTGGGCCTGCTTTTCTTCATCAGGGACAGGGAAGATGGTTAAAATTGATGGGAAGATGGATGGAGCCAAATACAGGACCATTCTGGAAGAAAACCTGATGGAGTCTGCAAAAGACCTGAGACTGGGATGGAGATTTGTCTTCCAACAAGACAATGATCCAAAACATAAAGCAAAATCTACAATGGAATGGTTCAAAAATAAACATATCCAGGTGTTAGAATGGCCAAGTCAAAGTCCAGACCTGAATCCAATGAGAATCTGTGGAAAGAACTGAAAACTGCTGTTCACAAAATGCTCTCCATCCAACTGAGCTCAAGCTGTTTTGTAGGGAGGAATGGGAAAAAATTTCAGTCTCTCAATGTGCAGAACTGATAGAGACATACCCCAAGCGACTTACAGCTGTAATCGCAGCAAAAGGTGGCGCTACAAAGTATTAACTTAAGGTGGCTGAATAATTTTGCACGCCCAATTTTTCAGTTTTTGATTTGTTAAAAAAGTTTGAAATATCCAATAAATGTCATTCCACTTCATGATTGTGTCCCACTTGTTGTTGTTCTTCACAAAAAAATACAGTTTTATATCTTTATGTTTGAAGCCTGAAATGTGGCAAAAGGTCGCAAAGTTCAAGGGGGCCGAATACTTTCGCAAGGCACTGTAATTAATAGTTATATGATTCAATGAATTGCGTAATAATAATTGAACGTGGTATGTAATTAACACATTAATGATAGTAATGAGGACAGAACAATGCTTGCTTTTCTCCGTCTGCTCCACTACAGATGGAGACGACTTCCTTGGCAGGTATGTTCCCGGTAGTACAGGCCAATATAATAGACAAGCCTGCTGGCCTTACTGGGTGGATAGGAACTGATGGGTTCTTAGATATGAAATATACTTATTCATGTCACTGGGGGAGAAGGGGGAATGTATAATGTTTACATTCTGTCAGAATATGTTTTTGTTAGCCACCAGGGATCCTATGGGAGGAGAAGAGACATAGTCTGGTACAGTCAACATGACAACCGTGAGTTAGGGAGGAGTGAGCAATTTGGGGTCAGGTTAGATGAAGTGAGGAAGAACATATATCATTCATCTTCTTGGTAGCAACAGAAATGTATTGGCTGTTCAGATGAGTAAAGAGGGGCTCAGCATAAGGGAAAGGGTTAAATACCAGTACTTGTGTGAATATGTTCCTTGTCTTATGCAGCTGTGGTGTGAGCTTTATTAAGCGTCCGTGAGTTTTATTAGGTTAATTTAGAACCTAACAGAACATTAATCCGAGCTGTTTAGGAGGGATATCACACCTGGCACAAATTATTATATTATTATGTATTTCCTGCAGGGGGTGCTCTATTTGCACCCAGAGGGGAGTAGTTCAACGTCCGGGTACAGGGGGTGGCTTGGGCCTAAAATGATTGTGTGAGCCTTGCTGAGGGCCCTTATCTTCAAGATCTCATCCAAGCCTGTCTGTTTGACTAAGTAGTGATTTTAGATTTTTTTATTGGTAGGGAAGATTTTACAGGTCTTATTAGGCACTACCTGACTCAAAAGAGGTTTACATAGTTTGTCCTCAAATACCTCCCATATAGTACAGTCAAAACACCCCTGGAGACCATATGCCTCCCACATAGTACAGTCAAAACACCCTGGAGACCAAATACCTCAAAACACCCCCCATATACCTCCCACATAGTACAGTCAAAACACCCCCCTGCCTCCCACATAGAGACCAGATACCTCCCATATAGTACAGTCAAAACACCCCTGGAGACCAAATACCTCCCACATAGTAGTCAAAACACCCCTGGAGACCAAATACCTCCCACATAGTAGTCAAAACACCCCTGAGAGACCAAATACCAAATCCCACATAGTACAGTCAAAACACCCCTGGAGACCAAAAATACCTCCAACATAGTAGTCAAAACACCCTTGGAGACAAGTGATACTGTTGTTCCAGATCTCCAGGAGCCGACAGTTTTAATCTGTGGGTTTCTCCCTTTCTGGCCTGAGGTCGTTTTATCTGTGGGTTTCTCCCTCTCCAGGAGCCGACAGTAGGTTGGCCTGAGGTAGTTTTATCTGTGGGTTTCTCCCTCTCTAGGAGCCGACAGTAGGTTGGCCTGAGGTAGACCACATTGTGGTCTGATGTCCCCAGGAAGGTCTGCCAGAGAAAGCATTAGGTATTGTCCCAAAGCACAAATCAAGTCTTATTTTTCCCAGTATGGCATTTCACATACCGGTGGTGCGTGAGCAGGACTTTGAGCAAAGTGCAGTTGTTAAAATCTCCTAAAATACATTTGGTTGTTGGGTGAGATGGATTCCAGTTTCTGTGACAGATTATACATATATTAGCGTTTGGTTGAATGTACACAACGGTAACAAACAGTTACCAATAGTTACCAACAAACCGTTGGGGGAATTTACAGGGCTGGTAGTAGGGTTGCAGTGACACAGAAACCGGTTCAATGTTGGGGGTACAAAGTCTCTCTCTCACCATGATCGATTTACACCACTGGTCCCGTTTTCCACTTAGTCCGTTTGTACCGGGTATGAACACGATCAACAAGATCAATCCAACAACCTACCACTGTGAAGCTATCGTTGACAGACGGTTTACAAACAAAGTGTAAAAAGTAAAAACATAAAAGATCGCCTTTTAAAATGATAACCTTGGATTAGCTAACACAACGTGCCATTGGAACACGGGAATGATGGTTGCTGATAATGGGCCTCTGTACACCTATGTAGATATTCCATAAAACAAATCAGCCGTTTACAGCTACAATAGTCATTTACAACATTAACAATATTTGATCATTAGAAAACGCTTTTGCAATTACGTTAGCACAGCTGAAAACTGTTGTCCTAATTAAAGAAGCAATAAAACTGTCCTTCTCTTGACTAGTTGAGTACTTGGAGCATCTGCATTTTTGGGTTCGATTACAGCCTCAAAATGGCCAGCAACAAAGTCCTTTCTTCTGAAACTCATCAGTCTATTCTTGTTCTGAGAAATGCGAGAAATTGCCAAGAATCTGAAGATCATGTACAGCGTTGTGTACTACTCCCTTCACAGGACAGCACAAACGGGCACTAACCAAAATAGAGAGAGGAGTGGGAGGCCCCGGTGCACAACTGAGTAAGAGGACAAGTTCATTAGAGAGTGTCTAGTTTGAGAAACAGACGCATCACAAGTCCTCAACTGGCAGCCTCATTAAATAGTACCCGCAAAACACCAGTCTCAATGTCAACAGTGAAGAGGTGACTCTGGGATGATGGCCTTCTAAGCAGAGTTGAAAAGAAAAAGCCATATCGCAGACTATCCAATAAAAATAAAAGATTAAGATGTCCCAAAGAACACAGACACTAGACAGGAAAAAAGGTGTTATGGACAGACAAATCTAAGTTTGAGGTATTCGGATCACAAAGAAGAACATTCATGAGATGCAGAAAATATGAAATGATGCTGGAGGAGTGCTTGACGCCCCAAAGTCTACTTGGACTGAAACGGAGATGATGACGTGGGAGGTGGCAGCGTGGTAAACACAGCTTGTCCCATGAATTAATCACAAAATTGAGGATTCGCTGACAACTATGAAACAAACATTCTGGATAATATGGAGAAACTGGAACTATTTATTGATCAGCATTTTGATATGCTCGGAAAAAAACGGATACATCGAAGCGAACAAGAGAAGACCTTTCCTCGAGTTCTGCTTGCGAAACGGGAGGAAAGCCCCCCGTCTAAAATTCAAAATTTAACATTAGAGGGGACGTTTTTATAACTATGTCTCCAGCAGACAGCGCATTGCTTACAAGCATGAGCGAGCAGTTACATTTTTTTAATCTATTGCCTGGACTTCTGGGGGAGGTTGAGGCCTTAAAAACAGTAATGGATTACAGTAATAAAATGATGGAAGAAATACGAGTGGCAAATAAATTATTGAAAACTACCGTGGACTCCCTAAAAGACACTACAGCGCCTACGGTAGGTATGATAATAAAACAATGAAAGCCGAATTATTTGATCTAAAGTGCAGAAGTATGAGAAACAATATTGTAATAATGGGAATAACGGAGGATGAAGACGAAAACTTTCAGTCCATGGAGGAACAAGTTAAGGTGTTCATGAAACGTAATCTCAAAATGACAAGACGAACAGGTGGAAACAATTGATTTTCAAAGAGCTCACCGTTTTGGTGGCAGAGTAGAGGGAAGGCACCGTCTGATCATAGCTATGCTAACCCCACTACAAAATGAAAATTGGCTTGTTTTACAACAGGGTAGGGATTTGAAAAACACCCCATTCTATATTAATGAACAATTTCCTCATGAAATAGTGGAGAGACGTCATGCCCTGTACCCCACTTTCACAGGGCTCCGAGCATAGAAGCATAATGTTCGTGTCTAGCGGTGGATAAATTATATGGAAACAATTAAATGTTTAAGGACTCAATGATTACAACGTGGCCGTGAGTCATCTATCTCCTGTTGAAGTAGTCCCCGATACATATTTTCACCGCATTACACAGTACAAATATGGATCATTTTAAAAAATAAAATAAAAAATATTTGTGCATTAAGGTACCGACTATGTGTACTTAAAATAAGGTTGCATTTATGGTAATGCAGAATGGGTATGATGAATTTATCATTTTTCTATTTAGGCTATATGGAATTTGGGACTATATAGACGTAATATCAGGCTTTGATTTAGGGGAAGGTGAGAATGGGTAAGGCTGAACTTTTTTGTTTACTTTATGAATTTTTATGTATTTAATTTGAAGATTGTACATTATAAATACCAAGGTAGTTTTAAAAATATTTAAAAAAAATTGTTGAACAGGGCAGGCTGGGCTGACATGCTTATAGCCTTGCTAGGTCTTTCAAATATGAGCATGCATGTATAAGATTGTACTGCTATTATTTATATTATATCCAAACTATGCAATAACTTTTTAGGGAATAAGCAGTCAGCTGCTATTCTGTCTATAATGGAGTGGCCAGCAGAGTCACCGGATCTTAACCTTATTGAGCTGTTGAAGGAGCATCTTGACCATATGGTACGTAAAGAAGTGCCCATCAAGCCAATCCAATTTGTGGGAGGTGCGTCAGGAAGCATGGGGTGAAATCTCTTCAGATTACCTCAACAAATTGACAACTAGAATGCCAAAGGTCTGCAAGGCTGTAATTGCTGCAAATGGAGGATTCTTTGACGAAAGCAAAGTTTGAAGGACACAATCATTATTTCTAACCTTGTCAACATCTCGTCTCTATTTCCTATTCATTTTGCAACTCATTTCATGATTGTTTTCATGAAAAACAAGGACATTTCTAAGTGACCCCAAACTTTTGAACGGTAGTGTACTTGCGGATTGGGTGTTCCCACTGTGATCAGATCTGTGGTCTGTCACAATCCTCCGTGTGGGTGTCCACCTGTGAAGTGTTGGAGGAAGCCAGCCAGGTCCTCTGTTTCTGTGACGAGACAGCAGTCATCATTGGGGCTCGGCAGTAGGAGACGCCATCAGCCACAGAGAAGTGGAAATACCCTTGAAGGGCTGCTCTTTAGATGTCGCTCTTTTGGTCTCTGTGACAGCTTTGTGTCAAAAGATCAAGATGGGACAATGACGAACTTTGCTACTGGTAGGCACATCTCAGGGCTCTTCATGTATCGGTCTAGTTTAAAGGTCTGGTTTAGCAAGGTACAAGGGGTGGTGAAGTTCTCCTTGTTTCTTCCTCAAATTGATTTGAAATGTAAAATAATATATATATTTTTAAACATAAAATAATGAAAATAGTGGAGTTGTTGGGTAGAGGATACAAACCTGGTTTTGGTTTAAAGGGAAGGGTGGGGGATAGGATACCCTAAACCGGGTTTGTAAGGGGACTTGGTTTGAGGAAAGAGGTAAATAACTTGATTAAAAATAGAAAGTCGGTGATGGTAAACTGGTTTGGATACTGGGAGGGAAGCAGTGGTTAGTGATTTTTGAATGTGTGACGAATGGTCGCAGTTATTGCTTAAGTTGTTTTCACTGTGTGAAAAAAAAAATCTACTTACAATGAAGTAAAACTGCCATTTAGGTTGTTAAAATGTCAGCTTCTACTGTGGTGCCTGCCTATCAGAGGGAGTAAGAGTGGATAATATCACAATAAAATGCATCAGATATCCACTCTAAGATGGTCTTAAAAGTGATAAATATGCCCAATAGTTAAGCACAGAGGGGAGTGCTGAATAAAAATCTAGGTGGGTCAGCTTGTTCCTCCCGAATCATGGGTTTCAGAGGGTAAACCTGCACCCCAGAACAGCCATCCTCTCCTCTACTGTTCTCAGTCCTGAAAGTTAATGTAGTGCGTTTGTGTACTTGGGGTGTCTATATGCTATCTTGATTGCAAGGTTTTAAAATGGTCTGAAGTTCTGACATGATACCTCCCCAAGTTCATACTCAGAGCGGCCAGATGTAGCTCTGATTGCTGTCGTGGCTCCACCTTTTCTTCTGCAAAGTACCCTCAGGTGGTTCAGGCGCTTCCCTCCCTCCTCCTGGAGCTCTGTGTGGGCACTCTAGATCACTCCACAGTTGGCACACTGTGCGTCATGTTTCTCCTCAGTGCAGGTTTTGTGGTAGTGTCCCCCTCCACACCAGGTGTCTTCTGTGCAATGTTGTACGGTTTGGTTAAAATGCTGACATTTAAAACACTTTAAAATGTACAGGAGTGTGGGCTTTCTTGATTCTGTCGTGTAAGTTGTCCATATAAAAACCCTCCCGAAGAAGTCTGGGGGCATCCTTAGGGCATGTGAGGGTAAAATAAAAAGAAAGGAGCGGACTGCAGCCCCTTATATGGGAAGTGGAGTGGCAGTTTCTCCTGTCTAGATGTGTGATTGTATCTTCCTAGATTGACCCCACCCTCAGCCATTACCATAGTGAGACAGGAGTAACATAAATAAAACCTTGGCGTAACCCCTTGACTGTAATAGAGTTGAACACAAACTGTAATTGTAGATGTTTTACATTTACATTTTTGAAATGTGAGAATAAAATGACATTCAGGTAAGAGATGAACATAAGTTTAATCAATATTAAATATGCCCGATTCTTCTTTAAACGCATACAGATAAAAAAAAGTCAAAGCAATACAAAAATGGATGAGCTTTTTTCCCCCCATATTTCATCCAGTCTTTCAGTTTACACTTTAGAGTTTGACTTATTTGGGAACAATGTACATAATATCCACTTCTCCATACTTTGCAGTGCATCAACTCTCAACTCATGCCCCGCCCCCCCATCTCTAGAACCCACACTTAAACCCATTTATATAATATACTTACAAGGCTAGAACAATCTGTATCATTAGGCTTAAAGTTGGTGAGCAAAAGTACTTCAGACAAATGAACAGAACACAATGAAAGAGCTCAATAATGGGGACTTTCTTGAACTTTGTGGCTCCTAACTAGCTTTACCATCAATAGTGCCTTGCATGATGTATTTCTCAATTTCTGGGTCAAAACCATTGCCACAAGTCAACCAGTACAAACTACAACTAGGAGACGGAGTTGGTGATTGAAATAGAATAAGGCCTACCGTTAAGTCAATCTCTTTCTGACCCCTGTTGATGTGCAACCAATCTCGGCACAGTGGACGTTATTAAGTGTTAAGGTAATGTCAGGCATCTTTGAATGGAAAGGAGACTTGAAAACCCATCAGAAACAATGGTATGAGACAATGGTATGATTCATTGAAAAAGTAATTCAAAAGAAGAACAATTCACACAGAATGATCAGCTCCCGAGTTTGATTCCAGCCTGTATCACAACCGGCCCTGATTGGGAGTCCCATAGGGCGGCGCACAATTGGCGGTGTCCGGGTTACGGTTCGGCCGTAACTGACTTGCCTAGTTAAATAAATATTTGTTTTTCTTTAAATAAACAAACCCTGGTGGCTGACTTTGACTTCAAGTGAAACACAAAGCATGCAGATGCAATGTGGAGGAACATCTGACTGGACAATACCAAATAATGGCAACAAGATAAACAACTAAGAGATCATACAGTAAGAGTTAAAGAAAAACACACCTTCAGAGCTCAGTCTGAGTTCAGTTAGTAACTGATTACTCTCAACAAAGAGACATGGATGACTAGAGAGCTAGACGTGATCATCTCAGTTTATTAGCGATAGCAGACAGTCCTATTTGAGGATGAAAAAAAAAACGTAATCAATCCATCAATTAGGACAGAAAGATCAAATGCTCGAGAGAGGTCACAGTAAAACTCATCTTAAAGGGGAATGTGCAGTTGAATCATCCCTTTTCGGACTTCTGAATGAATGAAATATTCCCATTGATTCTTGAGACATTTCCAAGTTAAATTCTTCATGACTTCAGTTCAACTGTCATAACCCATCAGAACTTCAAATATAAGCTTGTTTCACTCCAATGTTGGTAAACAAAGTAAATGTAAACAAGTACTATATATGGTTAAAACTAGAATTGTAATCATGGATGGTCAGTCCTTGCATCCATAGCTCTGTCAATGAATTTGAGAGTGGTTACCTTTCTCCAGCCCTATCCCTCAGCTTTTTACTGAAACAGGGGTGGGGATTTCAATTTGTTATTGTTTCAACTGATGATTCCCTCTAAGTTATTAGCCGGCAGTTCGTATGTATGAAATAGGATTAGCATCTCCAGTCTATGGACAAACTCAACACACACAGGAGTGATCAATAGATGACAATGCCCAGTCTCCTTCAGAACAGACATGGGGGTGTCCCAATACGCCTTACTGGATTCCTTTCCTTGTCCCCTGTCCTCCATAGCCACTGATAGGGAAAGATGGGTAAGTTTCCATCCTTATCATTTTCACCTCTCATGTCCTTTGAGATCAGTGGCCATGAAGGAAAGGAAGCATCTATAAAAGACTAAAGAGACATGTCTCCTGAAGCAGGGAGGCCACTGTTTGGAGATGAAATACACCCAAATATTATACAGAGACAAAAATGATCCTACACTACAAGAAAGGGTGAATAATAAATATGAATTAAATGCTTTTAGACACAATCTCGCTTTTTTCAGCATTCCATTTTGAGATACCGAACTTTTCCATGTACATGTCATATCCCTCTTCCAACTCTATACCCCTTCTAACCCCTTGCTCTTCATCATCCTTCGCTCAGTAGAACAGTGTACAATCACAAATGAATCCCTAGCCCCTCCCCCGTTTGCACTTGTGGCGATCTGAAAGGACTGCTTAGATAATATCAATATGATAATAGCTCCACCATGGCCTAGGACAGGCTATACTAGAAATTCTGCAATATTGCTTATGTCTTAAATCCAACCCTCTCAGACCTCCAGAAGTATGTAGCTGGTAGGAGCTAGGGGTTGATGTGGATTTGGGCGTAGCTCTTGCAATAGAAGCGTTGCCACTTGAGTAACTGATTGTGTTCAGATGAGTGTGTTTTAGTGTTACTCCGTGGTGGTCTATGAGGGCTTCTGGAGTATAAAGGCATGGTGCTGTAGTGTAGTGTGTCACTATGTTTGGACTCCGTTTGACCAATGACTTCTCTCATTGGACAAAACCCCAACCCTGTATGGACTTCAGTTGTGTTAAATTTGAACTCAGGTTAAGGAGTGTCTCACTCAGAGAAGCACAGCCATAACAATGACATGACAGGGCAGACTAGGGTTAGATGATGTTTGGGCAGGAAAGATGGCCATTAAATACAAGAAAGTCCTAGAGTTGTTCTCTAAGAGCGAGAAGACGACAGGTGGTGAACACACTACAGGGTTAACTACCTCCGGGACTCCACAGGCTCCAATGAGGTGTAAGCACACACACACACACACACAGAGACAGGAGTCCCATCTCCAACGGGAGTCCGACAACTCCATCGCCCTCTGGAGATCTAGTCCAGAACAGATAATCTCACCCCCCCCCCTTCCTCTCTTCAAACACACACTCCCCGTCGCCTGTAGTCCCTCCAGGCTTATCTGGTGTAGTAGACTCTGTAGTAGACACTTTTTGACCTCCAAAGAGAGTAAGAGTTGTCGAACTTGAGAAGGTAGACCCCACGGCCAGGGTATTGGTGACTGCCGGCATAGACCTCCTCGTGACAGTCCCGCCGATACACCGGCACTATCTCATCCACCTGCGGCTTCCCTGCCTCTTTCTTAGCCTTCTCCTCCTCACTAGGGGGCTCACCTGGAAATAGAGGGAACGCAGACCATCAGGGGGGCTGGTCAGTAACTACTGGATCACACTACAAGATTATTTTCATCTGGTCTGAGGTGGCTTTCAATGAATAGCTGCCTAGTGTTTTTCTAGCAGTATGAAAGGACCATACACATTAACAATAAGGGGCTATGTTAAAGACATGAAAAAATATTAACTATGACAAACAAGCAGGTATAGGCCCTCTCAATAGAGCTGTATCCCGGGTCTCACGAAAGAACCCCATAACATCCCATTAGAAATCCAGCAGGCATCTTATCTTCCTCTCCTCACCTTCCTCATCCTCGTCTTCGTCGCTGGACTCGCTGACGTGCACACTGACCGAGGCATTGGCGGCATCTGTCCACTCAAAGAAGACTCCGAAGCCGATATCGTAGTGGTCCGTGGCAAACTCCCAGAAGAGGTAGGAGCCCTCCTCGTGGGTGGGCACTCGCACTGTCACTACCTCGCCACGCCCCACCGTGATCACACTGTCCACGTCCTGCCGAATCTTCTCCTTGAAGTCCTTGATCTGGGGTCGCGTCCACATGGAAGGGGCTGCTATGACCGGGGGAGAGTCTGCTGGGGGAAGAGGACAGAATGAGAGGGGCATGTAAATATAACAGTGGCAGATTGTGCACAATGTACATCCATTTCTCTGGTGCAACATTTCAGAAAAACACAGGATACAAACAAATGTATGCTTTTGAGTAGTAAGAGTGACTTTCATTTTTACTAGATCAGGCAGCACTGGCTTTAGGGCTATACAGGAACACTGTCTCCTTGTTCTATGCAGGATAACAAAGTAGGCAGAGATACTCTGCTGTAACCGATGAATGAATTCCATGGTTTGATTACAATCTAGGAATTGGCATCCTCTGTCCTGGCCAGCAACTTCTTAGCCAATCAAAGGGTTAGGGAGGAGTCATTCACATATCCCTTACACCTACCTATTCATCCATTTCTGATCCCCAAAGTCGCATCACCAAGTGTAGAGAGTAAGGCATCACATTACAATTTGGAATGTGTGCACGCTTGTGGATGCTTGCATGTATGTCTACCTGGCCGGTGTGTGTGCGTGCATGCATGCATGTTTGTACCTGGCCTTTGTGTGTGTGTACCTATTGGCCCATTCTCAGTGGCCTCCTCAGCAGGCTCTAAGCGCTCTGGCTCTCTGTCCGTTCCCTCAGAGTGGGAGTCTGACTGGCCATTGAGCAAGGGGACCTTCTCTCTAGCCGGGAGCGCTGCAGCTACAGGCTCACTAGTGGCCTCCAGGGTGGCCTTCACCACCGCATCCTCCTGCTGCTTCTGTAAGGCTGCCTGGAAGGGTGAGGGAGGGGGAACGGAGGGTCAATGACTGAGAGGGCAGCAGAATTAAGACATTTCTGTACAATCTCAAACTTTCCCCTTAATGATCACAAAAAAACATCTTCATAAAAAATTAAAGACAACAGAAGTTGATAAAAACTCTAATTAGGGAAATGTTTTAGTATCAGTGTTTTAAAGACGTCCTCCAGCCATTTCTGAACTTGTCCTGTTGAAAAGCGATATCCCAAGTATAAATGGTGGTAAGTTGAGCCAAAGGGGAACATTGAGCCACCCTTGTTTCTAGGAAACCATACACAAAATTAATCAAATCGCCAAATATTTAGGAAGAGATCATCATTTTCATGGACACTGAAGGAAGAAACTACATGGGAAAAGTGGTAAGCAAGTTGGTGAAAATCGTTTTTTTGGACGAAGTCAAGTTAACTTGTGTTAGAGGTTTCATGATGCTTGTATCTAAACCAAAGTAGATACTTTAAAGATTCTAAGGTTCTATACATCAGTTGGGGTCTCTATTAGGTTCAATATGAGGTCCTAAACATAGCATGAAAGTGCATCCTTGTAGCTGTGTGGGCTAATTCCCTGAGTGTACAAAACATTAAGAACACCTGCTCTTTCCATGACAGTCTGGTGAGCTATGATCCCTTACTCATGTCACTTGTTAAATCCACTTCAAATCAGTGTAGATGAAGGGGATGAGACATGCTAAAGAAGGATTTTCAAGCCTCGAGACAATTGAGTGATGGATTGTGTGTGTGCGCCATTCAACAGCCAATTTTACAGATCTTGAAGAATTTTATAAAAAATTATAAAAGGCAAATGTTTCACAATCCAGGTGTGGAAAGCTCTTAAAGGCTTACCCAAAAAGACGCATAGCTGCAATCGCTGCCAAAAGTGTTTCTACAAAGTATTGACTCAGGGGGTGTGAATACTTATGTAAAATTAGTTATTTGCAAACATTTATTAAAACATGTTTTCACGTCATCATTGTGGGGTATTGTGTTTAGATGGGTGAACAAAATATATAATATTTAAAACACTTGAATTCAGGCTGTAAAACAAAATGTGGAATAAGTCGAGGGGTATGAACACTTCCTGAAGGCACCGTAGGTTGACAATTATTTGAAAATATGTCCGTTAATTCAGTGATTTTGCAAAAGAAAAGCCACACATTTCAATGCATGCCACTGGAACACCTAACATATGTCATACTTTGACTAAAACTATGACTTATTGACATGGGTAAGCTCTGGTCATCGTCTTTCAGCTCAGAAAAGTGGATTCCTACTGGTGTGGACGTTTAAAAAGACAAAAGCGATTGTGATGGTGTTAAATTGTGTTTGGTTTTAAAACGGTAGTGGTAATATTTCATTCAGTACAGAAATTTGTAGGTGGCTTAAAAGAAAACTCCACCAAAAAACAATATTTCGGTATTTGTTTCATTAGTCCATTGTTGATATAGTCCCAACATGTTTTGCATGTCAGCAACTTGATTGATTGCATTTTGTTACTATATCAACAAAGGACTAATGAAACAAATACCAAAAGATAGTTTTGGGGTAGAATGGTTCTTTAACTTAGCCTGTCCTGCAGCTCAACAGACCCCATGACCGTGGTAAGTTGTGCCAAGAGACCACTGTTTTTGGACACGCTATGGTTTTCAAAACACATTTTTACATGAATTCTGATTATTTCTGGGGATAAACATCATCCTGAAATATATCTAGATATCTTTGTTACAAAGAATACTATAATTTTCCTTGGAGTGATGCTGAATGTAAAAATGTAAAAAATAAATTGCCCAACTTACCCCACTCTCCCCTATAGTAATGTGCACACACTTAAGGATAAAAAATAAAATAAAATGTTTTGCTTAAAACAGTGCTTTTTTGACAACAGCAAACTTCAAGAAGTATTGCATTCAAGGAGTTGGTCGGATGTGATGTCATTGTCCTACCCACTTGCTTGAGGAAGATGTGGAGTGATAGAATGTTGTTGTGTGTACCTGTTGTTGTGCCAGCTGGACCTGGTAGAGCTGCTGCATGTACTGTTGGTAGTGTTGTTCCTGTAGCTGGTGTATGAGACCCAGCTGCTGCTCAGGGCTCTCTGGGTACTGCTGGGCAGCATACTGCTGGAACTGCACCGCTGTCTGGGCATTCAGTGCTGCCATGATCTGCTGTCTGCACACAGGGAGGGGGAGGATGGAGGAGAGAGTCAACTCAGCACCCTTCTTTCAACAAACACCGGACTACTGTAGAGAGGTAAGCTGAAGCTAAAGAAACTGATAATCTATCATACACACAGACACAGTACTCACTTCTGCTGCTCCACCCGTAGCCTCTCCTCCTCCAACTGCCTCCTCTCCTCCTCCTCCCTCTTCAGCCTCTCCTCCTCTTCGATCATCTGTCTCTCCTCCTCCTGCCTCTGTCGCTCCCTCTCTTCATCCTCGCGGCGCTGTCGTTCCTCCTCCTCCCTCCTGAGGTAAGATGGAAGGAAAGAGACAAAAACACGACAAACTTGAGTAAACTCCCTAAGTCCTAGGGTAGTTTCCACCATGTTGCTGTCATGGGCAGAAATGTCTGTCCTCCTGGACAACTTACCGTTTCCTCTCCTGCTCAACTTACCGTTTCCTCTCCTGCTCATCCTTCTCTATTTGGTGAGAGGTGACATAGGGTGCAAATAAATTACAGCATTTGTTCAACAGCTTGACAAACTCCACCATAGCCTCCTCCTTCTCCATGTTACCCAGAGCAGCCCACTCTTTCCTAAAGGGGAAAGAGGGATAGTATAGTTTTTTTGTACTGTATATGTTCAATTTCTCACTTTTGTTTATTTTACTTTCTTTGCCAATATAAACATACGTTCCCATGGCAATAAAGCCCCTTTGAATTTAAATTAGAGTGGGAGATAGAGATGGGGGACAATTTTTTCACACTGAGCTGTGAAAAACCTGGATTCCAAACGGTTTCCTCACGTTTCCTGAAACGCAGCAGCAGCACTAGTGCTGGAGCATCAGCTGGAGTTAAAAAGTCACACACACTGGGGTGGGGTGGGGGTGGTTTACCTGCGGTCATTTCCCAGGACGTCAAAGAAGCCCACCTCTGGAGAGGCGTCGAGGTTGTATGGACCCAGTAACACCTGCTTGTGGAGGGCCACCAGACGAAGCTTCTCTTCATAGGTGGGGTGGAAGGCCTTGCCATCCTTATCTGAGGACAAGACAAACCAGCTAATGGGCTAGACTCTACAACACACTATCAAGGCAAATAATATGTTGATCAGTCATTGCTAGACAGGCCTATATTGGAAATGGCACACAGAACATCTTGTTGCTAAGCGTGTTGCTAGCGAATGGTGACTGACATGTCCCTTTTACAGTGTATACAGTCAGCGAAAAAGTTAGCCATGTCGGACCTGTCGTAGAAAAGCCTCAATTTAGACCAGATCGAATGATGAGAGAAAGACATGCTCTCTAAATGTGCACTCCTTATATTGCCAATGCCCTTTGGGAGAAATTAACAATGACTGCAATGCACAGCTTCACTGAAGAATAGGAGAAGTCCAGCTTTAGAACCTGTTTACACAATGTGACTATATTAAAGCAGAAATCCGCAGATTGTGGGTGAACCTATGCCTCCCCACTTCTTGTGTAGTGTTTTCACTTTGAACGAAAACAAGGCAGTTGAGCCCTGAGCCACCTTGGGTTGGACTTTTATGCTAGGTGTGTCTGTGCTAATCCGCATACTCGAATGACCCTACTGCCCCAGAGCTGGAGAGGAAGTGAAAGTCACTTGAAACCTAATACTTCAGCCGCCAGAAACAAAGAGCAGACGGAGCCAACGAGCATCATTCTCTGTTCTTGGATCTGAATCAACTCAACCCCAAAATATAAAAAGCAGCGAGAAAGACTGCTAATGACCAATCCATAAACATGATACACTGGATTAAATTTTAACCGATGGAAGAGTGACTGACATGGCCACCGTTCTCATGGACTGGTAACGTTAGATAAGTGTTGGGTTGCGTTTTTAGCCTGCTAGCTACATTAGCTACTAACCTTAATGTGTTCAATGTTCAAGCTAGCAGCTAACAAGGCTACCTAACATCTGAATTTGGACTGTTTTGTACTCGAAGGAATCTAACGATACGATCATGTAGCGACACTGCATAAACCCCAACAAGATGCTCAATGCCTTTATTTCAACTAGGTAGTCAGCTAGCTGAAGCTAGATATGCAGATTGTTTACATGGTAGTGTCTCTCGTTTGTAGATGATAATGCTAACTAGCTAGGTGGTAAGACAGCAGTTTCTGTCCAGGACCACCCCCCAAAAAATGCTTCTAGCTATACCATTTGGTCAGATATGTTTCCGTACATTGCCAATTACTTTATTTTTTAATTGGCAAGATAAGCAAATGTAGGTACGACATGCCAGCAACAAACGCTGACACGACAATTCCAAGTATAACTGATTAAATTATGAAAGACAAGCATTGTAATGTTGAATTCCATAGGGTGTGGAAGATGTAAAAAAACAAATAAAAAAAAATAAATAACATCGTTGTTTATCAACAATGACAAGCCACTGGTGTTTAACTTGGATGCAAAATTACTGAGGATAACAGTGCTGATATTGCCACTCCTATTTGCCATATCTTCAATCTAAGCCTACTAGAAAGTGTGCGCCCTCAGGCCTGGAGGGAAGCAAAAGTAATTCCGCTACCCAAGAATAGTAAAGCCTCCTTTACTGGCTCAAATAGCCGAACAATCAACCGTTTACCAATCCCTACTAAACTTTTTGGGGGAAAAAACATGACCAGATACAATGCTATTTTACAGTATACAAATTGACAGCAGACTTTCAGCATGCTTGTAGGGAAGGACATTCAACAAGCACAGCAATTACACAAATGACTGATGATTGGCTGAGAAATTCACGATACAAAGATTGTGAGAGCTGTGTTGTTTTTTTCTTTGCGGCTTTTGACATTATTGATCACAGTCTGTTGATGGAAAAAATGTGTGTGTCATGGCTTTAGACCCCCTGCTATGTTGTGGATAAAGCATTACCTGTCTAACAGAAGGGTGTTCTTTAATGGAAGACTTTCCAACATAATCCAGGTAGAATCAGGAATCCCCCAGGGCAGCTGTCTAGGCCCTTACTTTTATCAATTTTACTTATGAAATTTCACTGGCCTTGAGTAAAGCCAGTGTGCCTATGTATGAGGATGACGCAACACTATACACGTCAGCTACTACAGCGAGTGAAATCACTGCAGCAATTAAAGAGCTGCAGTTTCAGAATGGTGGCAAGGAATAAATTCCTAAACATTTCAAAAACTAAAAGCATTGTAGTTGGGACAAATGATTCACTAAAACCTAAACAGCAACTGAATCTTGTAATAAATAAATGTGGAAATTGGGCAAGTTGAGGTGACTAAACTGCTTGGAGTAACCCTGGATTGTAAACGGTCATGGTCAAAACATGTTGATACAACAGTAGCTAAGATGGGGAGGAGTCTTTCCAAAATAAAGCTCTGCCTTCTTAACAACAGTATCAATAAGGCAGATCCTACAGCAGTAGAAGCAGTAGCAAGCAGTAGAATAGGATTTTAAAAAACGATACAATTATACCATATTGAACAGGGGGACTGGGGACTGTGCAGACACACACGTACACATGGATGTTGTATTGTAAATATGTGATAGTGGAGAAGTGGCCTGAGGGAACACACTAAATGTATTGGGTAAAGTGTTATGAAATGTAATCTCATATTGTTAACTGTATGTAACTGTATTAATGTAGCTGGACCCCAGGAAGAGTAGCTGCTGCCTTGTCAGCAGCTAGATGGGGATGATTAATAAACCCAAAATACAACATTTCTCAGGGAAATACTGGTGGAGACTGATTTCAAGTTAACCTAAGACTGTGCATGTTGTGGTTGTGCAAACACCAACACTGAAGAATTAAGAAATGCTGTATACATCTTCTGTTTTACTTTGTGAATCAATAATTATTTTGTTGGTAATTGACCAAGGTAAGAAATGCTGTATTTGCATTTTCTGTTATGCTTTGGGATTCAATAATTATTTTGTTGGTAAAATACCAAAATCGTTAGCCATGTTTGCCTGTTCAGCACATCACCTGTATATAAACAGCATTGATTCCTACCTAGTGTGAACTACCCACCAGAACCGGCCGTGATTGGGAGTCCCATAGGGTGGCGCACAATTGGCCCAGCGTTGTCCGGGTTAGGCGGTCATTGTAATTAAGAATTTGTAACAGACTTAAAAGAAATATCCAGCATAGTCAGTATAGTAAACAATGGCTCATCTGCATGACATATTGGTGGACCATGGGCCATGAAGTCATAGGATGGTACATTAGCTTCTTACACTGGTAAGAACAAAACACTACATATAAACTAAAAAAAAAAAAAAGTCCTCTGTCAACTGTGTTTATTTTCAACTTAACATGTGTAAATATTTGTATGAACATAAGATGTGTTAGCCCTCACCCTCCGATCCAACAGGTCCCAGATTGAGATCCAGGCTCTTATCTGGCTATGGCAGAACACTGACATTCCTGTCTTGCAGTAAATCACGCACAGAACGAGCAGTATGGCTGGTGGCATTGTCATGCTGGAGGGTTATATCAGGATGAGCCTGCAGGAAGGGTACCACATGAGGGAGGAGGATGTCTAACCTGTAACGCATGGCATTGAGATCGCCTGCAATGACAACAAGCTCAGTCCGATGATCCTGTGACACACCATCCCAGACCATAACGGACCCTCCACCTCGATCCTGTGCCAGAGTACAGTACAGGCCTCGTTGCAACGCTCATTCCTTCAACGATAAACGCAAATCCGACCATCAACCCTGGTGAGACAAAACTACGACTCATCAATGAAGAGCACTTTTTGCCAGTCCTGTCTGGTCCAGCGACAGTGGGTTTGTGCCCATAGACGACATTGTTGCCAGTGATGTCTGGTGAGGACCTGCCTAAAAACAGGCCTACAAGCCCTCAGTCCAGCCTCTCTCAGCGTATTTCAGACGGTCTGAGCACTGATGGATTGTGCGTTCCTGGGTTAACTCAGGCAGTTGCCATCCTGTACCTGTCCTGCAGGTGTGATGTTCGGATGTACCGATTCTGTGCAGGTGTTGTTACACGTGGTCTCCCACCGCGAGGACGATCAGCTGTCCGTCCTGTCTCCCTGTAGCGCTGTTAGGTGTCTCACAGGACGGACATTGTAATTTATTGCCCTGGCCACATCTGCAGTCCTCACGACTCCTTGCAGCATGCCTAAGGCACGTTCACACAGATGAGCAGGGACACTAGGCATCTTTGTTTTTCCAGAGTAAGTAGAAAGGCCTCTTTAGTGTCCCAAGTTTTCACAACTGTGACCTTAATTGCCTACCATATGTAAGTTGTTGGTGTCTTGACGACCGTTCCACAGGTGCATGTTCATTCATTGTTTATGATTCATTGACCAAGCACGGGAAACAGTGTTTAAACCCTTTATAATAAAGATCTGAAACGTTATTTGGATTTATACGAATTATCTTTGAAAGACAGGGTCCTGAAAAAGGGACGTTTATTTTATTTTTTGCTGAATTTACTATCTATGTTATCAAAATCAATGTTTATTTGGCATATGCACAGGATACAGTGGGGGTGTATAAAGGGAATATGATGGTAGGAATTTTTTTTGTTCATACAAGTACTTTGAGTATAGTTAAGAAATGTATTAATTCTCTCAAATCCGTGTGTATGTTCACATTATAATTTACTAATATTCCATCAATATTATGTTATCAAAATCAATGTTTTGTTTTTCAGCATATGCATAGGATACAGTGGTGTGTATACATACAGTGTCTGTCATTCTGTACCATTACCAACCAGGCAAGAACATCAGTGCAAGGGGCTTGGTAGGAAACTTTTGTTGATACAGAATGGCAGCCATTACGCTCATTACAACTATTTAACCTTTTCCTGGTGAAACTGAAATGAATATACAATTACATTAGAATCAATACTATGAAAACTTGGAAAGGCCATTGACACTTGCGCAAATAATTTCAGTGATGTGATCTCTCTCGCATCAGCATTAACACTGCTGTAGTAACAGATCCACGGATGAATGGGACTACTTAATGCATGACAAAAGACTTGACTCATGTAAAAATCCACATACAGTTAAAAGTCGGAACTTTACTACACCTTAACCAAATACATTTAAACTCAGTTTCACAATTCAATCCTAGTTAAAATTCCCTGTCAGTTAGGATCACCACTTTATTTTAAGAAAGTTAAACATCTGAAAAATAGTAGAGAGAATGATTGATCACATTATCACATTCCCAGTGGGTCAGAAGTTTACATACACTTAACTAGTATTTGGTAGCATTGCATTTAAATGGTTTAACTTGGGTAAAATGTTTTGGGTAGCCTTCCACAAGCTTTCCCAATAAGTTGGGTGCATTTTGGCCCATTCCTCCTGACAGAGCTGGAGTAAGTTTCAGGTTCGTAGGCCTCTTTGCTCCCACATGCCTTTTCAGTTCTGCTCACACATTTTCTATAGGATTGAGGTCAGGGCTTTGTGATGGCCACTCCGATACTTTGTTGTCCTTAAGCCATTTTGCCACAACTCTGGAAGTATGCTTGGGGTCATTGTCCATTTGGAAGACCCATTTGCGACCAAGCTTTAACTTCCTCACTGATTTTGAGATGTTGCTTCAACATAGCCACATCATTTTCCTTCCTCATGGTGCCATTATTTTGTTTAGTGCCTCATGATGCTGCCACCCCCGTGCATCACAGTTGGGATGGTATTCTTTGGTTTGCAAGCATTCCCCTTTTCCCTCCAAACATAACGATGGTCATTATGACCAAACGGTTCTATTTTTGTTTCATCAGACCAGAGGTCATTCCTCCCAAAATTACAATCTTTGTCCCCATGTGCAGTTGCAAACGGTAGTCTGGCTTTTTTATGGCAGTTTTGGAGCAGTGGCTTCTTCCTTGCCGAGCGGCCTTTCAGGTTATGTCGATATAGGACTTGTTTTACTTTTGTACCCGTTTCCTCCAGCATCTTAACAAGGGTCTTTGCTGTTGTTCTGGGATTGATTTGCACTTTTCACACCAAGGTATGTTCATCTCTAGTAGACAGAACACGCCTCCTTCCTGATCAGTATAATGGCTGCATGGTCCCATGGTTGTTTATACTTGCGTACTATTGTTTGTACAGATTAACGTGGTACCTTCCGGCGTTTGTAAATTGCTCCCAAGGATGAACCAGAATTGTGGAGGTCCACAATTTTTTCTTCTGGGGTCTTGGCTGATTTCTTTAGATTTTCCCATGATGTCAGGCAAAGAGGCACAGAGTTTGAATGTAGGCTTTGAAATACATCCACAGGAACAACTCCAATTATTTCAACTGATGTCAATTAGCCTATCAGAAGCTTCCTAAGCCATGACATCATTTTCTGGAATTTTTCAAGCCGTTTAAAGGCACAGTCAAGTTAGTGCATGTAAACTTCTGACCCACTGGAATCGTGATACAGAGAATTGTAAGTGAAATAGTCTGTCTGTAAACAATTGTTAGAAAAATGACTTGTGTCATGCAAAGTAGATTTCCTAACAGACTTGCCAAAACGATAGTTTGTTTACAATAAATTTGTGGAGTGGTTGAAAAACAAGTTATAATGAGTCCAACCTAAGTGTATGTAAACTTCAGACTTCAACTGTAATTCACAATTAAACATTACAAGTAAAAAAGTGACTCTTCCACCCATAATTGGGACCATTACATGACAACTGAACACTTGTAGAACTTAAATAAACACACACATACAAGGCAGGACATACAGTTCATATGAAAAGTATTAAGACCCCTTGACTTTCTCCACATCCTTACGTTACAGCCTTATTCTAAAACGGATTAAATAAATACAAATCCTCAATCTACACACAATTCCCCATAACGACAAAGCGAAAAAAGGTTTGTAGTAATTTTTGCATTTTTTTTTACAAAAATACCTAATTTATATAAATTTGGATTCTGGGTAAACTTTGAACATTGCTATACTAGAGACATGATAGATCAGAAGCAATACCTTAGTATCTGAGGGATGATAGAGAATGGTTGTTATATCAGAAGTTAATGGTTATCTGTAAGAGTCAGATGGCTTTGGAATGTGTAGGGGAGACAGGCGGAGATCTTAGAACCAAAGGAGAGGGGGAATGTATAACATTTACATTATGTCAGGATATGTTATTGTTAGACATCAGGGATCCTATGGGAGAAGAGAGAGTCTGGTATCAATAACCATGACAGCCTTGAGTTGGGGAGGAGTGAGAACTTTGGGGTAAAGGTCAGGTTAGATGAGGAAGAACAGATATCACTAAGGTTCTGTCTAGTAACATAGATGCATTGGCTGTTTTGTTGTGGAGGAGACAGCCTCGGAGAAAGGGTTAAATATAAGTGCTTGTGTGAAATTTCATTTTTTTGAATCCAGCTGTATCGACCCTTTGGATAGAATTCAACTTGGTTAAGCTTCTCTATTGTCCGTCAGTTATTTACTCTGAAAATTAGAACCTAACAATAAGTATTCAGACTCTTTGCTATGAGACTCGAAATTGAGCTCAGGTACAAATTGTTTCCATTGATCATCCTTGAGATGTTTCTACAACTTGATTGAATTCCACCTGTGGTAAATTCAATTGATTGGCCATGATTTGGAAAGGCACACACCTGTCTATATAAGGTCCCTCAGTTGATAGTGCATGTCAGAGCAAAAACCAAGCCAGAAGGTCGAAGGAATTGTCCGGAGAGCATAGATGAGCAGATCTGGGATGGGTACCAAAAAACATTCTGCAGCACTGAACGTCCAAGAACACAGTGGCCTCCATCATTCTTAAATGGAAGAAGTTTGGAACCACCAAGACTCTTCCTAGAGCTGTCCGCCCGGCCACACTGAGCAATCAGGGGAGAAGGGCCTTGGTCAGGGATGTGACGAAGAAGCCGATTGTTCATCTGTGGAGATGGGACAACCTTCCAGAAGAACAACTCTCTCTGCAACACTCCACCAATCAGGCTTTTATGGTAGAGTGGCCAGATGGAATCCACTCAGTAAAAGGCACATGACAGTCCGCTTGGAGTTTGTAAACGGCACCTTTTGGTCTGATTGAACTCTTTGGTCTGAATGCCAAGCGTCACGCCTGGAGGAAACCCTACGGTGAAGCATGGTGGTTGCAGCATTATGCTGTGGGGATATTTTTCAGCGGAAGAGACTGGGAAACTAGTCAGGATTGAGGGAACAATGAACAGAGCAAAGTACAGAGAGATCATTGATGAAATCCTGCTCCAGAGGGCTCAGGACATTATACTGGGGCGATGGTTCACCTTCCCACAGGACAGAGACCCTAAGCACACAGCCAAGACAATGCAGGAGTGGTTTCAGGACAAGTCTCTGAGTGGCCCAGCCAGAGCCCGGAATTGAACCAGATCGAACATCTCTGGAGACCTGAAAATAGCTGTGCAGCAACGCTCCCCATCCAACCTGACAGACCTTGAAAGGTGCTGCAGAGAAGAATGTGAGAAACTCCCCAAATACAGGTGTGCCAAGCTTGCCAAAGACTCAAGGCTGGAATTACTACCAAATGTGCTTCAACAAAGTAACGAGTAAAGGGTCTGAATTCTTATGTATTTGCAAACTTTTCTAAAAACTTGTTTGATTTGTCATTATGGGGTATTGTGTGTAGACTGACGGGGGGGGGGGGAAACAATTTAATCAATTTTAGAATAAGGCTATAATGTAACAAAATGTGGTACAAGTCAAGGAGTCTGAATACTTTCTGAATGCACTAGCTATCAGCTCCCAGGTAAAAAGCCTACATGGTGCCACAGCCTCTCGTGAGGCCAGTACCAACCACACACAGCAGTTTGGAATGACGACCCTTTTGCCAGGTCCTCCTAGGTCTGGTTCCCATCTTTCAACACCTACTAGGTCATCAGAGCAGGTAAGACCGCATTGCATCCTAACGGGCCTGCTACAGAGGTTACATTTTCAATGGCTTACGTGCATTTTATCATTCTATCTTGTGAATTTAAATAATGAGACTAAGTTGATTTGGTTGGTTTCTGTACCAGATAGAACGCCACATGGATACTTTTGATGGTGATGCACGTAGTGTAGCTGAAGGGTTAGGATGTTCGTCATCATCTATGGTTGACTTGGTTTCTTCCATCCAACAGGTCCAAACTATCGTGTGCATTATAGGTTGACATTGGGAAAACATTTTTACATCAATAGTATACGGTACATTGCAATGTCATTTCCTGTATACATCAGACTGCATCCTATGCATATACCAAAAAAAGGTGATTTTGATCACATAATATTTATGGAACATGAGTACATTATAGCGAGAACACACACCATTTATGAATTCAACCACTTCTTCAATGCTGTCCAGGATTGTGAATCACCATCAATGCTGTGTTGACATTACCACCAAATAAGTCTGTCACAACAATGTCCTTTACATACAGTGGACTCGGAACGTACTCAGACCCCTTGATTTTGTTACATCATAGCATTATTCTAAAATGGATTAAATAACCCCCCCCCCCTCAATCTACACAAAATACCCCATAATGTGAAAGCAGAAATACGTTTTTTTTTAATCAATTCTGGCAAATATCTAAAATAACATTTTTGTAAATACATAAGTATTCAGACCCTTTACTCTACTTTGCTGAAGCACTTTTGGCAGCGATTACAGCCTTGAGTGTTCTTGGGCATGACACTACGAGCTTGGCACATCTGTATTTGGGGAGTTTCTTCCATTCTTCTCTGCAGATCCTCTCAAGCTATGTCATATTGGATGGGGAGCGTTGCTGCACAGCTATTTTCAGGTCTCTCCAGAGATGTTCGATTGGGTTCAAGTACGGTCTCTGGCTGAGTCACTCAAGGACGTTCAGAGACTTGTCGCGAAGCCACAGCATGATGCTGCCACCACTATGGTTCACTGTAGGGATGGTGCCAGGTTTCCTCTAGACGTGACACTTGGCATTCAGGTCAAAGAATTCAATCTTGGTTTCATCAGACCAGAGAATCTTGTTTCTAAATGGTCTGAGAGTCTTTAGGTACCTTTTGGCAAACTCCAAGTGGGCTGTCATGTGCATTTTACTGAGGAGTGGCTTCTGTTTGGCCACACTACCATAAAGGCCTGATTGGTGGAGTGCTGCAGAGATGGTTGTTCGTCTGGAAGTTTCTCCCATCACAGAGGAACTCTGGAGCTCTAACAGAATGACTATCGGCTTCTCGGTCACATCCCTGACCAAGGCCCTTCCTCGATTGCTCAGTTTGGCTGGGCGGCCAGCTCTAGGTAGTCTTGGTGGTTCCAAACTTCTTCCAATGAATGATGATGGAGGCCACTGTGCTCTTGGACTTTCAATGCTGCCGACATGTTTTGGTACCCATCCCCAAATCTGTCCGACACAATCTTGTCTCGGAGCTCTATGGATAATTCCGTCGACCTCATGGCTTGGTTTTTGCTAACTGTGGGACCTTATATAGACAGGTGTTTGCATTTCCAATTCATGTCCAATGAATTGAAATTTAGCACAGGCGGACTCCAATCAAGTTGTAGAAACATCTCAAGGATGATCAATGGAAACAGGATGCACCTGAGCTCAATTTCTAGTCTCATAGCAAAGGGTCTGAATACTTAAGTAAATAAGGCATCTTTTTAAAATTCTGAATAAATGATGGGGTCGTGATAAAAAAAACGATTGAATCCATTTTATAATAAGGCTGTAACATAACAAAATGTGGGAAAAGTAAAGGGGTCGGAATACACTGTACATAGAATGTGGCGATGTGTATAACCATGTAAGATGTGTCATGCTAATGTACCATCCTAATGTACAATCCTAAGATTTCATTAACCCATAATTCCACCAATATGTCATGCAGATGAGCCATTGTTTACTTTACTGGCCATGATGGATATTCATTCAGTTGGGTTACTCTGGGTAAGAATCAATGCTGTATATAGGCAGGGAATGTGCTGAACAGGCAAACAAACTATTTTGGTCAATAACCAACAAAATAATTATTGAGTCACAAAGCATAACAGAAATGGCATACATTTCTTACCTCTTTCAGTATTGGAGTTTTCACAAACACAACTTGTTGTCTCAGGTTCCCTCGAAATCAGACCGTGTTCACCAGTATCTCCCTGGGAAATACATGTTCGTGTGATGTTACTGTACCAAATTTTAAAGCTAGATACTTTTTTGGGGATTGGTCCGGTGCTGGAAATGCTGTCGACCACCTAGCTAGCATGATCATCTACACACGAAACACTATCATGTCAACAATCGGCACACCTAGCTTCAGCTAACTAACGTTAGCTAGTTGAAATAAAGGCATTGAGCATCTTTTGGGGTTTATGCAGTGTAGCTACATGATGCTATTGTTAGATTCCTTTGAGTACAAAAGTCTGAATATGTTAGCTAGCTTAGCCATCTCAGCTAGCATGAACATTGAACACACTGAGGTTAGCAGCTAACATAACTAGCAGGCTAAACACGCAACCCAACACTTACCTAATGTTACCAGTCCATGAGAACGGGGGCCATGTCAGTCACTCTTCCACTTGTTAAAATTAATTCCAATTTTTATCCAGTTTATGGATTGGTCATGAGCAGTCTCTCGCTTCTTTTTCCCCTTTGGGATCAAGATTAACAGAGAATGATGCTTGTTGACTTCTGCTCTTTTTGTTTCTGGCGGCTGAAGCGTTAGGTTGCTAGTGACTTTCATTTCCTCTCCAGCTCTGGGGGAGCAGGGTCTTTTGAGTAGGCAGGATTAGCGCAAAGACACACCTAGCCCAGAAGGCCAGCCCAAGGAGGCTCAGAACTCAACCCCCTTGTTTTCGTTCAAAGTGAAAACAAAACAAGAAGTGGGGTGGAACAAGGTCACCCACAACCTGCAGATTTCTGCTTTAAAAAGGTGTATATCGGAAGTGATGGTAATGGCATTGGCTCAAATGTATTTCCATGCTTATCCATTGGCTATGAAATGTGTATGTGGTCTACATTCAATGGCCCTTCAAAGGAAACAGGGACTTTCTTTTGATGTGAAGCCAAGTGCATTTAATTATGAAGATTGGAAGGCAGTCCGCCTACAATTAAGCAGTAAAAGTCAAGTCATTAAGGCACAGAAGGATCTCCAAAGGCTGACCTATGGAAACTACACACTGCTTGTCGATGGGCTGAAAAACTGTCCGTGTCTCGAATCTGGCTTGCATACCACTTATTTAAAAGGTTGTTCTATTTGATATCACTTTTTGACCGCACCCCTTTATGATTTGAACTAAACTTTCCGTGTATTACTTTAATTTGTTAAATGCAACAATTTTAAAGATTTTGCTGAGTTACAGCTCATATTAAGAAATCAGTCAATTGAAATAAATTCATTAGGCCCTAATCTACAGATTTCCCATGACTGGGCAGGTGCGCAGCCATGGGTTGGCATAGACCCACAGACTTGGGAGCCAGGCCGACCCACTTGGGAGCCAGGCCCAGCCAATCAGAATGAGTTTTTCCCCACAAAAGGTCTTTATTGCAGACAGAAATACAACTCCGCACCACCCCTCCGACCATCCTGCAGGTAAAGAAGCCAGATGGAGGTTCTGGGCTGGCATGGTTATACGTGGTCTGCGGTTGTGAGACTGGTTGGACATATTGTCTAAAAAGAGGTTGGCGGCTTATGGTAGAGAAATTCACATTCAATTCTGTGGCAACAACTCTGGTGGACATACGTGCAGTCAGCATGCCAATTGCATGCTCTGTGGCATTGTTTGCTTCTTGATATGCCACACCTGTCAGGTGGCAGGATTACTTTGACAAAAGGATAAAATGCTCACTAACAGGGATGTAAACAATTTTGTGCACAAAATGTTTGGGCGTATGGAACATTTGAGAACTTAGTGAAATGTTATTGGTCACATAACATCTGCTAAATATGTGTATCGCGGGTGTAGCGAAATGCTTCTGTTCCTAGCTCCAAAAGTGCAGTAGTAACAATTCACAACAATACACATCAATCTAAAAGTAAAAGAAAGGAATAAATATATAAATATAAAGGATGAGCACTGTCTGAGTGGCATACCTCCACCAGTCATATTTAGGATATAATATATATATATATATATATATTTTTTTTTTTACAAATATGTTGTTTTTTGGATCAATTAGTATATTTGAGTTCAACCACAATATTTGTTGTATTATTTGTTCTGTATTTTCTGGTGGATTAAATTGAAATTGCAAACAACTTCATGGCTTGTTTTAAAAATAGCAATAGTAAGCAGATGATTTCCTTTTCAAATAACTGAGAGGGTGTAATCTGAAAAGCGAAAAAGGTCTTTCTTGAACATAGGGTGAGACATTCTTACTAATTTGCTAGAGAACCAGTTTGGATTTAAGTATAACTTTTGTATGACTGAAGCCTTTAGTCTAATGCTTTAATATTTAATCATTTTTGCCCTCCAAATTCATTATATACAAAAGGCCTGTTTAACATTGTCTGGCTTGCTGTTCCAAATCAAATAGAATATTTATTTATCATATCATCTAAAACACATTTTCTAGGTGTAGGCAAGACCATAAGCAAATAGGTATACAAACAGGTATTTGCCTTTTCATGGAAGCAAGATCTTAACTATTTTTGCTAACTTCCTATTAAAATTTGTCAGAGTGAGAATTTCTTTCAGGATATGTTCACGGAGAATACTATAATGGTCTGGTGGTGATGTGGATAATGTAAAAGTTGTAAGAAAGAAACATCCCTTTTTAGGACCCTGTCTTTCAAAGATCATTCGTAAAAATCCCAAAAACGTCACTTATCTTCATTATAAAGGGATTAAACACTATTTCCCATGCTTGTTCAATCAACAATAAACAATTAATGAACATGCACCTGTGGAAAGGTTGTTAAGACACTAACAGCTTACAGACAGTAGGCAATCAAGGTCACAGTTATGAAAACTTGGGACACTAAAAAGGCCTTTCTACTGACTCTGAAAAACACCAAAAGAAAGATGCCCAGGGTCCCTGCTCTTCTGCGTGAACACGCCTTAGGCATGCTGCAAGGAGGCATGCAGATGTGGCCAGGGCAATAAATGGTAATTTCCGTCCTGTAAGACACCTAAGACAACGCTACAGGGAGACAGGACGGACAGCTGACCATCCTCGCAGTGGCAGACCACGTGTAACAACACCTGCACAGGATCAGTACATTCGAACATCACACCTGCGGGACAAGTACAGAATGGAAACAACTGCCAGCCTATTGCGGACAGAGGTTGGACTGAGGTCTTGTAGGCCTGTTGTAAGGCAGGTGCTCACGGCCTAGGAACGGTGGGTTAACGATCTCATTCGGGGGCAGAACGACAGATGTTCATCTTGTCAGCTCGGGGGATCCAATCTTGCAACCTTACAGTTAACTTGTCCAACGCAATAACGACCTGCCTCTCGTTGCACTCCACAAGGAGACTGCCTGTTACGCGAATGCAGTAAGCCAAGGTAAGTTGCTAGCTAGCATTAAACTTATCTTGTAAAAAAAACAATCAATCATAATAACTAGTTAACTACACAGTTGATGATATTACTAGATATTATCTAGCGTGTCCTGTGTTGCATATAATCTGACTGAGCATACAAGCATCTAAGTATCTGACTGAGCAGTGGTAGGCGGAAGCGTAAACATTCATTCAAACAGCTCTTTCGTGCGTTTTGCCAGCAGCTCTTCGTTGTTCGTCAAGCATTGCGCTGTTTATGACTTCAATGTTTCTGACTACAAATAGATACAAATCGGCCAATTAAATAGGTATCGGCATTTTTGGTCCTCAAATAATCGTTATCGGCGTTGAAAAATCATAATCGGTGGACCTCTAATTGAGACCATGATTGCCTCAGAATGGGTGGGCTGGACATGGCGAGGGATGAGTTCAGATTGGTCTGCCATGTAGCATGCTTCTGTCTATAGCGTGAGCTGTTCAGTATGTGTAGGTTACACTTACTAACATATTTTTTTGAAAGATATCACGTAGTAGAACTGCAGAAGTGTTGCTCTCCACTTTCTGGAGGACCGAGTTTTGAAAATCAGTTGAATGCACGGTGGAATTAGAGTATGATAGCTAAGGAGATGGAGAGAACTCTGGTATTTTATTGCAAATATGCAGACGGAGTCATAAAGAGAACACACAGAAGGCTGTTGTATAAAACACCGTCTTCAGATTAAATCTAACGAAGGCAACCATGACAGAGGGAGAAGCCTTCATCCACATATATGGGCAAGAGTCTACTGTTGGCTAACCCCATTTCATACAAATTCGCGCAACCGTGGCATTCAAACGAGGCTGCAATGAAAAGTAATGGGACTGTATCGACTGTTGGCATTAAATATTGTTAATCATCAGTTACACTAGAGACATGAGGGGTGCCATAGTCTAGGGTTTACTGTTATCTGTAGGAGGAATGTACATGGTGGACGCAATTAAGCTTGGAATGTACAGAGTGAAGGAAACATAATCATGTGGCAGGCACTGATAAGGATGGAGAGCTGTGTAGTGAGGAATGGGGTAGAGGTCAGGTCATCTTATGAAAGAACAGCTTGTAGCCGTATCACTTAACTTCCTGCCTAGTAACAAAGATGTCATTTTTATATATGTATGAGAGAGAGAGCACGAGAGCGATTAATTATACACACTAGCACTGGTGGAAATATGCCTGCCTGTGTCTTATGCAGCTGTGTGACCCAATGGGTAAATAAACTTGGTTTAAGCTTTACTAAATTGTCCATTACATTTTATGAGATTAATTTAGAACCTAACAAGCATCAATCTGGAGTGTGAACTACATTTCTATTCAAGAGTTGATTGACATGGTAATGGCCCGATAGTATTGGAGAAAAGTTTAATTTTTAAACACAGACCCCTCTGACGCTGTACGTTCAATTGTGTCATGTCGTAACGTACAGCACCCATAACGAATTCATTCTGTGTCATACAGCCTCTCTCCACCAGGTGTATGATTTGTGTAGTAATTTTATTCATATCTCAGAGCCATTCGCATTGCTAGTTATAGCCTAATGTTCACCAGCTAGCTAACATTGAACCTGGTTGGTTAGCTACCTGCAGATTCATGCAGGGTGGTAATGTTATGAGTTGGGATTATGGTTCATTGTTTAGCTAGCTAACTACATGTCTAACCACTATGCAAGTAACCATTTCATTACAATGTTAATGACGTCACTGCGACACCTGTCGATAGACGTAGCTGGTAAATTCACTCTGGCTATCTACTTTGATTTCAGATCACTCATCTATAACTACAAATTTACGAATGCTCAATACCCATTGAATATGGCCGGTGTCAGTAAACATTTGCCAAAAAGTATCATTAAAATTGTTGCCAACAGCACAGTTGCCTTCACCAACGATCTGGATGACATAAAAACAGCCTAACCAGCTCTGCGAGGACAAGTAAAATGGTCAGAATGAGCTATACCCTCATTTCTGTCTAGAAGTAGCGAGCAAGCTAGCCAACGTCAGCAAGTTTGCTTAGGTACTTGACTGATGTTAGGTCAGAAAGCTCGTATCAACCCTACTCCTCGGCCAGAGCGCTCCGAGGGAATAGCTCTGAATTTACGAAAGGACAATCTGACAACGCTCAGTTTACGAAAGCCCAGAGCTCACTCTGGCACTCCAGATTGAATTTACAAACACACCTGTAGTATAAATCAGCAATTATTCTTGAAATCTTTGGTTGTTTAGTACATGGCCTCACAAACCTTAAAGAGCTGGGTGGGGCTTAAGTTTAAGAGGGTGAGAACAATGCTGAATGGTGTAGACAAAGAAAAGCTCTCCAGTAGGTGTACCAAAACAGTCAAGGGTCATTTTCTTCAAAGTGTGGTTAAAAGTGTATCAACCATCAAAGCAGAATTACTTTCTCATTGTTCCTTAACTGTAGTGAATGATAATATAATTTTCTAGCTCTGAGTCTACTTTTATCCTATGTAAAAAACACAATTTCAAATGTTGCTACATAAGACCGAATCGAGCAGGTCAGTTTGTATACACCATATTCCCAGTCACCTTTCACCTCACTTAACTTCTTCGAGATAGGGGGGGCTCTTTTAATTTTTGGATAAAAAACGTTCATTTTAAAACAAGATATTTTGTCACGAAAAGATGCTCGACTATGCATGTAATTGACAGCTTTGGAAAGAAAAAACTCTGACGTTTCCAAAACTGCAAAGATATTCTGTGAGTGCCCCAGAACTAATGCTACAGGCGAAACCAAGATGAAGTTTCATACAGGAAATGCCCCAGATTCTGAAGGCGCTGTGTTCCAATGTCTCCTTATATGGCTGTGAATGCGCCAGGAATGAGCCTGCCCTTTCTGTCGTTTTTCCAAGGTGTCTGCAGCATTGTGACGTATTTGTAGGCATATCATTGGAAGATTGACCATAAGAGACTACATTTACCAGGTGTCCGCCCGGTTTCCTGTGTCGAAATTATTGCGTAATCTCTAGGTCCATGCGCGTTCCATTTCTTCAGAAGAGAAAGTCAACTGCCACAAAGGATTTATCATCAATAGATATGTGAAAAACACCTTGAGGATTGATTCTAAACATCGTTTGCCATGTTTCTGTCGATATTATGGAGTTAATTTGGAAAAAAGTTTGCGTTTTAATGACTTAATTTTCGGGTTTTTTCTTACCCAAACGTGATGAAGAAAACGGAGCGATTTGTCAACACAAATAATCTTTTTGTAAAAAACTGAACATTTGCTATCTAACTGAGAGTCTCCTCATTGAAAACATCTGAAGTTCTTCAAAGGTAAATTATTTTATTTGAATGCTTTTCTGGTTTTTGTGAAAATGTTGCCTGCTGAATGCTAACGCTAAATGCTATGCTAAATGCTACGCTAGCTATCAATACTGTTACACAAATGCTTGTTTTGCTATGGTTGAGAAGCATATTTTGAAAATCTGAGATGACAGTGTTGTTAACAAAAGGCTAAGCTTGAGAGCTAGCATATTGATTTAATTTCATTTGCGATTTTCATGAATAGTTAACGTTGCGTTATGGTAATGGGCTTGAGGCTGTAGTCACGATCCCGGATCCGGGATGGCTCGACGCAAGAAGTTAAATGTAGTGGTTGGCGCTTTCAGTTTTACGCAAATTCCGCAATCAATCGATCCACGATTTTTGTTTTGGGTAGGTTAACAGTCACAGTGCATACATCTCCTATACACTTCCTGATGAAGTATGTGTCCGTGTATGTGTCAATGTTATTCTCAGAGAAAACCCGGAAAAATATCCCAGTACACGTGATCAAAACAATCTTGAAGCATGGATTCTGACTGGTCAGACCAGCATTGAATCGATCTTAGCACGGGCACTTCCTGTTTTGATTTTCTGCAGAATGGAGTCGTGATCTGATTTGCCAAAGGCAGGACGGGGGAGGGACTTGTAGCCATACCGGGAGGGAGAGTAACAACGGTAGAGAGTTTTTGCATAAAAATATACCTTTTCCCCCCATCTGTGGCATCTTGGAGCAGCGTCTGGGATAAGTTCAATTGCCCTGGGGGGTAAGAATAAAGGATCGAACTCGGGAAAGTTGCATTCACAATGCTGGTAAATTACCACCACACTCATATCATATATATATTTTTTAATTTAACTAGGCAAGTCAGTTAAGAACAAATTCTTATTTACAATGACGGCCTACCCTGGATTAGACATCCAAGTTATCACTGGAAAGGGTTAAAGGGCTTGGCCCCTTTTTTCTAAATTTCCGCCTGAATGACGTGCCCAAAGTAAACTGCCTGTTGCTCAGGCCCTGAAGCCAGGATATGCATATAATTGGTACCATTGGAAAGAAAACACTGAAGTTTGTAGAAATGTTAAAATAATGTAGGAGAATAATAGATATGGTAGGAGAAAATCCAAAGAAAAACCAACCAGAATTTCTTTTGAGAGACCATCCTCTTAAAATGGCCAGTCTAAGGGCACACTGAAAATATCTCCCTGGATGCAATTCCTATGGCTTCCACAGGGCGTCAGCAGTATAGGTTCAAGGTTTCAGGCTTGTAACTTCAAAAATGAATAAGAAATATCCGGTTTTGTACAGGGACAGTCTTGGAAATTCATGTTTGCACGCGCCATGAAGACAGGACTCACCTGCTAAAAATCGGTTTCCTATTGAACATACTTATTTCCATAAGAAATATTATAGTTTGATTACATTTTAGGGTATCTGAGGAGTAAATAGAAACTTATTTTGACTTGTTGAAACAAAGTTTAGGGGTAGATTTTTGGATTCCTTTCTCTGCATGTTGAAAGAGTGGATTACTCAAATCGATGGCAACAGCTACTAACTTTTTGGGATATAAAGAAGTTTTTTATCTAACAAAACAACACTACATATTATAGCTGGGACCCTTTGGATGACATCTGAGGAAGACTCAAAAAGTGAGTATTTAAAACGCCAATTGACAATTTATGAAACCTGTGCCGGTGAAAAGATATTTTGTGGAGCACCGTCCTCAAACAATCGCATGGCATGTTTGATGTAATAGCTACTGTAAAACAGACAGTGCAGTTAGATTAAAGGTTTAGCTTGAAATCATTTAAAAGCTTGCAAAAAAGGTGCCAAAACGTTCTCAATGGGATTAAGTTCTGGGAATTGTCCTGGCCATGGACCCAAAATATGTTTTGTTCACCAAGCCACTTAGTTATCACTTTTGCCTTGTGGCAAGGTGCTCCATCATGCTGGAAAAGGCATTGTTCGTCACCAAACTGTTCCTGGATGGTTGGGAGAAGTTGATCTCGGAGGATATGTTGGTACCATTCTTTATTCATGGCTGTGTTTTAGGCAAAATTGTGAGTGAGCCCACTCTCTTGGCTGAGAAGCAACCCCACACATGAATGGTCTCAGGATGCTTTACTGTTAGCATGACACAGGACTGATGGTAGCGCTCACCTTGTCTTCTCCGGACAAGCTTTTTTCTGGATGCCCCAAACAATCAGAAAAGGATTTTACCCCAGACCTTTTGCAGAATATCAGTCTGTCCCTGACATGTTCCTGGAGAGAAGTGGCTTCTTTGCTGCCCTTCTTGACACCAGGCCATCCTCAAAGTCTTCGCCTCACTGTGCATGCAGATGCACTCACACCTGCCTGCTGCCATTCCTGAGTAAGCTCTGTACTGGTGGTGCCCCGATCCCGCAGCTGAATCAACTTTAGGAGACGGTCCTGGCGCTTGCTGGACTTTCTTGGGCGCACTGAAGCCTTCTTCACAACAATTGTGCCGCTCTCCTTGAAGTTCTTGATGATCTGAGAAATGGTTGATTTAGGTGCAATCTTACTGGCAGCAATATCCTTGCCTGTGAAGCCCTTTTTGTGCAAAGCAATGATGACAGCACGTGTTTCCTTGCAGGTAACTATGTTTGACAGAGGAAGAACAATGATTACAAGCACCACCCCCTCCTTTTGAAGCTTCCAGTCTGTTATTTGAACTCAATCAGCATGACAGAGTGATGCTGTCCTCGTCAACACTCGCACCTGTGTTAACGAGAGAATCACTGACATGTCAGCTCATCCTTTTGTGGCAGGGCTGAAATGCAGTGGAAATGTTTTGGGGGGGGGATTCAATTCATTTGCATGGCAAAGAGGGACTTTGCAATTAATTGCAATTCATCTGATCACTCTTCATAACATTGTGGAGTATATGCAAATTACCATCATACAAACTGAGGCCGCAGACTTTGTGAAAATGAGTGTCATTCTCAACTTTTGGCCACGACTGTACAAGTCAGTTCGTCAAATTTCTGCCCTGCTAGAGCTGCCCCGGGTCAACTGTAAGTGCCATTATTGTGATGTGGAAACGTCTAAGCGCAACAACAGCTCAGCTGGGAAGTGGTAAGCCACACAAGCTCACAGAACGGGACCGCCGAGTGCTGAAGCGCTTAGACAATTTTTAAGGGCTATCGTCAGTTGCAATACTCACTACCGTATTCCAAATTGCCTCTGGAAGCAGCGTCAGCACAAGAACTGTTCAAAGGGAGCTTTGTGAAATGTGTTTCCATGGCCAAGCAGCAGCATACAATCCTAAGATCACCATGCACAATGCCAAGTGTAGGCTGGAATGATTAAAGCTCACCGCCGTACTCTGGATCATTGGAAACATGCTCTCCTGTGCAATGAATCACGCTTCACCTTCTGGCAGTCTGACGAACGAATCTGAGTTTGGCGGATGGCAGGACAACGCTACTTGCCCCAATGCATAGTGCCAAATGTAAAGTTTAGTGGAGGAGGAATAATGGTCTGGGTCTGTTTTTCATGGTTCATGCTAGGTGGCCCCTTAGTTCCAATGAAGGGAAATCTTAATGCAACAGCAGTCAATGACACTTGACGATTTTGTGCTTCAAACTTTTTGGAAAGTCCCTTTCCTGTTTCAGCATGACAATGCCCCCGTGCACAAAGCGAAATTCACTGTAAAAATGGTTTGTCGAGATCGGTGTGGAAGAAATTGACTGACCTGCACAGAGTCCTGACCACCACATTGAACACCTTTGGGATGAATTGTAACGCTGACTGCGAGCCAGACCAAATTGCCCAACATCAGTGCTGGACCTCACTATTGCTCTTGTGGCTGAATGGAAAGAAAGTCCCAGCAGCAATGTTCCGACATCTAGTAGAAAGCCTTCCTGTACGATTGGAAGCTGTTATAGCAGCAAAGGGCGACCAACTCCATATTAATGCCCATGATTTTATGCCCATGAAATTAGATGTTCGACGAGCAGGTGTTCACATGCTTTGTCAGTCTGAAAGAAGTCACCATAAAAAAGACAGAAGGCTCTACAAGCCAGAATGTTGAATAAAATAATATTTGAGTTTACTTTACTGGTTGCCCGTGCGGTTGGTCCTTTTGCCGGAAGGTAGAGATCAAATGTCCACAGTAAAGTAATGTTTATTCGACTTCTTGAGGTGCCAGTATATTCTATCGCTTGTATCTCGTAACGCATTTCATGAGATGTACAATATGTAAACAGCCGAATGTAACCAAACATTGTCGACCGAAGGAAGTTACCTCGCAATAAGCTGCTTGTGCTTGTCAAATTTGCCAGCCGATTGTGTGGGATAATGTTCTGTCTTTTTTTTTGCATTTCTTAAGGACTCTTGGAAGACTAGCCCCTGGACTAAAATAACTCCTAATAAAATGTAAATCAATCTCAGCCATTATTGATATATCGTGCAAGTCGCGAGCGAATTGCATCGGTATTGAAAACACAAACCAGAAATAGAAAACCGATAGAGACCATTGTACTGAAAGTCTGGTTACCAACACTACTTTGTGGATACTTTGTCTCAGATTACCTTACATAAAGGACAAAAACTGCAGACAACAGGAATAGTATGTTCAAATGAAGCTAATTCAACATTCTGACTTGTAATGGGACTGTACACTGAAAGTGAGCCTACAGGTTAGATAAGAGAGAGGAGTCTTCCAATCTCGGATTCGTAGAGGCTATGGATAAAGGTGAATTGGCTCTGGACGCCAAAACGGCCAAATACTCCATCTAAAATGTATCGGTTGTCAATTGCGGTATTGTTCTAGAAACATAAATACCTCTAGTTTCATATATGCAAAATACACACTGTACAGTTTTAACACAGTTGCAGCGAACCTTATTTTTCAGTAACACGTTTGTGGCGTCCATCTTCCGTTTACACACAGGTGTTATGAGATGCAGATCGCTAATTAGCACAGGTAGTCGACTGTAAACACGGGCAGTAACATGGGTATATGGCAGTGGGGCTCGTAACAAAACTCCCCCATACAGAACACCCTTCGTCCAATGTGTAATGGAACCGAGACATGATCATGGGTTAGTGGGGTGTGTGCCTGTCACATAACTGGATTCTCATTCACTAGACTCTAGAGACTGACAGCTAGTTAGCTACGTGGAGGATCCACATGACCATATAGATACATTTACATGTCAAGTTAACTGTCGCCTCATCTTTAATCTCGGCTCTAAACATTACAGTTAGCCTTTTATTCTTGCGTTGTCTGAACAACAAGAGACACAATCCAGCAATCATGCAGGTACATTTGGAATTCAGAGATTCTGAGGGATGAAAAAGCTTCAATTTGCTTCATGTTGTCAGTTAGCCAAGCATCATTAGCAAGTGGCTAGCTAGCTAACGTTGAGCTAAATGTTAGCTAGTGCACCGCAAGAAAACAACGAACACAGGGATGAAAAGCTGTCTAACGTTACCTAGTCAAATCGTGAATAAAGGCTATTATACATTTTATCAAATACGAATATAAAATACCTTTGAAGAATTTCAAGGCTAGTCTGTATAGCTCCAGCAAACCAAAGCCCCATTTCCTCTCTATCGTGGTTTTGGAAGACTCGCCTTCTTCAGTATCGTCGGTGGCGCTCTGGTCCCCGGTATCATGGTTAGGTTCTGCGACTTGCTCGCCCTCGGGGTCGGGGCTGAGGGTGAGGCCGTCGATGGAGACTTCGAGCCGGCTAGAACTGCCATTGTTGAGGTCGGCGCTCTGAACCTCTGTCGCCATCATGCAGAATGTCAGCTGCCTGAAGCGGCCACGTACCTACTTCCGTTTTTAGCGGAAGTTCCGGTAGATACTGTTACAAGATGTAAATAATGACGTACCAAGACAGGACCTAATGCAGCGTTCACAACAACTGGGAAATCGGAACTCAGAAATCTCAAACTACAGAACATTCAAAACAACTGGGACCCCGAAAAAAAATCCGACCTGAAGATCACTGATGTCGTGATTTGACCTGTTTTTTTTTTTTTTTACTTCCCAATTGACATGAAAGCACCATATGCAACAGGGCACATGGGGTTGGGAGAACATTGGCCAGTTTCTCTGAGTCAGGTGAAGAAGAAAGCAGAAACTGAGGTTGTGTTCGAAACTGCTAGTGAGTCAGGTGAAGATGATGCTGAGGTTTGAGAAAGTCTTGCAGGTAAAAGTACAGATAGGATTCCTTAGTTTCAATGTTAGAGAATGTGTCACATTTGCACTGCAGAATTTTAAATGCCAAAGAATGGGACATGTAGCTGCTCAGTGTAAAAATTATTGTCGTCTATCAACAATGACACGCCACCGGGGTCTAATAACTTGGATGGAAATTTACTGAGGATAATAGGGGATGATATTGCCACTCCTATTTGCCATCTCTTCAACTTAAGCCTACTAGAAAGTGTGTGCTCTCAGGATTGGAACAAAGAACAAATTATTCCACTTCCTAAGAATAGTAAGGCCCCCTTTACTGTTTCTAACAGCCAACTAATCACCCTGTTACCAACCCGTAGTAAAGTTTTGGAAAAAAATGTGTTCGACCAGATACAATGCTATTTTACAGTAGACAAATTGAAAATCAACTTTCAGCACGTTTATAGGGAAGGACATTCAACAAGCACAACATTTACATAAATGACAGATGATTGGCTGAGAGAAATTGATGATAAAAAGATTGTGGGGGCTGTTTTGTTAGACTTTACATCCCCTGCTATATTGTGTCTATCAGAACACAGAGGGTGTTCTTTAATGGAAGCCTCTCCAACATAGAATCAGAAATTCCCCAGGGCAGCTGTCTTGGCCCCTTACTTTTTTCAATCTTTACTAATGACATGCCACTGGCTTTGAGTAAAGCCAGTGTGTCTATGTATGTGGATGACTCAACACTATATACGTCAGCTACTACAGCGACTGAAATGACCGCAACACTTAACAAAGAGCTGCAGTTAGTTTCAGAGTGGGTTGCAAGGAATAAGTTAGTCCTAAATATTTCTAAAACTAAAAGCATTGTATTTGGGACAAATAATTCACTAAACCTTAAACCTGTACTAAATATTGTAATAATTCATGTGGAAATTGAGCAAGTTGAGGTCATGGTCAAAACATATTGATTCAACAGTAGCAAAGATGGGGAGAAGTCTGTCCATAATACCTTATTAACAGAACTATCAACAAGGCATGTCCCTAGTTTTGTCGCATCCAGACTATTGTTCAGTCGTGTGGTCAGGTGCCACAAAGAGGCCACAAAGAGGGACTTGCCCTTAGATCTGAGCTAACATATCATGTCAATTCCTGGCTCCAAGTGGAGGAGAGATTGAACTATTTGTATTTGTGAGAGGGCATGCAAAGCACTGTGAGCTGTCTGTTTGACACCCATGCATACCCAACAAGACATGCCACCAGATCTCACAGTCCCTAAATCCAGAAGAGCTAACATTAATAATATTAATAATATTTCATGTCAATTTTCATAAAAATCTCCTGGCTCCAAGTGGAGGAGTACAGATTGACTTTTTCACTACATGATTCCATATTTGTATTTGTGAGATGTATTGACATGTTCAAAGCACTGAGCTGTCTGTTTAAAAGACCAGCACACAGCTCAGACACCCATGCATACCCAACAAGACTAACAAGACTAACCAGAATAGAAAGAGGAGTGGGAGGCCCCAGTGCACAACTGAGCAAGAAGACAAGTACATGTCTAGTTTGAGAAACAGACGCCTCACAAGTCCTCAACTGGCAGCTTCATTAAATTGTACCCGCAAAACACCAGTCTCAACATCAACAGTGAAGAGGCGACTCCGGGATGCTGGCCTTCTAGGCAGAGAAATGACCAAGAAACATGAGTAGTTAATTATGAAATATACACCACAGCCTTTCTTCTGCCAGAAGAGTTCTTTATTGCTGTCTGTGCAATGTACTGAGAACCCAGCTGGCTGTATGGAGAAGGACAGTGTATCCGGGGAGAGCCATGGTTCCGTGAAACAGAGTATGTTACAGTCCCTAATGTCTCTCTGGAAGGAGATCCTCGCCCTGAGCTCGTCTACTTTTTTGTCTAAGGACTGAACATTTGCGAGTAAAATACTTAGAAGTGGTGGATGGTGTGCACACCTCCTGAGTCAGACCAGAAGTACACTCCAAATACCTCTTCTCCACCGGCTGCGTCTTGGTGTGCCCATGAAAACAGCTTTCACCTGTAACATAAGGAGACTCAAAATGTTACCTAGATAAATCAAATCAAATCAAATTGTATTTGTCACATACACATGGTTAGCAGATGTTAGTGCGAGTGTAGCGAAATGCTTGTGCTTCTAGTTCCGACAATGCAGTAATAACCAACAAGTAATCTAGCTAACAATTCCAAAACTACTACCTTATAGACACAAGTGTAAGGGGATAAAGAATATGTACATAAGATATATGAATGAGTGATGGTACAGAGCGGCATAGGCAAGATACAGTAGATGGTATTGAGTGCAGTGTATACATATGAGATGAGTATGTAAACAAAGTGGCATAGTTAAAGTGGCTAGTGATACATGTATTACATAAGTACGCAGTAGATGATATAGAGTACAGTATATACGTATACATATGAGATGAATAATGTAGAGTATGTAAACATTATATTAGGTAGCATTGTTTAAAGTGGCTAGTGATATATTTTACATAATTTCCCATCAATTCCCATTATTAAAGTGGCTGGAGTTGAGTCAGTGTGTTGGCAGCAGCCACTCAATGTTAGTGGTGGCTGTTTAACAGTCTGATGGCCTTGAGATAGAAGCTGTTTTTCAGTCTCTCGGTCCCAGCTTTGATGCACCTGTACTGACCTCGCCTTCTGGATGATAACGGGGTGAACAGGCAGTGGCTCGGGTGGTTGTTGTCCTTGATGATCTTTATGGCCTTCCTGTGACATCGGGTGGTGTAGGTGTCCTGGAGGGCAGGTAGTTTGCCCCCAGTGATGCGTTGTGCAGACCTCACTACCCTCTGGAGAGCCTTACGGTTGTGGGAGGGGCAGTTGTCATACCAGGTGGTGATACAGCCCGACAGGATGCTCTCGATTGTGCATCTGTAGAAGTTTGTGAGTGCTTTTGGTGACAAGCCACATTTCTTCAGCCTCCTGAGGTTGAAGAGGCCCTGATGCGCCTTCTTCACGATGCTGTCTGTGTGGGTGGACCAATTCAGTTTGTCTGTGATGTGTACGCCGAGGAACTTAAAACTTACTACCCTCTCCACTACTGTTCCATCGATGTGGATAGGGGGGTGTTCCCTCTGCTGTTTCCTGAAGTCCACAATCATCTCCTTAGTTTTGTTGACGTTGAGTGTGAGGTTATTTTCCTGACACCACACTCCGAGGGCCCTCACCTCCTCCCTGTAGGCCGTCTCGTCGTTGTTGGTAATCAAGCCTACCACTGTTGTGTCGTCCGCAAACCTGATGATTGAGTTGGAGGCGTGCGTGGCCACGCAGTCGTGGGTGAACAGGGAGTACAGGAGAGGGCTCAGAACGCACCCTTGTGGGGCCCCAGTGTTGAGGATCAGCGGGGTGGAGATGTTGTTGCCTACCCTCACCACCTGGGGGCGGCCCGTCAGGAAGTCCAGTACCCAGTTGCACAGGGCGGGGTCGAGATCCAGGGTCTCGAGCTTGATGACGAGCTTGGAGGGCACTATGGTGTTAAATGCCGAGCTGTAGTCGATGAACAGCATTCTCACATAGGTATTCCTCTTGCCCAGATGGGTTAGGGCAGTGTGCAGTGTGGTTGAGATTGCATGTCTGAGATTTCTATACAAAGACAGTTAGATCCAGGATTCTTAAAAGGTTCAAGTTCAGTGTCTAATTTAACTGAGGCCTATAATTTAATAGGCCTATATGATAACAACTTCACTGCCATAAATGCAAGGACAGAAAAGGACTTGTGAATTTGATTGAATAGAGCTATTTTCCCCCTTATAGCTTAATGTAATGACATTAAAGAAATTGGTAGATTGTCAGGTAAGAAGTTGTCCAGCGTAGGAAATCCTCACTGGTAACCTAGTTTATAGAAAGATCTTCATGCATAATTTTTATGGGGCTATGAGTTCTATTTTCCCTCAACCATACCAATGAACCAGACCCTCCAATGCAATATGCATCAAATACGAACCCCGTTCAATTTTTTTTTTATTCAATTACTTGGCTAATAGGGTTTTACAGTTTTAGATTATGTGGAAGGACCACCAGAGGGCAAGCTGGGCTCACAGATAGTAGCCCAACAAGGCAGGGGAGACAAGGTAACCAGAGGCAATTAAGCATAGCTGATGGTACTAATTACATACTCTCCTTCCCCTATAAGAGAGAGACTGGAACCAGCAGAGAGAGGGAGGGGAAAACTATCTCTGGAAGATGGCCACCGAGAGAGGAGCTATCCAGGAAAAACCACTAAGACGGTAACAGTCCCGTGACTTTTGTTGTAGTTTAAAGATAATTGTGTTCCTGTTTCATCTGGAGAAGAAGATGTATGTTTTTCCTTGGAAGATTTTCATTGATTATGTTGGAGTGTTTGTGTTGACCAAATGCCCTCAATAGAGAAGATGTGTTCAATCAAGAAAACCTACTCCTGACTCGTTTATTCCACCTTCCCGCTTTAGAGTGACTCCCAATTACTTGGTCCGCTCACAATTAATAACAAAAAGAAAAGATGGTGCTGCAGTGGATATATATATTTTTTTACGCTGATAACTTTTTTGTACATACTGTCTCCGCCATCATTTCCTAAAATGGAAAACAGCTTCTGGACATCAGAACAGCAATCACTAACCTCGATTTGGACAAAATGCTCTGGATGTTCTGCTTACTCCAACCAGGCCTTAATCCCCAGGACTCGAAAGAGGAAGCGGCAGCTAAAGAGAGGCAGGCGAGCAGGTAGCCTGACAAAACTATGTTGGCGAGCAAATAGGCCGTCATTCTATTGGCGAACGTGCAATCACTGCATGCAGAACAAACTGGATGAGCTCCATTCGAGACTATCCTATCCATGGGACCTGAAAACTGTAATATCCTATGTTTCTCAGAGTCGTGGCTGAACGATGATATGGATATATATCTTGCTGTTTGTCTATATATTGCCAAGACCGGACTGCAGACTTGGGTAAGATGGAAGGAGGAAGGGTGTGTCTCTTTCTTAACAAGTAACAACTGCTTGTACGCAATCTCTAATGTTAAGGAAGTCTTGGGTGCAGACCATACTATTTATCATGTATATTTTTTGTAGCTGTTTATTTACCACCACAAACCAATGCGGGCACTAAGATGGCACCCAACAAGTTGTATAGGGCCATAAGCAAACAAGAAAATATACATTCAGAGGGTTCTTGTGGCCGATGATTTTAATGCAGGGAAACTGAAATCCGTTATACCTCATTTTCATCAGCATGTCACCTGTGCAACTATTGATGACAAAACTCTAGATCACCTTTACTCCACACACAGAAACACATACAAGGTCATTCCATGCCCCCCCCACTTTGGCAAGTCAGACCATAACTCTATCTTCCTGCTTACAAGCAAATACTCAAACAGGAAGTACCAGTGACGCATTAAATGCGGAAGTTGTCTGATGAAGCGGTTGCTAAACTACAGGACTGTTTCGGTAGCACAGATTGGAATGTGTTAGGGGATTCATCCAATAACATTGAGGAGTTTACCACATCAGTCACCGGCTTCATTAATAAGTGCATCGGCGACGTCGTCCCCACAGTGATTGTACGTACCAGTGGAGGCTGTTTAGGGGAGGACGGCTCATAATAATGTCTGGAATGGAGTCAATGGAATGGTATCAACTACATGGAAACCATGTGCTTGACACTCCATTCCAGGCATTATTATGAGCGTCCTCCCCTCAGCAGCCTCCACTGGTACGTACATACCCCAACCAGAAGCCATGGATTACAGTCAACATCCGCACAGAGCTAAAGCCCACTTTCAAGGAGTGTGACTAATTCGGACGCCTATAAGAAATCACAATACGACCTCCGACAAGCCATCAAACAAGCAAAGCATCAATACAGGACTAAGATCGAATCCTCTGACACTGGCTCTGACGCTCGTCAGATGTGGCATGGCTTACAAAAATCACGGATTACAAAGGGAAACCCAGCTGCGAGCTACCCAGCGTCACGAGCCAACCAGATGAGCTAAATGCCTTCTATGCTCGCATCGAGGCAAGCAACACTGAACCATGCTTGAGAGCATCAGCTTTTCCCGACGACAGTGTGATCTCGCTCTCTGTAGTCGATGTGAGGAAGAGCTTTAAACAGGTCACCATTCACAAGGCCAGACAGAATACCAGGATGCATACTTAGAGCATGAGCTGACATCTTCACTGACATTTTCAACCTATCCCTGATCTGGTCTGTAATACTAACTTGTTTCAAGCATACCACCATAGTACCTGTGCCCAAGAACACCAAGGTATCCTGCTTAAACGCCTATCACCCCATAGTACTCACATCCATAGCCATGAAATGCTTTGAATGGCTGGTCATTGTTGCGTTAAATGCTGAAGGCACATTTCAGTTCAATGCATTCACTTGTGCAACTGACTAGGTATCCCCTTGCTTGGACAAAATGAATACCTATGTAAGAATGCTGTTTATTGACTATGGGCATTCAACACCATAGTCCCCTCCATGCTCATCACCAAGTTCAGGACCCTGGGACTGAACACCTCCCTCTGCAACTGGACTTCCTGATGGGCTGCCCCCCGGTGGTGAAGGTAGGCAACAACACATCTGCCATGCTGACCATCAACATGGAGGACCCTCAGGGTTGTGTGCTTAGTCCCCTTCTGTTCTCCCTCTACACCCACGACTGCGTGGCTGTGCACAACTCCAACACCATCATCAAGTTGGCTGATGACACAATGGTGTTAGGACTGATCAACGAGGACGATGAGGCGGGTTGAGAGCTTCAAGTTCCTCGGTGTCCACATCACTAAGGAATTAACACGGTCCACACAGTTTTGAAGAGGGCACGACATCGTCTCTTTCCCTCAGGGAGGCTGAAAAAAACAACTGTTCTCTCTGCTAATGTATGGCAAGCAGTACCAGTGCACCAAGTTTGGAACCAGCAGGACCCTGAACAGCGTCTACCCCCAAACAATAAGACTGCTAAACAATGCTGCTAAATAGCTAATAAAATGGCACCCCGGACTTCCTGCATTGACCTTTTTTTACTACATTTCTTGCACTGACCATGCACACACACACTGGACTCTAACCACACGCTCACACCCCTAAACCCAAACTGCATACACCCACACACACACATAACATGTGCACACATACTTTCACACTCACCACATACGCTGCTGCTTACAGCTCTGTCTATTATCTATCCGTGCTTCTACACCTGCATTGCTTGCTGTTTGGGGTTTTAGGCTGGGTTTCTGTACAGCACTTTGAGATATCAGCTGATGTACAAAGGGCTATATAAATAAATTTGATTTGATTTGTTGCCTAGTCACTTTACCCCTACGTATATGTACATAGCTACCTCAATTACCTGGTACCCCTGCGCATCGACTTGGTATTGGTACTCACTGTATATAGCCATGTTCTTTTTTACTCATTCATATTTACGGTGTATTTATTCCTCGTGTCACTATTTCTATTTTGACTAACTCTGCATTGTTGGAAACGCACCTAAGGAAATATTTCAGTTAGCCTTCACCTGTTGATTACGAAGCATGTGACAAATACGATTGTATTGTGATCCTTTGTATCATCACTCACAGGTTACAGGCCTAAATAGAATAGACAACAGAACATCATATGATGGTTGACATGATTTGTCTCTCCAATAGCTATAAATAGCTCAGCTGATCACTGGCGTGTGCATGATGCCCTGCCCAGCCAGCAGCTCACTGCTGTTTGATGTTTGAAAGTAAAAATAACTAATCAACTTTCTCCAGCCTTTAATTAAAATATCAAACCAGATCTTATGAATAGTAGGGCTAGTGAGTCTTTGACAATGCCAAACATACAGTCAAAAAGAAGTAACATCATTCCCATGGTCATTTATTATGAAACACTTTCACAATGTAATAGATGTGTGAGTCTGGGTAGGCTAATTTATCAATGTAATCCGTTACTAGTCACCTTCGTTCACAAGGAGATGAGGGCGGATATAAGACCAGGGATCTGGCCATTGTGGTGTCACATTTTAGGAATAAAAGACGAGTCTGCCGTCCACGGAAAACTGAGGGACCTAAATCAACTCCAGATGTACCGAGGACACATTGAGGGGAATAGCATGCTGCATTCAGGTTGGTTACTGTGTAAGTTTTAACACGGTCTACATTGGTTACGTTGTTATACTCATGCCATAATTCTTGGTTTGAACACCATTTATGGTTCTGCCGATAGGATAAGCAATTTCAACTCTGCAAACCCCACGAGGCCAAGAGCGGATAGCATGGCTTTGCTGACCCATCAACCAGCAGTAAATAGAGGTGCCGGAGAAAGTGTACTCTGACACCAAATACCCTGACATCTACTGCCGCGAGAGACTTGAGGCTCTCACTGGCCTACCAGAACCCAGAATTCAGGTAAGGCAACACATTTCAAGTCGGTTAAGACACAAAACAGTTTCCATGACAACAAATTGGTATTGGACTACTAGCCACTAAACCACAACTTTAAAATGCAATAAGGTGTGGTTACAGAACCGATGAGCCAAATCCCATCACCAGGAAGGGTTGCCTTTGTCCATGAATCTCAACGGTGTTGCTGCCAACACCCCTGTGGCCCCGTTCACACAACCCTATAACCTAATGCCCCAAGAGATTCAGTCAGGAACTAATTCAGACCACCACTTCACACCCGGGTGGAAGAAACGTGTGAAGGCAACACTACCCAGGAACACGGGCAACCACATACACTCGACTATCATTTGTGTTTATGATGCCAGGGAGGTGAATAGGTGCAAAGTTGAGCAAATGAGACTCGACGAGTTGAGCATTGCGGTTCCGTGCAACAACACTCATCTGTATCACAAAGAAAATTGACATTACATCAAGACTTTAAACAACATAAGCGTTAGCACAGGGCCAAAACATGTCCTGGTTGAATATGACAACTTTCCCTCAAATGAAACCATTGGTCCAGAGATGAGTGGTAATCCCTCCAATTCAATCACAGAACAACTTCGGCAGGTCCTCTCCAAAGCATGTTAAGTCCAGCATCCTCAAGTGAAGACCAGACACCTTTGGCCACTCCTTTCCGATTTGTGCCAGAGAGGAGCAAGAGTATTCTGATGAGATTCAGAGTGGGAAAATAGTGCCATGTCTGGCTTTTGAAATTTTATGTACATTTTCTGTCACAGCAACAACAAAAAGTGGTGGGTTCTTAATTAACTTCAAAATGAAATGATGTAAGTTTGTTATAAATAAACACTAGTATATTTAAATAAATATTTTAATTATCTTCGTTTGCAAACATGCAAAATAAAATATATACGACATTTAATGTACCAGCACTGTGTACAAATGCATGTAATCAGTTTGCTTTGCAATATGTTTAATACAAAATGACAGCAAGGAATATTTACAATTGCCCTGGGGCATTTCCATATACAGATTTACAAAACCAATTATGAAATGGAGAAATTCTGGTAACAAACTTTACCAACTCAGTTTTGTGTTTGAAATTAGGTTTACATCAGTGATGTAGGCCTGATGTGAGCTTTCAGCAACAGCAATGCCCTGTTCGAGACTGTCAAACCTCCTATTACAAAAATCTCTTCAGTGCACACAAAATTACAAAAGCCATCTTTGAGTATGTTCCAGAAATGTTGATGATAAATCCTAGTAATCATAAAGGCATTCTATATATATCCACAATAAAGAAAATGTACAAAACATTCTTTAGCCTCCCCTGTGCTTACTACCAGTTGAGTAAAGGAACACAAAACATTGACTCAAAGGGAAGCTCCAAATGGTAAATTGTTATATCACTCAAAAATAAATAAATAAATGTGGATTATTATAGAAACTGTTTAACATACTGTTTGGCCCATGAGACTATAGAATCATCTACAACAGGAAATGTGCGTGAATTCCCGCAATGACCAAAATCTAGTTTAGAGACCAGGGCAATTTTTTGACATTAAAATGTCAGTTTTCATTATAGTAAACAAATCATTTTCAAAAGACATCCACAATAAAAGTGGACGACAGACTGATAAAAATCAGGATATTTCCCCACAACCTAAAAAATACATGTTGAACTAGATCATTTCAGTGGGGCCTTTCTTGGAGGGAAGTTAGGGGATCCACAAAGGACATCTTTTCTTTCAGTCATTCGAGATGGTGTGTGTGTGTATGTTCCACTTAGTTGGTGCTGACCAGGCTGCTCTCTGTGTGTGGTAATGATGCCGGCTTCAGACCGTGTTGGTGTTGTTGGCTGCAAAGGCATGCAGGTTTCCCAGCTGACTCAGGCCACTCTGGATGTGTGCTACATGGATCTCAACGTTATTCTGGAAGCAACTGCACATTTTGACCATGTGAACATGCACCCGTCATCTTGGCCATATTTATAGACCTTTCTCTGAAGACTTCTATCACCGCCATCCATCTCCCTGCATAACTCTAAATAGGACAAAACATTGGGGCAGAGAATGAGTGTGATATGTAGAGGTTGGAGGGGTCTATTGAGCTCTTTATGTCATTCAGAGAGTCCGTCAGTGATTTAAATTCAAAGGAGTTCAGGTCTCCTCCCTCAGCCAGACACTGGAGCACAAACAAATACATGATCAGGCAAACAAATAACTTGAGTAGGGTTGTGAGGCTCTGTGTGTGTACCTTACACTAACCTTGATCTGAAGCAACAAGGCGGTGAGGCCTGAGATGAGGTGAGTGAGGCTGGAGCTAGAAACACACTGCTGGTCGTCGCGGAGGGAATTGGTCCGCTGCACTATCTCCTTGGCCTCTTCCTCACAGTGCTGACGCAGCTCTGTGGGCCGGTCTGCAGGTGCCATGCCCTGATCTGGGGCCAGCTAGATAGGGCGCAGGGACATAGATACTTAGATTCATGTTGTTGCAAAACTGTTCTGGGAGCAGCTGAAGAGAAAGAAGTTCATATAAGCTTTGGAAACAAAAACACATTTTATTTACATTATTATTAAGACGCCCTTTCGCTGATGACAATCTAAAACAACTAATTGCTGATGTTTTGCTAGTCTTCGGTATGTCTTCTCACTAAGTACCCTCACAAGAGGCTTGGCTACATGCTACACATTTTGCTGCAAAACTATCAAATATAGCCCATTTATTTGATGAGCCTGAAATAAGTCCTCACATCGCAGCAGAACTGCTGGACCTCGTGCAGCACCTTGTTCAGGTCCTTATTGAGCTGCTCTAGCTTCAGGACTGTGGTGGCATAACGCTTCTGGAACTCCAGGCCTATAGGCATTGAGTATGACTTCTACAAAGACAAACACACATATCAATGTTAATGTTATGTTTACTCTTTGTCACTTATTTCCAAATTTCTTTGACTGAATATACTGTCTTGAAAATATTCTGTTATAATATTGTTATAGAACTATCTATGACCATACCAGTTTTTCAGCCTCTGAGTTCATATCTTTCAAGTGCTTGATGTGTTCCTTCTTGATCATAAGGATCTTGGAAAGCCTCGTCTAGGAGATAGAGGAGAGGGAGAGATTTTAGTGGGACATATATTTACACTATGATATATGATCCTAGAGGCAAAGCCAAGACAGGAACACTCACCACTTGAACAAGGAACTTGACAGGGAATCCGCCGAGTGTATCCCCTTCAGCTCCGGAGAGTTTGCTTTTCCATGGAGACTGGCTGATGAGGGGGTCATTGTCCTGTCACAGAATTGACGTGTCAATTCCAAATAAACAAAACAATATTAAGGGTCCGTCATATTCATCATATAGCAATAGAAGTACATGAAGCATTCCCCGTAATCTCACATGATCACAAATAAAACTGGAAAGGCAATTATAATGTGCACTGAAGCCCTTGTTTCATGCTTACCATGAGGACGGGTGTGGTGGCAGAGGGGTAAGTTTCCCTAGGTGGGGTCATGAAGTTCTGGAAGCGGGATGGTCTCTGTTTCTGAGCAAAGGCTGAGATGGGCATGGTCTCGTTAAGCTCGTTACTCTGGAGAGGGAAGAAACACAACAGATATTTTAAATCAACTCTAGCTGGTAATGCAATAAATCACCATGGTATTGGCAATATCTTGTAATGTTCCCTCCCTTGCTGCTGATTTTCCGAAAGCATATGAGCGTGATCGAGGAAGAAAAATGTATCGTCTTCTAGGTTGGTAATGCTTTCTTGGGGCTTGGTCAAAACTGCTAGTGATGGCCAAAGACTTATGTGTTTGTGATGTCTGATGAGGTTTGAATCCCGGTTCTAACATAATGCTGAATGAGTGTTATGAAGGCTAGGCAGGCATACCAACACTTCGTAGTCAGGCACAGTGTGTGTGCCCAGCCCATTCCGGTCAAAGGTCACACGGTAAGTGGCAGCGCCTGTATCCACAGCATCAATCTGCCCAGTGAACAGGCCGTCATGGACTCCCCTGAGACGAGCTGGAATACACACAGACATCATCAATACTCAAAGCTGGCTGCACATACAAAAACAAGGAAATCTAATCTGGAGATATTTGCAGGTGACTTTGGTTGCTATGGCTACAGGTTTGTGGATATTTTACAGGTGACTATGATAGCTACTTTTAGGGTAAGGGCTGCTGATATTTAACAAGTCACTTTGGTTGCCATGACAACAGTGTTGTACCAGTGACTTTGGTTCCTATGACAAGCGGCAGGGGAATCTCATGGGGGAGGTCTTTGCAGTGTGACACGTCGGCAAGCTTCCTCTGCTGCAGCAGACGCATATTCTGCCTCAGTGCAGTCCGCTCCTCCGAAAAGAATGCAGATGAACACCTAGAGGGGAACATTTAAGTTAATTACAGACACAAATAACTGGTACACTTGGTGTGCATGAAAAAGAAAACCCCAAAAAATGTTTCATTCGATTCCATTGCATTGATATTTCCCAGAGATTCCATGGTGTCCATAAAAAGAAGCCAGTTCAGAAAGGGAACCTGAGTGCCGACCTCAATCACGCCTACCTTACTTGGTGGCCCACTTAAACTGACCGGTTCTGCTCACACATCCTGCTACTGCTAGTATGCTGCAGCTAGCGGTTCATCGCCATGCTGCCACTTTATGATACATTTTCTTAGTGAATGCTCGCTAGCTGTGTTTTAACCTCACACGCATGGTTCAATATGCTCATGATGAAATGTATGGCTGCTGCGGGGGATGTCATTGATTGTGAGGATCAACTATGTTGCTGCATGAATGTTGTCCATCAATAGCCAGCTACAAACTAGCTAGCTTAGTATAATTAGTCGTCTCGGGAGTAGCCTATCGTATAGCCTACTTTGTTCCTGCTGCTTTTCTGCTCTATGCATAGTCACTTCACCCCTACCCACATGGACACATTACCTCGACTAACCTGTACTCCCTGTGTATAGCCTCGTTATTATTTTATTGCGTTACTTTTAATTAGGTAAATATTTTCTTAACTCTTTCTTGAACTGCACTGTTGGGCTTGTAAGTAAGCATTTCACAGTAAGGTCTACATTTGTTGTATTTGGAGCATGTGACAAAGTTTGATTTGATCAAATCAGGAGTGTCTGCTAGCACATTTGTGCATACTGTTTCACGAGTCACACTATTGGCATACATTTTACAGCATAGTTTCAGACAAAGTAGTTACATTTACTTCATCCTTATCTGCAGCAGTAGGTTTAGGCTGATTTATTAGCCAGGTTTAAATCATGCATTTTACATATGTAGTCCTTCCTGTCGGTCCATCTTTGCATTCTATTAGTATTATTTGAGTGACAGTTTTGTGACTCTATTCTAATTCTATCATATGCTTTTGTATGCTAATTTTAGTGATCGTTTCATTCTAGTAATCATGCATTCGCTAATGTTATTAATTAATTTAGTTCTATCAAGCGTTTTAGGCTTCAACTCTTATGCTGTGGGGAATGATAACACATTCAGGTTGTAGCTGATATTCTTTGCTTCATTATCTACACACAGTACTGCATAAATGGAATGGCTGCCGATATTGCATTCATGGGAGCATGTGCATGGTTTGGCTCCGTATCCATGATCTTGTGCTAATTCATGCATTGCTTGTTACATCTTGTATGATCTGCACATAGTCGTTATGGCATGGTTGCTATTATTGCTATTGCCAATAGCACACGATGTTGTGGTGACAGATGCCAACACTGTCTACCCCTTCAATAGCATCTGCTTGGAGCATCGCAGTACGATGGCACACATAATTTTAGGATAGTGGTAAACAAGTTTACGTGCATTATCATGCATGCTTGTACATGGTGCGTATGCAAGGCATCTAATACCCTGATGCCGCTCACACTGCTACAGTCATTGTAGTGGAGCATGACTCATATCTACCACCGTTGTGCTGGCCCAAATGCTGCGGGCCGCTACACACACTGTTCAGCAGTCGACCAGCGTGATATCTTGTGCTACTCGGATGGAGTAAGGCTGTCGTCAGCTAAACTTTCCTGGGTCTTTCCATCATTAAGAATATTTTCAGAGGTAAAGCTTCATTTGAAATAGTTACTACTGCCTAACCCAAACCATAAGCTTTCTTTCTCAGATTTCAAGTTCTCACCGTATACCTTAGTGGGGAAGCTGACGCTTTATAGCTGTGAGATGACCAATTAAGGCTTGCTATAGTTTCAGCTGTGTTGGATGAGCAGTTGATACTAGCATTACCTAGCATGCGGTTGGCTTGCTGAACACCCATATGGCGATTAGCTGTTAGCGATCAAGCAATATGCTGTGACAGTATGGAATTTGAAATCATGGTAATTGGCCAGGCCAATGTACACAGTAACAGACATAACCGTTCAAAAGAACCACGTGGCTTTTCATTGCAACTTCACTATAACCATGACACTTCATTATTATCAGTAGCATTTGATTAATATTCAAGTTATAACCTCTAAATATTATTTTAATATACAAATTAATAAAATGTCAGATTGGAGAGGATTTTGAATTTTGACACACTAAACCATTCATACTAAGTCCGATGCGTTTTTCCCTCCACTTTTCAGAGCATTTCGCATAACGTCACTAATGCTGCTGTGGTTATTCCATATGGCAATATGTTGTTAAAAGTGGTAAGAGGGGACACAGTAATGAGATCAAATGATATACTTCCGGAAAAATATGCTACTGAAAATATTAGGATATAGGCTAAGTATCCGATAGGATGAATCATGAATTTTATTGAAACGCAGCTTGGCTACGTTTCATTCAATTGCATCCCATTTAACAAGAGAGCCAATGCAAAACTGGCACCTGTCGTCATTCCTTGCATATATGCTGACCCTGCAAAAAGAGATGAAGTCCAGACAGTCTAAGCTATTTTAGAAAACTTTATGAATGGACATAGAGAATGAGTGAACTTATACATGCACACCGACCCACCTAAAAGGACTCATCATTCAAAGTCACCTGCAGTGCATCACACTCAAGAACAGTGCCTGCCGTACCTTCAAATCCTTTCTGTAGGAGAATATTTTTTTGTCTACATTATAGGATAACGCTAAATCAATGTAGCCTATCATATAAATTGACAAGGAAATGTTAAGGGAGATATATAAACTCAGCAAAAAAAACTTCCCCTTTTCAGGACCCTGTCTTTCAAAGATAATTCGCAAAAATCCAAATAACTTCACAGATCTTCATTGTAAAGGGTTCAAACACTGTTTCCCATGCTTGTTCAAGGAACCATAAACAATTAATAAACATGCACCTGTGGAACAGTCGTTAAGACACTATCAGCTTACAGACAGTAGGCAAGTAAGGTCACAGTTATGAAAACTTGGGACACTGAAGAGGCCTTTCTACTGACTGAAAAACACCAAAAGAAAGATGCCCAGTGTCCCTGCTCATCTGCTTGAACGTGCCTTAGGCATGCTGCAAGGAGGCATGAGAACTACAGATGTGGCCAGGGCAATACATTGTAATGTCCGTACTGTGAGACGCTTAAGACGGCGCTAAAGGGAGACAGGACGGACAGCTGATCGTCCTCGCAGTGGCAGGCCACATGTAACAACACCCGCACAGGATCGGTACATCTGAACATCACAACTGCGGGACAGGTACAGGATGGCAACAACAACTGCCTGAGTTACACCAGGAATGCATAATCCCTCCATCAGTGCTCAGACAGGCCTACAAGCCCTATTGCAGACAGTTGTAAGGCAGGTCCTCACCAGACATCACTGGCAACAAAGTCGCCCATGGGCACAAACCCACCGTCGCTGGACCAGACAGGACTGGTGCTCTTCACTGACGAGTCACGGATTTGTCTCATCAGGGGTGATGGTCGGATATGCATTTTATTTTATTTATTTAACCAGGTAGGCAAGTTGAGAACAAGTTCTCATTTACAATTGCGACCTGGCCAAGATAAAGCAAAGCAGTTCGACAGATACAACGACACAGAGTTACACATGTAGTAAAACAAACATACAGTCAATAATACAGTATAAACAAGTCTATATACAATGTGAGCAAATGAGGTGAGAAGGGAGGTAAAGGCAAAAAAGGCTATGGTGGCAAAGTAAATACAATATAGCAAGTAAAACACTGGAATGGTAGTTTTGCAATGGAAGAATGTGCAAAGTAGAAATAAAAATAATGGGGTGCAAAGGAGCAAAATAAATAAATAAATTAAATACAGTTGGGAAAGAGGTAGTTGTTCGGGCTAAATTATAGGTGAGCTATGTACAGGTGCAGTAATCTGTAAAATGCTCTGACAGTTGGTGCTTAAAGCTAGTGAGGTAGATAAGTGTTTCCAGTTTCAGAGATTTTTGTAGTTCGTTCCAGTCATTGGCAGCAGAGAATTGGAAGGAGAGGCGGCCAAATAAATAATTGGTTTTGGGGGTGACTAGAGGTAGGATGGTCAGTTTTACAAGGGTATGTTTGGCAGCATGAGTGAAGGATGCTTTGTTGCGAAATAGGAAGCCAATTCTAGATTTAACTTTGGATTGGAGATGTTTGATATGTGTCTGGAAGGAGAGTTTACAGTCTAACCAGACACCTAAGTATTTGTAGTTGTCCACGTATTCTAAGTCAGAGCCGTCCAGAGTAGTGATGTTGGACAGGCGGGTAGGTGCAGGTAGCGATCGGTTGAAGAGCATGCATTTAGTTTTACTTGTATTTAAGAGCAATTTGAGGCCACGGAAGGAGAGTTGTATGGCATTGAAGCTTGCCTGGAGGGTTGTTAACACAGTGTCCAAAGAAGGGCCGGAAGTTTACAGAATGGTGTCGTCTGCGTAGAGGTGGATCAGAGACTCACCAGCAGCAAGAGCGACCTCATTGATGTATACAGAGAAGAGAGTCGGTCCAATAATTGAACCCTGTGGCACCCCCATAGAGACTGCCAGAGGTCCGGCCAGCAGACCCCTCCGATTTGACACACTGAACTCTATCAGAGAAGTAGTTGGTGAACCAGGCGAGGCAATCATTTGAGAAACCAATGCTGTCGAGTCTGCCGATGAGGATGTGGTGATTGACAGAGTCGAAAGCCTTGGCCAGATCAATGAATACGGCTGCACAGTAATGTTTATCGATGGCGGTTAAGATATCGTTTAGGACCTTGAGCGTGGCTGAGGTGCACCCATGACCAGCTCTGAAACCAGATTGCATAGCAGAGAAGGTATGGTGAGATTCGAAATGGTCGGTAATCTGTTTGTTGACTTGGCTTTCGAAGACCTTAGAAAGGCATGGTAGGATAGATATAGGTCTGTAGCAGTTTGGGTCAAGAGTGTCCCCCCCTTTGAAGAGGGGGATGACCGCAGCTGCTTTCCAATCTTTGGGAATCTCAGACGACACGAAAGAGAGGTTGAACAGGCAAGTAATAGGGGTGGCAACAATTTCGGCAGATAATTTTAGAAAGAAAGGGTCCAGATTGTCTAGCCCGGCTGATTTGTAGGGGTCCAGATTTTTCAGAACATCAGCTGAATGGATTTGGGGGAAGAAGAAATGGGGAAGGCTTGGGCGAGTTGCTGTTGGGGGTGCAGTGCTGTTGACCGGGGTAGGAGTAGCCAGGTGGAAAGCATGGCCAGCCGTAGAAAAATGCTTATTGAAATTCTCAATTATGGTGGATTTATCAGTGGTGACAGTGTTTCCTATCTTCAGTGCAGTGGGCAGCTGGGAGGAGGTGTTCTTATTCTCCATGGACTTTACAGTGTCCCAGAACTTTTTTGAGTTAGTGTTGCAGGAAGCAAATTTCTGCTTGAAAAAGCTAGCCTTGGCTTTTCTAACTGCCTGTGTATAACAGTTTCTAGCTTCCCTGAACAGCTGCATATCACGGGGGCTGTTCGATGCTAATGCAGAACGCCATAGGATGTTTTTGTGTTGGTTAAGGGCAGTCAGGTCTGGGGAGAACCAAGGGCTATATCTGTTCCTGGTTCTAAATTTCTTGAATGGGGCATGTTTATTTAAGATGGTTAGGAAGGCATTTAAAAAAAATATCCAGGCATCCTCTACTGACGGGATGAGATCAATATCCTTCCAGGATACCCCGGCCAGGTCGATTAGAAAGGCCTGCTCGCTGAAGTGTTTCAGGGAGCGTTTTACAGTGATGAGTGGAGGTCGTTTGACCGCTGACCCATTACGGATGCAGGCAATGAGGCAGTGATCGCTGAGATCTTGGTTGAAGACAGCAGAGGTGTATTTAGAGGGCAAGTTGGTTAGGATGATATCTATGAGGGTGCCCGTGTTTAAGGCTTTGGGGGGTACCTGATAGGTTCATTGATAATTTGTGTGAGATTGAGGGCATCAAGTTTAGTTTGTAGGATGGCTGGGGTGTTAAGCATGTTCCAGTTTAGGTCGCCTAGCAGCACGAGCTCTGAAGATAGATGGGGGGCAATCAGTTCACATATGGTGTCCAGAGCACAGCTGGGGGCAGATGGTGGTCTATAGCAGGCGGCAACGGTGAGAGACTGGTTTTTAGAGAGGTGGATTTTTAAAAGTAGAAGTTCAAATTGTTTGGGTACAGACCTGGATAGTAGGACAGAACTCTGCAGGCTATATTTGCAGTAGATTGCAACACCGCCCCCTTTGGCAGTTCTATCTTGTCTGAAAATGTTGTAGTTTGGAATTAACATTTCTGAATTTTTGGTGGTCTTCCTAAGCCAGGATTCAGACACAGCTAGAACATCCGGGTTGGCAGAGTGTGCTAAAGCAGTGAATAGAACAAACTTAGGGAGGAGGCTTCTAATGTTAACATGCATGAAACCAAGGCTATTACGGTTACAGAAGTCATCAAAAGAGAGCGCCTGGGGAATAGGAGTGGAGCTAGGCACTGCAGGGCCTGGATTCACCTCTCCATCGCCAGAGGAACATAGGAGGAGAAGAATAAGGGTGCGGCTAAAAGCAATAAGAATTGGTCATCTAGAACGTCTGGAACAGAGAGTAAAAGGAGGTTTCTGGGGGCGATAAAATAGCATCAAGGTATAATGTACAGACAAAGGTATGGTAGGATGTGAATACAGTGGAGGTAAACCTAGGTATTGAGTGATGAAGAGAGAGATATTGTCTCTAGAAACATCATTGAAACCAGGAGATGTCATTGCATGTGTGGGTGGTGGAACTAATAAGTTGGATAAGGTATAGTGAGCAGGACTAGAGGCTCTACAGTGAAATAAGCCAATAAACAGTAATGGACAAGACATATTGACATTAAGGAGAGGCATCCTTAGTCGAGTGATCAAAAGGGTCCAGTGAGTGGAGAGGTTGGTTGGGGGTCACGGCGATTTAGACAGCTAGCCAGGCCATCGGTAGCAAGCTAGCATAGGATGGAGGTCTGTTGTTAGCCACCTCTTGCGTTCCGTCAGTAGATTAGTGGGGTTCCATGTGGTAGAGGGGATTAATCCAAATCACACAACAACAAAAAATAAAAACAATAGATAGTTATAGAGGCCCAAGAAGAAACATAATAATAATAAATAAATTGTCCGATTGTCTATTCTGAGAGCAGCCGGTAAGACCGCTAACGGTTAGCAGGCCGCAGATGGGTGTTCAGGTAACGTCGCGACGGAGGAGCCAGCCGGATCTCCTTCGGGTAGATAACGTCAGCAGTCCAGTTGTGAAGGCCCGGTGGGGCTCCGCGTAGGCAGTAAAACGGGTCCGGATAGGTGACTGCAGCCCAGGAGTGATTGACGGAGCTGGCTAGCTCCGGAGTAATTGATGTTTGCTCCGGAATCGACGAAAGCCGACAGTCACACGGATAGCAGCTAGCTAGCTGTGAGATCCGGGTATGAATGTCCAGAGAGCAGTTGAAATCCAGGGACATGGAGAGAAATATTGGTCCGGTATGTTCCGTTCCGAGCTGCGCCGTACAAAACTGGCGATAGATTTTCGAGCTAAAGGATAGCTGATGACCACAAACAGTGGTTAGCTGAATACTAACGATTTGCCAGTAAAGAAGCTAACTAGCTTCTGAACTAGCTTCTGAACTAGCTTCTGGATGGATTAGCTTCTGGCTAGCTTCTGGCTAGTTTCTGGCTAGCTTCTGGCTAGCTTCTGGCTAGCTTCTTGGAGGATTGCAGATTTGAGGTAAATAATACTTATTTATAAATATAAATTGGTGAGGCGGATTGCAGGAGAGTGTTTTGAAGATGAGTTGATGGAAAATAAAAATAAAATGTATGTGAAAAAAGTTTAAATATATATATATATATACAGGACACGACAAGACGAGGACAAAAGACGTCTGAACTGCTATGCCATCTCGGAAATATATCGTCAAAGGAATGAGCGTTACACCGAGGCCTGTACTCTGGATCAGGATCGATTTGGAGGTGGAGGGCCCGTCATGGTCTGGGGTGTCACAGCATCACCAGACTGAGCTTCTTGTCATTGCAGGCAATCTGAACTCTGTGCGTTACAGGGAATCATGTGGTACCCTTTCTGCAGGCTCATCCAGACATGACCCTCCAGCATGACAATGCCACCAGTCATACTGCTCGATCTGTGCATGATTTCCTGCAAGAGAGGAATGTCAGTGATCTGCCATGGCCAGCGAAGAGCCCGGATCTCAATCCCATTGAGCACATCTGGGACCTGTTGGATCGGAGGGTGAGGGCTGCAAGTCCGGGAACTTGCAGCTGCCTTGGTGGAAGAGGGGGTAACATCTCACAGAAATAATAGGGCAAATCTGGTGCAGTCCATGAGGAGGAGATGCACTGCAGTACTTAATGCAGCTGGTGGCCACACCAGATACTGACTTTTGATTTTGACCCTCCCATTTGAACAGGGACACAATATTCAATTTCTGTTATTCACATGTATGTGGAACTTGTTCAGTTTATGTCTCAGTTGTTAAATCTTATGTTCATACAAATATTTACACATGTTAAGTTTGCTGAAAATAAACGCAGTTGACAGTGAGAAGACGTTTTGAAACAGTTCTGACAGGCATGAAGATTTAATTGACAACTATTAGAAAATAGACAAATGCACACAACCTGTCCATAGTCTAATGATCAATTTAGTGAAGCAGTGGGTGGCTATGATGACACTACATTTTAATTTAAGTGAGCACTTTATCTAAATCTGTGGAAACACTTACTGATATTTTTTGCATTAATATATTAACTTCTAATTTACACATCTTGGTTTTCTTCACTGTTCGCTTCATGCGCAATTCACGTACTGAATCTCCACCGGCCTCTCTCTAGCTTTTAAACGAGTAGTGTATATATAGACAATGAACAGCAATATAGTTTGAAACTTTTTCTAAAAACAAATAGGCCTAGTTACACTTTTTCTAAAAACCCAGAATCTCTAGTTGCACAGCTAGCCTTAGACCACTGCGCCACTCGGGAGAGCCATGTCCTTTCTCTTAGTTGTCTGTTTCCTTGCACTCGTTCTGTGAATGAGCTTCTGAGGAGGCGAGGCTAATCAGCCGTGTCGACGCTCCCAACGTGGGTAGGAGGGCCGTGTAGACAACCGGTGACTTGAAAAGAATAACTGGGTGGTCCTGCTTGAATTCACCTTCCTAGATACAGTAATCAACCATAGCATTGATGGTTAAACGGTTCCTTTGTCTTCCTCAAACTCGTGTTGCATTTCGCAGCTGCAGCGCATGGTCAACTTAGTCTGATATGTAAATTCTTAGCGTACATGTTTTATACCCTCGGGTCAAAAGGGCCGTTTCCGTCTTTATGACATGCTCTCTGGGTTCCCTGGTTTGTAGCTAGTTACAAGGAAAGGTATTAGAACTTACTATGATCTCGTTTAGACAACTAAAATCACAGTTCTCTTTGATCTGGATATTTTCTACACAACAAAAAGGATGTAAACATCATATACAAATAATAACTCTTCAAGTAACGTTTTTGTTATAACGTCTTCATTTAAGTTTTAATGACAGCACAAAAATCGACATTCATTTTCATATTCCATCTATCATTGTTTTACCACCATTTTGGCTGAAATATAATGTCCAAAGGTCAATTTATTTGATGTTCTGGCATTTTGGGCGGTAAACTCTTCCTCAATTACACAGACATTCCAGCCTCTCACGTTACAGACCAGAAGGGTTGGGCTGCTGCCTTACAATTTACGATGGATGTGAGATCATAAACCCCTCAACCAATCCCTCTATACCTCTCCACCTGTGCGGGAGGAAGAGATCTCTCTGTAGAACCATGATCCACTGTAACCTGATCCTCATAGGCCAGTCAGGACACAACCTTGATATGGTAGAATGACTTAGCTGGATCATTTGATAATATCTAAATAGTGCTTTCTGCCGTAGCTACACAGTATTCTGGCTCTGCTGTTTTGGGGGATTGGTATAGCTTACCACATTCATTGCTTGTAGTTAATTGGATATATTGATGCTGAAGGAGCAGAGCCTATATCGCCAAAACCTGCATTATTCAATAAATGGTTAAACATGTTTCTGCGTGGTGTATCATTGGTGGCTAGGGATCAGTGTTTTCCACAAGTACATAACCAGCCAGGCCACCCCCGGGTTAAACATTTTTAGCAGAAGGAGCTCTATTTTGGTGGCCTCTGGTACATTCTAATGCCTTGATTCCATCCGAAATACACAGCAAAATGATTGAACACTTTATCAAGTTTACCTCCCAGATTGGAAATATTAGTAGTGGTATTGTGTAGAAAGACACGACTTCACAATTTACATGACAGAAAATGTATGAACTTAGTGTATTTTTGTTGTTGTTTTGGACATGGTCTAGGCCTATATGATCAGGACAATGTTCTATGTAAGAGAGCTTTGAAATAAAAATCTGATTTGGAGGGCCACGCTTTGAAAAGAGAATATGCTATAATAATGAACAATACCGTCTGGGTTTTCCCATCAGTCTCCTGATTGTCCCCCACTCCCCATAGGACTCTTTCAAACACAGGCAGAAGTCATTGTCCCGTTCAAATAAAGGTCTGGAAGGAGAAAAAGTTGGCAGCGCTCAATGGAATAAAGAACTTATAATAATAACTCACTGTGAAAGTATGTAATACAGCTTACCTGTCTATGTTAGAATAAAACCACTCGTAGATGCACCATTTGTGTGCTTTTGGCAGTTTGAGGAGGTTTCTCAATCGCAGACCAATTCTCTGAGACACTTTCTTATCTGGGGTTGTCACATTAGTACATTTCTACAAGAAAACATACCAAAACAAATGAACAAGAATTAAGGTAGTCCTTAAGCCATTTTGCCACAACTTTGGAAGTATGCTTGGGGTCATTGTCCATTTGGAAGACCCATTTGCGACCAAGCTTTAACTGATTACTTGAGATGTTGCTTCAATATATCCACATAATTGTCCTGCCTCATGATGCTATCTATTTTGTTTCATGCCTCATGAGGCTGCCATCCCCGTGCTTCATGGTTGGGATGGTGTTCTTTGGTTTGCAAGCATCCCCCTTTTTCCTCCAAACATAACGATGGTCATTATGCCAAACAGTTATATTTTAGTTTCATCAGACCAGAGGACATTTCTCCAAAAAGTACAATCTTTGTCCCCATGTGCAGTTGCAAATTGTAGTCTGGCTTTTTTTACGGCGGTTTTGGAGCAGTGGCTTCTTCCATGCTAAGCAGCTTATGTCCATATAGGACTCGTTTTACTGTGGATATAGATACTTCTGTACCCGTTTCCTCGAGCATCTTCACAAGGTCCTTTGCTGTTCTGGGATTGATTTGCACATTTCGCACCAATGTATGTTCATCTCTAGGAGACCGAATGTGTCTCCTTCCTGAGCGGTATGACGGCTGCAGGGTCCCATGGTGTTTCTCATGACCGCGCGTCACGAGCCCGTGGGCTCTCTGCCAGACCTCTGAGTCATTTCCCTTTCATTCAGCCCCCTTCATAGTAGAAGCATCAAACAACGTTCTAAAGACTGTTGACATCTAGTGGAAGCCTTAGGAAGTGCAAGATGACCAATATCCCACTAAACCTTCAATAGGGGATGAGTTGAAAAACTACACATCTCTGATTTTCTCTCAGGTTTTTGCCTGCCATATGAGTTCTGTTATACTCACAGACATCATTCGAACAGTTTTAGAAACATCAGAGTGTTTTCTATCCAAATATACTAATAATACGCATATCTTAGCTTCTGGGCCTGAGTAGCAGGCAGTTAACTCTGGGCACCGTATTTTTTTATTTATTTTTATTTCACCTTTATTTAACCAGGTAGGCTAGTTGAGAACAAGTTCTCATTTGCAACTGTGACCTGGCCAAGATAAAGCATAGCAGTGTGAACAGACAACACAGAGTTACACACGGAGTAAACAATTAGCAAGTCAATAACACAGTAGAAAAAAAAAAATGGGCAGTCTATATACAATGTGTGCAAAAGGCATGAGGAGGTAGGCGAATAATACAATTTTGCAGATTAACACTGGAGTGATAAATGATCAGATGGGCATGTACAGGTAGAGATATTGGTGTGCAAAAGAGCAGAAAAGTAAATAAATAAAAACAGTATAAAAACAGTATGGGAATGAGGTAGGTGAAAAAGGGTGAGCTATTTACCTATAGACTATGTACAGCTGCAGCGATCGGTTAGCTGCTCGGATAGCTGATGTTTGAAGTTGGTGAGGGAGATAAAGTCTCCAACTTCAGCGATTTTGCAATTCGTTCCAGTCACAGGCAGCAGAGTACTGGAACGAAAGGCGGCCAAATGAGGTGTTGGCTTTAGGGATGATCAGTGAGATACACCTGCTGGAGCACGTGCTACGGATGGGTGTTGCCATCGTGACCAGTGAACTGAGATAAGGCGGAGCTTTACCTAGCATGGACTTGTAGATGACCTGGAGCCAGTGGGTCTGGCGACGAATATGTAGTGAGGGCCAGCCGACTAGAGCATACAAGTCGCAGTGGTGGGTGGTATAAGGTGCTTTAGTGACAAAACGGATGGCACTGTGATAGACTGCATCCAGTTTGCTGAGTAGAGTGTTGGAAGCCATTTTGTAGATGACATCGCCGAAGTCGAGGATCGGTAGGATAGTCAGTTTTACTAGGGTAAGCTTGGCAGCGTGAGTGAAGGAGGCTTTGTTGCGGAATAGAAAGCCGACTCTGGATTTGATTTTTGATTGGAGATGTTTGATGTGAGTCTGGAAGGAGAGTTTGCAGTCTAGCCAGACACCTAGGTACTTATAGATGTCCACATATTCAAGGTTGGAACCATCCAGGGTGGTGATGCTAGTCGGGCATGCGGGTGCAGGCAGCGATCGGTTGAAAAGCATGCATTTGGTTTTACTCGCGTTTAAGAGCAGTTGGAGGCCACGGAAGGAGTGCTGTATGGCATTGAAGCTCGTTTGGAGGTTTGATAGCACAGTGTCCAATGACGGGCCGAAAGTATATAGAATGGTGTCGTCTGCGTAGAGGTGGATCAGGGAATCGCCCGCAGCAAGAGCAACATCATTGATATATACAGAGAAAGAGTCGGCCCGAGAATTGAACCCTGTGGCACCCCATAGAGACTGCCAGAGGACCGGACAGCATGCCCTCTGATTTGACACACTGAACTCTGTCTGCAAAGTAATTGGTGAACCAGGCAAGGCAGTCATCCGAAAAACCGAGGCTGTTGAGTCTGCCGATAAGAATTTGGTGATTGACAGAGTCGAAAGCCTTGGCGAGGTCGATGAAGACGGCTGCACAGTACTGTCTTTTATCGATGGCGGTTATGATATCATTTAGTACCTTGAGTGTGGCTGAGGTGCACCCGTGACCGGCTCGGAAACCAGATTGCACAGCGGAGAAGGTACGGTGGGATTCGAGATGGTCAGTGACCTGTTTGTTGACTTGGCTTTCGAAGACCTTAGATAGGCAGGGCAGGATGGATATAGGTCTATAGCAGTTTGGGTCCAGGGTGTCTCCCCCTTTGAAGAGGGGATGACTGCGGCAGCTTTTCAATCCTTGGGGATCTCAGACGATATGAAAGAGAGGTTGAACAGGCTGGTAATAGGGGTTGCGACAATGGCGGCAGATAGTTTCAGAAATAGCGGGTCCAGATTGTCAAGCCCAGCTGATTTGTACGGGTCCAGGTTTTGCAGCTCTTTCAGAACATCTGCTATCTGGATTTGGGTAAAGGAGAACCTGGAGAGGCTTGGGTGAGGAACTACGGGGGGCGGAGCTGTTGGCCGAGGTTGGAGTAGCCAGGCGGAAGGCATGGCCAGCCGTTGAGAAGTGCTTATTGAAGTTTTCGATAATCATGGATTTATCGGTGGAGACCGTGTTTCCTAGCCTCAGTGCAGTGGGCAGCTGGGAGGAGGTGCTCTTGTTCTCCATGGACTTCAGTGTCCCAGAACTTTTTGGAGTTGGAGCTACAGGATGCAAACTTCTGCCTGAAGAAGCTGGCCTTAGCTTTCCTGACTGACTGCGTGTATTGGTTCCTGACTTCCCTGAACAGTTGCATATCACGGGGCTATTCGATGCTATTGCAGTCCGCCACAGGATGTTTTTGTGCTGGTCGAGGGCAGTCAGGTCTGGAGTGAACCAAGGGCTGTATCTGTTCTTGGTTCTGCATTTTTTGAACGGAGCATGCTTATCCAAAATGGTGAGGAAGTTACTTTTAAAGAATGACCAGGCATCTTCAACTGACGGGATGAGGTCAATGTCCTTCCAGGATACACGGGCCAGGTCGATTAGAAAGGCCTGCTCACAGAAGTGTTTTAGGGAGCGTTTGACAGTGATGAGGGGTGGTCGTTTGACTGCGGCTCCGTGGCGGATACAGGCGATGAGGCAGTGATCGCTGAGATCCTGGTTGAAGACAGCGGAGGTATATTTGGAGGGCCAGTTGGTCAGGATGACGTCTATGAGGGTGCCCTTGTTTACAGAGTTAGGGTTGTACCTGGTGGGTTCCTTGATGATTTGCGTGAGATTGAGGGCATCTAGCTTAGATTGTAGGACTGCCGGGGTGTTAAGCATATCCCAGTTTAGGTCACCTAACAGAACAAACTCTGAAGCTAGATGGGGGCGATCAATTCACAAATGGTGTCCAGGGCACAGCTGGGAGCTGACGGGGGTCGGTAGCAGGCGGCAACAGTGAGAGACTTGTTTCTAGAGAGAGTAATTTTCAAAATTAGTAGTTCAAACTGTTTGGGTATGGACCTGGAAAGTATGACATTACTTTGCAGGCTATCTCTGCAGTAGACTGCGACTCCGCCCCTTTGGCAGTTCTATCTTGACGGAAGATGTTATAGTTGGGTATGGAAATCTCTGAATTTTTGGTGGCCTTCCTGAGCCAGGATTCAGACACGGCAAGGACATCAGGGTTAGCAGAGTGTGCTAAAGCAGTGAGTAAAACAAACTTAGGGAGGAGGCTTCTGATGTTGACATGCATAAAACCAAGACTTTTTCGATCACAGAAGTCAACAAATGAGGGTACCTGGGGACATGCAGGGCCTGGGTTTACCTCCACATCACCCGCGGAACAGAGAAGGAGTAGTATGAGGATGCGGCTAAAGGCTATCAAAACTGGTCGCCTAGAGCGTTGGGGGCAGAGGATAAGAGGAGCAGGTTTCTGGGCATGGTAGAATATATTCAGGGCATAATGCGCAGACAGGGGTATGGTGGGGTGCGGGTACAGCGGAGGTAAGCCCAGGCACTGGGTGATGATGAGAGAGGTTGTATCTCTGGACATGCTGGTTGTAATGGGTGAGGTCACCGCATGTGTGGGGGGTGGGACAAAGGAGGTAACAGGGGTATGCAGAGTGGATCTCTTGGCTCCATTGTGAACTAAAACAATGATAACTAACCTGAACAACAGTATACAAGGCATATTGACATTTGGAGAGACATACAGCGAGGCATACAGTAATCACAGGTGTTGAATTGGGAGAGCTAGCTAAAAACAGTAGGCGAGGCTAATCAGCTAGCACAACAAACAGCAGGTAAAATGGCGTTGACTAGGCAACTGGGCCGACAGATAAAACAAACAAGCAGAATGGAGTACCGTGATTAATGGACAGTCCAGCGTGCGTCAGCTATGTAGCCAAGAGATCAGTGTCCAGGGGGCAGCGGTGGATGGGCAGGGAAGCTGGGCTGGCGAGTGTTATCCAGGTTCTTTTTTTTCTTTTTCTTTTTTTTCTCCAAGTATTCATCCAAGCTACTCAATACTGCCCCCCAGCAATAAGAAGTTAAAGGCACAGTCAACTAAGTGTATGTAAACTTCTGACCCACTGGAATTGTGATACAGTGAATAAGTGAAATAATCTGTCTGGAAACAATTGTTGCAAAAATGTCTTGTGTCATAAACAAAGTAGATGTCCTAACCAGTGAAGCAGGTTGAGAGATTTAAGTTCCTTGGTGTCTACATCACCAACAAACTAACATGGTCCAAGCATACCAACAGTCGTGAAGAGGGCACGACAAAACCTATTCCACCTCAGGAAACTAAAAATATTTGGCACGAGTCCTGAGATCCTCAAAAGGTTCTACAGCTGCATCATCAAGAGTATGGCAATTGCTCAGCCTCCGACCGCAAGGCACTACAGAGGGTAGTGCGTACGGCCCAGTACATAACTGGGGCTAAGCTGCCTGCCAACCAGGACCTCTATACCAGGCAGTGTCAGAGGAAGGCCCTAAAGATTGCCCAAGACTCCAGCCACTCTAGTCAGACTGTTATCTCTGCTACCACACGGCAAGCAGTACCAGAGTGCCAAGTTTAGGTCCAAGAGGCTTCTAAACAGCTTCTACCCCCAAGCCGTAGGACTCCTGAACACCTAATCAATTGGACACCCAGACTATTTGCATTGACCCCCCTACACCACTGCTACTCTCTGTTGTTATAATCTATGCATAGTCACTTGTACCTACATGTACATATTACCTCAACTAACCGGTACCCCCTGTATATATAGTCTTGCTATTGTTATTTTACTGTTACTTTAATTAATTGTTACTTATATTTCTTATTATTATCATCATCTTTTTTCTTCTTTAAAAAAAAAACTGCATTGTTGATTAGGGGCTCGTAAGTAAGCATTTTTTAAACCTGCATATTTAGTTAATATTGCCTGCTAACATGCATTTCTTAGAATTAGGGAAATTGTGTCACAACTCTTGTGTTCCGTGCAAGCAGTCAAGGTATATGGAGCAGTTTGGTCTGCCTGGCTCGTTGCGAACTGTGTGAAGTCTATTCATTCCTAACAAAGACTAATCAATTTGCCAGAATTGTACATAATTATGAAATAATATTGTCAGTTGTACAATCTAACAACAATATTTAAATAAAGGTGAAAAAAAAATATATATATATATATATAACTTTTTTTTTCTGAAATAAAAATCGGTGTCCAAAAATACCGATTTCCGATTGTTATGAAAACTTGAAAATCGGCCATAAGTAAATCGGCCATTCCGATTAATCGGTCGACCTCAAAAAGAGAGACTGCATTGCCCATCTGTATGAGCTGGAGCCCTTACCTGGGGCACAGAGGTGACCCTTTGGCTCCTTCTAGGGGATCTGGATGGGAGGCGCTGTTCCTCCTCTTCCCCGAACAGTCTGCTACCCTTGGAGCTCCGTGTCGGCTGGACACAGGGAGGGCAGGGTCAGCATATGGGTGATAATGTTCGTGTTTTAACATGTTTTTAAAATGTGCAGATAGTTTTGCTTATTAAACATTCCTACTCCATCTAAGATGAAACTGGGGCACTGATTTGTTGATAATACAAATGAAGTGTCAACATGGTAGAATTGACTGTGCAAATCAGACCAATGATGGTTATTTGAACAGAGAGACAAACTGCTCATGGGTAGTAAAAAAACAAAAGTAAGTTACATAGTGATATTATTTGACGATTATATAGACAATATCACATTCATGCCCTAGTTGGCTACTTTTCCTTCATAGCTTGTTCCCCATCTTTAAAAAAAGGTAGCCAATTTGTTTTCAGTACTTTTATTTCCATGACTGATAAAAAAAGTGTTGTTTTTTCATGGCTATCTTGTCCCTCTGCAGCAGAGATATGGTGAGCAATATGTTTGGAACACTGAATCGCAATAAAATCACAGCATTAAATTGCAATACATACAATACCAGTCAAAAAGTTCAGACACGCCTACTCATTCAAGGGTTCACATTTTTATTTTTAAAAACTATTTCCGACATTGTAGAATAATAGTGAAGACATCAAAACTATTAAATAACATATGGAATCATCAGGTAACCAAAAAAATCTTAAATATATTTTAGATTCTTCAAAGTAGCCACCCTTAGTCTTGACAGCGTTCCACACTTTTGGCATTCTCTCAACCAGCTTCACCTGGAATGCTTTTCCATCAGTCTTGAAGGAGTTCCCATATATGCTTTTCCTTCACTTTGCAATCCAACTCATCCAAAACCATCTCAATTGGGTTGAGGTCGGGTGATTGGGGAGGCCAGCTCATCTGATACAGCACTCCATCACTCTCCTTCTTGGTCAAATAGACATTACACAGCCTAGATGTGTATTGGGCCCTTGTCCTGTTGAAAAACAAATGATAGTGGGACTAAGTGCAAAGCAGATGGGATGGCGTATCGCATCAGAAAAGTGTGGTTGCCCTGCTGGTTAAGTGTGCTTTGAATTCTAAATAAAATCAGACAGTGTCACCAGCAAAGCACCCCCGCACTATCATACTTCCTCCATGCTTCACGGTGGGAACTACGCATGCGGAGATCATCCGTTCACATACTCTGTGTCGCAATTTGTACTCAGACCAAAAGGACACATTTCCACTGGTCTAACGTCCATTGCAGGTAGCCTAGTGTTTAGAGCATTGGGCCAGTAATTGAAAGGTTAAGCTGACAAGGTAAAAATCTGTCGTTCTGCCCCTGAACAAGGCAGTTAGCCCACTGTTCCCCGTTAGGCCGTCACTGTAAATAAGAATTTGTTCTTAACTGACATGCCTAGCTAAATGAAGGTTAAATGTAAAAAAAAAAAAAAAAAATGTAAATGATTTTTTTTTTTAATTGCTTGTGTTTCTTGGCCCGAGCAAGTCTCTTTCTTATTGGTGTCTTTTAGTAGTGGTTTCTTTGCAGCAATTCAAACATGAAGGCCTGATTCACGCAGTCTCCTCTGGACAGTTGATGTTGAGATGCGTCTATACTTGAACTCTGTAACTAATGGACTTATCCTGTGCAGCAGAGGTAACTCTGGGTCTTCCTTTCCTGTGGAGGTTCTCATGAAAGCCCGTTTCATCATAGCGCTTGATGGTTTTTGCGACAGCACTTGAAACTTTCCAAGTTGTTGAAAATTTCCGCATTGACTGACCATGTCTTTAACTTCTTGGTGACAGGGGGCAGTATTTTCATGTCCGGATGAAATGCATGCCCAAATTCAACTGCCTGCTACTCATCCCCAGAAGATAAGACATGCATATTATTAGTAAATATGGATATAAAACACTCGGAAGTTTCTAAAACTGTTTGAATCATGTCTGAGTATAACACAACCTATTTAGCAGGCGAAACCCCGAGGACAAACCATTGAGAATTTTTTTTAGGTCACTTTTCAATGTTTTTTCATTGGGAATCCCTTCTTGCAGTTCCGATCGATTCCACTGGATGTCAACAGTCTTTAGAAATTGTTTGAGGTTTTTCCTTTGTGTAATGAAGAAGTATGGCCATCTTGAACAAGGATAACTTGAAGTGTACTGTTAGATAGAGGCGAGACCAGAATGCTAGCTACAGTTTGTTTTCCTCTTGTATTGAACACAGAGCATCCATTCTTAAATTTGATTGATTATTTACTTTAAAAAATACCTAAAGTTGCATTACAAAAGTAGTTTGAAATGTTTTGGCAAAGTCTACACGTAACTTTTGAGATATTTTGTAGTCACGTTGCGCAAGTTGGAACCAGTGTTTTTCTGGATCAAACGCACCAAATACATTTTGGATATATATCAATGGATTTAAATCAAACAAAGGACCATTTGTGGTGTTTATGGGAAATATTGGAGTGCCAACAAAAGACGCTCGTCAAAGGTAAGGCATTAATTACATTTTTATATCAGAGTTGTGTCGCGCCTGCAGGGTTGAAATATGATTTTCTCTCTTTGTTTACGGAGGTGCTATCCTCAGATAATAGCATTGTTTGCTTTCGCCAAAAAGCCTTCTTGAAATCTGACATGTTGGCTGAATTCACAACAAGTGTAGCTTTAATTTGCGATCTTGCATGTGTAATTTCATGAAAGTTTGATTTTTATAGTAATTTATTTGAATTTGGCGCTCTGCAGAGGTTAAGCAAAGAGAAACGACAGTCCATCAATACGTTTGAGCTGTTCTTGCCATAATAAGGATTTGGTCTTTTACCAAATAGGGCTATCTTCTGTAAACCACCCCTACCTTGTCACAACACAACTGATTGGCTCAAACGCATTGAGGAAATAAAATCTACAAATTAACAAGGCACACCTGTTCATTGAAATGCATTCCAGGTGCATACCTCATGAAATTGGTTGAGAGAATGCCAAAACTGTGCAAAGCTGTCATCAAGGCAAAGCGTGGCTATTTGAAGAAACTCAAATGTAAAATATATTTTGATTTGTTTAACACTTTTTTGGTTACTCCATGATTCCATGTGTGTTATTTCAAAGTGTTGATGTCTTCACTATTATTCTACAATGTAGAAAATAGCACAAATAAAGAAAAACCCTTGAATGAACAGGTGTCTAAACATTTTACTAGAACTGTATATAAATCGTGAGAATCGCAATACATATCATACCAAACAAAGTATTGTGATAATATCGCATCGTGAGGGCCGTGGCAATCCCCAGCTAAACTCATGGGAAGTGCTGATAAGAATGTCAGTGCCGACTTAATCAATAATGGTTGAATTACCAGAGATAAAATCCATATGAGCCCTAAAGAGTTCCAAGGCATAGACGGGAGGAAGGGCTACATTGATCATCTCACCGTTTCCATGGACACCAGGGTGTGTTGTCCTCTCGTGTTGTGAGCTTTTGTTTGCTTCTCATTCAAAGTATTTGACAGACTGCCCTCTGGAAATTTACAACATATGGCATTATCAAAAATAGATTAAACTCACAATACCCTGACAAGTCACAACTGCTCCCTCATTGTTTAGACAGTCTATTTTCCCAAACTTTGAAGTGTCCTCCTTTCCCAGTCTCCTTCCTTAATGACCATTGATACAGTGGCTTGCGAAAGTATTCACCCCCTTGGCATTTTAACTATTGTGTTGCCTTACAACCTGGAATTACAATATATATATATATATATATTTTTTTTTTTTTTTTTTTGGGGGGTTGTATCACTTGATTTACACAACAAGTCTAACACTTTGAAGATGCAAAATATTTTTGTGAAACAAACAAGAAATAAGACAAAAAAATAAGAACTTGAGCGTGCATAACTATTCACCCACCAAAGTCAATACTTTGCAGAGCCACCTTTTGCACCAATTACAGCTGGGGTATGACGATAAGCTTGACACATCAAGCCACTCGGATTTTTGACCATTCAAGGCAATACAGCTCCAGCTTCTTCAAGTTGGATGGGTTCCGCTGGTGTACAGCAATCTTTAAGTCATATAACAGAATCTCAATTGGATTGAGGTCTGGGCTTTGACTAGGCCATTCAAATAGATTTAAATGTTTCCCCTTAAACCACTCAAGTGTTGCTTTAGCAGTCTGCTTAGGGTCATTGTCCTGCTGAAAGGTGAACCTCAGTCCCCTTCTCAAATCTGGAAGACTAAAACAGGTTTCCCTCAAGAATTTCCCTGTATTTAGCGCCATCCATCATTCCTTCAATTCTGACCAGTTTCCCAGTCCCCACCGATGAAAAACATCCCCATATCATGATGCTGCCACAACAATTCACTGTGGGGATCATGTTCTCGGGTGATGAGAGGTGTTGGGTTTGTGCCAGACAGCGTTTTCCTCGATGGCCAAAAAGCTCAATTTCAGTCTTATCTGACCAGAGTACCTTCTTCCATATGTTTGGGGAGTCTCCCAACTGCCTTTTGGTGAACACCAAACGCGTTTCCTTATTTTTTTCTTTAAGCAATGGCTTTTTTCCTGGCCACTCTTCCGTAAAGCCCAGCTCTGTGGAGTGTACGGCTTAAAGTGGTCCTATGGACAGATACTACAATCTCCACTGTGGAGCTTTGCAGCTCCTTCAGGGTCATCTTAGGTCTCTTTGTTGCCCCTCTGATTAATCCCCCCCTTGCCTGGACTGTGAGTTTTGGTGGGCAGCCCTCTCTTGGCAGGTTTGTTGTGGTGCCATATTCTTTCCATTTTTTAAATAATGGATTTAAATGGTGCTCCGTGGGATGTTCAAAGTTTCGGATACTTTTTTACAACTCAACCCTGATCTGTACTTATACACAACTTTGGAGCGCTCCTTGGTCTTCATGGTGCCGTTTGCTTGTTGGTGCCCCTTGCTTAGTGGTGTTGCAGACTCTGGGGCCTTTCAGAACAGGTGTATATATACACCAAGATCATGTGACACTTAAATAAAGCCCACCTGTGTGCAATCTAACTAATTATGTGACTTCTGAAGGCTAATTGGTTGCACCAGATCTTATTTAGGGGCTTTTTTAAACAAAGTTATTTTTTTCCCATTTCAATTTACCAATTTGGAATATTGTGTATGTCCATTGCATGAAATCTAAATAAAAATCCATTTAAATTACAGGTTGTAATGCACCAGAATAGGAAAAACACCAAGGGGGATGAACACTTTTGCAAGGCACCGTCGGTGACAGGACTAGTTTCCACACTATTGCTTTATCAAGTCTCCTGCGATCATTGGTCATACAGGAAAGGAGACAAGAAGAGTAAACTACTTAACAGATTTTTACCACATCATACATTGAGGATGACACAAGTTAATAAAGTCCATCGACTCAGACTATTTGATGACTACAGTATAACAATTTACAAGTTAAGACTTCAGATTGGCTTCTGGTTACGTGTCTACACATCCCTTGCGTGTTGCATTTTTAAGCCAGTCATTCGTGAATCTACTAAAGACGCCTAATCCAATGAGGTACTGACATCTCCAACCTCTCAATCTCCGTGGGGTCGCAGAAAGTGGATGTTTCCGGTTCTCAGGGATACAGTATTTTCAACCTAACTTCAATTTCCCCTGAAAAACAGATGTGGGAACTCCACAACAAACGTAGCAGGTGTTTTTTTTTTTTACACCTGCTACGTTTGTTTCCCTCTTGAAGAGGTTGGTAACCTCAGTTCAAACACATATGCAATACATACAGAGCTTTCAGAAAGGAGTCACATCCCATGACTTATTTCACATTTTGTTAAAGCCGAATTTAAAATGGATTAAATTTAAATTGTGTCTCACTGGTCAACACCAAATATCCCATAATGTCAAAGTGGAATTAGGTTTAGAATATTTTTGCAATTCATGAGAAATGAAAAGCTTAAATGTCTTGAGTCAATAAGCATTCAACCCCTTTTATGGCAAAAAAGTTCCATAAGTTGCATGGACTCCCTCTGTGCAATAATAGAGTTTAACATGACTTTATGACTAACTCATCTCTGTACCGCACACATACAGATAATTGTAAGGTCCCTCAGTCGAGCAGAGAATTTCAAACACAGATACAACCACAAAGACCAGGGAGGTTACGCAATGCCTCTCAAAGGGTACCTATTGGTAGATGGGTAAAAAAAAAAAAAAAAATGAAATGTTATATTCCTTTGAGCATGGTAAAGTTATTAATTACACTTTCGATGGTGCATCAATACACCCAGTCATTAAAAAGACAGGCGTCCTTCCTAACACAGGAAGGAAACCGCTCATGGATTTCACTAGGTCATTCAATTGTGACTTTAAAAGCAGTTCTCCTGAGGATGGATCAACAACATTGTAGTTACTCCACAATACTAACCTAAAAGTGAGTTAAAAGAAGGAAGCCTGAACAGAATAAAAAAATATTCCCAAAAATATTGCAATAGGCACTAAAGTAAAACGGACAAAAATGTGACAGAAACATGTCTGGGGAAAATCCAACAACACATCACTAATTACCACATATTTTAAAGCATTGTAGTTTCTGCATCATGTTATGGGTATACTTTTCATCGGCAAGGACTAGGGAGTTATTTTAGGATAAAAAGAATAGAGCTAAGCACAGGTAAAATCCTTGTGGGAAACTAGTTCAGTCTGCTTTACAACAGCCACTGGGAGCCAAATTCACCTTTCAGCAAGAAACTAACCTAAAACACAAGGCCAAATCTACACCGGAGTTGGTTACCAAGAAGACACTTGCTGAATGAAAGAGTTACAGTTGACTTCAATGTGCTTGAAAATCAATAGCAAGAAAAATGTCTGTCTAGCAATGCTCAACAATGAACTTGACAGAGCTTGAAGAATTAAAAAAATAATGAGCAAATATTGTACAATCGAGGTAAGCAAAGACTCAGCTGTAATCACTGCCAAATGTGATTCTGTATTGACTTAGGGGTGTGAAAACATATGTAAATTAGATTTGTATTTAATCATCAATAAAATGGCACTTTTTAAAATAAAAGCATGTTGTTTTCGCTTTGTCATTATGGGGCATTACGTGTAGATTTTTGTGTATCCATTTTGAATTCAGGCTGCAACAACAAAATGCGGAATAGTCAAGTGGTATGAATTCTTTCTGAATGCACTGTATACTTACACACAAGGATAATCAACACAATGTGTTAAGATACAGTACCTTTCAGACTGACAAGTGCCTTGGCTGAAGAGCCTACTACAATCAAGAGAAGAGGGAATTAGGCTAGACTTTACCGTGGAACTTAACATTTTTTTTATTTTTAAATGCAGTAGGGATGTGTATCTTTCCCTTTCAAGACAATGCATTACGCATATGGGCTCCGATAAGTACAGGAAAAATCTATTTCAGTTTGAAACTATTCGATGCGATCAGAGAACGAGTCCTGCTTGGCTACGCAGTCATTGGTGAACAGAGTACAGAAGGGGACTAAGAATGATACCCCAGTGAGGCCCCATGTTGAGGATCAGCGTGGCAGGTATGTTGTTGCCTACCTTTACCAACTGGGGGTGGCCAGTCAGGAAGTCCAAGATCCAGTTGCAGAGGGAGGTGTTAAGTCCCAGGGTCCTAAGCTTAGTGACGAGCTTTGCGGGCACTACGTTGTTGAATGCTGAGCTGTAGTTAATGAGCAGCATTCTTAATCTCTCTGGGATATGTGGGATGCTATAGCGTCCCACCTGGCCAAAAGCCAGGGAAAATGCAGAGCGCCAAATTCAAATAAATTACTATAAAAATCAAACTTTCATGGAATCACACATGCAAGATAGCAAATTAAAGCTACACTTGTTGTGAATCCAGCCAACATGTCAGATTTCAAAAAGGCTTTTCGGCAAAAGCAAACAACGCTATTATCTGAGGATAACACCTCCGTAAACAAAGAGAGAAAAGCATATTTCAACCCTGCAGGCGCGACAAAACTCTGATATAAAAATATAATTAATGCCTTACCTTTGTCAAGCTTCTTTTGTTGGCACTCCAATATGTCCCATAAACATCACAAATGGTTATTTTGTTTGATTAATTCCGTCGATATATATCCAAAATGTCAATTTATTTTGCGCGTTTGATCCAGAAAAACACCGGTTCCAACTTGCGCAATGTGACTACAAAATATCTCAAAAGTTACCTGTAAACTTTGCCAAAACATTTCAAACTACTTTATTTATTATTTACGTTTAAAAAAATACCTAAAGCATATCTTTTAAAACATTTTGCTAAACCTCAACATCTAAATACTCTCCCGCAACCCACTTAACCCAATGTAGCGTGGATCTGCTTTTTTTATTCTAAAGTACTTATATTTACTTCGGATCCGGAACCCCTCAACTGAAGCTAGCCAACTACCAGCTATCAGTCAGCAAACCATTGCTAGCGGTCATCAGCTAACCTTTAGCTCGGAAAGCTCTCGCCAGTTCGAACAACGCGGCTCTAACCAGAGCATAACGGATCTATTATTTTTATCCCCGGATTCCCACCACAAACGGAACATTTTCATCTGGATCTTCACAACTAGCTAACTAGCTAACCGCAACCCCGGATGACTACTCCTGGCTAGCGTTTCCATCCACTTAGCTTGAAGCTAGCCTGGCCAGAGCTCCTGTGCTACCACGGAAGCGTACTGCTGGGCTACAATATCCGGACCCACGACCGGTCTATCGATGTCACCGCATGAAGAGGCATAAACAGACTCAACCCCATCTCGACGTCCCCCAAAGGCTAACTTTCTAGCCCTTGCTATCCGCTTGCTTGTTCATTCGGCCTGCTAACTGCTAGCCTGCCCCGGTCTACTAACTGCTAGCTTGTTTAGCCCCGGTCTGCTAACTGCTAGCTTGTTTAGCCCCGGCCTACTAACTGTTAGCTTGTTAGCACAGGTCTGCTAACTGTCGGAATCGCCGCGTCCCCAGCCAGCCCCAACCACTCACTGGACCCATATTTATTTTCAATCTCTTTTCGATTTTTAATTCGATTATACCTTCCGGTAACCTGCCTCAACCAATGTGATATGGAATCGCTATAATTTTTTAATTTTTAGAACGCATTCAAGAACCTCCAGAAGCTAACCAGCTAACTAGCTACAAGCTATTTAGTCATTGTTAGCCACTGCTAGCGGATTTTACCTTTTGCAAAGCCAGACAGTTTTTTCAGCCTGGATAATACTCGCCAGTCTAGCTTCCCTGTCCCATCTACCGCTGCCCCCTGGACATTGTGATCACTTGGCTACATAGCTGATGCCCGCTGGACACTGTGATCACTTGGCTACATAGCTGATGCCTGCTGGACTGTTCATTAATCACGGTACTCCATTCTGTTTGTTTATGTTTTTATCTGTCGGCCCCAACCGCACTCAGGCTCTGTGTGCAGTTAATCTGACCCTCTCTGCCTAGTCAACGCCATTTTACCTGCTGTTGTTGTGCTAGCTGTTGTTGTCTCACCTACTGTTTTAGCTAGCTCTCCCAATCAACACCTGGGATTACTGTATGCCTTGCTGTATGTCTCTCTCAATTGTCAATATGCCTTGTATACTGTTGTTCAGGTTAGTTATCATTGTTTTAGTTTACAATGGAGCCCCTAGTTCCACTCTTCATACCTCTGATACCACCTTTGTCCCACCTCCCACACATGCGGTAACCTCACCCATTACAACCAGCATGTCCAGAGATACAACCTCTCTTATCATCACCCAGTGCCTGGGCTTACCTCCGCTGTACCCGCACCCCACCATACCCGTCTGCGCATTATGCCCTGAATATATTCTACCATGCCCAGAAATCGGCTCCTTTTATTCTTTGTCCCCAAGGCTCTAGGCGACCAGTTTTGATAGCCTTTAGCCGCACCCTCATACTACTCCTCCTCTGTTCTGCGGGTGATGTGGAGGTAAACCCAGGCCCTGCATGTCCCCAGGCACCCTGATTTGTTGACTTCTGTGATCGAAAAAGCCTTGGTTTCATGCATGTCAACATCAGAAGCCTCCTCCCTAAGTTTGTTTTACTCACTGCTTTAGCACACTCTGCTAACCCTGATGTCCTTGCCGTGTCTGAATCCTGGCTCTGGAAGGCCACCAAAAATTCTGAGATTTCCATACCCAACCATAACATTTTCCGTCAAGATAGAACTGCCAAAGGGGGAGGAGTTGCAGTCTACTGCAGAGATAGCCTGTAAAGTAATGTCATACTTTCCAGGTCTATACAAAACAGTACTAATTTTAAAAATGACTCTCCAGAAATAAGTCTCTCACTGTTGCCGCCTGCTACCGATCCCCCTCAGCTCCCAGCTGTGCCCTGGACACCATTTGTGAATTGATCGCCCCCCCATCTATCTTCAGAGTTTGTTCTGTTAGATGACCTAAACTGGGATATGCTTAACACCCCGGCAGTCCTACAATCAAAGCTAGATGCCCTCAATCTCACACAAATCATCAAGGAACCCACCAGGGAGAACCCTAAATCTGTAAACAAGGGCACCCTCATAGACGTCATCCTGACCAACTGACCCTCCAAATACACCTCCGCTGTCTTCAACCAGGATCTCAGTGATCACTGCCTCATTGCCTGTATCCGCTACGGATCCGCAGTCAAACGACCACACCTCATCACTGTCAAACGCTCCCTAAAACACTTCTGTGAGCAGGCCTTTCTAATCGACCTGTCCCGGGTATCCTGGAAGGATATATATATATATATTTTACCTTTATTTAACTAGGCAAGTCAGTTAAGAACAAATTCTTATTTTCAATGACGGCCTAGGAACAGTGGGTTAACGGCTTGTTCAGGGGCAGAACGACAGATTTGTACCATGTCAGCTCGGGGATTTGAACTTGCAACCTTTCGGTTACTAGTCCAATGCTCTAACCACTAGGCTACCCTGACCTTATCCCGTCAGTTGAGGATGCCTGGTCATTCTTTAAAAGGAACTTCACACCATTTTAGATAAGCATGCTCTGTTCAAAAAATGCAGAACTAAGAACAGATAAAGCCCTTGGTTCACTCCAGACCTGACTGCCCTCGACCAGCACAAAAACATCCTGTGGCGGACTGCAATAGCATTGAACAAACCCCGCGATATCAAACTGTTCAGGGAAGTCAGGAACCGATACACGCAATCAGTCAGGAAAGCAAAGGCCAGCTTCTTCAGGAAGAAATTTGCATCCTGTAGCTCTAACTCCAAAAAGTTCTGGGACACTAAAGTCCATGGAGAACAAGAGCACCTCCTCCCAGCTGCCCACTGCACTGAGGCTAGGTAACATGGTCACCACCGATAAATCCATGATTATCGAAAACTTCAACAAGCATTTCTCAACGACTGGCCATGCCTTCCTCCTGGCTACTCCAACCTCGGCCAACAGCTGCAAAACCTGGACCCGTACAAATCAGCTGGGCTTGACAATCTGGACCCTGTATTTCTGAAACTATCCGCCGCCATTGTCGCAACCCCTATTACCTGTTCAACCTCTCATATCGTCTGAGATCCCCAAGGATTGGAAAGCTGCCGCAGTCATCCCCCTCTTCAAAGGGGGAGACACCCTGGACCCAAACTGTATCTAAGGTCTTCGAAAGCCAAGTCAACAAACAGGTCACTGACCATCTCGAATCCCTCCGTACCTTCTCCGCTGTACAATCTGGTTTCCGAGCCGGTCACAGGTGCACCTCAGCCACGCTCAAGGTACTAAACGATATCATAACCGCCATCGATAAAAGACAGTACTGTGCAGCAGTCTTCATCGACCTTGCCAAGGCTTTCGACTCTGTCAATCACCATATTCTTATCGGCAGACTCAGTAGCCTCGGTTTTTCTGATGACTGCCTTGCACGGTTCACCAACTACTTTGAAGACAGAGTTCAGTGTGTCAAATCGGAGGGCATGTTGTCCGGTCCTCTGGCAGTCTATGGGGGTGCCACAGGGTTCAATTCTCGGGCTGACTCTTTTCTCTGTATATATCAATGATGTTGCTCTTGCTGCGGGCGATTCCCTGATCCACCTCTACGCAGACGACACCATTCTGTATACTTCCGGCTCGTCCTTGGTCACTGTGCTATCTAACCTCCAAACAAGCTTCAATGCCATACAACACTCCTTCCGTGACCTCTAACTGCTCTTAAATGCTAGTAAAACCAAATGCATGCTTTTCAACCGTTCGCTGCCTGCACCCGCACGCCCGACTAGCATCACCACCCTGGATGGTTCCGACCTAGAATATGTGGACATCTATAAGTACCTAGGTGTCTGGCTAGACTGTAAACTCTCCTTCCAGACTAATATCAAACATCTCCAATCTAAAATCAAACCTAGAGTCGGCTTTCTATTCCGCAACAAAGCCTCCTTCACTCACGCCGCCAAACTTACCCTAGTAAAACTGACTATCCTACCGATCCCCGACTTCGGCGATGTCATCTACAAAATAGCTTCTAATACTCTACTCAGCAAACTGGATGCAGTTTATCACAGTGCCATCCGTTTTAGTACTAAAGCACCTCATACCATCCACCACTGTGACCTGTATGCTCTAGTCGCCAGACCCACTGGCTCCAGGTCATCTACAAGTCCATGTTAGGTAAAGCTCCGCCTTATCTCAGTTCACTGGTCACGATGGCAACACCCACCCGTAGCACGCGCTCCAGCAGGTGTATCTCACTGATCATCCCTAAACCCAACACCTCATTTGGCCGCCTTTCGTTCCAGTCCTCTGCTGCCCGTGACTGGAACGAATTGCAAAAAAAAAAAAAAAATTAATAAAAATAAAAATATCGCTGAAGTTGGAGACTTTTATCTCCCTCACCAACTTTAAACATCTGCTATCTGAGCAGCTAACCGATCGCTGCAGCTGTAAATAGCCCACCCAATTTTACCTACCTCATCCCCATACTGTTTATATTTATTTACTTTTCTGCTCTTTTGCACACCAATATCTCTACCTGTACATGACCATCTGATCATTTATCACTCCAGTGTTAATCTGCAAAATTGTAATTATTCACCTACCTCCTCATGCCTTTTGCACACAATGTATATAGTCTCTCTTTTTTTCTACTGTGTTATTGACTTGTTAATTGTTAACTCCATGTGTAACTCTGTGTTGTCTGTTCACACTGCTATGCTTTATCTTGGCCAGGTCGCAGTGGCAAATGAGAACTTGTTCTCAACTAGCCTACCTGGTTAAATAAAAGTTAAAAAGAAATATATAAATAAAAAAATACAGGAGTAAAACAAACTGTTGCATGCTTTTTGGTCGCGTGCCTCTAACAGTACACTTCAAGTGACCCTCGTTCAAGATGGCCGTTCTTCATTACACAAAGGAATAAGCTCAACCAATTTCTAAAGACTGTTGACATCCAGTGTAACCGATAGGAACTGCAAGAAGGTCCCTTAGAAATCTGGATTCCCAATGAAAACCCATTGAAAAGAGAGTGACCTAAAAAAAATCATCTCAATGGTTTGTCCTCGGGGTTTTGCCTGCTAAATAAGTTTTGTTATACTCACAAACATGATTCAAACAGTTTTAGAAACTTCAGAGTGTTTTATATCCAAATCTACTAATAATATGCATATATTATCTTCTGGGGATGAGTAGCAGGCAGTTTAATTTGGGCATGCATTTCATACGGACATGAAAATACTGCCCCCTGTCACCAAGAAGTCAAGTAGGTGTTCCTTTTGTCCAGGTGGGAAGGGGCTGTGTGGTGTGCAATAGAGATTGCACCATCTGTGGATCTGTTAGGGCGGTATGCAAATTGGAGTGGGTCTAGGGTTTCTAAGATGACTGTGTTGATGTGAGCCATGACCAGCCTTTCAAAGCAGTTAATGGCTATAGACGTGAGTGCTACGGATCGGTAGTCATTGAAGTAGGTTAGCTTGGTGTTCCTGGGTACAGGGACTATGGCGGTCTGCTTGAAACATGTAGGTATTACAGACTCAAAATCAGGGACAGGTTGAAAATATCGGTGATGACACATACCAGTTGGTCAGCGCATTCTCAGAGTACACGCCCTGGTAATCTGTCTGGCCCTGGGGCCTTATGAATGTTGACCTGTTCAAAAAGGTCTTACTAACATCAGCTACGGAGAGCGGGATCACACAGTCGTCCGGGACAGCTGGTGCTCTCATGCATGCTTCCGTGTTGCTTGCCTCGAAGCGCGCACAGAAGTCATTTAGCTCGTCCGGTAGGCATGTGTCAGTGGGCAGCTCCCGGCTGGACTTATTGTAGTCGGTAATAGATTGCAAGCCCTGCCACATCCGACGAGCATTGGAGACGGTGTAGTAGGATTCAGTCTTAGTCCTGCATTGACACGTTGCCTGTTTGATGGTTCGTCAGAAGGCATACCTGGATTTCTTATTCGCATCTGGGTTAGAGTCACGCTCCTTTTAAGTGTTAGCTCTACCCTTTAGCGCAGTGTGGATGTTGCCTGTAAATCCATGGCTTCTGGTTGGGTTATGTAGGTATTGTGGGTACGAAGTCATCGATGCACTTATTGATGAAGCTGGTGACTGATACACCTCAATGCCATCGGATGAAACCCGGAACAATTTCCAGTCTGTCCTAGCAAAACCGTCCCGTAGCTAGCTGATCTGAGCACTTCGTATTAAGAGTCACTGGCCCTTCCTGCTTTAATTTTTGCTTGTAATTATGGTTAGATTTGCCAAATAGAGGGCAAAGGAGAGCTTTGTACGCATCTCTGTGTGCGGGGTAAAGTTTTTTTCCCTCTCCATACCGGTAGAAATGAGGTAAAACGGATTTACGTTTCCCTGCATTAAAGTTCCCGGCCACTAGGTACACCGCCTCCAGATGAAAATGTTATTTATTCTGATGGCCTTATTCAGCTCGTTGAGTGCGGTCTTAGTGCCAGCATCAGTTTGTGGTGGTAAATAGACAGCTGTGAAAAATATAGATGAGAACTCTCTCTGTAAATAGTGTGGTCTATAGCTTATCATGTGATACTCTACTTCAGGCGAGAAAAATCTTCAGACTTCCCTATAATATTAGATTTTGCGCACCAGTTGTTGACAAATAGACACAGACCACCACCCCTTGTCTTACTGGAGGCAGCTGCTCTGTCGTGCCGATGCAAAGAAAACCCAGCCAACTGTACATTATCAATGTCTTCATTCAGCCACGATTCAGTGACACATAAGATATTAGTTATTAATGTCCCATTGGTAGGATAGTCTTGAACAGAGCTCATCCAGTTTATTCTCCAATGATTGAACGTTGGACGGATGGTAGAGGCGTCCCCTGTATTGCTGTCTTTTTTCATACGAATTAAGGGGATCTTGGCCTGTGCTGGTATCAGCAGTAAATCCTTCGCGTCCGACTCATTAAAGAAAAACACTCTTTGTCCAGTAATCGCTGTCCTGCATCCAGAAGCACTTTTCGGTCATAAGAGACAGTGGCAGAAACATTATGTACAAAATAAGTACAACCCCCCCCCCCTCCCCAAAAAACACAAAATAGCACAATTGGTTAGGAGCCCCTAAAACGGGAGCCAACTCCTCCGGTGCCAATATCCTACTACTAACTCAGCAGCATTAAAGTTCTTTACACAAACCGGTGTGCCTGCCACCTACTACCATTCCCCGTTCAAAGGCACTTAAATCTTCTGTCTTTCCCATTTACCCTCTGAATGGTACACATACACAATCCATGTCTCAAGGCTTAAAAATCTTCCCCATACTGAATGATGTCATTTGTTTAATCCACTTCAATGAGGGATCATAGCTTCCACCTGGTCTGTCTGTATGTCAAGGAAAGAGCAGGTGTCCTTAATGTATATAAACATACACAGTGTACAAAACCTTAAGAACATATGTGGGGCCCCGTGTTGAGGATCAGTGTGGCAGAGGTGTTGTTGGCTACCTTCACCATCCTCAAAATCCAGAGATTTTCACCGTTTGGAAGTTTTTACAGTGATCTATTGCGCTTTTGCCATGTAGTGCGCCTAGGAAATGATCAACTTCACCCGGTATACCAACAAATGACCATATACACTGATTGTTTGAAGTACAAAACTGCTCCATACCCAATCAGCAGGTAGGCTATAGCCAGATGAGTTGTTTCCAGTAGCTTAATTTTATATACCATTTGACTTGGTAGTGTGACAAGTTTTTTTATTGGTCGCAAGAGTGCCAGCGGAATTTGTGTGTTGTTGGTCAAGTTAGTTTTTTGTTTGCAATTAGATTTAAAAAATAATTTATCCACATCAAAATGTGCAATTCGGCAAACATTTTCTGAAGAGGCAACAACACCACAGAAATGCCCCAGCCTGTGTGTGTCAGGGATTGACATACTGGGGAGGTTGTGGAAACCTTCAGGGCCAGTCGATCATTCCTGTCAGTGGCCCGCTTGGGCCAGTGAGAAAAAAATATTGTAATCATGCCATTTTGAATCTAGGCTAGAATTTTTTAAGATAACAGATGGATACCCGAAGCTGTCGATTATTTATCACACGTTGGGTGCACACATACAGCCTATAGATAATCTGTCAGGCAGAGAGATCGTGCAGCTCTCAAACAGCTGGTTGTAGCATGAGGCAAATCACAGCCAGATGTGATGTAGCCTGGATTGGAACCAGGTACTTCAGTGATGCACTGAGATGCAATGTCTTAGACCATTGTGCCACTCGAACCATGATCAGTTTTTATTACGGATGTAGGCACTTTCATTTGTTTCCCACGGCTTCAATTGAATTGATTGTTGCGCTTGTTGCAGTAAAACCACGTGCAGTTATTATGAGCGAACCCAGTTTTTGGTCGCTTTCTAGTTTTAAAAACATGCTACAGTTACTCCTAAAAAAACTCTAAAACATCTCAAATGGCGAGACTGCAGTATCTACCATATGGACAGACTTCATTAGTGTGTTTGTGTCGGAAGCATGCAGTCTATTTAGTCAGGCAAGGCCCACATTCTTCTGACACATTTTAGAATGTACAAATTATGTGAATGTCAACGCATAATGAGATTGGATAGGCCGGTCTATTAAAAATGCATTATACTTAAAGTGGTAATGCATACATTTGTGGGTGCATTTTTTCTATAGGCTATTACAACAATTGAATGAAATGTAGGTCCTTAAAAATTACAATTAAGTTGTGGGAAAACTTGTTGAATTTGATTTGCCAATGTCTGTATAAACCCTTGCTCAGCCCGCAAACGAAGCATTAAATCACCTCATCACTTCATTCACTTTCCGGTTACATTTTGACCCGGGCCAGTATTTCTCTCCCCATTCATGCCAGGATCTTTCAGTTGGCACTATCCCGGTGTGATACTGGCAAATTTACCTGAATGTCAAGCCCTGCTGTGTGTGGTGCGCGTAGGGCCTATACCAATATCTAGCCGTTAGCGATCCTTACAATAACCTAACCCAGTGGTCGCCAACTGGTCGATCGCATTCCTAGTCGATCAACAAATATTTCTGTAGAAAAGCCAACGAACGATAAAGGCTTACGCTCCTTTTTTTAAAATAGTGTTGCCGGTAGGTGCACTTGATTCAAAAGTCCTGCGCACCGGGTAAGCAGTGTTCCCATGAGCTTCCATGACCCTGGCCACAGCCAAATTTAATAGGTTACTTACTAGCCTAGGTAAGATGTAATAACTTTTAAAACCATGACCACAGAGAGACTGTCAACGAATACAGCAAAGAGCTGCTGTTTTTATGAGTTCATGTTAAAGTTTATATTCAGCACTATCACTGTTTTTAATTCAACACTATTACAAAACACTTCTCCGTACTTCTGCTCGGACTGAAGCTGCAATGAATGAGTAGCCAAGTATCGAACGCCCAGTGTTTTATTATTATTAACAGCTCGTTGTGTTTATTTTAATATTAAGGAATATTTAACATTCTCTGGTCATAGGAACAACATGAAGTTGTGGATGAGACATGCGGTTCGACTCGAGTTTCACCATCAGGTGGAAGACTGTGTCCCCGCTCTCTGGTCTGTCTCACTGGAGGAAAGGAAGGAGAGAGCAGGGACCGTGAGAGGCGGTTGGGAAAATTTGTTTTGAACAGTCATCCAAATCGGAATACCAAGCCGGAAACTCAGGCATCTTTCTGAAGATCACTGACTTTGTGATTTGACCTCGTTGACCATCAGATGCAGGTACCATCAGTACAGTAAAATAAAAAAGCAAATGATTTCAATTCATGCTCTACAAGTGCTCAACCAACTGATCCATTTCATCAAAGCTCGAGTTTTGAAAAATAATATGGTCTGATTTACAATATTGGCAGGCCAATCATAAACCCAATATGATGTGATAATGTATTAGGCCTACTGCCCAAACCTCATTCCTACAAAACTGTTTGTGTGAGGTTAAGGTAAAACTGCAAAAGTGATCTTGACCCAGAAAAGGTTGGTGACCACTGGCGTAACCCTTTTCGGGCAATTGAAAGGTATCAACAACGTAACCTATGCCTACCTGGCAGAATCACATACTTGCATTAATCCAGTGGCCATTTGTGTAGAAAACTCCATCACATGTATGCTACAACACCACTAGCCACACAAGTCTGGATGGTGCGCACCTGAACTAAAAAGGTAACACAAAAAATACCTCAATGTGGTTTAAGCACTGTTGTTCACTTAGAAAAACAACTAAATTGGATGTTCTATTAAATAGTGATTGGGATTTGTTGTCGTCACAACTGGTGTAGACTTCACAGTAAACGCTTGCTTACGAGCCCTTCCCAACATTGCAGAGTTAAGATATAAATAGCAAGAACAGGAAAAAAATAAAATACACAAGAATGGAGCTATTCAGAAAGTTCACACACACATTGACCTTTTCCACATTATTGTGTTGCAGCCCGAATTAAAAATAGTATAAATTAAGATGTTTGTATCAATGGTCTACACACAATACCCCATAATGTCAAAGTGGAATTATATATATAAGATAAATATATTTTTTAAATAAATAAAAAGTATTCAAACCCTTTCTTACGGCAAGCTACAATACATTCTGGAGTAAAAATGTGCTTAACAAGTTAGGGGAGTGTTTGGCCGGGGTAGGCTGTCATTGCAAATAATTTGATCGTAACTGACTTGCCTAGTTAAATAAACATTTTAAAAACTCACATAAGGAATCTAATCGTGTTTAACATTAAAAACAATGAAACAATGTTTACCTCATTTCTGTACCCCATATATACAATCATCTGTAAGGTCCCCTGATAGAGAAGTGCATTTCAAACACTGATTCAACCACAAAGATCAGGGAGGTTTTCCAATGCCTCAAATTAGGGCATATATTGGTAGATGTGTAAAAAAAGAAAGAAAAAAAAGCCGACAATGAATATCACTTTGAGCATGGTTATTATGGTTATTAAGTTATTAATTACAGTTTGTATCAATACACCCAGTCACCACAAAGACACAGGTGTCCTAACTCAGTTACCAGAAAAGAAGGAAACCGCTCAGGGATTTAAACATGAGGCCAATGGTGACTTTATAACAGTTGCAGAGTTTAATATAGTTTAATGGCTGTGATAGGAGAAAACTGAGGGCAGATCAACAACATTGTAGTTACTCCAAAATACTAACCTAAAAGACAGTGAAAAGATGGAAGCCGGTACAGAACAAACAAATATTCCAAAACATGCATCCTGTTTGCAACAAGGAATTAAAGTAATACTGCAACAAACAAAAAAAGTGGCAAAGCAATACTTTTTGTCCTGGATATGTTTGGGGCAAATACAATACATTACTGAGTACCACTCTTCATAATTTCAAGCATAGCCATATCATGTTATGGGTATGCTTGTAATCATTAAGGTCTGGGGAGATTTTCAGGGTAAGAAAATAAACCGAAGGGAGCTAAGCAAAATCTTAGAGGAAAAACTGGTTCAGTCTGCTTCCACCTGACACTGAGAGATGAATTCACCTTTGAGCATGACCATAACCTTAAACACATGGCCAAAAAAAGGGCAAATGTTGCATAATCCAGGTGTGTAAAGCGCTTAGAGTCTTACCCAGAATGACTACTGTAATGGCTGCCAAAAAGGTTATTCTACAAAGTACTGACTCAGGGGTGTGAATACTAATGTAAATGAGATACCTGTATTTTCAATACATTTGCTAACTAATTGTAAAAACCTGTTTTCACCTTGTCATTATGGGGTATTTTGTGTAAATATATTTAATCCACTTTGAATTGAGGCTGAAATAACATCTTGAATAAGAGGTATGAATACTTATAAAGGGTATGAACAGTATAAAGAGTACCAGTACCACATCAGTGAGCATAAGTATGAGACATTTGAGGTAGATACAATGCATTTGGAAAGTATTGGCTCGAGTGGCTCAGCGTTCTAAGGCACTACAGACCCTGGTTCGATCCCAGGCTGTATCACAACCGGCCGTGATCCATAGTCCCATAGTGCGGCACACAATTGGTCCAGCATCGTCCTGGTTAGGGTTCGGCCGGTGTAGGTCATTATAAATTTAACTGACTTGCCTAGTTAAATAAATAAAAATTCAGACCTTGACTTTTCCCACATTGTTACATTTAGAGCCTTATAATCTACACACAATTGAGCTCAGGTGCATCCTGTTCACATTGACCATCCTTGAGAAGTTTCTACAACTTGATCAGCGTCCACCTTTGGTAAATTCAGCTGATTGGACATGATTTGGAAAGGCACACACCAGTCTATATACGGTCCCACAGATGCCAGTGCATGTCAGAGCAAAAACCAAGCCATCAGTTTGAAGGAATTGTCGTTAGCGCCCCTAGAAATGATTGTGTTGAGGGGAAAGGTAGGTCTGGGGAAGGGTACCAAAAAATTCTCTGCTGCATTGAAGGTCCGTAAGAACACAGTGCACTCCATCATTCTTAAATGGAAGAAGTTTGGAACCACCAAGACTCTTCCTAGAGCTGGCTGCCTGGCCAAACAGAGCAATATGGTGAGAAGGGCCTTTGAAAAAAAATAAAATAAATAAAAGCCCAACCTTGACACAGAAAATATAAAAAACTATCGGCCTATATCAAATCTTCCATTCCTCTCAACATTTTTATAAAAGGCTGTTGCGCAGCAACTCACTGCCTTCCTGAAGACAAACAATGTATACTATTCTGCCCTTGAGTTGCGTTCCCATGCAAAACTAGACAGATAGCTAACAACTAAGTCTTCAATAAAACTCCCAAGGCGTGACTTTTCTTGAATGAATATATTTAAACGTTTATGTTGTGAAACTGCAAAATACAGAAAAGAATATACTTTAGTGTTCAATTCACACCGACATACATTAAACATTTGAAGTTGCATAAATACAAAGCACGCGCTAAGGTACCATGCATCTGGCATGATGCCAAACCATATAGCTAATTGTTAACCATATGGTAATTGCTCCTTTCATTACTCTAATAATGTATAACCATCTATGTAGAATAACAAAGCATATTACACTAAAAACAGTAACAAAACTACAGTATTGTATATTTTTCGCATCTCTGCATGTCTGGCAGACATATCAGTGTGGATGACGGATCACCACCTCAAGCTGAACCTCAGCAAGACGGAGCTCCTCTTCCTCCCGGCGAAGGACTGCCCGTTCCATGATCTCGCCATCACGGTTGACAACTCCATTGTGTCCTCCTCCCAGAGCGCTAAGAACCTTGGCGTGATCCTGGACAACACCCTGACGTTCTCAACTAACATCAAGGCGGTGTCCCGTTCCTGTAGGTTCATGCTCTACAACATCCGCAGAGTACGACCCTGCCTCACACAGGAAGCGGCGCAGGTCCTAATCCAGGCACTTGTCATCTTGATTACTGCACTCGCTGTTGGCTGGGCTCCCTGCCTGTGCCATTAAACCCCTACAACTCATCCAGAACGCCGCAGCCCGTCTGGTGTTCAACCTTCCCAAGTTCTCTTCACCCCGCTCCTCCGCTCTCTCCACTGGCTTCCAGTTAGCTGCATCCGCTACAAGACCATGGTGCTTGCCTACGGAGCTGTGAGGGGAACGGCACCTCAGTACCTCCAGGCTCTGATCAGGCCCTACACCCAAACAAGGGCACTGCGTTCATCCACCTCTGGCCTGCTCGCCTCCCTACCACTGAGGAAGTACAGTTCCCGCTCAGCCCAGTCAAAACTGTTCGCTGCTCTGGCCCCCAATGGTGGAACAAACTCCCTCACGACGCCAGGACAGCGGAGTCAATCACCACCTTCCGGAGACACCTGAAACCCCACCTCTTCAAGGAATACCTAGGATAGGGTAAGTAAGGGTAAGTAATCCTTCTCACCCCCCTTCTAAAAAAGATTTAGATGCAAAGTGGCTGTTCCACTGGATGTCATAAGGTGTATGCACCAATTTGTAAGTCGCACTGGATAAGAGCGTCTGCTAAATGACTTAAATGTAAATGTAAAATGTAAATGTTTGCATGACGCATGAGCAAAGTAATACAGCTAACGACATACACAAAAGGCATTGCAATTTGTGAGTAAATGCAACCAACATTGATATGTAAGAAACTCTATCAATAACAAGATTATCATCATTAGCTAAATGCTTGAATCGAACTTACAAACAAATATTTTTCCAAGGCTGAAGCATGACAAGAAATAACTACATTGAAAGACCTGCACCGTAGCGTTGTTTGTAGCTGCTTCTATGCGTGCAAAACAAATTCTGAACTTCCCGTTTGCGTTGACTTTCTAAGTACCAGAAAGCGCCACTAGGGGGCAAATAACACCATTGAACACAATGAAAATCCAATTTAACCATTATTTTATTACAATCTGTTACCTTCTAACAGGATGGCAGCACATATACGAAATGCTTCAGTCTGGTTTTAGACCCCATCATAGCACTGAGACTGCACTTGTGAAGGTGGTAAATTACCTTTTAATGGCATCAGACCGAGGCTCTGAATCTGTCCTTGTGCTCCTAGACCTTAGTGCTGCTTTTGATACCATTGATCACCACATTCTTTTGCAGAGATTGGAAACCCAAATTGGTCTACACGGACAAGTTCTGGCCTGGATTAGATCTTATCTGTCGGAAAGATATCAGTTTGTCTCTATGAATGGTTTGTCCTCTGACAAATCAACTGTAAATTTCGGTGTTCCTCAAGGTTCCGTTTTAGGACCACTACTGTTTTCACTATATATTTTACTTCTTGGGGATGTCATTCGAAAACATAATGTTAACTTTCACTGCTATGCGGATGACACACAGCTGTACATTTCAATGAAACATGGTGAAGCCCCAAAATTGCCCTCGCTAGAAGCATGTGTTTCAGACATAAGGAAGTGGATGGCTGCAAACTTTCTACTTTTAAACTCGGACAAAACAGAGATGCTTGTTCTAGGTCTCAAGAAACAAAGAGATCTTATATATATGCCATTTAGCAGACGCTTTTATCCAAAGCGACTTACAGTCATGTGTGCATACATTCTACGTATGGGTGGTCCCGGGGATCGAACACACTACCCTGGCGTTACAAGCGCCATGCTCTACCAACTGAGCTACAATCTTCTGTTGAATCTGACAATTCATCTTAATGGTTGTACAGTCGTCTCAAATAAAACTGTGAAGGACCTCAGCGTTACTCTGGACCCTGATCTCTTTTGAAGAACATATCAAGACTGTTTCAAGGACAGCTTTTTTCCATCTACGTAACATTGCAAAAATCAGAAACTTTCTGTCCAAAAATGATGCAGAAAAATAAATCCATGCTTTTGTCACTTCTAGATTAGACTACTGCAATGCTCTACTTTCCGGCTACCCAGATAAAGCACTAAATAAACTTCAGTTAGTGCTAAATACAGCTGATTAGAACCAAATTTTTGTATCATATTACTCCAGTGCTAGCCTTCTTACACTGGCTTCCTGTCAAGGCAAGGGCTGATTTCAAGGTATTACTGCTAACCCACAAAGCATTACATGGGCTTGCTCCTACCTATCTCTCTGATTTGGTCCTGCTGTACATACCTACACGCTACGGTCACAAGACGCAGGCCTCCTAATTGTCCCTAGAATTTCTAAGCAAACAGCTGGAGACAGAGCTTTCTCCTATAGAGCTCCATTTTTATGGAATGGTCTGCCTACCCATGTGAGAGACGCAGACTCGGTCTCAACCTTTAAGTCTTTACTGAAGACTCATCTCTTCAGTGGGTCATATGATTGAGTGTAGTCTGGCCCAGGAGGGTGAACGGAAAGGCTCTGGAGCAACGAACCGCCCTTGCTGTCTCTGCCTGGCCGGTTCCCCTCTTTCCACTGGGATTCTCTGCCTCTAACCCTATTACAGGGGCTGAGTCACTGGCTTACTAGGGCTCTTTCATACCGTCCCTAGGAGGGGTGCATCACTTGAGTAGGTTGAGTCACTGATGTGATCTTCCTGTCTGGGTTGGCGCCCCCCTTGGGTTGTGCCGTGGCGGAGAACTTTGTGGGCTATACTCGGCCTTGTCTCAGGATGGTAAGTTGGTGGTTGAAGGTATCCCTCTAGTGGTGTGGGGGCTGTGCTTTGGCAAAGTGGGTGGGGTTATATCCTTCTTGTTTGGCCCTGTCCAGGGTTGTCCTCGGATGGAGCCACAGTGTCTCCTGACCCCTCCCGTCTCAGCCTCCAGTATTTATGCTGCAGTAGTTTGTGTCGGGGGGCTAGGGTCAGTTTGTTATATCTGGAGTACTTCTCCTGTCCTATCCGGTGTCCTGTGTGAATTTAAGTATGCTCTCTCTAATTCTCTCTTTCTTTCTCTCTCTCAGAGGACCTGAGCCCTAGGACCATGCCTCAGGACTACCTGACATGATGACTCCTTGCTATCCCCAGTCCACCTGGCTGTGCTGCTGCTCCAGTTTCAACTGTTCTGCCTGTGATTATTATTATTTGACCGTGCTGGTCATTTATGAACATTTGAACATCTTGGCCATGTTCTGTTATGATCTCCACCCGGCACAGCCAGAAGAGGACTGGCCACCCCTCATAGCCCGGTTCCTCTTTAGGTTTCTTCCTGGGTTTTGGCCTTTCTAGGGAGTTTTTCCTAGCCACCGTGCTTCTACACCTGCATTGCTTGCTGTTTGGGGTTTTAGGCTGGGTTTCTATACAGCACTTTGAGATATCAGCTGATGTACAAAGGGCTATATAAATACATTTGATTTGACAGGGAAGTGACCAAGAACTCGTTGGTCACTGAGAGCGCTCCAGAGTTCTTCTGTGGAGATGGGACAATCTTCCAGAAGGACAACCATCTCTGCAGCACTCCACCAATCAGGCCTTTCTGGTAGTGGCCAGAGAAGACACTCAGTAAAAAAATGCACATGACAGCCCGCTTGGAGTTTGCCAAAAGGCATCGAAAGGACTTTAAGAGAAACTTTGAGAAACAAAATTCCCAGATGAAACCAAGACTGAACTCTTTGGCCTGAATGCCAAGCGTCACGTCTGGTGGAAACATGGCACCATCCCTATAGTGAAGCATGGTGCTGGCAGCATCATGCTGTGGGGAGGTTTTTCAGAGGCAGGGTCTGGGAGACTAGTTGGGATCAAGGGAAAAATGAACAGAGTAAAGTACAGAGACATCATTGATTAAAACCTGCTCCAAAGGGCTCAGGACATTAGGGGTGAAGGTTCACCTTCCAACAGGACAATGACCCTAAGCACACAGCCAAGATAACACAGTAATGACTCCAAGACAAGTCTCCTTTGACTATTGGATGTTCTTATAGGCACTATAGTATTGCCAGCCCAATATTGTGGGTTGATAGGCTTGAAGTCATAAACAGCACTGTGCTTCAAGCAGAGAGCTGCTGATTTGTAAACTCAGTAAAGTGCTGTTTGAATGAATGCTTACGAGCCTGCTGCTGCCTACCACTGCTCAGTCGGACTGCTCTATCAAATCATAGACGTAATTATAATATAAAACAGAGAAATACGAGCCTTAGGTCATTAATAGTCAAATCCAGAAACGATCATTTTGAAAACAAAACGATTATTCTTTATGTGAAATACGGAACCAATCCATATTTTATTGAACGGGTGGCAACCCTAAGTCTAAATATTCCTGTTACATTGCACAACCTTCAATGTTGTCATAACTATGTACAATTCTGACAAATTAATTACAGTCTTTGTTAGGAAGAAATGGTCTTCAGAGTTCGCAACGAGCCAGGCAGCTCAAACTGCTGCATAAACCCTGACGCGAATGAGCTTTTGTTAAATCATCAACCGTTCGGCGAAGTAGGCTGTGATTCGATGATAAATTAAAAGGCACTACATTGATTATATGCAACACAGGACAAGCTAGTTAAACTAGTCATATCATCAACCATGTAAAGTTAACTAGTGACTATATTAAGATTGATTGTTAAGTTTAATTCTAGCTAGCAACTTACCTTGGCTCCTTGCTGCACTCGCATAACAGGTGGTCAGTATGCAATCTAAGGGGAGACTGCGTGGCAATGTAAACGGCCATAATCAGCATCCAAAAATGCAGATTACCGATTATGAAAACTTGAAAAAAGTTTATACTTTGCGAATGCACCGTACACAAAGGAAGGGTAAAGTGACTAGGCATCAGAACAGATCAGAGTAAAATGAACGGAGTAGTAGTAGCAAATTATGTGTAAGTGTAGTGTCGGTATGCGTGTGTGAATGAAGCTTATGTGAATGTGTGTGGGCTTTGTGTGCGAGAGTGAATACAGTTGAAGTCTGAAGTTTACATACTTAGGTTGGAGTCATTAAAACTTGTTTGTTTTTCAACCACTCCACAAATTTCTTGTTAGAAACTATAGTTTTGTCAAATCGGTTAGGACAAGTCATTTTTCCAACAATTGTTTACAGATTATTGAACTTATAATTCACTATCACAATTCCAGTAGGTCAGAAGTGTACACACACTAGGTTGACTGTGCCTTTAAACAGATTGGAAATTTCCAGAAAATTATGTCATGTCATGAAACCACACAGCCGTCATACCACTCAGGAAGGAGACGTGTTCTGTCTCTTAGAGATGAACATACTTTGTTGCGAAGTGAACAGCAGCAAAGGACCTTGTGAAGATGCTGGAGGAAACAGGTAAAAAAAGTATCTATATCTACAGTAAAACGAGTTCTATATCAACATAACCTGAAAGGTCGCTAAGCAAGGAAGAAGCCACTGCTCCAAAACCACCATAAAAAAGCCAGACTATGGTTTGCAACTGCACATGGGGACAAAGATCGTACTTTTTGGAGAAATGTCCTCTGGTCTGATGACACAAAAATAGAACTGTTGGGCCATAATGACCATCGTTATGTTTGGAGGAAAAAGGGGGAGGCTTGCAAGCTGAAAAACACCATCCCAACTGTGAAGCACGGGGGTGGCAGCATCATGTTGTGGGGGTGCTTTGCGGTAGGAGGGACTGGTGCACTTCACAAAATAGATGACATTGTGAGGAGGAAAAGTATGTCCATATATTGAAGCAACATCAGTCAGGAAGTTAAAGCAACATCAGTCAGGAAGTTAAAGCTTCCAAATGGACTATGACCCCAAGCATACTTCGAAAGTTATGGACAACAAAGTCAAGGTATTGGAGTGGAGAATTAATTGAAATAGCTAGCTCTATGAATGAGATTTATTTATTTTACCTTTATTTAACGAGGAATGTCAGTTAAGAACAAATTATTATTTATAATGACGGCCTACCCCGGGCAAACGCTGGACCAAATTGTGCACCGCCCTAGGGACTCCCAATCACAACCTGATGTGATAGTCTGGATTCGAACCAGGGACTGTAGTGATGCACTGAGATGCAGTGCCTTAGACCACTGAGCCAATCAGGAGCCCACAAAATACAGTTGGTACAGTCCACCCCATACAGAAAAATGTCAGACAGCAAGCCAACACAGTATAACGCCTCACATCACCCACTAGACAGCTGTTCTGTCAGTGTCTTCAGCTGCTGAATTGGCGGTTTGTTTATAGATAGCAGAAAGAAACCTAACTACATATTTTAGGAAACAGTGGATAATGTAAGCAACTAGCTAACTAAATGTGTTATTACAACAACAGTAAGTTAGACCTCTCATCGTGATTGGGTAATTATTATCCCATAAATTAACGTTAGTTACCCCCTTGGCTCAAAAATGTGAGTGGATAAAAAGATTAATAAACAAACAAAACTCAGCTAGCTAGCATGAGCTAGTTTAGTCTTTTGCTAAGGGACTACAAGGTTGCTATAATTTCGCTAGACATTATGACCATAGCCTAATTATGTTTAGTGTAGCTGGCTAACGTTAGCAAATAACTAGCTCGCTAACCTTAGTAATTAACAAGCATTATTAGCTCACTAGCTTTTAAGTCTAGAAATCGTGAGCTTATAAACACTTCATTGGGGGAGAGTGCGATAAGTATTCAGTGAATAACAACATATTAGGTTTTAAATAAATTACCTCAGAATGGCATAGGTAGCTTAAACGTATTGTAAAATTCGTGTTATTACTTACTCTCAAACAGCTGGTCCATCTCCGCCATCTTGAATTAGCCGCGCCGTTTTTTCAAAGATGTATTGTCAAGATGCATTCTGGGACAGAGGGTGTCTGGAGCATACAACTAACTCAGCGGTCATCTTTATAATTAACCAGTACATTATTATTTTCAAATATATAGTTTATGGAAAGGGCTATTCAAATTGGGTTACAATGAAATTCATGTATTTAGCCATAGTTGTATAAATCACTCCAATGATCCCTGTTGTATAATTCATCCACACAAATAAGACAAAAATACATGAATGAGAATGCTGTTTAAATTGCCTGACCACGCAGAGAATCTCCCCTTGTTTCACACAGGATTCAAAGGATACCCCCAAATGACAGACATGCAGTAAGTGGGCCACCTGGCGATGTTTGACATATTAGGTGTAGACATTAATTATCCAGACATACTGTACATGCAACCCCAGAAGTTATCATTAAGTCATGACAAGATTTATATAACACCAACAATTACTCCAAGTAAATAATTTATTTCACAGAATGTGGTCTAAATGCATTTAGCCCAAACGAACACCTTATTAACTGTGCCAAATTGCAGTTAAGAGTAAACAGCATTGCTTTTACCTCAAATACTACCTAGGACTATGGGTACACATGTACAATTTTACAGAAGTAATTTTATATTGTTTTCTAATGAGAATCTATTTCCACAGGTACCTCAATTCAGCCGTTCTGAAAGGCAAACGCTGAACTCATGATCCACAGTCTTATTAGTAACTTAGTAAAGACTGAAACAGGTAAGTACTGAGTTGCATAAAACTCAGGCCAATACATCTGCTATTGCAATAAGCCAGGTATATAATGGCAAGGATTTTAAAACATAAGATGGTAAAGGGGGGCAAAGATGTCCTTTGTTGCAGGGCGTGGGCTGGAAGCGGTGGGTTGCTACGTGGTCAGCTGGATCTTTATGGAGGAGTGGTGGTGGGCTACTACGGCCCCCTTTACCACAGGGACGTCTGGTAGTTGAACTTGATCTTCAGCAGGTACTTCAGGTTCACCTGTGCCACGTCATGCATAATGTATCTGGAGGAGGAGAGGTTAAGGGAAATAGGGACTAGGGAGTACAGTACGGGGGCATGGCATAAAATTAAACGCAAGTTACATTCCTGGAGCAAAAAAAAACATTTAAGTCTTGACAATATGACATGTCAACTCAGCAACAACAAAAAAAGTCCCTTTTCAGGACCCTGTCTTTCAAAGATAATTAATAAAAATCAAAATAATCAAAATAACTTCACAGATCTTCATTGTAAAGGGTTCAAACACTGTTTCCCATGCTTGTTCACGGAACCATAAACAATTAATGAACATGCACCTGTGGAAAGGTCATTAAGACACTAACAGCTTACAGACGGTAGGCAATTAAGGTCACATTTATGAAAACTTGGGACACTAAAGAAGCCTTTCTACCGACTCTGAAAAACACCAAAAGAAAGATGTCCAGGTTCCCTGCTCATCTGCGTGAACGTGCCTTAGGCATGCTGCAAGGAGGCATGAGGACTGCAGATGTGAGATGCCCAAGACAGACCTACAGGGAGAAAGGACGGACAGCTGATAGTCTTCGCAGTGGCAGACCACGTGTAACACCTGCACAGGATCAGTACATCCGAACATCACACCTGAGGGACAGGTACAGGATGGCAACAACAACTGCCCAAGTTAGACCAGGAACACACAATCCATCCATGAGTGCTCAGACTGTCCGCAATAGACAGAGAGGCTGAACTCAGGGCTTGTAAGCCTGTTGTAAGGCAGATCCTCACCAGGCATCACTGGCAACAACATCGCCTATGGGCACAAACCCACCGTCGCTGGACCAGACAGGACTGGCAAAAAGTGCTCTTCTCTGACGAGTCGAGGTTGTCTCACCAGGGGTGATGGTCGGATTCCCGTTTACCGTCGAAGGAATGAGCGTTACACCGAGGCCTGTACTCTGGAGTGGGATCGATTTGGAGGTGGAGGGTCAGTCATGGTCTCGGGCGGTGTGTCACAGCATCATCGGACTGAGCTTGTCATTGTAGGCAATCTCAATGCGTTACAGGTTAGACATCCTCCTCCCTCATGTGGTACCCTTCCTGCAGGCTCATCCTGACATGACCCTCCAGCATGACAATGCCACTAGCCGTACTGCTCGTTCTGTGCGTGATTTCAGTTTTCTACCATGGCCAGCGAAGAGCCCAGATCTCAATCCCATTGAGCACATCTGGGACCTGTTGGATCGGAGGGTGAGGGTGAGGGCCATTCCCCCTGAGAAATGTCCAGGAACTTGCAGGTGCCTTGATGGAAGAGTGGGGTAACATCTCACAGCAAGAACTGGCAAAGCTGGTGCAGTCTGTGAGGAGATACACCAGATATTGACTGTTACTCTATACAGACACCTGTTAGTCAGGCTTATTGAGGTAGTATGTACATGTAGGTATCGTTAAAGTGACTGTGCATATATGATGAACAGAGAGTAGCAGAAGTGTAAAGAGGGGTTGGCGGGTGGTGGGTGGTGGGTGGCACACAATGCAAATAGTCCGGGTAGCCATTTGATTACCTGTTCAGGAGTCTTATGGCTTGGGGGTAAAAACTGTTGAAAATACTTTGTCCTAGACTTGGCACTCCGGTAGTAGAGAGGCAATAGAGGAGTGATTGAAACCTTGTAGAGTCCATGCCCCAATGAATTGAGGCTGTTCTGGGGCGGGGGGAAAGGGGGGTGCAACTCATTAGAAAGGTGTTCTCAATGTTTATGGATGATTTATAAAGCCAGGCACATTTAACAGTTAGGCTATTGATTATAGACCTTTTTAAGTTGGGGTTTCACTCTCAATTTTCTTAGACAGTTAAGGCAAGGGCTGTTTCCTCATCTCCTCACTCCACTGCTGCCTCAACCACATTGTTCCCAACACCAATATGCCGGTTAACTTTGCTATAATGCACATTCAACGGCGCACTAAATATTCTGCTATCCAATGCGAGAGAAAGCACATTTGTTCCAAAATAATATATTTATTAGTGTTGCACAATCACTTTTTTCATAATATATCCATGTACATTTTCAGTATCACGTCCTAGAGTGATGGACTGTGCCATCCCTGTGGCCCCCGCAATGGATTAGTCCACTGAGGACGGTGCGAATCAGACGTGTCTTGTGCACCATAAAAAAATATATATTTGCGACTACTCAACTAAAGAAATCTCGGTCGACCAACAGCCATTCGCCAAAAACAATTGACCAAATGGGGTCAGGGAATACACAAAAAAAAATCCAACCTATCCTTCTGACAATGTGTATGTATGTGTTCTTTGTTACTGTAAAGGTGAGCAAAAGTTGAATCCAACAACCCCGCCTGGTTGATTGGCTACTCACTCTTGGTACTGAGGCAAAGAGCAGCTCCTCCACAGCAGCCTTCAGCTCATCCTTGTTCTGTCTCAGCTTGCCAATGGTCAGCAGCTTCATCCCTGTCAGAGGTGTCTACAGGGGAGGAGAGCGAAGAAGAAGGCATATAGACAGAATTAGAATGAGTAGAATGGACATTAGAAAACTATGAATGGGGCTGGTCATGTTATAGCATCAAACTGAGCAACAAGAATCACTAAACTAGAAGCAAAATAGAGTCATGTCATGACTGAAATGAGTCGTATTCATTTGGCATGACACAGAAAGAAAAAAAAAACAGTCTGAAACAGAGAGGGACTATCTGATCTTGTCCAATTAGAAACACCAGTTTTGGTTCTGTTGCAAAAGATTGCTTCGTTTTGCCCTAATGAACACAACCCAGATGAACATCAAGCTCTATAAGCAGCTCTACAGATAGACACTGACCCTAGAGAAGGAGACATACCTTTGGGGTGACCCAGTCCTTGCGGTTGGGCAGCTGGGTCTTGAACACACAATTGGTCCAGGCAGAGATGTCCCCAGTGCAGTCTTGAACATGACACAGAAACAGACATGACTATATAAAGAAAAAGACAGCTAATGAGAGACACACAATGAGCCTCCTTACATTGGATTCTCCACAGGGCACTTCCTGTCCGATGGCTATGAACAGCTCCTTCATGTCATTAGTGGAACAGAACTGCCTAAGCTTGTACCTGATGACCCAGATCAGCGGGCACTGCTCCTGTACACACACAACCACACAGACAGAGGTATTAAGAAAACAATTAGCCAAACATATGGGCATATTGAGCAAGTGACATTTGTATACACACAAAATCACAATGTTAATCAGTTCATAAAGTAATAAAATATGAATGTATAGGCATTTCTGCAAAAAATATATGTTTATATCTGAGTTAACCTTCATCAGCAGCTCCACTTTCTTCTTCTGCTGCTGCTTATTCTTGGATGCCCCCTCTATTTACTTTGTCAGCCTTCCTCTTCCTGAGGGAAAAATAGGGGAGAGAAGTTAACCGTTTACATTCTCTATGACCAATTGATCCATCAAAGTAAAACATTTACAAACATAATTCTGTAATTCACCCTTCAAGAGAAAGTTTTGCTGTGAAGGAAGTTGACAGGCACAAATTCCCGATTAACTTTGTACATGAGGCCAGTTGGGAGCAGAGCTTTATCCAAGTTAAGTCAAACATCAGGGAGATTAATTAGTGTACTGACACCTGGTGGGAAAAAAAAGGTTCAATCAACTGAACTGCTAGAGTATCAGGGACACCGCTCCTGACTTATGTACAATCCAGTAAAGTTATAGTTCGTAGACAATAGACTCAGTCTTTAATTACCTCACTAAACAAAGCCTCACCCTTCAGATTTATTGGCAGGCAGCCTCATCTTGAGCTCCTTCCCCTGAGTGTGTTGAAGCCTTTGAGCTGGGCAGCGCTGTACTCCGCTTTGAAGACCCACGAAGCAGGCCGTAAATAAATAAATAAATGAATAAATAAAAAAGGGTCAGGGTGGGTTGAGTAGAATCACACCTGAGGGAACCACCACTATACTGTACATATAGTCAAGGTTTTAGGCAAATATGACAACAAAAAACTGTAGTCACCAGCAAGCACATATCAAATCAAAGTGTATTTGTCCCATGCACCAAATACAACAGGTAGATGTTACAGTAAAATGCTTACGTACAGGCTCTAACCAACAGTGCAATTTTCAATAGATAAGTGAACAGATTAGTAAAGAAATAAAAGGAACAGTAAAAAAAATACCAGTAGCGAGGCTATATACAGGCACCGGTTAGTCAGGCTGATTGAGGTAGTATGTACATGTAGATATGGTTAAAGTAACTATGCATATATGATGAACAGAGAGTAGCAGTATCATAAAAGAGGGGTTGGCAGGTGGCGGGACACAATGCAGATAGTCCGGTTAGCCAATGTGCGGGGGCACCGGTTAGTCAAGCTAATTGAGGTGGTATGTACATGAATGTATAATTAAAGTGACTATGCATATGATAAACAGAGTAGCAGCAGCATTTTAGAGGGGTTGGGGGCAAAGCAAATAGTCCAGGTAGCCTTATGGCTTGGGGTTAGAAAAAAAATAAATAATAATAAACTGTTGCCATGCGGTAGTAGAGAGAACAGTCTATGACTCGGGTGACTGGGGTCTTTGACAATTTTTAGGGCCTTCCTCTGACACTGCCTGGTGTAGAGGTCCTGGATGGCAGGCAGCTTTGCCCCAGTGATGTACTGGACTGTTCGCATTACCCTCTGTAGTGCCTTGCGGTTGTAGGTCGAGCAATTGCCATACCAGGCAGTAATGCTACCAGTTGCAGCTGTAGAAACGTTTGAGGATCTGAGGACCCATGCCAAATCTTTTTAGTTTCCCGAGGGTGAAAAGGCTTTGTTGTGCCCTCTTCACGACTGTCTTGGTGTGTTTGGACCATTTGAATTTGTTGGTGATGTGGACACCAAGGAACTTGAAGCTCTGCAACATACACTTGCAATTTTAGCTTCTTGTTACACTTGTGAAGTGTAAACATTAGCCCATGTAAAATTCTTGCCACAATTCACACAAGTCTCAGGAATTGTATAGGTTAACTAAAATGTCATTATGACAAATAGTAATGTATTAGACTACATTTTCCCTTAGCTAATTTGTAAATGGGTCAAGGTGACAATGGTACCAGACGTCAAATTCCTTGGAAGGGCCTATAGGAAAGCAAATGAATGCATCAAGATCACTTCACAATTGATGGCAATCTGAATAAATACTAATAGAGTGATTTTCGGTAAAGTAAATAATGTTAGCAATGAATGTGCCGCTACATGCGTTAAGGAATCAACATGCTGTCACATGAAATCTTTCAGAAGCCATTTAAACACTGAGGGCTTATCGACAAAAACATTCTGTATTCGTAAAGGAAATCCACAACATATCAATAATGGGCTGTTTAGCACAGAATCAACATCATAACCGTATATAAGGGTTTTATACTGTTACATTTCTGCAGTGTTCACCGAATGAAAAAGATGCTCCACGTTATCTGCACCATGACAGCCATTCGCAGCGAATCCTTTGCAATGGTTTCTTGTAAAGATGCATGTCCACTTTTGCGCTGTTCTGTGAAGGGAGTAGTACACAGTGTTGTACGAGATCTTCAGTTTCTTGGCAGTTTCTCGCATGGAATAGCCTTCATTTCTCAGAACAAGAATAGACTGACGAGTTTCAGAAGAAAGTTATTCGTTTCTGGCCATTTTGAGCCTGTAATCGAACCCACAAATGCTGATGCTCCAGATAATCAACTAGTCTAAAGAAGGACAGTTGTATTGCTTCTTTAAGCGTTTTCTAATGATCAACTAGCCTTTTAAAATGATAAACTTGGATTAGCTAACACAACGTACCATTGGAACACAGGAGTGATGGTTGCCGATAATGGGCCTCTCTCTGTATACCGATGTAGATATTACATTACAAATCAGCCGTTTCCAGCTACAATAGTAATTTACAACATTAACAAAGTCTACACTGTATTTCTGATCGATTTGATGTTATGCTTTTCTTTCAAAAACAAGGACATTTCTAAGTGACCCCAAACTTTTGAACGGTGGTGTAAATATGTGGATGAGCAATGTCAGAGCGGCATAGACTAAGATAACAGTAGATAGTATAGAATACAATATATACATATGAGATGAGTAATGCAAGATATGTAAATATCATTAAAGTGACTAGCGTTCCATTTATTAAAGTAGCCAGTGATTTCAAGTCTATGTATATAGGCAGCTGCCTCTAATGTGCTAGTGGTGGCTAATTAACAGCCTGATGGCCTTGAGATAGAAACTTTTTTTCGGTCTCTCTGTCCCAGCTTTGATGCAGCTGTTCAGACCAAGCCTTCTGGATAATAGTGGAGTGAACAGGCAGTGGCTCGGTTGGTTGTTGTCCTCGATGATGTTTTTGGCCTTCCTGTGACATTGGGTGCTGTAGGTGTCCTGGAGGGCAAGTAGTTTGCCCCCGGTGATGCGGACCGCACCACCCTCTGGAGAGCCTTGTGGTTGCGGGATGTGCAGTTGCCTTACCAGGCAGTGATACAGTCCGACAGGATGCCCTCAAATGTGCATCTGTAAAATATTGTAAGGGTTTTAGGTGCCAAGCCAAATTTATTCAGCCTCCTGAAGTAACTGGAATAAGTAACTGGAATAAGCAATTTCAAAAATGTGTCAAGTGCAGCATTTGGTTGCTCCTTATTACACACCACTGAACAGCAAATATTATTTTCATCTTGAAAACAGGAATCATTACAACACTTGTTGTATGACCGCTTATACACTATATTTGGCCCAGCCTTTGAAACTCTGTTTTTCCTAGGTATGGCAACTATATTGTGATCACTACATCCGATGGATTTGGATACTGCTTTAGAGCAGATTTCTGCAGCATTAGTAAGGATGTGGTCAATACAAGTGAATGATTTAATTCCTGTACTGTTTGTACATACCCTTGTAGGTTGGCTGATAAGCTGAACCAGGTTGCAGCCTCTGTTTACAGTGATGTTGAAGTTTTTTCTTGAGTGGCCAGCTTGATGAAAGCCAGTCAATATGTGGTCACCCAGAAAATATACCTCCCTGTTGATATCACATACATTACCAAGTATTTCACACATATTATCCAGATACTGACTGTTAGCACTTGTTGGTCTATAGCAGCTTCCTACCAGAATCAGGTTCAGGTGAGGCAGGTGAACCTGTAGCCATATTACTTCAACAGCATTTGACAGTGGTCAAAACCTGCTACTTTCACACTAAATAATGAAAGCAACTTCCATTACAAATGTCTCTGTAATGGGAAAAAATCCATCACCAGATTCACAGGGAATACATGACAAGGAGTGGAGAAGCAATACTCCAAGCTGCAGGTTCATGCTACTTGTCAAACATAGAGAACTGATACTGTTTACTGGTTATTGGGGTGGAATTTGCAATGGGTGTGGGTGTCCGTTGTTGGGGTGGGATTGGCATTGGGTGTGGGGGTCCGTGGGTGGGGTGGGATTGGCATTGGGTGTGGGGGTCCGTTGTTGGGGTGGGATTGGCATTGGGTGTGGGGGTCCGTTGTTGGGGTGGGATTGGCATTGGGTGTGGGGGTCCGTGGGTGGGGTGGGATTGGCATTGGGTTTGGGGGTCTGTGGGTGGGGTGGGATTGGCACTGGGTGTGGGGGTCTGTTGTTGGGGTGGGATTGGCATTGGGTGTGGGGGTCCGTGGGTGGGGTGGGATTGGCATTGGGTTTGGGGGTCTGTGGGTGGGGTGGGATTGGCACTGGGTGTGGGGGTCTGTTGTTGGGGTGGGATTGGCACTGGGTGTGAGGGTCTGTTGTTGGGGTGGGATTGGCATTGGGTGTCGGGGTCCGTGGGTGGCTTTTGATTATTATAATTTGTATTCCTCATGTCTTACTCATTGGTAGGAGGAAGTCTGGTCCACATCAGATGTTGGGTATTATATTTGTAGAATGTGGCCTGAATCCTATAAATTAAAATGGCCAATTTGGGTGCAAACAATTAGCTTAATATCTCCAAGATACAATTACATTTCAACAAAATACTGTTTCAGGAAAGCCAATCGTACCTGTTTCTAACTACAGAAATCATTTCAGAAGAATCTGAGAAGGTGGGTATCAGGGCTGGAGCGACTTTCTCCCTCTCCAAGCGAGCCCAGCTCTACAACGCAGGAGGCGGTGAAGAGAAGGATGGCTGAATATCTGATGCGTGCTGAACAGATATCCAATCAACATCTGAGAAGAAACATGGGTCAAAGGTCAACACAGGCAGTGGTAAGTGGCTATAGACAATCTCTTTGGCTACTGATGCACCCTGATAGTCATTATTGTAAAATAAAATACAATTTCTTCTCAATGACTTGCCTGGCTACATAAAGGTTATATCAAATCAATATTTTGTAAACGTCCATCTATCTCAGGCCCTGGGGGTACAGTGCTCCAACCCCATCAGCAGAGGGGGCCAGCAGAGTCCAGCCGGGGAGCTCAGGACCTACAGGGTCATTGATAAGGTCAGTCTGGGGAGGAAGGAGGTAAAGGTCAGTCAAAGAGACGGTTTCTTTTAGCTCGGTGCAGATGAAGTCAAGAAGTCAATGAAAGGAAGCCACTTTAGACTATTGAGATGCACCCTGTGGTTTCCTGTAGTCATCTCATCTCCTAGAAAGACTTTTGTGTTACCTGTTTTCACCTACTGTATCCAGGTCTTCAAATTCAGCTAGATTCAAGGCAACGAGAAGGGGAATGTAAGCCAGTGTGTAATACTAACCGTTGAAATGCAGTGTGTCTGTGTGTCAGTGAAGGAAGTGTGTGTGTTGTTAGGGGTGCCACAAGGTCAGTTTAGATTACTGGTCCTCTCAAACAGCTGTTGGCAAAGTGACTCCAGCACTGGAGCATGAAATGACTTGGCTGGCAGAGCAGACATTACACAACACAGAATCAATGGAGCTCAATGAACACAACCAACACACAAATAATATTGACACATTACAACACACAACATGTGCTACAGTGTTGTAGTTCTACATAAAACTATGTTTACGCACAACTCAGCAACACTACTAAGTACCAGTTGGACATTTTCTCCATTCCTCTGTGCAAATCAAAATGTGTCTAACGAGGCCTCCTGGGTGGCGCAGTGGTCTAGGGCACTGCATCGCAGCTCTAGCTTTGCCACCAGAGACTGGGTTCGCGCCCAGGCTCTGTCGCAGCTGGCTGTGACCAGGAGGTCCGTGGGGCAACGCACAATTGGCCTAGCGTAGTTTGGGTTAGGGAGGGTTTGGCCGGTAGGGATATCCTTGTCTCATCGCGCACTAGCGACTCCTGTGGCAGCCCTGCGCAGTGTGCGCTAACCATAAAAAAATAAAATAAAAATATATAAAACGTGTCTAACAAAAGATAACAGCATTGTTTCTAAACTAACGAACACAACGGCATACAGAAGACAAGATGTATCTCTTTCTCCCTACAACATTTCTCTCATTCTCCTTCGCTCACTTTTAATTGGATAGATAGAAAGAGCTGGTCACCCCTGCGTTTCCTCCCCCCTCCCCTCTTTTCTCCGCTCATCCCTGATGTGTGTTAATTATATTAGCGCCCTGGCTAGCACTTTCACTCTGTTTACTCACAACTCCATTCATATCTATTTAGCGTGCACCTGTTTGGGCCCAGCCAGTGTCACAACGAGAATAACACACAAACCGCCACATATGCTCCAGCTCGCCCCTGACAGGATGAGCAGGAGAGAAATGGAGATGTCAGAGAGAGGAGGAGAAGTGAAAGAGAAAATAAATGAAGATGTCAGGAAAGGAGAGAGGAAGGGAGGGGGTCCAGGCAGGTTCAACGGAAAATATTTAATAGTGAGGGAGGAAAGGCAGGGAAGGAGGAAGGGAAGAGAGGAGATTGAGGGAGACTGAAATGTGTATGCTTTGTCTTTTTAAATGGGTATTCTATTGTTTGTTTCCCCCCTCAGGTTCTTCTGATTATGGACATGAGAACCCAGGAGGCCTTCATTTTGAAAGTAACTATATGGTGAACTACTAGGCTTACTCTTGTGTGCGTCAGTCCTATGTATCTAGACTGTAGTGGTGTGTATGTGTGTGTGTGTGTGAAAGCCACCATGTGCTTTGAGTGTAATGGTGTGCGTGTCCCTCCTCTTCTGTGGCAAGATGTGTGCCAGATGCCAACGAACATCACGGCACAGACACAGAAAACACACACACACACAAACATGGTTTCTCTCTCACATACACACGCACACACCCACACACCTCCGCTGAAGTCGAGAATAGCTCATAAACATGTACTGTATGTGTCTCGCTTTCATACAGACAGGGAGTCAGGATGGCAGGAAAATGCAATGCAATGTTTATACTTCATCGATGTCCTTCAACTTTTGTCCCTCATCCCTACAACATCACTCATCTCCTCTCTAACTTTTCCCCTCAACCCTGGCCTTTTCCCTCCCTGCCTCCTAACCAGAGTCTGAGGACGAGCAGTGAGTGTGGGAGGACCAAGCGTACCATCATTCCTCACTCCGTGCCCCCAAATGGGCATTGAGGAAGTTCATCTTCTCAGAGGACACGGTTTCTGCTGCTGCAGTATGCTGAGGGTGCACTACACACTCCTTCCTTTTGTCTCTGTCACTCACTTCATATTTCCTATGTATTCTCTCTCTCCTTGTCTCCTCTCCTTTTCTATGTATACCCACTCACACCTACCCTACAATCTCTCCCTCCCTCCATGTCGCTCCCTCCCATTTCCTCCCTGCCCTTGTTGTAAACAGATGTTTGATAGAGATTGGTTTATGTCACAGGTCATTATTCTGAATACCCGGTGGCGCAGCGCTTCATTAGCTGTGCTAACACCTGGGCCTCCTTATTTTCCACTCAAAGGGCATGTGTGTGTGTGTGTGTGTGTGTGTGTGTGTGTGTGTGTGTGTGTGTGTGTGTGTGTGTGTGTGTGTGTGTGTGTGTGTGTGTGTGTGTGTGTGTGTGTGTGTGTGTGTGTGCGCGTGCATGCGTGCGTACGTGAAAGAGAGAGAAAGGACTAATAGCAGTTACTCACATGAGAAGATTCTCCCCACAATTGTATTACTTGCGAAAGATGCAATGACAAGGGTGCAGGAGGCTGGGGTGGACAGGGGGGAAATGCCCACCTCCCCCCAGAGGTGTAATACAAGCGCAAGACTTCTAGATTCGTTGAGCCTCCGCTGCTGGAACAGGAGTCACTTCCCCTGCCACCACTGACTGTTTCGTTCTCATTCCAGGTTGTTTCAAGCAGTGAGTGAGAGAAATTGCACTGTGCAGCACCGCCATCATTACCCACCGCACCGAGGAATCTGCTATAATTGTTATTCTTGTTGACAGTGCTGATAAGAATACAGAACAGTGCTTTATTATGGACAGACTTCTCCCCATCTTAACTACTGTTGTATCAATATGTTTTGATGACAGACAGATTACAACCCAGGGTTACTCCAAGCAGTTTAGTCACCTCAACTTGATAAATTTAGGGTTTATCGAATGATTTGTTCCAAATGCTTTTAGTTTCTGAAATATTTAGGACTAACTTATTCCTTACCACCCATTCTGAAACTAACTGCAGCTCTTTGTTAAGTGTTGCAGTCATTTCAGTCATCCGCATACATAGACACACTGGCTTTACTTTACATTTACATTTAAGTCATTTAGCAGACACTCTTATCCAGAGCGACTTACAAATTGGTGCATTCACCTTATGACATCCAGTAGAACAGTCACTTTACAATAGTGCATCTAAATCTTAAAGGGGGGTGAGAAGGATTACTTATCCTATCCTAGGTATTCCTTAAAGAGGTGGGGTTTCAGGTGTCTCCGGAAGGTGGTGATTGACTCCGCTGTCCTGGCGTCGTGAGGGAGTTTGTTCCACCATTGGGGGCCAGAGCAGCGAACAGTTTTGACTGGGCTGAGCGGGAACTGTACTTCCTCAGTGGTAGGGAGGCGAGCAGGCCAGAGGTGGATGAACGCAGTGCCCTTGTTTGGGTGTAGGGCCTGATCAGAGCCTGGAGGTACTGAGGTGCCGTTCCCCTCACAGCTCCGTAGGCAAGCACCATGGTCTTGTAGCAGATGCGAGCTTCAACTGGAAGCCAGTGGAGAGAGCGGAGGAGCGGGGTGACGTGAGAGAACTTGGGAAGGTTGAACACCAGACGGGCTGCGGCATTCTGGATGAGTTGTAGGGGTTTAATGGCACAGGCAGGGAGCCCAGCCAACAGCGAGTTGCAGTAATCCAGACGGGAGATGACAAGTGCCTGGATTAGGACCTGCGCCGCTTCCTGTGTGAGGCAGGGTCATACTCTGCGGATGTTGTAGAGCATGAACCTACAGGAACGGGCCACCGCCTTGATGTTAGTTGAGAACGACAGGGTGTTGTCCAGGATCACGCCAAGGTTCTTAGCGCTCTGGGAGGAGGACACAATGGAGTTGTCAACCGTGATGGCGAGATCATGGAACGGGAGGAAGAGCAGCTCCGTCTTGCCGAGGTTCAGCTTGAGGTGGTGATCCGTCATCCACACTAATATGTCTGCCAGACATGCAGAGATGCGATTCGCCACCTGGTCATCAGAAGGGGGAAAGGAGAAGATTAATTGTGTGTCGTCTGCATAGCAATGATAGGAGAGACCATGTGAGGTTATGACAGAGCCAAGTGACTTGGTGTATAGCGAGAATAGGAGAGGGCCTAGAACAGAGCCCTGGGGGACACCAGTGGTGAGAGCGCGTGGTGAGGAGACAGATTCTCGCCACGCCACCTGGTAGGAGCGACCTGTCAGGTAGGACGCAATCCAAGCGTGGGCCGCGCCGGAGATGCCCAACTCGGAGAGGGTGGAGAGGAGGATCTGATGGTTCACAGTATCGAAGGCAGCCGATAGGTCTAGAAGGATGAGAGCAGAGGAGAGAGAGTTAGCTTTAGCAGTGCGGAGCGCCTCCGTGATACAGAGAAGAGCAGTCTCAGTTGAATGACTAGTCTTGAAACCTGACTGATTTGGATCAAGAAGGTCATTCAGAGAGAGATAGCGGGAGAGCTGGCCAAGGACGGCACGTTCAAGAGTTTTGGAGAGAAAAGAAAGAAGGGATACTGGTCTGTAGTTGTTGACATCGGAGGGATCGAGTGTAGGTTTTTTCAGAAGGGGTGCAACTCTCGCTCTCTTGAAGACGGAAGGGACGTAGCCAGCGGTCAGGGATGAGTTGATGGGTGAGGTAAGGGAGAAGGTCTCCGGAAATGGTCTGGAGAAGAGAGGAGGGTATAGGGTCAAGCGGGCAGGTTGTTGGGCGGCCGGCCGTCACAAGACGCGAGATTTCATCTGAGAGAGAGAGGGAGAAAGAGGTCAGAGCACAGGGTAGGGCAGTGTGAGCAGAACCAGCGGTGCCGTTTGACTTAGCAAACGAGGATCGGATGTCGTCGACCTTCTTTTCAAAATGGTTGACGAAGTCATCTGCAGAGAGGGAGGAGGGGGGGGGGGGGAGGAGGATTCAGGAGGGAGAAGAAGGTGGCAAAGAGCTTCCTAGGGTTAGAGGCAGATGCTTGGAATTTAGAGTGGTAGAAAATGGCTATAGCAGCAGAGACAGAGGAGGAAAATGTAGAGAGGAGGGAGTGAAAGGATGCCAGGTCCGCAGGGAGGCGAGTTTTCCTCCATTTCCGCTCGGCTGCCCGGAGCCCTGTTCTGTGAGCTCGCAATGAGTCGTTGAGCCACGGGGCGGGAGGGGAGGACCAAGCCGGCCTGGAGGATAGGGGACATAGAGAGTCAAAGGATGCAGAAAGGGAGGAGAGGAGGGTTGAGGAGGCAGAATCAGGAGATAGGTTGGAGAAGGTTTGAGCAGAGGGAAGAGATGATAGGATGGAAGAGGAGAGAGTAGCGGGGGAGAGAGAGCGAAGGTTGGGACGGCGCGATACCATCCGAGTAGGGGCAGTGTGGGAGGTGTTGGATGAGAGCGAGAGGGAAAAGGATACAAGGTAGTGGTCGGAGACTTGGAGGGGAGTTGCAATGAGGTTAGTGGAAGAACAGCATCTAGTAAAGATGAGGTCGAGCGTATTGCCTGCCTTGTGAGTAGGGGGGGAAGGTGAGAGGGTGAGGTCAAAAGAGGAGAGGAGTGGAAAGAAGGAGGCAGAGAGGAATGAGTCAAAGTTAGACGTGGGGAGGTTAAAGTCGCCCAGCACTGTGAGAGGTGAGCCGTCCTCAGGAAAGGAGCTTATCAAGGCATCAAGGTCATTGATGAACTCTCCGAGGGAACCTGGAGGGCGATAAATGATAAGGATGTTAAGCTTGAAAGGGCTGGTAACTGTGACAGCATGGAATTCAAAGGAGACGATAGACAGATGGGTAAGGGGAGAAAGAGAGAATGACCACTTGGGAGAGATGAGGATCCCGGTGCCACCACCCCGCTGACCAGGAGCTCTCGGGGTGTGCGAGAACACGTGGGCGGACGAAGAGAGAGCAGTAGGAGTAGCAGTGTTGTCTGTGGTGATCCATGTTTCTGTCAGTGCCAAGAAGTCGAGGGACTGGAGGGAGGCATAGGCTGAGATGAACTCTGCCTTGTTGGCCGCAGATCGGCAGTTCCAGAGGCTACCGGAGACCTGGAACTCCACGTGGGTCGTGCGCGCTGGGACCACCAGATTAGGGTGGCCGCGGCCACGCGGTGTGGAGCGTTTGAATGGTCTGTGCAGAGAGGAGAGAACAGGGATAGACAGACACATAGTTGACAGGCTACAGAAGAGGCTACGCTAATGCAAAGGAGATTGGAATGACAAGTGGACTACACGTCTCGAATGTTCAGAAAGTTAAGCTTACGTAGCAAGAGTCTTATTGACTAAAATGATTAAAATGATACAGTACTGCTGAAGTAGGCTAGCTGGCAGTGGCTGCCTTGTTGACTTTGTAGGCTAGCTGGCAGTGGCTGCGTTGTTGACACTACACTAATCAAGTCGTTCCGTTGAGTGTAATAGTTTCTGCAGTGCTGCTATTCGGGGGCTAGCTGGCTAGCTAGCAGTGTTGTTTACGTTACGTTGCGTTAAAAGCAGCACGTTGCATTAATGGCAGTGGCATGTCATTAGTAAAGATTGAAAAAAGTAAGGGGCTGGACAGCTGCCCCAGGGAATTCCTGATTCTACCAGGATTATGTTAGACAGGCTTCCATTAAAGAACACCCTCTGTGTTCTGTTGGCCTAAATGACTAATGATGATAAATACAATCCACCTGTGTGTAATCAAGTCTCCATATAAATGCACCTGCACTGTGATAGTCTCAGAGGTCCGTTAAAAGCGCAGAGAGCATCATGAAGAACAAGGAACACACCAGGCAGGTCCGAGATACTGTTGTGAAGAAGTTTAAAGCCGGATTTGGATACAAAAAGATTTCCCAAGCTTTAAACATCCCAAGGAGCACTGTGCAAGCGATAATATTGAAATGGAAGGAGTATCAGACCACTGCAAATCTATCAAGACCTGGCCGTCCCTCTAAACTTTCAGCTCATACAAGGAGAAGACTGATCAGAGATGCAGCCAAGAGGCCCATGATCACTCCGGATGAACTGCAGAGATCTACAGCTGAGGTGGGAGACTCTGTCCATAGGACAACAATCAGTCATATATTGCACAAGTCTGGCCTTTATGGAAGAGTGGCAAGAAGAAAGCCATTACTTAAAGATATCCATAAAAAGTGTTGTTTAAAGTTTTCCACAAGCCACCTGGGAGACACACCAAACATGTGGAAGAAGGTGCTCTGGTCAGATGAAACCAAAATTGAACTTTTTGGCAACAATGCAAAACGTTATGTTTGGCGTAAAAGCAACACAGCTCATCACCCTGAACACACCATCCCCACTGTCAAACATGGTGGTGGTAGCATCATGGTTTGGGCCTGCTTTTCTTCATCAGGGACAGGGAAGATGGTTAAAATTGATGGGAAGATGGATGGAGCCAAATACAGGACCATTCTGGAAGAACACCTGATGGAGTCTGCAAAAGACCTGAGACTGGGACGGAGATTTGTCTTCCAACAAGACAATGATCCAAAACATAAAGCAAAATCTACAATGGAATGGTTCAAAAATAAACATATCCAGGTGTTAGAATGGCCAAGTCAAAGTCCAGACCTGAATCCAATCGAGAATCTGTGGAAAGAACTGAAAACTGCTGTTCACAAATGCTCTCCATCCAACCTCACTGAGCTCGAGCTGTTTTGCAAGGAGGAATGGGAAAAAATGGCAGTCTCTCGATGTGCAAAACTGATAGAGACATACCCCAAGCGACTTACAGCTGTAATCGCAGCAAAAGGTGGAGCTACAAAGTATTAACTTAAGGGGGCTGAATAATTTTGCACGCCCAATTTTTCAGTTTTTGATTTGTTAAAAAAGTTTGAAATATCCAATAAATGTCGTTCCACTTCATGATTGTGTCCCACTTGTTGTTGATTCTTCAAAAAAAGTACAGTTTTATATCTTTATGTTTGAAGCCTGAAATGTGGCAAAAGGTCGCAAAGTTCAAGGGGGCCGAATACTTTCGCAAGGCACTGTATGTTTTGTTTTATTAAATTACTCCATTTACCGAGTTTATTCTCCTGCGCCTGACTTCCCTGCCACCTATACACACGTTTGTGACAGGCGCGCACACAAAGCCATTTACATAGCGTTTGCATTTGAATGAAACCAGTTCATTTAGTAAATCTGGCCTGCTGTAATTTTTTTCTCAATTCCATTCTCCGGCCGTTGTATTGGGCAGTTCAACAGTGAGGAATGTCAAAACATTTGTGCTAGCCAGGAGCAAGAGTACAGGACATCAATAAGCTGCTCCCAAACATTTAAAACCAGCATCAGGAAATTGAGTATATCATAGTTCATGTGGTATTCAATAACATTATGAAGGGCAGCTTAGAACAGCTGAAAATCGATTTTAAAGAACTGATTGGGTCACTACTTGACACCAAATCAAATGTATTTATATATCCCTTCTTATATCAGCTGATATCTCAAAGTGCTGTACAGAAACCCAGCCTAAAACTCCAAACAGAAAGCAATGCAGGTGTAGAAGCACGGTGGCTAGGAGAAACTCCCTAGAAAGACCAAAACCTAGGAAGAAACTTAGAGAGGAACCAGGCTATGAGGGGTGGCCAGTCCTCTTCTGCTGTGCCGGGTGGAGATTATAACAGAACATGGCCAAGATGTTCAAATGTTCATAAATGACCAGCATGGTCAAATAATAATAATCACAGTAGTTGTCGAGGGTGCAGCAAGTCAGCACCTCAGGAGTAAATGTCAGTTGGTTTTTCATAGCCGATCATTAAGAGTATCTACCACTCCTGCTGTCTCTAGAGAGTTGAAAACAGCAGGTCTGGGACAGGTAGCACGTCCGGTGAACAGGTCAGGGTTCCGTAGCAGCAGGCAGAACAGTTGAAACTGGAGGAGCAGCACGGCCAGGTGGACTGAGGACAGCAAGGAGTCATTATGCCAGGTAGTCCTGAGGCATGGTCCTAGGGCTGAGGTCCTCCAAGAGAGAGAAAGAAAGAGAGAAAGAGAGATTTAGAGAGTGCATACTTAAATTCACACAGGACACCAGATAAGACAGGAGAAGTAGTCCAGATATAACAAACTGACCCTAGCCCCCCGACACATAAACTACTGCAGCATAAATACTGGAGGCTGAGACAGGAGGGGCCAGGAGACACTGTGGCCCCATCCGATGATTCAGGGCCAAACAGGAAGGATATAACCCCACTCACTTTGCCAAAGCACAGCCCCCACACCACTAGAGGGATATCTTCAACCAGCAACTTACCATCGTTCAAAGCTTAGACTCTATGGTAGTTCTACTAGATGTGTTCAAAGAGATAGGACATACCACTCATACTTCCGTCTCTCAGTTCGAACCGATACCAATAGTTTGGGAATTCCCTCTTTGTTTTTCACCAACCCAGGCTAGAAAATATTTCCCACCTTTTCCGTTTCCAGTCCCATCATCTCTCTGCACCTCATTACAGCCACTTGTCTAATTAGCTGAGTGGCTGTTTGTCTCCCTGTGTCTCTGTGTGTAATTATTGTTCTAAATGGCCATCACCAGCCCAGGCTAGTGTAGTGCATCAGTCTGGCTAGCCCAGGCTCAGGCTAATAGCCCCTGCTAGCTAATGACACCATTAGTCCTAACGATAGCACTAGCCGTTAGCAGCTAAACAGGAGTAATCACTGGGGCCGTGCACTGCTGGAAAACCTCTGTTAAAAGGGAAGAGAAGAAGAAGTAAGGAACAGAGGGGTGTTCTAGAGGTGAGCTGAGTGGAGAGAGAGAGAGAGAGAGAGGGTCAGCGCATTAGCAACCCTTTGACTTGGCAGTGTGACACCAATATTGAATTGGTCGCTAAGGTGCCAGTGAAATGTTTTTTTTTGCTGGTCATGTTTGTTTTTGGTTCATAATTCGTTTTTTTAGTTTATCAAGATTTATTGAAACAGCAAAGGGTATGCAACAATGGGTATGTATGTAACGGATGTGAAACAGCTAGCTAGTTAGCGGTGGTGCGCGCTAAATAGCGTTTCAATCGGTGACGTCACTTGCTCTGAGACCTTGAAGTAGTGGTTCCCCGCGGCTTTTGTGGAGCGATGAGTAACGATGCTTCGTGGGTGACTGTTGTTGATGTGTGCAGAGGGTCCCTGGTTCGCGCCCGGGTATGGACGAGGGGACGGTCAAAAGTTATACTGTTACATGTAGACCAGGTATTGAAAAAGTTTGGTCCGAAGTCTTGGTTGAATCTTTGCGAGGTTCAAATCAATCATCAATTTCTATGAACATTTCTTAAGGCTTTCCCAAAAAGCCTTCTCAATTATATGTTGACTGCAAAGTAGGCCTACCTGGCAAAATTATATGATGATGATTTGTATCAATTGCGGGACATTTGTTTTGCAAACTCTGCCATCACATGTAGCTTGGTCTCTTGCGAGGTGAAATTAAATGAAAGGATAACTGCACCCTCCAAATGTTTTTTATTTTATTGTTCCCAGGCCTCAAATGTGGTCTCCTGTCATGGTTTAAGCATGGTTGTTTTTCGACAAAAAGTGTGATTTTTTTTTGAGAGGGAAAACCTGAAATACGATGAAAACGAGGAAATTGGAAAGAATGTATTTGTGAAAACTGAATTTACCCAAAGATAAAGCAGATTTTACAGGGCCTTACAACTGTAGCTTGACTGTTCGAAACAAAAACACCCTTTTTGAGATGGATTCTTTTGTTTTATTTTATCCCTTCAATGTAAATATGATATTGTCAAGTTAAAGTGTAGTTATTTATGTGTAGAGGGTAGGTCATTATTGGATATAGGTTTTCCTAGACCAGTATTCTTTTCCTTCGGGCCAGTAGCTTTCAGTTGGCACTGGCCTGATGTGCCACTGGCAAATTAATCTGAATGTCAAGCTTTGCAAGGGCATGCTAATTTAAAAGATGTTTAGTTATTATTAGCCTGTTAAAAGGCAATCTACACACACTAAGAGATGTAGTTTTGCTATGAGTGCCTTGAGAGTTGTATTTCATTGATGTCTTTTAACATGAACATGATTTGAACCCACGCTTATCGCAGAATTAAACTTAGTAACAGATGAACAGAAGACCAACATTTTTTTGTGACTATTGATGAAAGATGACTACTGTCATCCATTGTTTTTACATATTTTGAAAGGCTTAAAATGACAGAAGAAAATGTATATTTGTGGACAAGCTGGATGTAGTTCCCATAGTGTCCTTTGGAGGGCGTTGTTGTGCCAGCATGCATTACGCTGGTGTGACTGACCTCTCCTGTGGCCTGGCATATTGTTTAAAGGCTGACTAAACACACTGCTGTTATGCGCAAGACTCCACCGGACCACCTTTCAACTTAATGCCATTAGGTGGTTGTGGGTGTCTGTGTGCATGTTTATTTGCGACACTGCACACGATACTGTACTCGAACACCAGACGACAGGGGGCACATAGTTAACATATGCGTCGCCCGAGAAACAAAAATGACAGATGTATATACTTTTAAGTGTGTGTGTGTGTGTGTTACTTGTCTCCCTCTCTCCCACCCCAACCCCCCAATCCTTGTGTCCAAACACAATGTATGGCAGTGCAATAAGTCTGAAAGCAAAGCACCATCTCTCTCCACACATAATATTCAAAATGCACAGTAGCCTAAGCCCCAGGAAGGCCAGAGCAGCAGAAGCACCATCCATGTATTAAAGCCCTCTAATGGAGATGGGAACACAGAGGTCAGAGGTCAGCAGAGGTCAGAGGTCAACAGGAGTTGTTGCACTAAAGACAGATGAGGGAGGGATAAGTAGGCAGAGGTTGGGGACTTTGTAGGTCAGATCGAACCATTCTTATAGGGTCATTCCTTCCAGATGGAATTGAGTGTTGGCTGTTATATGAAGATATGGTATTGTTTTGATGGGGTGAATAGATGTAGCTCCAGATATAGGACTAATTGTCAAAGCATGTCTAATCTATGTGTCTTTCTGGTTAGTTTGGTACTGTTTTTGCACTGTTCATTGGGCAGCATGTGATAGGTGTAGTAGCCATGAGGTTCCAGCAGGGGGATTCATGCTCTGTCTGTGAGTCTGTCGGTGTGTCTGTGAGTCTCTTGCCTGTGAGTCTCTTGCCTGTGAGTCTCTTTCAGTCTCTGTGTTTCTGTGAGTCTCTGCCTGTGAGTCTCTGCCTGTGAGTCTCTTTCAGTCTCTGTCAGTCTGTCTGTGAGTCTGTTTGTGATTCTATGCCTGTGGGAGTCTGAACTCCATATAACTGGTCTCTCTCTGACTCTCTTCAATTTCTCTCTCTCTTTAGCACCTTCTTTCTCTTCATCTCATTTTCACTCACTCCATCTTCCACTTTTTTCATTCTCTGTTTCAATCTCACTCACTCCCTTTCATTCTATCTACCTCACTGTCATTCTGTCTGATTATAATATGTGCATTGTCACAATTTGTATCGCGTGATTCACTTAAAGATATGCCTTAGATTCCTCTTTTTTGGTTGTCTTAAGCTTCTCCATTTATATTCAGAGCTAAAGTTCTCAAAACCCAACGTCAACTGTGCCAATCAGAATAGGTAGAAGTTTCTACCTGAAGCGTGAGAATCTCCAGACTCTCCAGACCTCATCTCCTCACTTCCCACTTCCTCCTGAATCATTTCCCCCTTGAAAAATGGCTCTCGGTTGCATTTGGGGAAGTGGAGAAGAGACAGGAGAACAGAGAAGGTTCCTCCTGGCCCTAAGAGAGGAGAAGAGACAATACTTTTCTTAAACAACTGACCAAGGGAGAGGGAACTCCTATAGCTCCTTTAGTTAGCTATAGAGAAAAGGGAAGCTATGCTGTGTTCTGAGTCTGACGTTAGACATCACACCTGGGCTGAGAATACTGTGTGGCTCCTCTGTTCCCTACCTGGCTTTGCATTGATTTTTGATTTTTGTAAAGATCAGCCAAGGTTCTCGTTCCTAGATGGAATGAGAAATAAATGGAGGAAAGGAGAGAAACAGTTTAGTATGTAGAAACATTTAGAATTTACTCACATGTGTATTATCGTCATGTAAAACAGAGGCTTACTGTATGAGTGGGTTTAGTTAGTCACCCATGTCCCGTGCTGTGCATTCCCCCCTCTTTCTCGCTCTCTTATCCCTTTTCTCTCTTCCGGACTTGCTCTGACAGAGCGGTAAGTGTAGCCAGCTCCGCTGTCTTTTCCCTGCAGCTCCTCAGACATTAATCCATTGTGATGACAATCGACCTTGCTGTGAGACATGTGTGTGTGTACCACACAGGTATCACCAGTCTATTCAATGACAATCTCTTCTCCTTGGCTGTCAAAACAGTGGTCATCTGGAGCCCTGAAGACTTGTTTCTCAGTTGGCTGTGTGTGTGTGTGTGTGTGTGTGTGTGTGTGTGTGTGTGTGTGTGTGTGTGTGTGTGTGTGTGTGTGTGTGTGTGTGTGTGTGTGTGTGTGTGTGTGTGTGTGTGTGTGTGTGTGTGTGTGTGTGTGTGTGTTCACAGGCTGGATGCTCCTAAGGGGCAGCCAGAGGGGAGGAGTATCATACTCCTGTCTGGGGCTCTCTAACCTTGGCTGGAAGAGAGCTGCACAGCTCCCTGGAGCCTACTGAAGGAGCCAGGGCTTTGTCTCTCCTCCCGCATCCGAGGAGCCTGGTCACTGGGTAAATGCTCTCTGACCCCTAGGCCCCAGCCCAAGGGCTACCAGGCACCCTTTGGAGGGAGGAGCAGAGAGAGACACAAGGGGCCATCTGGTGCCCAGTGGAACACATATCACACACGCACCAGTGGCCCCCAGCTGACCTGCCTGTCACTCTGGCTGTGTGTCTCTGCTTCCCTAACCTCCTCTGTGGGAGAGAATGCCAGGGGCCTGGAGGGGCCAGGGAGGGAGGGATGGAAAGAAAGAAAGAAGAATGGATGGAGGGAGAAAGGGAGGTGGAGTTATGGGAAGGATGCACGGCCCACACCACGTTCACCTTGACTGGGTCTTCCAGTATTAGGGACCTGAGTGCTCGTCTAAAGAGGTAGAAAAGAAAGACAATGGAAAGAGAGAGCAGGTGAGAGTGTGTGTGCGCGTGTGTGTGTGTGTGTGTGTGTGTGTGTGTGTGTGTGTGTGTGTGTGTGTGTGTGTGTGTGTGTGTGTGTGTGTGTGTGTGTGTGTGTGTGTGTGTGTGTGTGTGTGTGTGTGTGTGTGTGTGTGTGTGCGTGCGTGCGTGCGTGCGTGCGTGCGTGCGTGCGTGCGTGCGTGCGTGTGTGTGTGTGTGTGGACAAACAGACAGGCAGTATAAAAAATAAACACTTATGAAGCCATTAGCTAAAAGTACATTCCTTGGTAGCCACAGTTCTTAAAATGTGGCAGGGCTAAACTATTTAAAGGATAGTCCCTAGGCCTTCCTTAATTGTCCTGTTACCCAGTTGGATGGCCTCAAGCACAAACGAGGATGCTCAGGGAAGGACGGCTCATAATAATGGCTAGAACGGAGATCAATGGAATGGCGTCAAACACATGGAAACCATGTGGTTGGTATATTTTATACCATTACACTTATTTCACTCTAGCCAATACCACGAGCCCGTTCAACCAAGTTAAGGTGCCACCAACCTCCTGTGCACTGTGCCTATTGGTGGGGCACTTGAGACAGTGCAGGCATCATCCAAGGGGAAGCAGTTGGAACTGCAGGTTAAGGACATGGGTGCTACAACCCAGGATGTCATAGACCTTCCTCCTGGCCTGCTGCTCAAAGAATGAGGCCAGACTTCCGAGAGGTACCCTGGTGATCTTAGCACAGGTGTTCACAATGGCTTGGAGGCAGTTCCTGTTCTTAGCAGAGGGATGTGAACCAGCATACAAAGGAGAAACAGAGAACGCTCTCGATGAAAGAACTATAAAAAATGTGCGATATTGATTTGTGTACACTGAATGAGTTCAGTTTCCTGAGGAAGTAATGTCTGGTATGTTTTTTTTGATGATGGCGTCTGTGTTTTGCTCATACTTCAGGGTGTTATTAAAGATGGTACTAGTAAAAAACTAACATTAAAACCTCTTAAAACCCCCCTACTTTTTTCCATTTCCACCTGAAGACATACCCAAATCTAACTGCCTGTAGCTCTGGCCCAGAAGCAAGAATATGCATATTCTTGGTTCCATTTGAAAGAAAACACTCTGAAGTTTGGGTAAATGTGAATTGAATGTAGGAGAATATAACACAATAGATCTGGTTTAGATAATACAATGAAAAAAAACATGTTTTTTCTTTTTATTGGTGTATCATCATCTTTTAAAAAAACATTCAGATAGGATGATTAGGACAATTTCAGTGAAAAATATAAGAGGGCAACAGTACTTGCGCAAAGTTTCAGAATGATAACTTCCAAAATGAGTGTGCTACATGACATTTATCATGAAGTCACCCAGGTGTCCCACACAAATAGCCCAAATGTACCTAAGTGGCCAAATTGGTGAAGGTATACATTTTGAAAAAAATAACTATATACAAAATGTCAAAATTGTATTCTAACACTCCCCCCCCCCCAAAAAAAGGAGAAAAAATATTGACAAAAAATATGAAGGAAAAAATATATACATTTACAAAATAACATGGGTAACTATTTACACACTCTCAATATTTGGAAGACCCTCAGTCCTCTATCAAATCAAATGCATTTATATAGCCCTTCTGTAACGGTTTTCTTGAGTTGAAGGAGAGGCGGACCAAAATGCAGCGTGGTTATTATTCATGGTTCTTTAATAAATAAACTATACATGAATAGACTAAAAAGACTAAGAAATGTGAAAAACCAAAACAGCCCTATCTGGTGCAAACACAGAGACAGGAACAATCACCCACAAAACCCAACACCAAACAGGCTACCTAAATATGGTTCCCAATCAGAGACAATGACTAACACCTGCCTCTGATTGAGAACCATATCAGGCCAAACATAGAAATAGACAAACTAGACATGTAACATAGAATGTCCACTCAGATCACACCCTGACCAAACAACACATAGAAACATACAAAGCAAACTATGGTCAGGGTGTGACACCTTCGTACATCAGCTAATATCTCAATGTGCTGTACAGAAACCCAGCATAAAACCCCAAACATCAAGCAATGCAGGTGTAGAAGCACGGTGGCTAGGAAAAACTCCCTAGAAAGGACAAAACCTACAAAGAAACCTAGATGCAACAGGACAGCACCTCAAGAGTAAATATGAACAGTTTAGGGTTCCATAGCCACAGGCAGAACAGTTGAAACTGGAACAGCAGCAAGGCCAGGTGGACTGGGGACAGCAAGGAGTCATCATGCCAGGTAGTCCTGACGCATGGTCCTAGGGCTCAGGTCCTCCGAGAGAGAAAGAGAGAATTAGAGAGAGCATACTTAAATCCACACAGGACACGGGATAAGACAGAAGAAGTACTCCAGATATAACAAACTGACCCTAGCCCCCCAACACATAAACTACTGCAGCATAAATACTGGAGGCTGAGACAGGAGGGGTCAGGAGACACTGTGGCCCCATCCAATGAGAACCCCGGACAGGGCCAAACAGGAAGGATATAACCTCACCCACTTTGCCAAAGCTCTACACAATATTGTGCTGCTGATGCCAGGTGCCATAGCAGTCTCTTTCTGCTGTCAAGCAGAGGGTCAACAAGCATGTGGCGCAGGTGATGGGGAACTTAATTTTGCAAAGGACACAGCGACACCTCCATGCTGTGCCCTTTTGGCCCTGAGGCACATCCATGCCTGCAGAAATTAATTTGGGCAGATGAACACCACTTGTGGCAGGAGCTGGATGACCAGCTTCAGTGGGGGATGGACACCTTGGCACTGGGGGCTCCCATTCGGAGTCAGTGTCACTGTGAAAGAAAATGTTCAGTTAGAATAGTTTCACATATGAGCCCTGTATCAACAGGTATAATAAACAGATATATACTGTATATAGAGTACAGGGAACATAAGGTTGAATATATTATTATAGACCTGCCAGATCTACGGACTCTTTTATATTATGACATTTCAGCTAGATCTACTGTCTTTATTATATTACAACAGACCAGCAGTATCTACTGTCTCCATTTCACTTTGGCCATTGTTGTGGGCATGCCCTCCCCTCAACAGCCTCAAATAGGCTATTTCATGTGGGTTGGGGTGGGATGGCAGACACACGCATCTCACATTTCATTACATTACATTTTTATATATTGCTTCTAAAATAAAATAAAAATCACAAATAATATTTTATATTATTAATTTCAAACAAGGGCCTTAGCATGAGAAGAACTTACCAGTCCAAAACGATGTCCTCTTCGTTCAAAAAATATTCCTCCACTTGGGAATCGTTAACTGAATCGTCCTACAACAATCTCTGTCTCACTTTCCCGATCAATTTGTTCTAAAATTGTGTGTACATCTGTATATATAGACTTATAATTAGCTTTCCCTGACTTAGTCGGACTACTGATTGATATACAAACAGCTGAATCTGCGCGTTTACCAAAACAACGCTGTGCGTAAAATGCTTTGCTCCTTCCGGTATGAAACTTCAAAAGCGAATGACTCTCTTTACGCAAGAGTGTACAACATGGGTTGGTCTTCCAACACATAACCATTGCATATTGCCGTTTAGCTCATCTCATTGGCTATCTACCCAGCTAGATTCCAAGACGATCAGTGGTCATTGGGTTAAAATACAGTCAAAAAACGAAACAGTGGTCATATCATTGGTGCACAGTGATGTCATTACTTGTTGTCTTCAAATCGGTTTCTTTCAGTCAATACGTCCCGCGAAATGGCCCATCATGTTTGGTTGTATTACAAACAAACCAGTTGATTGCAATGAAACCAAACATGACTGGAAAAGTCACGTTTTGTGTGGGTATTTACCTCGAATGTGTCGTCAAAAATGGAATGAGACGGAATTCACGACACAAGCGGTTCACAAAATGTTTCGTTTTGCAAACAGACAAAGATCGTCAAAGGTAAACAATTTATTTTAATGCAGTTTGTGATTTTGTTACGCCTGTGCTGGTTGAAATAGTTGTTTTTTATGGGGCTCTATCCTCAGATAATCGCATCGTATTCTTTCGCAGTAAATCTGACAACACAGTTGGATTAGCAAGATTCTAGGCTTTCGATACATGTGAGACACTTGTATTTTCATGAATGTTTAATATGACTATTTATGTAGCAATCACCGTATGTTGTGGAATTTCAGCCCACTACCCGGTTCCATGTGCAGAGAGGTTAACTGAACAACCTAAAACACATATCTATGTTTAGCTTTCTTCATGAACCAGAAAATAAATAGTTATTTCTGGTTATTTATCAAAACTTTATCAAAACTCATTGGCTAACTCATTGATGCTACTTTGTAGTATACCCCTCAGCGATTTTCCTGCTGGACTGGACACCTGCAAGACTGAGCAACATTTGTCTTTTCAAAATGGTACTGTATGTGTCTTTTGAAAGTAGTTTCAACCTCTCTAGGCTAGGGGGCGGTATTTTCACATCCGGATGAATAGCGTGCTCAAAGTAAACTGCCTGCTACTCAAGCCCAAAAGCTAAGATATGCATATTATTAGTATATTTGGATAGACAACACTCAGATGACTTCGTCAACCATTTTGAAAAGAAGGTTGACGACATCCGATCCTCGTTTGCTAAGTCAAACGACACCGCTGGTTCTGCTCACACTGCCCTACCCTGTGCTCTGACCTCTTTCTCCCCTCTCTCTCCAGATGAAATCTCGCGTCTTATGACGGCTGGCCGCCCAACAACCTGCCCGCTTGACCCTATCCCCTCCTCTCTTCTCCAGACCATTTCCGGAGACCTTCTCCCTTACCTCACCTCGCTCATCAACTCATCCCTGACCGCTGGCTACGTCCCTTCCGTCTTCAAGAGAGCGAGAGTTGCACCCCTTCTGAAAAAACCTACACTCGATCCCTCCGATGTCAACAACTACAGACCAGTATCCCTTCTTTCTTTTCTCTCCAAAACTCTTGAACGTGCCGTCCTTGGCCAGCTCTCCCGCTATCTCTCTCAGAATGACCTTCTTGATCCAAATCAGTCAGGTTTCAAGACTAGTCATTCAACTGAGACTGCTCTTCTCTGTATCAAGGAGGCGCTCCACACTGCTAAAGCTAACTCTCTCTCCTCTGCGCTCATCCTTTTAGACCTATCGGCTGCCTTCGATACTGTGAACCATCAGATCCTCCTCTCCACCCTCTCCGAGTTGGGCATCTCCGGCGCGGCCCACGATTGGATTGCGTCCTACCTGACAGGTCGCTCCTACCAGGTGGCGTGGCGAGAATCTGTCTCCTCACCACGCGCTCTCACCACTGGTGTCCCCCAGGGCTCTGTTCTAGGCCCTCTCCTATTCTCGCTATACACCAAGTCACTTGGCTCTGTCATAACCTCACATGGTCTCTCCTATCATTGCTATGCAGACGACACACAATTCATCTTCTCCTTTCCCCCTTCTGATGACCAGGTGGCGAATCGCATCTCTGCATGTCTGGCAGACATATCAGTGTGGATGACGGATCACCACCTCAAGCTGAACCTCGGCAAGACGGAGCTGCTCTTCCTCCCGGGGAAGGACTGCCCGTTCCATGATCTCGCCATCACGGTTGACAACTCCATTGTGTCCTCCTCCCAGAGCACTAAGAACCTTGGCGTGATCCTGGACAACACCCTGTTGTTCTCAACTAACATCAAGGCGGTGGCCCGTTCCTGTAGGTTCATGCTCTACAACATCCGCAGAGTACGACCCTGCCTCACGCAGGAAGCGGCGCAGGTCCTAATCCAGGCACTTGTCATCTCCCGTCTGGATTACTGCAACTCGCTGTTGGCTGGGCTCCCTGCCTGTGCCATTAAACCCCTACAACTTATCCAGAACGCCGCAGCCCGTCTGGTGTTCAACCTTCCCAAGTTCTCTCACGTCACCCCGCTCCTCCGCTCTCTCTACTGGCTTCCAGTTGAAGCTCGCATCCGCTACAAGACCATGGTGCTTGCCTACGGAGCTGTGAGGGGAACGGCACCTCAGTACCTCCAGGCTCTGATCAGGCCCTACACCCAAACAAGGGCACTGCGTTCATCCACCTCTGGCCTGCTCGCCTCCCTACCACTGAGGAAGTACAGTTCCCGCTCAGCCCAGTCAAAACTGTTCGCTGCTCTGGCCCCCCAATGGTGGAAAAAACTCCCTCACGACGCCAGGACAGCGGAGTCAATCACCACCTTCCGGAGACACCTGAAACCCCACTTCTTTAAGGAATACCTAGGATAGGATAAAGTAATCCTTCTCACCCCCCCCCCTTAAAAGATTTAGATGCACTATTGTAAAGTGGCTGTTCCACTGGATGTCATAAGGTGAATGCACCAATTTGTAAGTCGCTCTGGATAAGAGCGTCTGCTAAATGACTTAAATGTAAATGTAACATAACTTATTTTGCAGGTGAAACCCCGAGGACAAACCATCCAGGATTTCTTTTTTTTGAGGTGACAGTGATTTCAATAGTTTTCTATGTGGATCTAGATTTCTAAGGCACTAGGTTGCAGTTCCTATTGCTTCCACTAGATGTCAACAGTCTTTAGAAATTGGTTGATGTTTTTCCTTTGAGTATTGATGAAGTAGCCATTTCCTATCTGGGTGGATAGCCAACTGCACTGTTGTGGTTGGGGCGCGCGACCTGAAAGCTTGCTTCACTTTGTTGTTTTTTTTCGCTATTAAACACAGTTTATCCCGTTTTTTTTTAAATTTGATCAATTATTTACTTTAAAAAATACCTAAAGTTGGATTAGGAAAGTTGTTTGAAATGTTTGGACAAAGTTTACAGGTAACTTATTAGATAATGTGTAGTCATGTCGGGCGAGTTGGAACCTGTGTTTTTCAGAATCAAACGCGCCAAATAAATGGACATTTTGGAGATATAATGACGGAATTTATTGAACAAAAGGACCATTTGTGATGTTTATGGGACCTATTGGGGTGCCAACAGAAGAAGCTCTGATAGGTGAGAATTGTCTGTTAATTGAATGATTAGAATATTCCGCCCTGAAACATATATTGTATGGAATTGATTAGAATGTATAAAATCATAATCAATAAATGTGTAGTCCTAGTCAGAATTAGGATAATATGTCTTTATGGTATTTTAAACACAGACTGTCTGAGCTTGGTGCTGACCTGACTAGAGATTTGGGAGAGAAAGGGGAGTACGTCTCAAGGATAAGGCCACTAATCTCTGTCGGCGGGGTAGTGAGACAGACAGTGTGTGCGTAGCAGGACATGTGTGTGCGTATGGTTGTGTATATGTGTGTGCGTATGGTTGTGTGTATGTGTGGGCATGAGAAGTCAGTATAAAATTAATTGCTTTGTACTATGCACGCCAGAACGTTCTCTGAATAAACTTTTAATTAGTCTTTGACTAATTATTATTATACCCATGGTCTTCTAAACCTCGAAAATTGGCCAGAGCTATTGTTTGTCAGTTATTATCATTGGGATAGAACATTCCCTTGACAACTTGGTCCTTCGAGCCAGATTTTCAATACCTGTTTTCTGTCGTCCCATGGGAGCGCCGAAAACCGTGCATGGACGGATCAGAGATCCGTAAGTTAAAGACCTGGCCTCTGGAAATTGAGGTTCCATTTCAGGCTTGTGGCAAACTGGTACACGACAAAAGCGGTGACGAAATCCAACCAACATTGAAGAGATAAGATCAGTGATCTGTATTCATTAGTTTGGGGTTCAATTCTAAACTTACAAAAAATAAATCATTGGTCAAGATAAATGTGAGGGAGGATTTTAACTGTAAAACTAACAGTAAGTAAGATTTGTATCGGGTATACCGTCCATATAATCTAATGTAGAGAAAGTTTAAGACAAAAGTATCTATGTTAGTGTTGACGGCACTGGGTCACAGATCTAATTAAGACATTTCGAAGTACAGTATCTAACAGTACGACCTAAAAGTAAAACTGGTTGAAGTACAGTAGCCTGAAAACGTGATCTAGAAGGCGAAATAAAGTAAAATAAATTACGTTAGTCTAGGACTAACGGGAGGGGGTAAGTGAGATTTAAGTAGAATTAGAACCGATTATAGAAATACACCCATAGAAAGTGAGAATACATATTAGAAAATAAGCAAAACAGTAATTGAGTAAACATTTTTTATTTATTTATTTTATTTCACCTTTATTTAACCAGGTAGGCTAGTTGAGAAAAAGTTCTAATTTACAACTGCGACCTGGCCAAGATAAAGCATAGCAGTGTGAACAGACAACAACACAAAGTTACACATGGAGTAAACAATAAAAAAGTCAACACAGTATAAAAAAGAAAAAGAGTCTGTATACATTGTGTGCAAAAGGCATGAGGATGGAGGGGAATAATTACAATTTAGCAGATTAACACTGGAGTGATAAATGATAAATGGTCATGTGCAGGTAGAGATACTGGTGTGCAAAAGAGCAGAAAAGTAAATAAATAAAAAACGGAATGGGGATGAGGTAGGTAAATTGGGTGGGCTATTTATCGACGGACTATGCACAGCTGCAGTGATCGGTTAGCTGCTCAGATAGCAGATGTTTAAAGTTGGCGAGGGAGATAAAGGTCTCCAACTTCAGCGATTTTTGAAATTCGTTCCAGTCACAGGCAGCAGAGAACTGGAAGGAAAGGCGGCCAAATGAGGTGTTGGCTTTAGGGATGGTCAGTGAGATACACCTGCTGGAGCTTGTGCTACGGGTGGGTGTTGCCATCATGACAAGTGAACTGTGATAAGGCGGAGCTTTACCTAGCATGGACTTGTAGATGACCTGGAGCCAGTGGGTCTGGCGATGAATATATAGCGAGGACCAGCCGACTAGAGCATACAGGTCGCAGTGGTGGGTGGTATAAGGTGCTTTAGTAACAAAACGGATGGCACTGTGATAAACTGCATCCAATTTGCTGAGTAGAGTGTTGGAAGCTATTTTGTAGATGACATCGCCGAAGTCGAGGATTGGTAGGAAAGTCAGTTTTACTTGGCTAAGTTTGGCGGCGTGAGTGAAGGAGGCTTTGTTGCGGAATAGAAAGCAGACTCTAGATTTGATTTTAGATTGGAGATGTTTGATATGAGTCTGGAAGGAGAGTTTACAGTCTAGCCAGACACCTAAGGTACTTATAGATGTCCACATATTCTAGGTCGGAACCATCCAGGGTGGTGATGCTAGTCGGGCGTGCGGGTGCAGGCAGCGAACGGTTGAAAAGCATGCATTTGGTTTTACTAGCGTTTAAGAGCAGTTGGAGGCCGCGGAAGGAGTGTGGTATGACATTGAAGCTTGTTTGGAGGTTAGATAGCACAGTGTCCAAGGAAGGGCCAGAAGTATACAGAATGGTGTCGCCTGCGTAGAGGTGGATCAGGGAATCGCCCGCAGCAAGAGCAACATCATTGATATATACAGAGAAAAGAGTCGGCCCGAGAATTGAACCCTGTGGCACCCCCATAGAGACTGCCAGAGGACCGGACAACAGGCCCTCCGATTTGACACACTGAACTCTGTCTGCAAAGTACTTGGTGAACCGTGCAAGGCAGTAATTAGAAAAACCGAGGCTACTGAGTCTGCCGATAAGAATATGGTTATTGACAGAGTCGAAAGCCTTGGCCAGGTCGATGAAGACGGCTGCACAGTACTGTCTTTTATCGATGGCGGTTATGATATCGTTTAGTACCTTGAGCGTGGCTGAGGTGCACCCGTGACCGGCTCGGAAACCAGATTGCACAGCGGAGAAGGTACGGTGGGATTCGAGATGGTTAGTGATCTGTTTGTTGACTAGGCTTTCGAAGACCTTAGATAGGCAGGGTGACCCCCCCTTTGAAGTGGGGGATGACTGCGGCAGCTTTCCAATCCTTGGGGATCTCAGAATATATGAAAGAGAGGTTGAACAGGCTGGTAATAGGGGTTGCAACAATGGCGGTGGATAGTTTCAGAAATAGAGGGTCCAGATTGTCAAGACCAGCTGATTTGTACGGGTCTAGGTTTTGCAGCTCTTTCAGAACATCTGCTATCTGGATTTGGGTAAAGGAGAAGCTGGGGAGGCTTGGGCGATTAGCTGCAGGGGGGGCGGAGCTGTTGGCCGAGGTAGGAGTAGCCAGGAGGAAGGCATGACCAGCCGTTGAGAAATGCTTTTTGAAGTTATCGATTATCATGGATTTATCAGTGGTGACCGTGTTACCTAGCCTCAGTGCAGTGGGCAGCTGGGAGGAGGTGCTCTTGTTCTCCATGGACTTTACAGTGTCCCAGAACTTTTTGGAGTTAGAGCTACATGATGCAAATTTCTGCCTGAAGAAGCTGGCCTTTGCTTTCCTGACTGACTGCGTGTCAGTCATGGGTGGTAAATCCTCAAAGGAGGTCCCAGAATTAACCAAGGACAAGAGGTATATGCAGTCTGATGAGAAGAGGAATGGGTATTATGGACATGAACAGAGAGAGCAAGCCATAGCCAGGGAGAGGAATGAAGAGCCAGAACCAAGACAGTCTAACCTTAAAAAGCGATTAGCACCGTATAATAAGCCAGAGCTCAGGGAGGTTCAATCAGATTGGGAAGAGGATCAGTGTCCTCTCATAGAGCTTCCTAATCCTAGAGCAGGCGAAGCTGACCAATCGGATACCTTGCAAGTGTATCGACCCTGGACTCAGAGAGATGTAGCAAGAGCAGTTGAGGGAATAGTACATCCAAAAACAGGAATAAATGGGTTTAGGAGAGATATGGAGGGACTGTCCGAGAGTTTTAAACTAAATACAGGAGAATTGTAAAGGGCTGTCCGACAGATAGTGGGGATAGACCGGGCAGCAGTGAGGGGAACCTGGGTTCCAGGGCAAGGAGGAGAACCGGTTTTACTGTGGGCAGGAGATGGGGATCATACAGACAAATTGACACAGCTCTGTAATAATCTTAGGGACTATTACCATAGACATGCAGACTTTTCAAAGATACATGAAGGTAAACAAGGGGATGGGGAAACTGTTAGCCAGTATTTAGAGAGACTGAGAGACGTGTTCAATGCTAATAGTGGACTGGTAGATCCTAGACAGGGAGACGACGGACCTTACCACCAACAGTTAAAAATAGCCTTCTTGAGTGGTATGAAGCCTGATATTTGCCTAATGATAAAAGAGACTCTGATAGGGTGGGGAACAGCCACATTAGCCGAAATAAAGAGGTATGCTATACACCATGAGCATAATGGCAAGGGTAAGAAAACTAAGAAAGAACAGATAGGAGCAGAACATTTGATCGCCACTCTTGGGGAAATTGCAGGAAAGAGCAGGAAAGATTTTAAAAAGAAAGGGGAAAATAGGGAGAGTAGAAAGTGGAAAAAACCGAGGACAGAAAGTGTTACAACTGAAATAAAACAGGCCACATGGCAGAGGATTGTAAGGCCCCACCAAGGAACAGTAGACAGAGAGTTTTTAAGGAGAGACAGAAGAGGGAACGTAGGCGAATGCGAGAGCGAGAAGAGTCCGACGGATGAGGAAGAACAGGCAGGACTAGATGAGCGGAATTCAGAGAAAGGAGAAAGGAGGACAGGATTTGGCAACCTTACTGAGAAAGTTACAAGAAGGATATCAGCAGGGGGAAAAAGTCTGTGCGTGTGAGACCTAATAACTTATCAAAAGTCATAATAGTAATTATTCCTAAATTCTGAGTAGGAGATAGAGAGAAAGACAAGGTTCAAGAGAGAGAACCAATTGATAGAGAGTAAGGAGAAGCCTCGCTGGGGAAACGCTTGGATCTTTAAAGTATGACTATTTTCTCCCAACGCGGGAGACTTTGGTTCGTATCTCAGCCTTGGCACCAATAGACTAAAATTCATTTTGATTGTAATTAAAATACTGATATGTTTTTCCGGGAGAGGTACGGTTAGTTAGTGTTTGTTTAGGATATAAACTGAACGTTTTAATAGCTTGTTTAGGTTCAATTGAAAGACTAATTCATTCTAAATAATAGCGAGTCTATTTCGATGGAATGCATTGTCTTGTCTAATTGGTCCGCTGGAATAACGTATTGGGAATGGAGTCGTATTTAAATGACTGAATCATAGAAGAGACAGTTACCCAAGTCTAATGAATTCTACATAATAGGGGAGAGATAATTGCGATAGAGTTGTGCCCATCGAATTGTGTTTTCATTCCTATGGATTGACTGACATACGCTAAAACTTTAGCGAAGTACATGGTACTTTTAAATTTTGGACATTTCATAAAGGGGAAGCTGAACGAGAAGAGAAAGTTGGAAAGTTTGGTTTCACTCTTACGATAGAATTCAAGCAGAACAATTTTTGCCTAGAGGCAGGAATAGGAGAGTTGGTTGCAGTGTTGCCAACTCATTTTCAGGATAAAGTTGATTTGTTGCTAAATTATGTTGTTATATCATTGCGTGATAACGTAAAACTGCATCATTATGTAGAATACACAATAACGTTACTTAAATTGATTTGACAGTTGTTCAGGTACAGACTCCCACTCTTTTCTCTACTTCTGGCAGTACAATATTGATCGAAAGATGTTGATTGATGTTGTAAGTTCTGTTCAAGATCAAACCTTTGTGACCAACTATATTCATTGGGTTTGGCTTGTCAAACCCATACTACTGCTGCTGCAGTCAGCCAATAATGATTTGCAATTCGTGCCTGCTGCTGACGTCTCTCACAATGCACTTTTGCAGCCAGGCAATGATGTTGTGATTGAGGGTGTGACAGAGAAAATGGTTTGTGTTATTTAGAGGGAAAATGCGTGCATTATAGCTTTGAGTTACTTTTCAAAAGTTGCTAAAAGTTCTAAATACATTTTTAAAAGTAGCTAAATTTGTCAGGGTAGTCTGAAAAGATGCTAAATCTAGCAACAAAATTGCTAGGTGGGCATCACTGGTTGGTGGTGCACGCTGGGCTATATTTGGCTGTAAGGGACTCAGGTCTCAATAGTCGAATCGTAAAAGTTTTGTGATGGTTTCCAGTTATTGAGTTTTGGTTTGAAACTAATGATTGGAGGGAGCACAATGGAATTATCATTATTATTGGGCTTTGTTTGTAGTCAACGTTTGGATTTCTGAATCGGGGTAGTCTGACAAAGTGTTTTTTCTGGGAAAAGGAGGGTTTCATTGTCATTCTTTGGAAATGTTCTCCGGGGCTGTAATCTTGAAGGGAGCTAGTGAGAGAGGCATGTTGTTACCAAAATTGAAAAGGCTTGGATATGTTTTGTTTGTTTCTAGCCTTTGGGGTTAAGGAGATTTCCATTTTCCCAGAGACACGATATCTTAAAGGGGTACACTCACATATGGTATATTAGAAGTTTTGTTTTCTGAGTTTTATTTAAACACGTGAATTCTTTAGATAAAGGGTTATGTAAGTTGTATAATATAGTATGGAACAGGGTGGTATGACCTTTGACCTCTATCGTGGCTTTCCGTTGTGGTCTGATCAGCCTCATGGGAGGGCCATTTGGATAATGAATTTAAGGTAATTTGTGATACTGATTTTAAGGTAAATTGAGTAATTGATTATTATGAATGAGTTTATAGTTCTTTGACATAGTTGTACTTTGAACCAATGAGAAGAAAGAAATGGCATAGCCCTGGATTAATGGTATATTTATGTTAAGTATTTAGAACCTAATCCAGGTCATAAAGATCGGGATATATGAAATCTGTGGTGATTTAGGATTATTGATAGGATCGAGATAGGTTAATTAAGGTCATGTAAGGACTTTAGAGATTGCTATCATGTTTTTTAAAAAAAATCCATGAGTTCAGATAAAGCCAAACAGTGAGACACTTAGTTAATATTTGGAAACAACACATATTTGTTACTGACTGTTATGAGAAAGAGCTACAGACAGATAGGAGAAAGGGCAGACGGAGGAGCCCTCCCCGCACTGCTGAGACCTTGAAGGTTTGGGAGCAGAGAGGAGAAGGTGGGGAAGGGGGGCCAGGAAATTAGCAAGAAAGGAGTGACACAGAATGGGTAGATAACAGTTACTGAGTGGAGACAAAAGGGGAATGAAAGCTTAGTTGGTCTCAGGAACTAAGGTGTTAACTACGGAAACATTGCCCGGAAATTATTCGGCACAACAGGCCGAAATAGTAGCACTGACTAGGGGATGTGAAATAAAAAAGGAGAGAAAGATTACAGTTTACATAGACAAGCACATATACATCTAAGACCATACAAAGCAGCACAGATAACTCTTAAAACCAGTTAGAGATAGGGGGCAGTATTTCCACTTTGGATGAATTGCGTGCCCATAGTGAACTGCATCAAAATCTGTCCTAAATTGCTAATATATGCATATTATTATTAATATTGGATAGAAAACACTCTGAAGTTTCTAAAAAACGTTTGAATTACGTCTGTTACGTGAGTATAACAGAACTCACAGGGCAGGCAATCTTCCAAACAAGTTTTGAAATGGGGCAACTTTGACGTCATTGCCCCTTCCCTTCCCAACAAGTTATGGATCTGGAAACACTTCCTACATCTTCCACTAGATGTCCTCATTCAGTAGAAAGTGTAATGGAGCATTTGCTGTGAACTTTGACCTAATGGGAAGGAAAGTAGTTGGTGTCGCAAAAGGATGCCATTTTGTTGTGGCAAACAAGGAAGTGCTGTTTTTCCTGAAAGCTCTCTGATCCATTGGATGCCTTGCCTCCATTAAAAGGGATATCAACCATATTCCTTTTCCTATGGCTTCCTCAAGGTGTCAACAGTCTTTAGACATAGTTTCAGGCTTTTATTTTGAAAAATGAGCGAGAAAGATAACATCGTGTCAGTGGATAGCCTTTTTGAAATCTAACATGGTGGCTGGATTAACAAGAAGAAAAGCTTTAATTTGGTGTATTGTACTTGCAATTGTATGAAAGTTAAATATTTCTAATAATTTAATGTGAATTTGGCGCTCTGCCATTTCACCGGATGTTGTCAAATCGGTCCCGTTAACGGGATTTGATCCCTAAGGTTAACTACCCCTCGTTTTGTATTTTTCCATCTCTCTCTCTCTCCTTTGTTGTAGAGGTTGGAGGTGTCAGCGAGGAATAGGCGTGATTGGTGGCATTGAGAATCATCTTGTTCTTAGCTGTTCACAGACAAGGTACACTGAGTATACCAAACACTGGGTTTCACTCCCACCTTTTTCACTCAGAACAGCCTCACTTCATTGGGGCATGGAGGTCTCAAAGTCAAACAGTAAAGAGGCGACTCCGGGATGCTGGCCTTCTAGGCAGAGTTCCTATGTCCAGTGGCGGGGTTCTTTTTCCCATCTTAACCTTTTCTTTTTATTGGCAAGTCTAAGATATGACTTTTTCTTTGCAAATCTGCCTAGAAGGTCAGCATCCTGGAGTCATCTCTTCACTGTTAATGTTGAGACTGGTGTTTTGCGGGTACTACTTAATGAAGCTGCCAGTTGAGGACTTGTGAGGTGACTGTTTCTCAAACTAGACACTCTAGTGTACTTGTCCTCTTTCTCAGTTGTGCACCGGGGCCTCCCACTCCTCTTTCTAATCTGGTTAGAGCCAGTTTGCGCTGTTCTGTGAAGGGAGTAGTACACAGCGTTATAGGAGATCTTAAGTTTCTTGGCAATTTCTCACATTGAATAGCCTTAATTTTTCAGAACAAGAATAGACTGACTAAAATAGAGTTGTTTCTGGCCATTTTGAGCCTGTAATCAACAGTTGTAATGCTTCTTTAAGCACAACAGTTTTCAGCTAACATAGTTGCAAAAGGTTTTTCTAATGCTCAATTAGCCTTTTAAAATGATCAACTTGGATTAGCTAACACAATCCCTGAGCTGACAAGGTACAAATCTGTCGTTCTGCCCCTGAACAGGCAGTAAACCCACTGTTACTAGGCCGTCATTGAAAATAAGAATTAGTTCTTAACTGACTTGCCTATTTAAAAAATAAAAATGTAAATAAAAAACATGCCATTGGAACAGAGGAGTGATGGTTGCTGATAATGGGCCTCTGTACTCCTCTGTAGATATTCCATTAAAAAATCTGTTGTTTCAAGCTACAATAGTCATGTTTATGACAGAATTTGTAATCAAGGTATGATTCATTCTGTGTATATGTAATTCTGTGTGATTAGTTAGGTATTTAGTAAATAAATAATTAAACCCAATTTTATATTGTTTATTCAACTTCTTAGCCAGGGTTCGTGAAGATAACCAAGAATTTACAACTTTCAGATGAGACTGAAATAAGGTGACGATTAATATTGACTGCTATTGATGTAAAATATTCCTAGGTCTTTAAGAGTTTATTCGGAAGATAACAGCTCTATAAATATTTCTCGTGGTGCCCCGACTTTCTAGTTAATTACATTTACACGATTAGCTCAATCAGGTAATATTAATTACAGCGAAATGATTTTATAGAATAGCATGTCATATCACTTAATCCGGCATAGCCAAAGACATGACAACTGTATGTTCACTGACAATAGTTTACATTGAAACATTTTACTGTACACCCTGGCATCTTCTCACCTTTTCTGCATGTACCTCCCTTCTGGTGTCCTCTCCCCCTGTCTCCCTTCTCCCCCACACACACACACAGTGCCCCTGCTTCAGATCCCCGGGCATCTTCTCCAGCTTCTGTCAGAGCCATGATATCATAATGAAGAGACACAAAGCCTCTTTAGTACATCCACCCCCATCCACCCTCACACATACCTCCACTTCCTGAGCTATATGTTATATGTTATGTTACACTAATATAAGAGTGATATGAGGGAGAATGGAGGGAGCTCAATAGGACTATAGAAGAATAGAAAGGGTTGAGGTTAGGGACCATATATATAGTAGCAGGTTTTTGACTGTCACATTCCCCTATAACAATGACAAGACAGAGGGGGGGTCAAGACTGTAGCGTTTGGCTGTAATCAAAGATCTGGTATCAGATAACATCTTACATTGGTTTCAGGGACCTATGGGAAACAATGTGACCCTGTGACAGTGTGTTAGCCTCGTGGCCTTAGATCACTGGATGCTCCCGGAGATGATTTCACAAGGTCAACCAGAGGTCTGCGTAAATATTACAGGTTGTCAGAGTGCACCCTACAGGGCTAGAATTTAGTTTTCCGTGTTTGTGCATATGAAAGAAATAGAGAAAAAGTGAGAGACTAACCCTAGGAGATATCTGAACTCAGTTCAAGCAGAATTACACCAGGGTACTTTCTGTGAAACTACTTCATGTAGACAGGGTGGTTATTTTCTCTTAGAGTGTTTGTTATTCATGCAGACTGAGTACTTTATACAAAACTAATCTCCAGCGATGAGTCATATGGAACGGGTCAGATGTTAAGGAAGTCTCAACTTGCTCCCAAACGAGTGTGGAGCAGCCTTCATTGTGTTTAGGCATGCCGTTACCGTCCCAGTAAAATAGCATTTGCTTCCCAGTCATCTCAATAGCTCGGCTCTGTCTCAACAGCTTCCTCACGCTCTGATATACACAACGTCTGTGGCTCTGCAGCACCGCTCGTTAGTCCTCCTCTCCTCCTTTATCTCCTCTCTCTCTCTTGCTCTCTCTCTCTCTGTCTCTCTCCTTTCTGCCTCCGCTACGGGCCCCATTTAGCGCTTCTTCCCCCCTCTCTGTGTCATTGTCGATGGGCATGGCTCGGAGACATGGATTCTTGACTTCCAGAGAGAGACAGAATAACAGAGAAAGAAAAGAGGAGGGTGATAAGTAGGGGGGGGTTTAAGGTGGGGGTGAGTTGCGTCTGAGGCCAGGAGGTTGGGGTTAGCGGGGTCGCAAGGGGGTTCTAAGCGGGAAAACACAGGTTCCTTGGAGCCCTGGCATGGCCTGGAGTGATATAGATGCTGTCAGCCTTGAGTAGGGCACAGATAAGACCTTTTAGAAAGATGGGACATACCTTGTCTTACCAAGGAGGGAGAAAGAGTGTGTGTGATTATCATGCCCTTCAAAAGAAACATGACTAAAACCAACCACAGTATTAGTGATAAGGGAATACTCACTTCTAGTGGTTAAACGTTTTTAAAAAATGTAATCTATATGAGCACTTTTTATAGAGCATAGTGTTACAAAGGACTGAAGCTGTGAGCTTAAGAGAATGAGTCACACTAAGTGATCAAATAAAATAAAATGTAATATGTCACATGCGCCGAATACAACAGGTATTGAACAGTATTCTGCTTACTTACAAGCCCTTAATTAATCAACAATGCAGTTGAAGAAATAGAGTTTAGAAAATATTTACTAAATATATATATATTTTTTAAAGTAACACAAAATAACAATAACAAGGATATACACAGGGGGAACTGGTACCGAGTCAATGTGCGGGGGTACGGGTTAGTCGAGGGAATTTGTACATGTAGGTATGGGTAAAGTGACTATGCATAGATAATAAACAGTGAGTAGCAGCAGTGTAAAAACAAAAGGGGGAGTGGGGTGTTAATGTAATTAGTCCACGTGGCCATTTGATTAATCGTTGAGCAGTCTTATGGCTTGGGGGTAGAAGCTGTTTAAGGAGCCTTTTGGACCTAGACTTGGTGCTCTGGTACCACTTTCTGCATGACACGTGACAAATAAACTTTGATTTGATTTGTTTTCACCCACCCTTAAACCACTAATGGATCAGCCAAAAAGCAAGGATACACTTTTTCAAAAAACTTCACTCCTACTGTCACAGACTCATCTTTATCCTGACCCTTGGTGCAAGCCTGGGGTCCCGAGAATTTCACCACACCTACCACCTCCGATACATTGCGCTCATTCACTTCCATTTCTCCTCCTGTCTACAACTCACTCTGCTTACACGTTATACTATTCTTCTTTTAACAAACCATCTCCCCTTTTTAACTGACTCAAGCACACCCTCTTCCTCTCTCTCGCTGCCTCTCTTTTTCCCTACATTCCTCCTCCGTATGCCAAGTATGTCTCCTTATGATAACACTACGCTTCTCCTGACATTCATCTTGTTCTTGACTTGTCAAGGGATACCATTTAACCGGCTGTCACAATCGACATACAATCAGCTCAAACCCCTGGGGATGTAGCACTCAACAGTGCATCCCACTTTTAAAGCAGCTGCTTCGTCTTGATGTTCTTCTTTATCAATAGCTACCATAAAGCTCCTCCATTTCAAACAAGCCTGCTCACATAAACATTTGCGTGAGAGGGTAGAGATCATCAATTCAAATACACTGTGTAATGTATTCCAACGTAATTGTCATTAAAATCCATAAACAGTTTAATGTGTTATGTTCACCATGTAGCCCTTGTGAATTATTGCTGTGTGTTCCTCTTGACTCGCCTTATGTCCTATGGGAACCACCATACCTGCTTCCTGTTATGTTGGCTTATGAACACGAGGAGAGTTGTAGCTAATACACCCTAGCAGTGTAGAAAAGAATGTTGCTAGTCACATTCTTTCTACATAACAGTATTCTCTGTTGAACAAGTTCCTCAAGTATCCCACCCGTAGCCTGTGCAAGAAATCAACAAAGGTAGGCATATGGTTGTTTTCAAAAATGTAATTTAGGCATAATTGTTTTGAAATATGTCATATTGGCACCGGCAGCCAAACGTATCAACACTTTTTAAATATACATGTCACAATTCCAGATGTGACAATGCAGTCTATTTTATCTGGCAATTGATCCGCTCACTTTACCAGCATTGCTTAGCGCCGACATGAGAAAAATAGACTTGCTTTCTAATTTGAAGCGCATGAAGCTGTTGACGCTCGCAGCCCATCTGTTTTCTCTCATTCACTACCATCATTCTAATTCCATGCATTCTCGTTCACAAGCAAAAAAAAAGCTTTTCATTTCATTTGGGCTTTTATTGTCAAAAGCAACCCACTTGTAACACAGCCACCTGGTGCAACCAGGCAATCAATGGTTCAGCGTTCCAAAACTGTTCATCTGTTTCTATGGCAGAGCAAGGACAATGTTCCATTTGTTATTTTTGTGTGTTTTTATTGTACTCTGCAGCACAGCAGCATATAATCTATTTTATCTCCAATTTCCACAAAGAAAGGTGACATATTGACACATAGCTATATGCGCCAGTGGAGGCTGCTGAGGGGAGGACGGATCATAATAATGTCTGGAACAGAGTAAATGGAATGGCATGTGTTTAATGTATTTGATACCATTCCACCTCTTCCGCTCCAACCATTACCATGAGCCCGTCCTCCCCGATTAAGGTGCCACCAACCTCCTGTGACATACGCTACATATTATTGTTTGGGGGGTGGAACATGGCCCTTGTTGAACACCGTTCTGTCATGCGGAATGCAGCAGGCAAATGCAATCGAGCAATGCGCCGTGGCATTGATCAAACAATGGTGCTCGATTTCACTCACATACGTTTGCTTGACCGCCCCTCATTTTCGTATTGGAGGAAGAAATACAGAAATAAATAAATTAAATAATATAAATGAAAAACATCAAAGAAGTTGGGATTCGTTATTTAAATTATTTATTTTGGTGCATTAACTAATCCATTTATTTAGGTACTGCAGCATAGAAGCATTGTGCAGTGAGGCCTCCTGGCTGGCTGTGGCTCGGCTCACCATGCCTCACCACAGAAAATAAAACGTTGGAGAGGTTGTCTCTAAATAGGTCCTAGACAGGAGAGGGAGGGCACGGAGGGAAGAGGAGAGGACGGGAGATTTGGGGATAACGACCACCCTTCCTGGCCCTATACTCACACATACCAGGGCTTTGGAGCTGAAACCCTATCGCATGGTTTTTCCCCGAAATAAAACTGCAAAGCCCCCTTGCCAATGTCCAGATCAGAGAAGCAGTTAAGCAGAGCCATGGACGGGTGGCTCAGTTTGAGTTTTTGGGGGATGGAGGGGTGGGGTACTTTTAAATGTGTGATGCAGGCGAGGGCTTGCGTAACATAGGGAGATGTTCCCCCTTCTTATTAGGAACTAATTCCTGTTTTTACATGGGTGTAAGTAATCTACAGTAATTGGCAAAACACACACACACATACATATATATATATAGACACACTCAAAACACATACACACAGACTAGCAGTAGTAACGTAATGTTCACCCATGGGCTAAATCCTATTCAAGTGTTGGGGCTGAGGACACAAGGTTGCTAGAGAGTGAAGAGGTTGTGATTTTAGATATTTGAAATTTGAACTTTTAGCCCCCAGTCGTTTAACCCTTTTTAATTGTGTTGGGCTGTTGAAAAAAATAAAGACATTTGTGCAGCTGTTTTGGTACACATCTGTCCTTAACGTCTGACATCATCATGAACAGCTGGAGACAACTTTGACTAAACTGATGCTTGGAATTGAAAAAGAGCTAGTACACTAGGGTTGGTGTCAACAATCTAATCCATTTAGGCTTTAGGGAAATTCCAAATGTTTTTTACAAATCCTAATTCAATATAAATTGCCTAAATGTTTTCATTATTATTATTCATCTGGATTTGTATTATTTCCCTAAATTGACCCAAACCCTATTGATGATAACTGTGAGCAGGCATGTGCTCTCTTATATTCCGCTCCTCATTCCCAGTCTTGATTACACATTTAGGGATGAGATCTTGGAAAGGCATTTCCTTGGACTGGGAAAGCACTCACCATTGATTTATGAATAGAGCTTTTGGTCGTTGGATCTGCTAGGGAACACACCCCTAAAGACGGGGAACACAATGAAAAATCACAGTGCTTTCACTCAGTGTCCATCTGCCCGCTACTGAGCCCGCTCAGTGTGTGCCACTTGGCTTAAATCTGTCCCATCAGCCATCACAAAAGCCCTGATCCAATTTAAGGGCTGATCGAAGCATGGCCAAGGCCAGGGAGCAGGAGCCAAGTCCCAGTCCAGAATCAACAACCTATTCTCCAAAGATCACAGACGCAGAGGAGGGGGAGAACGAGAAAGTGGCAAATATATTCAAAGAAAGAAACAACAATACAGAAGATAGACAGAGAAGGGAAAGTATGGTTTGAGAGAGGGAAAGAGCCTTGTGAAGCCTTGTCATTTGCTGTAAATATCTACAATCGTCAGTCAGCACTAACCTCATTGTCATGTGAAGAGTGATGTGTATTCACAAATGCATCAGCTGGCATACAGCATCAAACCAAAATTCCCCAAAATCCACTCAAATTTATAGGCTCAGTCTCTTAATCACAGATGAAAATGGTTTCATAAATGTTTACTTCAATTCAGTCCCAAACTCCAGAATAAAATCAGAAAATGAGCAAACTTCCAAATAATCTAGCTTCATGTTATCCAGAGGTAAACAAATCCTCGGCCAGAGCATCAAGTGAGCAAAACGAGATGGGTGGGGCTAAAGCTTAAGAGTGATGCTGAATGGGTGTCGACAAAGGAGAGCTCTTCACTAGATACCAAAACATTCAAAGACCAATTTATCAAAAGTGAGTTTACAAGTTGATCAATTTTCAAAGCAGAATTACTTTTCCATTTTTCCTCATGTGGTGTACGATATACCATTTTGTAACTCTGAGTCTCTACTTTCATCCAATGTAAAAAAACACAATTTCACATTTTGCTACATAAGACCAAAGCCAGGTGGTGAGTCACATATTTTGTTGTGTTCTGGATTAAATAGAGACGTTTTATTACTGGCCTACACACAATATCCAATAGTATCTAAGTGGTATTATGTTTTAAAATGGTCGTTTTTTGTGCAAATGAATAAAAAAGGAAAAGCTGAAATGTCTTGAGTCAATAAGTATTCAACCCCGTTGTTATGGCAAGCATAAATAAGTTCAGGAGTAAAAATGTGCTGAACAAGTCACATAAGAAGTTACATGGACTCACTCTGTGTGAAATAAGAAGGGTAACATTACTGTTTTATGGCTACCTCATCTCTGTAACTGACACATAAAATTATTTGTAAGGTCCTTCAGTCGAACAGTGCATTTCAAATACAGATTAAATCGCGAAGACCAGGGAGGATTTCCAATGCCTCGCAAAGAAGGGCACCTATTGGTAGATGGGTAAACAAAAGCTAACATTGAATATCCCTTTGAGCGTGGTGATGTTATTAAAACAATTGCAGAGTTTAATGGCTGTTATAGGAGAAAACTGAAGATGTATCAACAACATTATAGTTACTCCACAATACTAACCTAATTGACAGAGTGAAAAGAAGGAAGCCTGTACAGAATGAAATATTCCAAAACATGCATCCTGTTAGCAACAAGGCACTAAAGTAATCCTGCAAAAAATGTGGCAAAGCAATTCATTTTTTAGTCCTAAATACAAAGTTTTATGTTTGGGGCAAATCCAATACAACACATTACTGAGTACCACTCTCCATATTCTCAAGCACCCTGGTGGCTGCATCACCAGCATGCTAGTCATCATTAAGGATTGGGGAGTTCTTCAAGATAAAAAATAATGGAATTGAGCTAAGTAAGCACAGGCAAAATCTTAGAAGAAAACCTGGTTCAGTCTGCTTAACACCAGACAATGAGAAATTAATTCAGCTTTCAGCAGGACAAGAACCTAAAACAGGCCAAATCTACAGTGGAGTTGCTTACCAAGAAGACAGTGAATATTCCTGCTTGGAAATCTATGGCAAGACCTGAAAATGGTTGTCTAGCAAACAATTTTATAGCGTTTTAAGAATTTTGAAAATAATAAATGGGCAAATGTTGCACAAACCAGCTTTGAAAAGCTCTTAGAGACTTACCCAGAAAGACTGACAGCAGTAATTGCTGCCAAAGGTGCTTATACAAAGTATTGACTCAGAGATGTAGATAGTTATGTAAATTAGATATTTCTGTATAATTTTTCAATAAATTTGCAAAAAAATATTTAATCCATTTTGAATTCAGTCTGTAACACAACAAAATGTGGAATGAGTCAATGTGTATGAAAACGTTCTGAAGGCACTGTATCTCTAGCAGCTGATCTCTCATCAGCAGTAGAAATTTTAACATTATTGTGAACATGTGAATGGGGAAAGCTGATCTGAGAGTAGCGCGGCCTTTCTATCGATCTTGTCGATACACATGCTCCAATGTTGCACTTGTGAAAGTTCTCCCTAATTGGTGTTTTGGTAAAAAGCATGACAACCTGGAATTAACTTCTAATGACTGGGGGCAGTATTGAGTAGCTTGGATGAATAAGGTGCCCAGAGGTGCTCAGATTAAACTGCCTGCTACTCAGTCCCAGTTGCTAATATATGCATTATTATTAGTATATTTGGATTGAAAACACTCTGAAGTTTCTAAAACTGTTTGAATTTTGTATGTGAGTATAACAGAATCATATGGCAGGCCTGAGAAACCTGAGAAAGAATCCAACCAGGAAGTGGGAAATCTGAGGTTGGTCGTATTCCCTATTGAAGATACAGTGGGATATTGATCATGTTGCACTTCCACTAGACGTCAACAGTCTTTAGAACCTTGTTTGATGCTTCTACTGTGAATTGTGGTCGAATGAGAGGGGAATGAGTCAGAGGTCTGTCAGAATGCCTTGAGCTCGTGACGCTCGTTCACGTGAGAGTGAGCTCTGTTCCATTGCTTTTCTACAGACAAAGGAATTCTCCTTCTGGAACATTATTGAGGATTTATGTTAAAAACATCCTAAAGATTGATTCTATACATCATTTGACATGTTTCTACGGACTGTAATGGAACTTTTTGACATTTGGTCTGCTCCTAGTGAACGTGCTTCAGATTTGTTTACCAAACATACTAACAAAAGAAGCTATTTGGGTATAAATTATGGACCTTATCGAACAAAACAAACATTTATTGTGGAACTGAGGGTCATGGGAGTGCATTCTGATGAAGATCATCAAAGGTAAGTGAATATTTATATATATATATTTATTTCTGACTTCTGTTGACTGCACAGTATGGGGGATATCTTTTTGGCCTGTTTGGGCTCTGAGCGTCGTACTCATGGTTTGCTTTTTCAGTAAAGCTTTTTTGAAATCTGACACAGCAGTTGCATTAAGGAGAAGTGTATCTAAAGTTCCATGTATAACAAGTGTATTTTCAGCAACATTTATGATGAGTATTTCTGTAAATTGATGTGGCTCTCTGCAAAATCACCGGGTGTTTTTGGAACTACTGAACATAACTCGCCAATGTATACTGAGATTTATTTTATATAAATATGAACTTTATCGAACAAAACATACATGTATTGTGTAACATGAAGTCCTATGAGTGTCCTCTGATGAAGATCATCAAAGGTTTGTGATTAATTCTATCTCTATTTCTGATTTTTGTAACTCCTCTTTTTGGTTGGAAAAATGGCTGTGTTTTTCTGTGACTTGGCTCTGACCTAACAATCGTTTGTGGTCCTTTCGCCGTAAAGCCTATTTGAAATCAGACACTGTGGTGGAATTAACAAGAAGTGTATCTTTAAAATGGTGTGAAATACTTGTATGTCTGGGGAATTTTAATCATGGGATTTCTGTTATTTTGAATTTGGCGCCCTGCACTTTCACTGGTTGTTGTCATATTGATCCCGTTAATGGGATCTCAGGCCTAAGAAGTTTTAAATTTGATTTTTGGGGGGTTTCTATTATTTGATTTACACAACTTAACTACCACTTTGAAGATGCAAAATATCTTTATTGTGAAACAAACAAGAAAAAGACTAAAAATCTTTAAACTTGAGCGTGAATCACTATTCACCCCCCTAAAGTAAATTCTTTGTCGAGCCACCTTTTGCAGCAGTTACATCTGAAAGTCTCTTGAGGTATGTCTCTATAAGCTTGGCACATCTAGCCACTGGCATTTTTGCCCATTCTTCAAGGCAAAACTGCTCCAGCTTTTTCAAGTTGGTGTGCAGCAATCTTTAAGTCATAGCACAGATTCTCAATTGGATTGAGGTCTGGGCTTTGACTAGGCCATTCCAAGACATTTAAATGTTTCCCCTTCAACCACTCGAGTGTTGCTTGAGCAGTATGCTTAGGGTCATTGTCCTGCTGGAAGGTGAAACTCCGTCCCAGTCTCAAATCTCCAGAAGACTGAAACAGGTTTCCCTCAAGACTCAAGCCTGAAACAATGTCTAAAGACTGTTGACATCTAGTGGAAGCCATAGGAACTTCAATATGGATCCCAACCTATTAGATACTCTATAGGCATTCAATTGAAAATACCCACAGCAAAAACATCCCACTTCCTGGATGGATTTTCCTCAGGTTTTTGCCTGCCATATCAGCTCTGTTATATTCACATACATTATTTTAACAGTTTTGGAAGTGTTCTCTATTCATATCTACCAATTATATGCATATCCTAGTTTCTGAGCCTGAGTAACAGGCAGTTTACTTTGGGCACCCTTCTCATCCAGATGTCGAAATACTGCCCCCAAGCCATATAAAGTTTTAAACAATTTAAAGGCAATGCTACCGAATACTAATTGAGTGTATGCAAACTTCTGACCTACTGGGAATGTGATGAAAGAAATAAAAGCTGAAATAAATAATTATCTCTACTATTTTTCTGGCATTTAACATTCTTAAAATAAAGTGGTGATCCTAACTGACCTAAGACATGGAATTCTTACTAGGATTAAATGTCAGGATTTTTTGAAAAACTGAGTTTAAATGTATTTGGCTAAGGTGTATGTAATCTTCCGAATTCAACTGTATATACTGAGATCATGTGACAGATCATGCGACACTTAGATTGCACACAGGTGGACTTTAACTAATTATGTGACTTGTGAAGGTAATTGGTTGCACCAGATCATATGTAGGGGCTTCATAGCAAACGGGTTGAAAACATACATACCCGCACTACTTTTCCATGTTTTTTCATTGTTGAATATTTTTGAGAAAGACAAATTAAAAGTGTCCACACATTTCCAGCAGTTGGGTGTCAGTGCAGGTCTGTTTCCGAGGGCAGTCCTCTCAGTAGCTGTTAATTCTGCGAGTACAGGTCATCAGCACCAGTACATTACAACAATGGAAATAGATGGAGACCCACGGATTGGAACACAACTCATCTTGCCCATTTGCATGGTTCGGTGCTCTCGGGTGATTATGTCATTATCAAAGACCTCTATGTGCAAGTGGGCAGGCTGACAGGTGGGGAAACAAACCCATTTATATCCAAGGAGTTCCAGTGCTCGCTCGCTGTCTGTCTGTCTGTCTGTCTGTCTGTCTGTCTGTCTGTCTGTCTGTCTGTCTGTCTGTCTGTCTGTCTGTCTGTCTGTCTGTCTGTCTGTCTGTCTGTCTGTCTGTCTGTCTGTCTGTCTGTCTGTCTGTCTGTCTGTCTGTCTCTCTCCCGCTCTTACATTTTCTAGTACTGTCTGTGCCTCAGGATGATCCTCCAGCCCCAGCCCACCTCCTGGACCCCTCCAGCCTCACTGCCCAGTGACCCTGCTGGGCTGCAGGTGGAAGGAGCCCCCTGGGCCGGATGTATAACAAGCGAGGGATAGCAGATGTAACAAGACCTCATTTGGTAGGCAGGACTTAAGACAACATGGCTGAGAGGAGAGAGCAGCGACCTCTGACACCAGCATGTATCCAGTGTGTCTGCCGTACATGTCCAACATTTCCTGTTCCTCTTCAAGACAGACCACCTGCACAACCTCCCGCTGTCACCTCTGTCATTCTGACTGACTGGTGTGTGTGTACGTGTGTGTGTGCGCGTCTGTCTTATTTTAACAACAATATTTACATTAGACTTGATAATAAAACTGGCTGCAATGAATGTGAATAAGAAGAACCTATTAATGCCATCACCACAGTCTCAAGCCTTCTGGATTGTCAGAGCTTTTCTGAAACATTATCTCAGTAATGCCGGGCATTGTTGAGGAAAGGTGTGAGGAGTCATAATGTGTCTCATTCTATGCTAATGTCTGTGTTTTACACAGCAATCAGGTGACAGATGATGATTGCACGACGTGAGAGGTGTGTGTGTGTGTGACACCATTAGTGACATCCCAGGTCCTCTTCAGGAATACAATGGTCGGTGAAATTGCTTTAATGGAAAAGGCTAATGTGAGACACAATTCACGCAAGCACACACACACACACACACACACACACACACACACACACACACACACACACACACACACACACACACACACACACACACACACACACACACACACACACACACACACACACACACACACACACACACACACACACACACACACACACACACACACCCTCAGCTACTCACTCAGGCTCAGAAGAGGACGGTAACTAGGAAATGTATTACTTATGCACAAAAATACTAAAGCAGCGACAGCAATATGCAGCTGCTTGTGAGAGTGGTCGTGTGGGGTGGAATCTGCAGTCTTAAACCACTGAATATTCCATCCATCTCAGTAAGCAATGCAGGCATCTCATTTCACATTCTGTGATAGCTTTGCCTCATTATTAGCTGAAGAACCTTTGAGGGGCAGAATATAAGTCTAAATCCCGCTATGCCCTCAGGCGAATCATCAAACAGGCAAAGTGTAAATACAGGACTAAAATTGAATCCTACTACACCGGCTCTGACGCTTGTCAGATGTGGCAGTGCTTGCAAACTATTGCAGACCACAAAGGGAAACCCAGCCGTGAGCTGCCCAGTGACACAAGCCTACCAGACGAGCAAAATGCTCTTTGAGGCAAGCAACACTGAAGCACCAGCTGTTTCGGATGATTATGGGATCACGCTCTCCGTAGCCAATGTGAGCAAGACCTTTAAACAGGTCAACATTCACAAGGCCGCGAGGCTAGACAGGTTACAAGGATGTGCACTCAGAGTATTCGCGGACCAAATGGCAAGTGTCTTCACTGACATTTTCAACCTCTCTCTGTCTGAGTCTAAGACCTACATGTTTCAAGCAGACCACCATTGTCCCTGTGCCAAAGAAAGTGAAGGTAACCTGCCTAAATCACTACCACCCGGTAGCACTCATGTCGGTAGCCATGAAATGCTTTGAAAGGCTGGTCATGGCTCACATAAACAACATCATTTCAGAAACCATAGACCCACTCCAATTCGCATACCGCCCCAACAGATCACATAATTAGTTAAATAAATAACACCTGTGTGCAATCTAAGTGTCTGTCACGCTCTGACCTTTATTTCCTTTGTTTTGTCATTATTTAGTATGGTCAGGGCGTGAGTTGGGGTGGGCAGTCTGTTTGTTTTTCTTTGATTTTGGGATTTCTATGTTTCGGCCTAGTATGGTTCTCAATCAGAGGCAGGTGTCATTAGTTGTCTCTGATTGAGAATCATCCTTAGGTAGCCTGGGTTTCACTGTTTGTTTGTGGGTGTTTGTTTCCGTGTCTGTGTCTGTACAGTTTTGGTTTTCGTTCGTTTTCACGTTTATTGTTTTTGTATTCAGTTGTGTTCATGTTAAGTATTTCTTATTAAAAGAACCATGGACACTTATCACGCCGCATATTGGTCCTCCGATCCTTCTCCCTCTCCTCTTCGGACGAAGAGAAGAAAATCCCTTACAGAAACACCCACCAACCAAGTACCAAGCGGCGTGGTAACAGACAGCGACAGCAGCAGCAACAACAGCGGCCAGCATCACAGGACTCCTGGACATGGGAGGAGATTTTGAACAGAGAGGGACCCTGGGCACAGGCTGGGGAATATTGCCGCCACAAAGCAGAGCTGGAGGCAGCGAAAGCTGAGCGGCGGCGATATGAGGAGGCAGCAAGGCCGTGCGACAGGTACGAGCGGCAGCCCCGCCAAAAATTGTTGGGGGGGCATACGAAGTGTGGGGCATAGCCAGGTAGCAGACCTGAGCTCACTCCTCGTGCTTATTATAAGCAGCACGTTACTGGTCAGGCACCGTGTTATGTGGTTAAGCGCACAGTGTCGCCAGTACGTGCCCATAGCCCGGTGCGCTATAGGGCAGTCCCCCCAAAAGTGTCATGCGAGTGTGGGCATCCAGCCAGGGCGTATGGTGCCTGCTCAGCGTGTCTGGTCGCCGGTACGCCGTTTCGGTCCAGGGTATCCTGTGCTGGCTCTGCGTGCTGTGTCTCCGGAGCGCTGGGAGGGTGCAGTGCGTCCTATGCCTGCGCTCCACTCGTGCCAGGCAAATGTGGGAGTGGAGCCTAAGGGAGAGGTACGCGTAGTAGGCACTAGATCTCCCGTGCTTACCCACAGCCCAGTTCAACCTGTGCCTGCACTCTGGAGGGTCCGGGCTGGAGTAGTTATCCAGCCTGGGGGAGTGGTGCCAAGGCTGCGCACCAGAGCTCCAGTGCTCCCCCACAGCCCGGTCCTTCAGGTGCTTCCTCCTAACACCAAGCCCCCTGGAGATCTCCCCAGTCCTGTGGCAGCCCCACGTACCAGGCTGTCTCTCTGTCTCCTCCCTACAGGTGTTCCTGTCTGTCCAGAGCTGCTAGTGTCTCCCGTCTGTCATGAGCTGCTAGTGTCTCCCGTCTGTCATGAGCCGCCAGAGTCTCCCGTCTGTCATGAGCCGCCAGAGTCTCCCGTCTGTCATGAGCCGCCAGAGTCTCCCGTCTGTCATGAGCCGCCAGTCTCCCGTCTGTCATGAGCCGCCAGAGTCTCCCGTCTGTCATGAGCCGCCAGAGCCGCCATTCAGCCAGGATCTGCCAGAGCCGCCAGTCAGCCAGGATCTGCCAGAGTCGTCAGTCAGTCCGGAGCTGCCTTTCAGTCCTGAGCTTCCCCTCAGTCTGGAGCTACCCCTCAGTCCCGAGCTGCCCCTCAGTCCCCCTCAGTCCAGTGGGGCCATTTAGCAGGCTCGCCGTGTTTAGGAGGCCACGGAGGCAGACAATGAGGCGGAGAAAGACTGTGGTGAAGTGGGGTCCACGTCCCGCGCCAGAGCCGCCACCGCGGACAGATGCCCACCCTGACCCTCCCCTATAGGTTAAGGTTTTGCGGCCGGAGTCCGCACCTTTGGGGGAGGTAATGTCACGTTCCGATCTTTATTTCCTTTATTTTGTCATTATTTAGTATGGCCAGGGCGTGAGTTGGGGTGGGCAGTCTATGTTTGTTTTTCTATGATTTGGGGATTTTTATGTTTCGGCCAAGTATGGTTCTCAATCAGAGGCAGGTGTCATTAGTTGTCTCTGATTGAGAATCATACTTAGGTAGCCTGGGTTTCACTGTTTGTTTGTGGGTGTTTGTTTCCGTGTCTGCGTTTTCTCACCACACAGTACTGTTTTGGTTTTTGTTCGTTTTCACGTTTATTGTTTTTGTATTCAGTTGTGTTCATGTTAAGTATTTCTTATTAAAAGAACCATGGACACTTATCACGCCACATATTGGTCCTCCGATCCTTCTCGCCTCTCCTCTTCAGGCAAAGAGGAGGAAATCCCTTACAGTGTCACATGATCTGTCACATGATCTCATTGTATATATACACACCTGTTCTGAAAGGCCCTAGAGTCTGCAACACATCTAAGCAAGGGGCACCATGAAGTCCAAGGAGCTCTCCAAACAAGGAGCTCTCCAAAGTTCTGTAGAAGTACAGATCAGGGTTGAGTTGTAAAAAAGTATCCAAAACTTTGAACATCCCACGGAGCACCATTTAAATCCATTATTAAAACATGGAAAGAATATGGCACCACAACAACCCTGTCAAGAGAGGGCTGCCCACCAAAACTCACAGACCAGGCAAGGAGGACATGAGTCAGAGAGGCAACAAACAGACCGAAGGTAACCCTGAAGGAGCTGCAAAGCTACACAGCGAAGATTGGAGTATCTGTCTATAGGACCACTTTATGCCATACACTCCACAGAGCTGGGCTTTATGGAAGAGTGGCCAGAAAAAAAGCCATTGCTTAAAGAAAAAAATAAGCAAACACGTTTGTTGTTTGCCAAAGGGCATGTGGGAGACTCCCCAAACATATGGAAGAAGGTACTTTGGTCAGATTTGGAAATCAAGGAAAACGCTATGTCTGGAGTTATGTCCAACACCTCTCATCACCTGAGAACACCATCCCCACAGTGAAGCATAGTGGTGGCATTATCATGCTGTGAGGATGTTTTTCATCGGCAGGGACTGGGAAACTGGTCAGAATTGAATGATTGATGGATAGCACTAAATACAGAGAAATTCTTGAGGGAAACCTGTTTCAGTCTTCCGGAGATTTGAGACTGTGACAATGAGCAGGACAATGACCCTAAGCAGACTGCTCAAGCAACACTCAAGTTGTTTAGGTGGAAGCATTAAAATGTCTTAGAATGGCCTAGCAAATGCCTAGTCCTCAATCCAATTGAGAATCTGTGGTATGACTTAAAGATTGCTGTACACCTGCGGAACCCATCCAACTTGAAGGAGCTGGAGCAGTTTTGCCTTGAAGAATGGGCAGAAATCCCAGTGGCTAGATTTGCCAAGACATGCCTCAAGAGACTTGCAGCTGTAATTGCTGCAAAAGATGGATCTACAAAGGATTGACTTTGGGGGGATGAATAGTTATGCACGCTCAAATTATTATTTGTATTTTTATTTTTTCTTGTTTGTTTCAAAATAAAAAATATTTTGCATCTTCAAAGTGGTTGTCATGTTGTGTAAATCAAATGATACAACCCCTCCAAAAATCTATTTTTATTCCAGGTTGTAATGTAACAAAATAGGAAAAATGCCAAGGGGGTGTCCTTTCGCAAGTCACTGTATGTGAGAATACTGTTCATTGACTACAGCTCAGAATTAAACACCATAGTACCCATAAAGCAAAGCTAAGGACCCTGGGACTTAACGCCTCCTTCTGCAACTGGATCCTGGACTTCCTGGCTGGCCGCCTCTAGGTGGTAAGGTTAGGCAACAACACATCTGCCATGCTGATCCTCACCACTGAGACCCCTCAGGAGTGCGTGCTTAGTCCACTCCTGTACTCCAACACCATCGTTAGGTTTTGCTGACGACACAACAGTGGTAGGCCTGACCACCAACAATGATGAGACAGCCTATAGGGAGGAGGTCAGAGGCCAGGCAGTGTGGTGCCAGGACAATAAGCTATCCCTCAATGTGAGCAAGACAAAGTAGGGCCAAACACGACCCTATTCACATTTATTTCACCTTTATTTAACCAGGTAGGCTAGTTAAGAACAAGTTCTCATTTGCAACTGAGACATGGCCAAGATAAAACCAAGCAGTGCGACACAAACAACAACACAGAGTTACACATGGAAATAACAAACATACAGTCAATAATACAATAGAAAAAGTATATATACAGTGTGTGCAAATGAGGTAGGATAAGGGAGGTACGGCAATAAATAGGCCATAGAAATAATTACAATTTAGCAATTAAACACTGGACTGATAGATGTGCAGAAGATGAATGTGCAAGTAGAGATATTGGGGTGAAAAGGAGCAAAAAAGAATAATAATAACAGTATGGGGATGAGGTAGTTGGATGGGCTATTTACAGATGGGCTATGTACAGGTGCAGTGATCTGTGAGCTGCTCTGACAGCTGTTGCTTAAAGCTAGTGAGGGATATATGAGTCTCCAGCTTCAGTGATTTTTGCAGTTGGTTCCAGGCATTGGCAGCAGAGAACTGGAAGGAAAGGCAGCCAAAGGAGAAGTTGGCTTTTGGGGTGACCAGTGAAATATACCTGCTGGAGAGTGTGCTACAGGTGGGTGCTTCTATGGAGAGAGAGAGTCCAGATTGTCTAGCACGCCTGATTTCTAGGGGTCCAGATTTTGCAGCTCTTTCAGAACGTCATCTATATGGATTTGGGTGAAGGAGAAATGGGGAGGCTTGGGCAAGTTGCTGTGGGGGTGTAGGACTGTTGACCGGGGTAGGGGTGGCCAGGTGGAAAGCATGGCCAGCCATAGAAAAATGCTTTTTGAAATACTCAATTATCGTGGATTTATTGGTGGTGACATTGTTTCCTAGCCTCAGGCAGCTGGGAGGAGGTTTTCTTATTCTCCATGGACTTTACAGTGTCTCAGAACTTTTTGAAGTTTGTGCTACAGGCTGCAAATTTCTGTTTGAAAAAGTTGCATACCCCCGGGGGCTATTCGATGCTAATTCAGTACGCCACAGGATGTTTTTGTGCTGGTCTAGGGCAGCCAGGTCTGGAGTGAACCAAGGGCTATATCTGTTCCTGGTTCTACATTTTTTGGAATGGGGTATGCTTATTTAGATGGTGAGGAAAGCACTTTTAAAGAATAATCAGGCATCCTCTACTGGCGGAATGAGGTCAATATCCTTCCAGGATACCGCAGACCCATTACGGACGCAGGCAATGAGGCAGTGATCGCTGAGATCCTGGTTGAATACAGCAAAGGTGTATTTGGAGGGCAAGTTGGTAAGGATGAAATCTATGAGGATGCCCGTGTTTACGTATTTGGAGTTGTACCTGGTAGTTTCATTGATAATTTGTGTGAGATTGATCGCACCAAGCTTAGATTTTCGGATGGCCGGGGTGTTAACCTGTCTAGTACTGGTTACAGCCAGTAGAAAAATGCCAACCTAAGTATGGAATCAATCTTTAGGATGTTTTTAACATAAAACTTCATTAATGTTCCAACTGGACAATTCCTTTGTCTGTACAAATTAAGTGGAACGTTTCACGTGAGCGCGCCAGACTGAAGCTGTGGCACTCTGCCAGACCACTCACTCAAAGAGCCCTTATGAGCCCCTCCTTTAGAGTAGAATCCTCCAAACAGGTTCTAAATACTGTTGACATCTAGTGGAAGCTTGTGGAAGTGAAACATAATTAATATCACCCTGTATCTTCAATGGGTGCTCAGTTGAAAAACTACAAACCTCAGATTTACCACTTCTTGGTTGGATTTTTCTCTCAGTTTTTTGCCTGCCATATTAGTTCTGTTATACTCACAGACATCATTCAAACAGTTTTAGAAACCTCAGTGTTTTCTATCCAAATGTACTATTTATACTTACTTTTACGGCTGAGTAGCAGGCAGCTTAATTTGGGCATGTTTTTCATCCAAGCTACCCAATACTGCCCCCTACCCCAAAGAAGTTAAGCATGTCCCAGTTTAGGTCACTTAACAGCACGAGCTCTGAAGATAGAAGGGGGGCAATCAATTCACATATGGTGTCCAGGGCACAGCTGGGGGCAGAAAGTGCCTATAGCAATCGGCAACGGTGAGAGGATTTGTGGATTTTTAAAAGTAGAAGCTCAAGTTGTTTGGGCATAGACCTGGAAAGTAAGACAGTATTCTGCAGGCTAACTCCGCCCCCTTTGGCAGTTCTATCTTGTCGGGAAAATGTTATAGTTAGTGATGGACATTTCAGGATTGTTGGTGGCCTTCGTAAGCCAGGATTCAGACACGGCTAGGACATCTGGGTTGGCAGGTTGTGATAAAGCAGTAAATAAATCACACAATCAACGGGGCTGTAGTGGATAGGGTCAAGAGTTAACAAGAAGTTATGCTTTTAAACAAGGTAAGACACTTGTATATTCATGAATGTTTGATGTTATGATTTTTGTATTTTGAATTTCGCACTCTGCAATTTCACGCAGGTGTGCCGCTTGCGGCACGTCTAGCCCAAGAGGATAAAGAAGGACTTTAACAAAACTACCATTTATTGTGTAGCTGGACACCCTTGGGATTTCAAACAGAGGAAGATTTGGTAAGTGAGTTCTTTTGTTGGCAATTGTGATTTTGTGATGCTGTGCTGGTTTGAAAAATATGTTGGATGTGGGGCGCTGTCCTCAGACAATTGAATGCTATGCTTTCACCGTAAAGCCTATTGCAAATTGGACAACGCAGACCGATTACAAGATTCTAAGCTTTTGAATGATGTTAAACACTTGTATTTTCATGAATGTTTAATATTAATATTATTTTATTTTGAATTTGGTGCTCTGCAATTTGACCAGATGCTGTCGCAGGTGGACCACTAGCGGTTCGCAATCCCTAAGATGTTTTTAACTAACCTCAAGATGAGCTTCAATGCCATACAACTCTTCTTCCGTGGCCTCCAACTGCTCTTAAATGCATGCTCTTCAACAGATCGCTACCAACTCCTGCCCGCCCATCCAGCATCACTACTCTGGACAGTTCTGACTTAGAATATGTGGACATCGATAAATACCTAGGTGTCTGGTTAGACTGTAAACTCTCCTTTCAGACTCACATTAATCAAGCATCTCCAATCCAAAATTCAATCTAGAATCGGCTTCCTATTTCGCAACAAAGCATCCTTCACTAATGTTACCAAACACACCATCGTAAAAACAGACTATCCTACCTGTCCTTGACTTCGGTGATGTCATTGACAAAATAGCCTAAAACACTACTCAGCAAATTTGATGCAGTCTATCACAGTGCCATTCGTTTTGTCACCAAAGCCTTATATACTACCCACTATTGTGCCCTGTATGCTCTCCTTGGCTGGCCCTCACCTCGTATTCGTCGCCAAACCCACTGGCTTTAGGTCATCTACAAGTCTTTGCTAGGTAAAGCCCTGCCTTATCTCAGCTCACTTGTCACCATAGCAGCAGCTACCCGAAGCACATGCTGCAGCAGGTATATTTCACTGGTCACCCCCAAAGCCAATTCCTGTTTGGCCGCCTATCCTTCCAGTTCTCTGCTGCCAATGACTGGAACGAATTGCAAAAATCACTGAAGCTGGAGACTTATATCTCCCTCACTAGCTTTAAGCACCAGCTGTCAGAGCAGCTCACAGATCACTGCACCCGTACATAGCCCATCTGTAAAATAGCCCATCCAACAATTTCATCCCCATACTGTTATTTTTTTTCCCTCCTTTGCACCCCAGTATCTCTACTTGCACATTCAGCTTCTGCACATCTATCACTCCTGTCTATATCACTCCAGTGTTTAATAAATTGTAATTATTATTATCTAAATTGTAATTATTTCACCACTATGGCCTATTTATTGCCTAACCTCCCTTAAACCTACCTCATTTGCACACACTAAAGTCAGTACTCATGCTCTGAGATTCTTTGTGAATATGGGCCCTGGCCTATCTGCATGCTGACCTGTCAGCAATGCCACTCCACCTGAAATGCAACAAAAACATGAATAAGAATTAGCTTAGTCACTCAGTAACTTCGCTAACTAGGTAATACAACACTCATGTAAATGTGCACGAGCCTAATAAGCCAAATTAAATGGAGAAAAGAAACAGACTATTTGCAGTGAAATTAGGAGGGTCATTCTTCTTGCCAACTTTTAGTCACCAATAAATCAAAAAACAGGCAGGGCTAGTTTGACAAAAACTGTTGAATATTCAGAATCTACCTACTCTTTAAAATATAGCTAACAATTATATAGCTAGTTGTTATTTTCTACAACCCTAATTACATTAGTTAAGGTAAACTGTCATGGTGGGAGTTTGCTAGCTTTACCTCAGCAGTTTCAAGATAGCTGGCTAGTAATGGCAACTTTATCAATCAGATTAATAGCTAGCAAATATATCCATTAACCTACAGTTGAAGACGGAAATTTACATACACTTAGGTTGGAGTCATTAAAACTTGTTTTTCAACCACTCCACAAATTAGTTTTGTCAAGTTGGTTAGGACATCTACTTTGTGCATGACACAAGTAATTGTTCCAAAAATGGTTTACAGACAGATTATTCCACTTATCATTGACTGTATCACAATTCCAGTGGGTCAGAAGTTTACAAACACTAAGCCTTTAAACAACTTGGAAAATTCCATAAAATTATGTCATGGTTTTAGTAGATTCTGATAGGCTAATTGACATCATTTGAGTCAATTGGAGTTGTACCTTTGGATGTATTTCAAGGCCTACCTTCAAACCCAGTGACTCTTTGCTTGACATCATGGTAAAATCAAAATAAATCAGCCAAGACCTCAGAATTTTTTTTGTAGACCTCCACAAGTCTGGTTCATCATTGGGAGCAATTTTCAAATGCCTGAAGGTACCACATTCATCTGTACAAACAATAGTACGCAAGTATAAACACCATAGGATGACACAGCCGTCATACCGGTCAGGAAGGAGACGCGTTCTGTCTCCTAGAGATGAACGTACCTTGGTACGAAAAGTGCAAATCAATACCAGAACAACAGCAAAGGACCTTGTGAAGATGCTGGAGGAAACAGGTACAAAAGTATCTATATCCACAGTAAAACGAGTCCTATATTGACATAACCTGAAAGGCCTCTCAGCAAGGAAGAAACCACTGCTCCAACACCGCTATAAAAAAGCCAGACTATGGTTTGCAACTGCACATGGGGACAAAGATTGTACTTTTTGGAGAAATGTCCTCTGGTCTGATGAAGCAAAAATAGAACTGTTTGGTCATAATGACCATCGTTCTGTTTGGAGGAAAAAGGGGAACGCTTGCAAGCCGAAAGAACACCATCCCAACCGTGAAGCACTGGGGTGGCAAGATCATGTTGTGAGGGTGCTTTGCTGCAGGAGGGACTGGTGCACTTCACAAACTAGATGGCATCATGAGGAAGTAAAATTATGTGGATATATTGAAGCAACATCTCAAGACATCAGTCAGGAAGTTAAAGCAGGGTCACAAATGGGTCTTCAAAATGGACAATGACCCCAAGCATACTTCCAATATTGTGGCAAAATGGCTTCAGGACAACAAAGTCAAGGTATTGGAGTGGCCATCACAAAGCCCTGACCTCAATCCTATAGAACATGTGTGGGCAGAACTGAAAAAGTGTGTGGGAGCAAGGAGGGCTACAAACCTGACTCAGTTACACCTGCTCTGTCAGGAGGAATGGGTCAAAATTCACCCAAATTATTGTGGGAAGCTTGTGGAAGGCTACCCAAAACTTTTACCCAAGTTCAACTATTTAAAGGCAATGCTACCAAATACTAATTGAGTGTATGTAAACTTCTGACCCACTGGGAATGTGAAGAAAGAAATAAACCCTGAAATAAATCTCTCTCTACTATTATTCTGACATTTCACATTCTTAAAATAAACTGGTGATCCTAACTGACCTAAGACGGGGATTTTTTACTAGGATTAAATGTCAGGAATTGCGAAAAACTGAGTTTAAATGTATTTGGCTAAGGTGTATGTAAACTTCTGACTTCAACTGTAGATGGGTTTGACCACCATTAATCAAAAAATAACTGTCTTATAAATCAGGGTTATTTAAGACGATGACACCTATCTATAAGGCTACACGCCGGAACACAATAATAATACCAACTGATGAGTGAACATGAAAACTATGAAGGTAATGAAGTCCAGGGGTGAATCATAATTATTAACAGGTGCCCGTAATCCCAGGACCGGTGGTTAGTATTCTGGTGATGTCTTATGCTGGAAGGGAGGAGCAGTAGAAGATGTGATACATTGAATCAGTGTAAAACTTTGCACATACACTGCTGCCAACTAGTGGCCAAAACCTAAATTGCGCCTGTGCTGGAATAATATTTTTTGGCCTTTCTCTTGCATTTCAAAGTTGATGGTGTGCATGTTTTTTTTTACTTTGTACTATCTTTTACCAGATCTATTGTGTTATATTCTCCTACATTTATTAGACATTTCCACAAACTTGAAAGTGTTTCCTTTCAAATAGTATCAAGAAATGCATATCCTTGCTTTAGGTCCTGAGCTACAGGCAGTTAGATTTCGTTACGTCATTTTAGGTGAAAATGGAAAAATAGAAGATAGGTAATTGCGATAGAGCAGTGACCATGATCATAATTGATAACCAAACATGGGTATTAGTGATTGCATGATAAAACTGACGCCTGAGTTCGAGCCCGTAACCGTTGAACAGAATTCAATCTAAGCAATCAACTGCTTTTTCTCTCATGTCGTTTCTCTGAGGGGTGTGACAGGAGTCCACTTGGAGTGATCATGGAGAGAGATCTGTTCCAAACTTCTCTTATGTTGCTGGTATACTCGTTGACGAATGGACAAGACATAATGGGTTTTAAAGGTGGTGGCCCAGGTGAGATATTGAAAATGGGACATTATCATGGGACATCCATCCAGAACTATGAAGCCATCTGTAGAAGACAGTGAAGAGACGCATTTCAAACTACTTTTGTAATACAACTTTAGGTATTTTTAAACGTTAATAATCGATCAAATTGAAGACGGGTCTGTCTGTTTTCAATAGAGGATGAGAGGAAACTAATGCTACTTTTCAAGTCTTGCGCACTCTCAACAGCGTTACCTTTTTCCAAGATGGCCATACTTCTTCATTGCACAAAGGAATACCCTCAACCAAATTCCAAAGACTGGTGACATCCATTGGAAGCAGTAGGAACTGAAAACAAGTGCCTAAGAAATATTGTTTCCCAATGAGAATTCACTGAAACAGACAGAGACCTAAAAAAATTAAAATTCTGAAAGGTTAGTCCTCGAGGTTTTGCCTACTACCTAAGTTCTGTTATACTCACAGACATGATTCAAAGCGTTTTAGAAACTTCAGAGTGTTTTCTATCCAAATCTACTAAAAATATGCATATCTTATATTCTTGGCATGAGTAGCAGGAAGTTGAAATTGGGCACGCTATTTATCCAAAGGTGAAAATGCTGCCCCCTATACCTTAAGAAGTTTAAAGAAGGCACTCTCACTATCCCTAATGTCTTGAATAGACTGTTGGTTCTCTATCTGTTTCAATTTTTAGTGTTTTAACACTTAGTACTTATTTATGTATTAGAAAGACTCTGAATACAAGCAATTGAACTGGAGCTTCACATTTACTCAAACTAGTTAGTACCAGAAGAACAATACTGCGCATGACCAAGGGTGCTCCATCCTTAAAGGGGACATCAGTAATTAACAGAACATAACACAATTTATCAGGTGAAAGGTATATTCCCATGAATCTGAATGAACCAGGAGCCACAAATCTGAAAGCGATAGCCTTGATTGAAATTCCACCATTGCTGCTGTGGCATGTGTCTGAGAGAAGGAGGGCACCAGAATGGTCTGGTAAAGGATTGCAAAGCAAATTAACGTCACCATCCATACTTCTGGGACCCTCAAGAGAGTTAGATGTCACAGGCTCCAAGGTAGAGAGAAAGGTGACATGTGAAATATTAGGGGCATATACATGTTTGAGGTTACACTTCTCATTCTGTAACTATCCTGAGGTTATAACATACTGTACCTGCACGTAATTTTTGGGGACCACTTTTGGCTTGTGAGAACTGCTTTCAGAACTACTGGCTAAAAAGTATACAAAAGTTCCAGAGAATATCTTTCATAACAATTCTGGTCTGGGTTGCGCAGCTAGCGCCTAGTGTGCCATCTTCACCGGTCACCCCATGTGACTTCCACCCCGTGATGTTCTAAAATCAGTGTAGTCAAACTCTGACTAAACTAAAATCCAATGTTTATACTCTGTCCTTCTCCAGTGATACAAACCCACAACTGCACAAAGACCAAACTGGCCACAGTGAAGGGCTACAATATATTTTTTAATAGACCCTCCACTAATGACAAGGGTGCGGTGATGTGTTTTGGGGAGACAAGAGCTCGTTCTTTGTGCCAGGGTAATTTTCTTTCACAGCGTAAGTGGTCAAGGTCCAGGCTTTTAAATGGAGGTGAGTAATAAGGTGTTAAAGCTCATTTTGTTTCAGCCACTAGATGCTTGTTGATGCTCCAACAACAAAATGGGTACTTGAGGAACAATAGAACATACGTCAGAGACACTGTGTATGAAGGATGATATGAGTGTACTTCGACAAAAGGACAACATTACACAAGACGTGTTTCAGGATGAGAGAAAATACATGTGCTGAACCTCGACATTCACTGACAATTAAAACTCATTGACAGAGAGAGAGAGACTGATGCACTTGTGATGTTTACGTTCTATTCACACATCATGAAAGGAACTGTGACGGACCTTTTGAAATAAAGAGTCAGAACGGAATTATGGACAAACCAATAAATAGTGAAATCATTCGGGGTGATTTCGAGATGAAAGAGAATAACATATGGGCACGGACCCATGTTGAGTTGGGTTTTTGTTGCAGCGAACAGCTTCAGAACGACTGTTGACCAGGAGCTATGCCAAGCAGGGTTGGGCTCAATTGAGCATTTTGGAATTGACTCCCATTAAACTCATGAATTGAAATTCAAATTGAATTGGCCACACCCCAAAGAGTGTAGAACTAGAATTTTTGTTTGAGTGACAGGAAGTCGAGTTTAATTCAGTGCAATTCAAATAAATTCCACTCAGTCATAGCTGTTGGTAACAAAGTGACACACCCCCCCCCTCCTTTCGTCTTATCCCAGTGTGCCGTCCGGTCTTGAAGATGCATAGAATAGAAACACCTTTTGCATAACCCATGTCTTCATCACTGGTATTCCCATTTTAGGACCTCTGTTAACCAAAAATGCATCAACTCAAATTATTTTCATATTCACACATGTTATTTTTCATCGTCTTAGGTTTTTGTGTTGTGCCCGCAATCGGATGAGACACATCATGCTATTGAATACAGGGTGGGAGTCATGTTTTGGCTGATAAATGTCCTAAAATTGGAATACATTTCACATTTCAAATGGTACCACAAAGATAGTTGGAGGTCCAGACATCAGAGAATGTTGACTTGAATTGGAACATCTGTTGTTTTTGATTATACTGTTAATCATCATTGGAAAACCCATTGAAATCATATAAATATAGAATATAAGTTTCAATTTCCATTCAATTTCAATGGTATAGCAGATCAATTCCAGTGGTCTGAAGGGATAGGTCCATTCTATGAATTCTGTTTCTATGACTGAAAAGACACCCATCCCGTATTCAATAACTTGTTAATAGTTAGTTAATAAGTTAACCAATAGCTACACAGAAATATCTGCATTGACCGTTTTTGCACTAATCTCTTTTGACTCACTTTATCCCTACCTATACGACATGACCAGAAGTATGTGGACATCTACTCATCGAACATGCCATTCCAAAATCGTGGCCATTAATATGGAGTTGGTCCCACCTTTGCTACCACAGCAGCCTACACTCTTCTGGGAAGGCTTTCTACTAGATGGTGGAACATTGCTGTGGGGACTTGCTTCCATTCAGCCACAAGAGCAATAGTGAGGTTGGGCACTGATATTGGGCGACTAGGCCTGGCTCGCAGTCAGCGTTCCAATTAGTCCCAAAGGTGTTTGATAGGGTTGAGGTCAGGGCTCTGTGCAGGCCAATCTAGTTTTTCCACGCTGACCTCGACGAACCATTTCTCTATGGAACTCGCTTTGTGCACGGGTACATTGTCATGCTGAAAAGTTGGAAGCACAGAATAGTCTAGAATGCTATTGTATGCTGTAGCGTTAAGATTTCCATTGAATGAAAGATTTCCCTTCTACATCTGCATTGCTTGCAGTTTGGAGTTTTAGGCTGGGTTTCTGTATAGCACTTTGTGACATCTGCTGATGTAAAAAGGGCTTTATAAATACATTTGATTGATTGATTGAAACTAAGGGGAACTCGGTAGTGAGTGTTGCAACCGAGGAAAGACGATTCGGCGGTCCCAATCTGTGAGCTTGTGGGGCCTACCACTTCACAGCTGAGCCATTGTTGCTCCTAGACATTTCCACTACACCATAACAGCACTTACAGTTGACTGGGGCAGCTCTAGCAGGGCAGAAGTTTGACAAACTGACTTGTTGGAAAAATAGCAGCCACATTGAAAGTCACCGAGCTCTACTGCCAATGTTCTATGAAGATTGCATGGCTGGCTGTGTGCTCAATTTTATAAACATGTCTATATGTACATATCTACCTCAATTACCTCGCAGCCCTGCACACGACAGCAAGAACAAAATGCCTTTGGTTATGTCAGAGTGTCTTCTAATGACTCAATTTACTAACAACAAAGCCTGGAACCAGGCATGCAAACACACAGCACAACAAGACAGCCTTCATCCCAGTGTGACAGAGAGAGGGGTGGAGGTGGAGGGAGAGAGCGGATGGAGAGGGAGTGAGGGGAGGGAGGGAGAGAGCGAGAGAAAGAGGGGTGGGTAGAGAGAAAAGAGAAAGTGGGAAGGAGAGAGAGAAAAGAGAAAGAAAGAGAAAGGTTAGTGAGAGAGAGAGAGAAACTGGGAGGGAGAGGGAGAGAAAAGAGAGAGAAACAGACAGAGGGAGAGAGTGTCTTTCAGAGCTGCAATCACGCAACACAAACCAAGTGACTGTGTGCTCAACCTTGCCAAAGAAAATAAGTTACCTCTGTTCCTCCACATGCTCAGGGGACTGGGCACTAACTGGCAGGAGCTGTGCCCACGCTCCCTCCTGTAAACATTTAAAGGCATACTTTGTAGTGTTGGACATGTGGCGCAATGTCGACACTAGTGGCAGGGAGAATAACTGCTTGACTGCACTCCAAAGTGCTTCATCTCATGTCCCATACTCTAGGAGACAGGGCTGTCTTACAAAGTGCCCGCTTAGAATTGACGGTCAAGGAGAAAAATGTTTGGACTCTCCTGGAGCATAATTGATAGCAGTGACAAAAAAAAACATGTATTTCTACAGTAAAATTGCATCTGTGTTCACACTTTCCCAACAACTTTGATATTTTTCACTTTGGAGTTGTAGTCATGTAAACATTAATGCTAGCAACCAGCTCCTCACATCCACTGGAGTACACATAACAATACATGGGAAAATGCTTATAATTCAATGATGGAAATGTATAGGGACTGTTTCGGTAATTTTCTTTATCCGTTTGTTCTCTGTTTAGTGTAATAAATATGACAAGCTAACATACAAAACATATATACTTTAGCAAGCTGCATATTGGTCCAATATTTCCTACTCCTCCTAAGAAGAGGAAGACCACAACCGTTACACCTATCCTCTGAATGACATTTACTATATGTTGTGCAATGTGACAGTCGTTCTCCAGTCTTTGACATAGGTTAGGTTAGGCCTAGGCTTCTTCTTGCTATACCCCGGTCAGATGTTAGTCAGCTCTTTGGAGATCTGGGGAGTAGATTTAGTGCCTTTGTCTTCAATGCATAGACCCTTTTGTCTTTTGGATTGAAAGAAGATTTTGGTGAAATATTTATTGAATCAAGGAAATTGTCACGACTTCTACCGAAGGTGGCTCCTCTCCCTGTTCCGGCGGTGCTCGGCGGTCGGCGTCGCCAGTCTACTAGCCATCACCAATCCCTTTTTCCTTTTCTGTTTGTTTTGTCTTTGGTTCTTTTTCACACCTGGTTTCATTTGTGTTAATTTCTGTGTGCATAATTGTAACCTGTTGCCTGCCTAAGTTTGTGCGGGATTAGTCTTTTATTGTGATGTGCTCGGTTGGATTTACCGTTATTTGTTTTCTCGGTTCAGTAAAGTGTATGAGTGTCGGAACTCTGTTTGTTCCTCCGTGCGTTTGCATGGGTTCTCTGTTTAACGGATTAACAGGATTGTGCCATTCCTGTGTTGGTGGACTGGCTCATTAAAACACGCTTCTCAGACATCCCTGCTCTCCTGCGCCTGACTCCTACACCTACCACCTAGATGCACCTTATCACAGAAATGGCAATAACTTACAGCTAGTGCATTCATCTCAAGATAGCTAGGTGGGACAACCACATATCACAGTTATAGTAAGTACATGTTTGCTCTAAAGTAGCGAGTTACAGCTAGTAAGGGAAGGGAGGGGGAATCAAGTACGAGTGTTGGTTCACAAAGCATATTATTTAGTATACTCTTTGAAGAGGTAGGATTTTAGATGTTTTCAGAAGATGGGCAGGGATTCTGCTGTCCTAGCTTCAGGGGTAGCTGGCTCCACCATTGGGGTGCCAGGACAGAGCTTGGGTTGTAGCGTTTGAGCATAGCCCGAAGGTAGGGAAGGTAAGTTCCTCTTGACGCTCCCGTGAGCAAGTGCCATGGTCTTGTAGTGGATGCAAGCTTTAACAAGTAGACAGTGGAGTGTTTGTTGGAGCTGGTGACAGAGGGGAACTTTGGAAGGTTGAAAAAAAGGTGGGCTGCAGCGTTCTAAACAACTTGGTTTGATGGCACAAGCGGTGAGCCCAGCCTACAGAGAGTTGCAGTAGTCCAGATTAGGTAGGGTTGTACACTACGGATGTTGTAGAGCACAAACCTGCAGGAGCGGGTCACTGCTTTGGTGTTTGCAGAGAACAACAGGGTGTTGTCCAGGGACATGCCAAGGTTCTATGCCCTCTGGGAGGGGGAACCCGTGGAGTTGTCAACCGTGATGGAGAGGTATTTGAGCGGGCAGGCCTTCCCCGGGAGGAAGAGCAGCTCTGTCTTGTCAAGGTTGAGATTGAGGTGGTGGGACAACATCTAAGCTGAGATATCTGCCTGGCACACAGATGCGTGTCACCACCTGGTTGTCAGAAGGGGGGAAGGAGAAAAGTAGTTGAGTGTCATCTGCATAGCAGTGATAGGAGACACCATGTGAGGATATGATGGCGCCGAGTGACTTGGTGTATAGAGAGAAGAGGTCCCAAAACCGAGCCCTGGGGTGCACCAGTCATAAGAGTATGTGGCGCAGACACAGTTCCTCTCAACGACACCTGGTAGGAGCAGTCTGCCAGGTAGGATGCAATCCAAGAGTGTGCAGAGCCTGAGATGCCCAGCCCCGAGAGAGTGGAGAGGAGGTTCTGATGGTTCACGGTGCCAAAGGCAGCGGGTAGATCGAAGAGGATGAGAACAGAGAGAGAGTCAGCTTTTGCAGTCTGTAACACAGAAAAGAGCGGGCTCGGTTGAGTGACCATTCTGGTTAGGGTCAAGAAAATTGTTCTTAGTGTGATAAACGAGATACTTTAACAGTGACAGCACGCTCAAGTGTTTTGGAAATAAAATGTAAAAAATCAGATGTCAGAGGAGTCCAGCGATGTTTTCTTGAGCAGGGGAGTGATTTGGGCCATTTTTGCTGAGCTGCCTGCATCCCTGTTCTGTAAACTCGCAATGAGTCACTCAGCCACGGAGCAGGAGGGGAGGGCCAAGCCGGCCGGGGGGAATGGTGACAGTGCGAGTCATAGGATGTGGAAAGGAAGGTGTATTAAGTGAAGGTTGTGACAACGCATGACCATCTGGGTAGTAGCTGAGTGTCCAAGGTTGGAGGAAAGAAAATAAAATCAGAGACCTGGAGGGTGGTTGCAGTGAGATTAGTAGGTGAACAGCCTCTAGTAAAGATGAGCTCAAGCATATTGCTTGCCTTATGAGTGGGAGGGGATTGGGAAAGGTGAGTTAGAGCATTTCTTTAACCAAAGGCAGATGTCAGGAGATTGAAGACGCCAAGTACGAAGAGAGGTGAGCCATCGTCAGGAAATTATCTTATCAAGGTGTCAAGCTCATTGAGGAACTCTCTAAGGGCACCTGGTGGGCGATAGATGATAACAATCTTAAGCTTGAGTGGACAAGTGACAGTAACAGAATGGAATTCAAATGAGGAGTTGGACAGGTATGAGGGAGAAAAGAGAAAATCTCCACCTAGGAGAAATGAGTAGCCCTGTGCCACCACCGTGACGACCAGATGCTCTCAGACTACGAGAGAAAACATAGTCAGATGAAGAGAGAGCGGCTGGAGTAGCAGTGTTCTCTGGGGTTATACATGTCTCCGTCAGGGCCAAAACCTCAAGGGACTGAAGGGCAGCATAGGCTGAGATGAACACGCCTTCTTGACCACAGATCGGCAGTTCCAAATGCTGCCAGAGACCAGGAATTCCATGTGTTGTGCAAACAGGGTACACTAAATTAGAAGGGGTTGCAGCCTAGGTGTGGAGAGTGTCTGTAAAGCCTACAGGGAGAGGAGCGAACTGGGATAGAAAACACACACATAGGTGCTAAAGCTACAAAAGCAAAAATAGATCATCTGAAAAGAACTAGGTAAGATACAGGTGAGAGAGTGGTGTGTAGCCTTCCTCTCTTTCCTTTCTCGAACAATTCCGCAGAACAATTATACAAAACCGTCCTAGAAAGTAGCTGACACGGTTGCTGCTGAGAAAACAGCGGAGACTAAATTACTAATACTAATTGCTAATTGCCTTGCAAGGGTGAAGAGCACACCTACCGGTACTAATTGCTTATGAGAGGATAAACCACTCCGCCTCCAATACAGCCACTGAATACCAAAACCACAAAAGTGTTGAGTACAATAGAGATTGCATCATCTGTGTATCTGTTGGGACTGTATGCAAATTGGAGTAGGTCTAGGATTGCTGGGATGATGGTGTTGATGTGAGCAATTCATGGTTACAGACGTGAGTGCTACGGGTCATTTATGCAGGTTACCTTGGTGTTCTTGGGCACATGCACTATGGTGGTCTGCTTGAAACAGGTAGGTATTACAGACTCCGCCAGTGACAGGTTGAAAATGTCAGTGAAGACTCTTGCCAGTTGTTCAGCGCATGCTTGCGGTACACTTCCTGGTAATCCGTCTGGCCCTCCGGCCTTGTGAATGTTGACCTGTTTAAAGGTCTAACATTGGCTACGGCGAGTGTCATCCCACATTAATTCGAAATAGCTGGTCCTCTCATGCGTGCTTCAGTGTTGCTTGCCTCGAAGCGCACACAGAAGTTGTTGAGCTCGTGTGATAGGCTTCTGTCATTGGGCAGCTCACGGCTGGGCTTCCCTTTGTAAGTCAATAATAGTTTGCAAGCCCTGCCATATCCAACGAGCGTCGGAGCCTATGCCAGCAGAACAGTCCTGTAGCTTAGCATCTGCGTCATCTAAACAATTCCGTATTGAGCGAGTCATTGGTACCGCCTGCTTTGGTTTCTGCTTGTAAATGACAGGGATTTGTATATGGAGTAAATCCTTCGTGTCTGACTCGTTAAAGAAAAAAACTTTTTCCAATTCGAGGTGAGTAATCACCATTCTGATATCCAGAAACTCTTTCCGGTCATAAGAGACGGTGGCAGAAACATTATGTACAAAATAAGTTACAAACAACGTGAAAAAACTGCAGCCATCTCCTCAGGTGCCATTATGACGTTGAATCATTGTTGAAACTGATTGGATTTGCAAAATGTCATCAACGTAAGGCCATTTTGTCATTGTTTTTACCCAACTTTTACCCTATATCCAATGACATGGTGAGATTTTTGGTTGAATTAACGTTAGTTGAAAACTGAACCAAATGTAAATCAAAACAAGACGTTGAACTGACGTCTGTGCCAAGTGGGATTCCTCCATCCCTCCATCTGAGCAGCACTAAAGTCGTCTTAATCTTCTCTTCCACAATCAAGGAACAAAGAGCAGAGTGTTGACAGAGCACTTCACTTTTTTTTAGAACTAAAATCGATTAAATATTTAGTAAACATGCATTTGCATTAGCCATTGTCAGGATTAGTGCCTTTCATCCTCAAACTGTTCTGTTCTGTCTCTCTGCTCTCTGTTTGTTGATCTTTTTCTAGGGTGTTTGTGGCCATCTCAAATCCTAAAGGACACAACTCAACATGAGCTACGGTGCCTGAGCAAACATTTGAAAGAGTGATTAAAAATTGTTTGTGAAAACAGACTGACAGTTCTTTTGAAATCAATTTGTAAACATAAACAGAATGATTTAAGGAGCCAAAACCGGAAAAAAATTGATACATGTTAACAACTTTGGTAATGTTTACATTATTTCCAGGCGTCATGAAAATCTTTCATCGCTTGTTACTGCAGTCAAATATTTGTAACACACACACACAAAAAAAACGCTTTGTAGTTAAACTTCTTATATGGCTGAAGGGCAGTATTGAGTAGCTTGGATGAATAAGGTGTTATAATTATTATTAGTATTGAATAGAAAACACTCTAAAGTTTCTAAAACTTGAATGATTTGAATGATGTCTGTGAGTATAACAGAACTCATATGGCAGGCAAAATCCTGAGGAGAAATCAGAACAGGAAGTGAGAAATCTGAGCTTGGTATGTATTCACCACAGTTCCTATTGAAATCCCCTTGCGATATTAATGATGTTGCACTTCTTCGGGCTTCCACTAGATGTCAACCGTCTATAGAAATTTGAATGAGACGTCTACTGTGTTGTGGGACTGAATGAGAGCAGAATGTTTAAGGCGTCTGGCAGTCAGCCATTTTATGATCACGCGCATTCCTCATGGTATCCACTTGCGTTCCATTGCTCATGAAGACACAAAAGAATACTCCGGTTGGAACTTTATTGAAGCTGTTAAAAACATGTTAAAAACATCCTAATGATTGATTCTGTACTTAGTTTGAAATGTTTCTTCGACCTGTAATATAACTTTTTGAGGTTTTTGTCCGACGTAACGCTGACCAGAATGAGCGTTTGGATATGTATACCAAACGCGCTAACAAAAGGAGGTATTTGGACATAAATAACGGACAAAACAAACATTTATTGTGGACCTGGGATTCCTGGGAGTGCTTTCTGATGAAGATCATCAAAGGTAAGGGAATATGTATCATGTAATTTCTTGTTTATGTTGACGCCAACATGGCGGCTATTTTGACTATTGTTCTGAGCGCCGTCTCAGATTATTGCATGGTTTGCTTATTCCGTAAAGTTTTTTTGAAATCAGATACAGCGGTTGTGTTTTAAGGAGAGGTATATCTATAATTCCATGTGTATTATCATCTACATTTATGATGAGTATTTCTGTTGAATGATGTGTCTATGCAAAATCACTGGATGTTTTTGGAACTAGTGAATGTAAACTCATATTTTGATATAAATATGAACTTTATCAAACAAAAAATAAATGTATTGTGTAACATGAAGTCCTATGAGTGTCATCTGATGAAGATCATCATAGGTTAGTGATTAATTTAATCTCTATCTGTGATTTTTGTGACTGTTATCTTTGGCTGGAAAAACATGGCAGTGTTTATTGTCGTTTGGTGGTGACCTAACATAATCATTTGTGGTGCTTTTGCTGTAAAGCATATTTGAAATTGGACACTGTGGTGGGATTAACAACAAGATTACCTTTAAAATGGTATAAAATACATGTATGTTTGAGGAATTATGAGATTTTTGATGTTTTGAATTTGGCGCTCTGGCTGTTGTAAATATCATCAAGTTAACCCAAAGAGGTTTTTAAGAGACAATGTCTTGCCATTTGCTGACGCTTATCATTGTTTCCCAGTGAAATATTTGAAAGGAAGAATGAGTTTACTCCTCAGACGATGGCAGACGGCAGCCCAGGAAAAGTTTCAAGTGCCTCTGTTGACCGCACACAAAGTAACTGATCTACTTAACAGCTTTAAAACTATTTTATTTATAATCTTCTTCCTCCCCCTTTCTTTCTCATTATTTCTCACTCTCTCTCTCTCTCTCTCTCTCTCTCTCTCTCTCTCTCTCTCTCTCTCTCTCTCTCTCTCTCTCTCTCTCTCTCTCTCTCTCTCCCTCTCTCTCTTTTGCTCTCTCTCTCTCTCTCTCTCTCCCTAAAACCCCCTTAACCCCCCACACACTCTACCATCCATCTCCTGAGCAACAGAGCCTAAGGAGCCGTTAGACAATGGCCCAAATCATGAGTGGTCCTGATCATTAAGGAGGATCTTAAAGACCAGCCAGCTATTAAACAGCTTACAGCCTACTGGTGATTGGCACTACTTTTATTGATCTCACATTTTTTTTGTTTTTTCCAGAGGTACGTGTCGTCGAGCTGTTTTCCTTCAGGAATTTGTGGAGAAAATTGCTGCGCCACATCAAGAACTAAGCCCAGGACAGACCTGTGCTGGCAGTGCCAGAGAACTATCAGATCTGCCAATCTGCCAGAAGCTGTTAAGTCAGCCAAGCTGATGAGGCAAGAGCAGCATCTCCTGCTTGTTCAGAGTGAGCGGTCTGTCTACCAGAAGATGGTTGCTGACCTGTCAGGACCTGTAGTTGTCTCTGGGGGTCCCATACTGAACCAGCAAGCAAAGACATTTGGATGCATTTACAGCTTTGATTTTGCTCAAAAGTAAGCAACATTTCCTCCTTTATACTGATTAAGGACATAGATGGATAGATATACACTCAAATAATATATGGGAGGCCTTTTACATGAGCGGTGTAGAGACAGATGGACAGTGGTGAGACAGTTAATTGTAATTTATCTTAATGTTCTTTTGTTGTTTGCAGGTGTACTATCCTTCTGATCCTATGCAGCCAGGTCCAATCTACTTTTTAACTCTTCGCAAGCATGGCTTGTTTGGTGTCTGCTGTGAAGGAATATAAGTCAACTACTTGATTGATGAAGGCATGTCATCCAGCAATGGCAGCAGCCCAATCATCAACTACATGCTCCATTTCTTCACCAAATAGTTGGTTGGAGAAACACATGTGGAACTGAATTGTGATAACTGCAGTGGCCAAAACAAGAAGAAGTTCGTGCTCTGATATTGTGCCTGGCAGACCAAGCACAAGCTCCACCACAGTCTGGACCTTCACTTCCTGATCACAGGCCACACCAAGTTTTCCCCCGACTTGTTCTTCGGCCTCATCAAGCAGCACTTCAGAAAGACCAGAGTGATCACTTTGTCTGAGATTGCTGGTGTTGTGAAGAACAGCACTGTGACAGGGGTCAACATCCCACAGCTGGTTGGACTGGAGGATTGTACGGTGCTGGTGGAAAGCAATGGCTGACAACAACACCTGACTTCGTACTTCAGGCCACTTCCACAGATCAAGCAGTACCAGCACTTCAGGTGAATATCATTTCCATTGTATTGTATGAGCTTATTCATCTTATCTAAACTTTGGAGGTGAATTGATGTTGTGCAATGTTGTAATGTCTTCAATTTTGGGGGGTTATTTCCTGTTTTACAGCTCTGATACTCTGGAGCCTGGTGTTGTCGCCGCCAAGGACCGTCCGGGCTGTCGGAACCAGGTTTCAGCTGCTGCGCAACACTGACTTCCTTCCTCCCATAGATAGTCTGCCTGTACAAGCACAACATGGCCTGGACACAGCTAGACGAATGCATACAGCTACCTCGTCTATCACTACCGTTATTGATATTGTTAATGTACATACTGTATATTGTTATTTATATTGACACTATCTGTTTCTGATATTGCTACTATGCAAGTAACCATTTGGCTGTACCATTTACACCTTCTGTAGAGACCCATCCACTTAGCAAGACTTAGCTAAATATTGATAAATAAAATGAATATTGATATGTCTTAACATGATTTTGTTAGAGAGAGTCACTAAACACAAATGCTTCGTTTGTAAATTATGTCAGAGTGTTGGAGTGTGCCCCTGGCTATCTGTCAATAAAACATTTAATAAAAACTGGTCCGTCTGGTTTACGGAATTTGAAATGATTTATGCTTTTACTTTTGATACTTAAGTACATTCGACCAATTCCATTTACATTTGATATTTAAGTATTTTTTTAAACCAAATACTTTTACTTCCGTCATTTTCTATTACGGTATCTTTACATCTGGACACTTTCTGTTTACCTGGAATGTGTCCTTATTGTAGGCTACTACCACTTTTAGTCTTAAACTTTACTACACTACTCACATGTACTCACATGTGAATCCTTAAAGAGATGGGTGGGGCTGGCATAAGACGGTGTGAACAATGCTGAATGGGTGTAGAAAACATCTCTCCAGTAGGTACCAAAACATTCAAAGGCCCTTTTCTCCAAAGTGAGTTTACAAGTCCATCAACTTTCAAAGCAGAATTACTTTCCCATTGTTCCTCATAAATGCAGAGTATGATATACCATTTTGTAGCTCTGAGTCTCTCTTTTTAAAAATGTAAAAAGCCCAATTTCAAATTTTGCTACATAAGACCGAATCCAGGTGGAGTCACATTTAACCTTCTGCTAATCAAGGAGTTCATACGCATTGGTATTAAACATCCAACCGACCCTCTCCAACTGCACATCCACTTGTCCATGTCTTAATTGGAGAGATGACAAAACACTGCTCTGGATGGAAGTCGTTGCTCATTGGAAAATTATTTAAAGGCCCGAGTCGTACGAAGGGAACAGAGAAGAAACAAGGCATTCTCTCTTTAATTAACATTAGTCTCCTTGCTTCCCTGACTGGGTCCATTAGCGTACTACCAACCCATTAGTCTTATCAACGCAGGCAGCAAAGTTTTCCCAAGAGACCTCTAAGCTACAAGCTGGGGCCATGAGAGGGTTTGATCCGTGAGCCTTTTGACCTGTGGACCGACTGAGTATGTTCTATGTGCCACTCCACCCGAGCTTGTAATCATGTCTCTTTTTTGGGATAAATAGAGTGTTGAATGATTTGTATGAGTTGAGCTCTTGGTGACGTTGGTTGTAGCCTCTCGCAGCTGCGTCAGGAGTGTCCCCCGTGTCTGTACTCACCCAGGAGACAAAACATACAATTAGAGCTGGTACCGGCCAACAAATGAAGTCACACTCAGATGCTGGAAATAAGCACTTTCCTTTAGTAGTGCTATTGATAGTGTTGTAATGTGTCTTCCCACAGCTGGTGAACAGTGGAGAGGAGCAGCGAGCAGCAGCAACGAGGTGGACGTCCATTGGTCAAGAGGTACCTGTCCGAAATGCGCACTGAAGGTTAGTTCCTTTTAACTCTACTTCTGTGTGTTTAGCAATTCGTTTGAGGCGATAGGGAATAGGAAACATCTGTCTCAATGTAACTGAAAAAATGCAGAATTGACTTAATAAAAAATTGCAAAACACTCACTTTTACATAACACATGGCATAAATAGAATACAGGACACTTAAAAACATTACAGGAAATGTTTTCATGATGGAAACTGAAATGTTCAAATGTAATTGGTAAAAAAAAACATTTTAGAGTTGTTGTACAGCCTGACAGTAGTTGGTAGAGTCGTGTTTCTCAGGCAGTTCATATGGCAGAGGACCATTCGTGTCTGTTCCTCAGGAGCCTGGTGGTGCAGTCACCACTTTTTGGAGGGAGCTGGTCATGGAGTGGGTGTTCAAGCGTGTGCATGGCCTTAACTAGGTGCTCTGCAGCTTGCTCTTGCCTCTGGAGATGATCCTCAGGGCCCTCCTCTGCACCCTGTTGGGTAGGGCCTGCTGCTTTTTGTTGCATCCAACTAACAGCACTCCACGCTATTCCAGACAAGACCTGACCAGTGTAGTGTAAACTGTGACCAGACCTTCAGTGAGTAGGCCATTTCTGGCAAGAATAATCGTTTTGAGGCCATTTTGACTGGTCCACATGTGTGTCAACACTAAGGTTGGAGTCTAGATGAAAACCAAGGTACTTGGTCGTTGCTACAACTGGTACTTCCTGTCCCTCTAGGATGAGTAGTGCAGGTTGTGGAGAGTCTCTTGAAAAACATATCCTATATCCTATGTCCATACTTTTTCCCCATTCAGGAGCATGTTGTTGGATGTGGCCCACTCATCCAGCTGCTTTGCCTCCCAGCCCATGGAAGTGTCCTTCAGGATGCTGGTAGTGGTATGGCTCAGGACAGCCCAAAATCATCAGCATACCCAGTGTCCAAAGTGTCACTGAAGACAACTTTTCGAGTAGACATGTGAAGGAGAAGCAGATATGGTGAGACCACGCCCCATTGTGGCACACCAGAGGTCGCTGTTGACCGACGGCTGAATGTGACATTCACCATCACCCTCTGCCTTCTTCTGGTGGTGTAGCTGTGGAGCCAGGCTAGTAACCTTCGACACAGTTCTACGTCAGACGGAGGTTGCAGGAACGTCGTGTGATAAATGTTTTTTATTTTACCAGCTAAATTGACTGAGAAAACATTCTCATTTACAGCAATGACCTGGGGAATTGTTACAGGGGTGAGGAGGGGGATGAATGAGCCAATTAGAAGCTGGGGATGATTACTTGGCCATGATGGTATGAGGGCCATATTGGAAATTTAACCAGGACACCAGGGTTAACAACCCTACTCTTATTTTGTGCGATCTACTCAGTCAAAGACTTTGGACATGACAGCAAGTAACACTCTCACCTTTGCTGGTTTTCTGGAGTCTGTAGCTGTCAGCCAGGAGTGTGTGCTTTGGGACGTAGGCATACTGATTTGTGCACTCAGAGATAACTGTTGGCATGAGTTTTTGATGAAGCTCTCTTGGATTTTTAGACAGATCGGCCTCCAGTCACTCGTTGTACATGGGTTTGCCGCTTTAGGTACGGGGACACAAAATGTCAGTCCTCCAGGCAGCAGGAACAGTTCCTTGTCAGTAGAAGGTATTAACAATATGTGTGATGACAGGGATTAGATATTCTAAGCGCTCTCTTAGTAGCCAGGCTGAAATGCCATCAGGCCCACATGCTTTCCGTAGGTTGAGTCTAGTCAGAGCTTTATCTGCCTAGTAGACATGGGCAGGGGGAAGGTGGCAAAAGGTGTGGTGCTTGTCCATGCGTAGTAAAGAAGCCATTTAAAATATCAGGCACAACATCGTCTTCAACTCCCTCAACCTGTACTCTCCCTACTCATGTTTCCTTTTGCCCCAGTCCTTTGTCAGTGAAGTCCCACCATTCCTTGGGGTTTTTCTCCTTTAGGTCCTGGATTCAGTCTTGTAGTAGTTTTTTAAAATTTGCTTCCTTCATAAGCATTTGCGCTGTGTTTCTGTATTTTTTTCCAATTTCATTGTTGAAAGTCTTCTGTCTTTTCCTGATGGCAGGCTTTATTTGTTTAGTCTTCCAGGGCGAGTTGCTTTCTTATTTATGATTGGCATGCATACATCAAGTCCAGTTTGAATGCAGAAGTGGAATGTCTCCACCTTTCCTGAGTAGTTTGTATTTGTATTTATTAGGGATCCCCATTAGCTGCTGCCAAGTAAACAGCGTGTGCCCTCAGCACATTACTCCACCACTACCACATATCTACAGTACATAGTCCATGTGTGCATATGTTATCGTGTGTGTGTATGCATGTGTCTGTGCCTATGTTCGTGTTGCTTCAGACCCCGCTGTGGCATAAAGTGTATTTTAATCAGTTTTTTTACTGCTTGCACCAGTTACTTGATGTTTTAATAGAGGTCTGTGTATAGAGTCGTGGCCAAAAGTTTTGAGAACAACACAAATATTAATTTCCACAAAGTTTGCTGCTTCAGAGTCTTTAGACATTTTTGTCAGGTGTTACTATGGAATACTAAAGTATAATTACAAGCATTTCATAAGTGTCAAAGCCTTTTATTGACAATTACATGAAGTTGATGCAAAGAGTCAATATTTGCAGTGTTGACCCTTCTTTTTCAAGACCTCTGCAATCCGCCCTGGCATGCTGTCAATTTACTTCTGGGCCACATCCTGACTGAAGGAAGCCCAGTCTTCCATAATCAATTCCTGTAGTTTGTCATAATTTGTGGGGTTTTGTTTGTCCTCCCGCCTCTTGATCAATCCCCTCTTGGGGATTGACCACAAGTTCTCAATGGGATTAAGGTCTGGGGAGTTTCCTAGCCATGGACCCAAAATATCAATGTTTTGTTCCCCGAGCCACTTAGTTATCACTTTGGCCTTATGGTAAGGTGCTCCATCATGCTGGAAAAGGCATTGTTCGTCACCACACTGTTCCTGGATGGTTGGGAGAAGTTGTGTTCGTACCATTCTTTATTCATGGCTGTGTTCTTAGGCAAAATTGTGAGTGAGCCCACTCCCTTGGCTGAGAAGCAACCCCACACATGAATGGTCTCAGGATGCTTTACTGTTGGCATGACCGTGGACTGATGGTAGCGCTCACCTTGTCTTCTCCGGACAAGCTTTTTTCCGGATGCCCCAAACAATCGGAAATGGGATTCATCAGAGAAAATGACTTTACCCCAGTCCTCAGCAGTCCCTGTACCTTTTGCAGAATATCAGTCTGTCCCTGATGTTTTTCCTGGAGAGAAGTGACTTCTTTGCTGCCCTTCTTGACACCAGGCCACCAAAAGTCTTCGCCTCACTGTGCGTGCAGATTCACTCACAGCTGCCTGCTGCCATTCCTGAGCAAGCTCTGTACTGGTGGTGCCCCGATCCCGCAGCTGAATCAACTTTAGGAGACGGTCATGGCGCTTGCTGGACTTTCTAGGGCTCCCTGAAGCCTTCTTCACAATAATTGAAGCGCTCTCCTTGTAGTTCTTGATGATCCGATAAATGGTTGATTTAGGTACAATCTTACCGGCAGCAATATCCTTGCCTGTGAAGCCCTTTATGTGCAAAGCAATGATGACGGCATGTATTTCCTTGCAGGTAACTATCGTTGATAGAGGAAGAACAATGATTCCAAGCACCACCCTCCTTTTGAAGCTTGGTTAATTAAGGGCTTGTTGAATGTCCTTCCCTATAATATTGTATCTGGTCAAGAACAATTTCTTTCAAAAGTTTACTACGGGTTGGTAACAGGCTGATTGGTCGGATTTTTGAGCCAGTAAAGGGTGCTTTACTATTCTTAGGTAGCGGAATGACTTTTGCTTCCCTCCAAGCCCGGGGACACACTTTCTAGTAGGCTTAAATGAAAAGTTATGGAATATAGGAGTGGCAATATCATCCATTATTATCCTCAGTATTTTTCCATCCAAGTTGTCAGACCCCGGTGGCTTTTCATTGTTGATAGATAACAGTAATTTGTTCACCTCTTCCACACTCACTTTACGGAATTCAAAATTACAATGCTTGTCTTTCCTAATTTGGTCATATATACTTGGATGTGTAGTGTCAGTGTTTGTTGCTGGCATGTAATGCCTACAGTTTCTATTCTTGCCTATAAAAAAAGTTATTCAAGTAGTTGGCAATGTCCGTTGGTTTTGTGATGAAGGAGCCATCTGATTCAATGGAAGATAGAGCTCAGTTCGCATTCCACCAAATGTCATTTAAGTTCCTCCAAAGCTTTTAACTATGATTCTTTATGTCGTTTAATCTTTGTTTCATTGTGCATTTTCTTCTTTTCAGTTTAGTCACATGATTTCTCAACTTGCATTATGTCTGCCAATCGGTTGTGCAGCCAGACTTATTTTCAATTCCTTTTGCCTCATCCAACTCAACCATAAAATGTTTCAAATCCTCATCAATCCACAGGGATGTAATATTCTTTACAGTCATTTTCTTAATGGGTGCATGCTTAACAGTAACTGGAAAAAGCTATTTCATAAATCTGCCAAGTGCAGCGTCTGTTTGCTCCACATTACGCACCACAGACCAACACATAGTCTTTACATCAACCACATAGGAATCACAACAAAACTTATTGAGTGACCTTTTATACACTATATTTGGCCCAGCCTTTGGAAAATTGGTTTTCCTAGATATGGCTACTATATTGTGATCACTACATCTGATGGTTCAGGATACAGATTTAAAGCAAATTTCTTCAGCATTAGTAAAGACGTGATCAATACATGTTGATGATTTCATTCCTGTGCTGTTTTTAACTAGCCTGGTAGGCTGGCTGATAACCTGAACCAGGTTGCAGGCACTGGGTTACAGCTTAAAGCTTTTTCTTGAGTGGCAGCTTGATGAAAGCCAGTTAATATTGAAATCAACCCGGAAAATATATATCCCTGTTTATAACACACAATTATTAAACAAACATTTCACAAGTTATCCAGATACTGGGCAGTTTCCTACCCGAATGGGCTTTAGGCGAGGCAGATTAACCTGTAGTCATATTACTTCAACAGTATTAAACATGAGATCATCTCGAAGCTTTACAGGATTTTATTTTTACACAATGTTTTCTACACAATGTTTCTGAATATAAACAGCAACACCTCCACCATTGGCATTTCTACAATGCCTTGCAAAAGTATTCATACTCCTTGGTGTTATCCCTATTTTGTTGCATTACAGCCTGTAATTTAAATAGATTTTTATTTGGATTTCATGTAATGGACATACACAAAATATTACAAATTGGTGAATTGAAATTTAAAAAAAATTACATGTACAATTTAAAAAAAAATAATAATAACTGAAGTGGTAAGTGCATATGTATACAACCCTTTGCTATGAAGCCCTAAATAAGATCTGGTGCAACCAATTACCTTCAGAAGTCACATAATTAGTTAAATAAAGTCCACTTGTGTGCAATCTAAGCATCACATGATATCAGTCTATATACACCTGTTCTGGAAGGCCCCAGAGTCTGCAACACCACTAAGCAAGGGGCACCACTAAGCAAGGGGCACCACCAAGCAAGGGGCACCATGAAGACCATGAAGACCACAGATCAGGGTTGAGTTATGAAAAAAATATCAGCAACTTTGAACATCCCACAGAGCACCATTAAATGCATTAGAAAAAAATGAAAGAATATGGCACCACAACAAACCTGCCAAGAGAGTGCCACCCACCAAAACTCAAGGACCAGGCAAGGAGGGCATTAATCAGAGAGGCAACAAAGAGACCAAAGATAACCCTGATGGAACTGCAAAGCTCCACAGCAGAGATTGGAGTATCTGTCCATGGGACCACTTTAAGCCGCATACTCCACAGAACTGGGCTTTACGGAAGAGTGGCCAGAAAAAAGCAATTTCTTAAAGAACAAAATAAGCAAACACATTTGGCGGGAGATTCCCCAAACATATGTAGGAAGGTACACTGGTCAGATGATACAAAAATTGAGCTTTTTGGCCATCAAGGAAAACTTTATGTGTGGCGCAAACCCAACACCTCTCATCACCCCGAGAACACCATATCCACAGTGAAGCATTGTGGTGGCAGCATAATGCTGTGGGGATGTTTTTCATCGGCAGGGACTGGGTAACTGGTCAGAATTGAAGGAATGATGGATGGTCCTAAATACAGGGAAATTCTTGATGACCTCTTGATGACCTGATGATTCTTCATGACCTGTTTGTCATGCAGAGATTTGAGACTGGGACAGAGGTTCAACTTCCAGCAGGACAATGACCCTAAGCATACTGCTAAAGCAACACTTGAGTGGTTTAAGGGGAAACATTTAAATGTCTTGGAATGGCCTAGTCAAAGCCCAGACCTCAATCCAATTGAGAATCTGTGGTATGATTTGAAGGAGCTGGAGCGGTTTTGCCTTGAGGAATGGGCAAAAATCCCAGTGGCAAGATCTGTCAAGCTGATAGAAACATACCCCAAGAGACTTGCAGCTGTAATTTCTGCAAAAGGTGGCTCTACAAAGGATTGACTTTGGGGGATGAATTGTTAAGATTTCTTTTTTTTGTCTTATTTCTTGTTTGCTTCACAATAAAAAATACTAAACATACCCTGCATCTTCAAAGTGGCATGTTGTGTAAATCAAATGATACAAAACCCCCCAATTAATCCATTTTAATTCCAGGTTGTAAGGCAACAAAATAGGAAAAATGCCAAGGGGGTGAATAATTTTGCAAGCCACTGTATATTTTCTGTAAATGGTATATTTTCTCATCAAAGGTATTATCTAAGTGAATTTCAGAGATAAGTCAAAATATGAATGTCATCTGTTACTAGCAAATTATTCATTTCATTAATATTTTTTTCTGAAGCTACATGTCTTACCGTGGGCTAGTTTGAGCACTTTTCTTCTGGGATGCTTATCGCTTTACTGGGAAGCTTAGCATAAGTAGATATGCTCATGTCATATGTTAGTACAGGGTGAGCTGCACACACTTCCTCCCCGGGCACACTGACTCAGTGCTAACAGTATACATGTGGTTCATAGGCATATGATTACTGCATACAATAGTTGAATCAGCAGAGGTATTCAGGGCAGTTAGAGAGACATACATTAGGTTACTTACATTGTGTCTAACAATGCCCCTGGTGTAAATCAAATCAAAATCAAATCAAACTTTATTTGTTGCATGCACCAAATACAACAAATGTAGACCTTACCGTGAAATGCTTTCTTACAAGCTCTTAACCAACAGTGCAGTTCAAGAACTGTTATGAAAATATTTACAAATAAACTCAAGTAAAAAAAAATATATAATAAAAAGTAACACAATAACATAACAATAATGAGGCTATATACTGGGGGTACCGGTACCGAGTCAGTTTGCGGGGGTACAGGTTAATAGAGGTAATTTGTATATGTAGGTAGGGGTGAAGTGACTATGCATAGATAATAAAGAGCAATTAGCAGCATTGTACAAAACAAATGGAGGCAGGGAGGGGGTCAGCCTCCTTGTAGGCTGTCTCATCGTTATCGGTGATCAGGCCTGCTGCTGTTGTGTCGTCAGCAAACTTAATGATGATGTTGGAGTCGTGTTTGGCCACGCAGTCGTGGTTGAACAGGCAGTACAGGAGGGGTCTCAGTACACACCGCTGAGGGGCCCCAGTGTTGATGGTCAGCGTGGCAGATGTGTTGTTGCCAACCCTTACCACCTGGAGGCGGGCCGTTAGGAAGTCCAAGATCCAGTTGCAGAGGGGGGTGTTTAGTCCCTGGATCCTTAGCTTAGTTATGAGATTTGTGGGCACTATGCTGTTTACACTCTAAGCTGTAGTCAATGAACAGCATTCTCACATATGGGTCCTTTTGTCCTGGAGGGAAAGGGCAGTGTGGAGTGCGATTGAGATTGCGTCATCTGTGTATCTGTTGGGGTGGTATGCGAATTGGAGTGGGTCTAGGGTATCCGGGAGGATGCTGTTGATGTCAGCCATGACCAGCCTTTGAAAGCACTTCATGGCTACCGACGTGAGTGGTACGGGCTGGTCATCATTTAGGCAGGTTACCTTCGTTATTCGTTATTTTTTCGTTTCGTCTTCGTTATTTATCTTCCCTATTGAACATACTATTCTCTGTCTTAAATATTATAATTTATTTAGATATTAGAGTAGCTGAGGATTAATTAGAAACATAGTTTGACTTGTTTGGATGAACTTTACTGGTAACTTTGTTTGTATGCATGTTGAAAGAGTGGATTACTGAGATCATTGGTGCCAACTAAACTGACATAAAGAAGGACTTTATCGAACAAAACAACCATTCATTCTGTAGCTGGGAACCTTGGAATTGCAAACAGAGGAAGGTCTTCAAAGGTAAGTGATTTATTTAATCGCTATTTGTGATTTTGTGATGCCTGTGCTGGTTGAACAAGTATTTTGATGTGGGGCACTGTCCTCAGATAATCACATGGTATGCTTTTGCCTTAAAGCCTTTTTGAAATCTGACAACGCAGTTGGATTAACAAGAAGTTTTTAAATGATTTAAGACACTTGTATTTTCATGACTGTTTAATATTACATTTTTTGTATTTTGAATTTCGTGCTCTGCAATTTCACCGGTTGTCGTAGGTGTCCCGCTAGCGGTTCATGTGCCCTAAGAGGTGTGCCCTCATTTCTTGATGAGCATTTTCTTGTTTGCTTTATGGCCTTATAGAGTTGGTTAAGTGCGGTCTTGAATAGTAAATAGGTGGTAACGAATAATATAGATGAGAACTCTCTTTGTAGATACTGCGAGCAATACCTCAAGACTTCTTTAATATTAGACATCACACACCAGCTGTTATTAACAATTTGACACACACCCCCACCCCTCTTTGTACCATCTCTGTTCTACCGGTGCATGGAAAATCCCGCCAGCTCTATATTATCCGTGTTGTCGTTCAGCCACGATTCTGTGAAATATAAGATATTACAGTTCTTAATTACAGTTCTTACGATTAATATCTTATAAGATATCAGGAGGTGGCTATCTTTGGCTTCTTATAAGATATTAATGGTAATCGTAGGTCATTAATTTTATTTTCTATTGTTAGCAAGAAGTACGGAATGCAGTGGGAGTTTACTCGCTCGCCTACGGATTCTCAGAAGGTCTACGTCCTCTTTTTCTTTGTCTTTCCATCACACAAATGACGGGCATTTGGGCCTGTTCCTGGGAGAGCAGTATATCCTTCTTGTCGGACTCGTTAAAGGAAAAAGGGTTTTCCAGTTCGTGTTGAGTAATCGCTGTTCTGATGTCCAGAAGTTATTTTCGGTCATAAGAGATGGTAGCAGCAACATTATGTACAAAATAAGTTTAAAAAGTTACAAAATCTCGCAATTGGTCAGGGGTATGTAAAACGTCAGCCATCCTCTTCGGCATCATCTTAACTTTTAAATAAATTTGCTGAAGGATTATGACCACTCTGCGTCGCAATGGTAGGCAATAGCTGATCTGGCTTGGGTCATTGATAAGTCAGTTTCCCAATGCAGCCTTATAATGCTGTGAAAGGTTCCAGGAACGCGAATGATTTGGGTGGATCCCATCCACATTATACAACGTGTTTTGTTTCCAAAAGGTATCAACATAAGTCAACAAAAGTTACATCCATTGAGCTGAAGTAATCACATAGCCAGTTGTGGAGAGAATCCTGCTAAGGCGTTCAATGCCACGATTCAGAGAGGGAACAGGGCCCGATATGAAGGGTCTAAATAGCAATCACTAACTCAGAGGCTGCTGCCTACATTGAGACCCAATCACTGGCCACTTTAATAAATGGATCACAAGTCACTTTTATACAATGCCACTCGAAATAATGCCACTTTAATCATGTTTACATGTCTTACTTTACTCATACCACATGTACATACTGTATTTAAAATCATCTATCGCACCTAGCCTAAACCAGTTTCAACTGTTCAGAGCTACCCTTCAATATGTAATTAAAACCCACATGGACTACGATAGAATTGATTTCCATGTCTTGACGTTGTACATTCGGGAAGCAGCTTAGTATTGTCATTTACTCGAGCTCTCGAACGGTCACATTTCTTACCATGGAGCTGCCCGGCCGAGAGGCAGGATAACTTGAGCCCGTTGCTCCCGGCACCTGTTTCAGGCCTCCAACAGATGGAGAAGCCCTGCGAAATCCAGAGCCAGGATGGAAGGTTGCCGACATTGACTTCGCAGCAGACACCCCGAACAACGAAGGTGCAGGAAGATCAGGCTCCAAAACTATTTGTTGTTTGTATCCGCTCCAGGCCTTTCGTTGGTAGTGTTGACTGCTTTGCAGGAGGTGGCTGTCTTTGGCTTCCAACGGCTCATGACATGAGACCATCATTGATTGCCTTGCTCCTCTTGCTGTGCTCCTTCAACTCCTCTTTCAGATGGGGGAGTTCCGGACAACACCGGCCAGTCAGATAATGACAAGGCAGAGATGCAGCCAACAGGCGCGAACGCCATCCAGCCATTGGCGTAGAAAAGGTAAACATACCACTCTGCTTTTCCCCCAGTTTCATGTGTAGGCTGTTGACCTGCGTGATCAAGGAAGCCATCTCAAGCCTATAATCCTCTGCAAGCAAACAATTATCGCATTGGAACTCTGAGTGAACCGCTTTGTCCCGAAACAAAACTTAGTAGATACAGCTCCTACAGTGCTGGAACCATTAATTTATTTATCCAGACAACGAGGGCTCCATTGCAAAATTCATCTGGTCCCAACTTCGTTAGCTTGATAGCTATCACATTAGTGTATTTGTCAAGCAGGCTTCAAACTGTCTGTTAAGCGGGATTCTGGGACAAGAAATAGTGGTCCGAGCTGTTAAAAGCTAATCCATGCAAAACGAAGTTTGGTATTTGTATTTAACGTTTTAATCAAAAATAACAAACCAAGTGTTTCAAATATAAAGTGTTCAGCTGTGCACTCTGATTATGTATGTAGTAGTTGTCTTTTGTGAGAGAGACCTGGTAAGATGACGGACGGCTGCATGAGACAACTCTGAACCCAACTGGATAGTATGAATTGAAAAACGTGGCCTAGATCAGGCAGTCAGTGGGGAAATGATTAACAATGATAACTTGGGAGACATATTTTCAGTTACATAAACACAAGTACACCTCAACTACTGTATTTCTGTCACAGAGGGACTTAAACCAAATAAAGTGAGTTGAGAGATTTTCAATTGTTCAATTAGCTCTCATTAAATATGAGTGATTGGTCGAAATGAAATCCTGTCTCTCCCATTGGGTCTCCTGGGCTCAGGTCAAGGGCTTTGAGAGAATGTGATTGGCTGTCTTTCACGTCAAAACTCTTCCAATGGCTGGTCCTGATGGTGAACTCTACACCCGCAGCCTCCTCATCCTCCAAACTCCACGGCTCCATTTGCAAACAGGAGCTGGTAAAGGACTGCTAAATTGTACTTCACCAGTCCTCCAGTCCATTCACTCATTTACCTCAAGTGATTTTTATCACTCTAAACATAATCATAGAGGGTAGAACCACAAAGTGGTGGGTTGTTGCATCAGGACGATCAATTAACAGGTTATGGGACCTTGTCCTGCTATTGTTGTTATGTTATATCATGTTAACAAAACATTTTGGCCAGAAACGTGCTGTATTTAGATTATGTTGTGTAAATAAATACTGTTTGATTAAAACTACACATTAGACTCAAAGAAATGGACAGTGAATATCCCGTCCAGATGTATTTTCCCAGTCAAGTGGCTCTAAAATATTTTGCGATTTGTGGAATGGGGTGGCTAGTCGCTTTGCGGTTCATTTTGGGTCCTGCTCTCACAGTGGTTTGTTTGAGGGGAGATTTTAGGAGAGGAATTATCAGAATTGGAGAGGGTAAAAGTGAAGGGGATCTGGGTGTTTGGTGTGTGTACGTGCGTGCGTGCGTCCGTGTGTGTGCGTGCGTCCATGGGCACGTGCGTCCATGCGTGCATTCCTGTGTGCATGCTTCGGTGGTCCCTGTAGTGGCAGATGTTTAGGCTGTCAAAAACCTACCCAGCCCCAAGTAACAGGGCCTTCTGCAAAGCATGCCTGCATCAGTTTTGGTCTGATCTGCTCTAATCCATCCCTACTTGAACCTTAGTCCACCACAATCTGCATGCCAACAGCTTAACACAATACAAACAAATTATTCAGTTGGCCCTCCCCTGGACAGACAGTGATCTCGCAAATCTCTGAAAGGCCGGGAGAAGATGCCTCCCAAAACCCAGATTAAGTCCATGGATCTGGCGATAGAGAGAACCAGGGAATTATTCAAGAAGGTCTTTGTTTCTTTCAGAAACAGTGATTTGGGGAGGAGAGGAAGGCGGGCGCTTCCATTCTGTAAATATTTTGTCATTTCTCAAAACTTTTGGCCACGACTGTACATCACTGGGGTCAAGCTTCCTGCCATCCAGGACATCTATACCAAGCAGTGTCAGCAGAAGGCCCTAAAAATTGGCAAAGACTCCAGCCACCCTGGTCATTGACTGTTCTCTCTGCTTCCGCATGGCAAGCAGTACCAGAGCGCAAAGTCTAGGTCCAAGAGGCTTCTTAACAGCTTCTACCCCCAAGCCATAAGACTCCTGAACAGCTAATTAAATGTCTGTGCTTTTCTTGTAACTCATTTCTGTGTTCTATTCATGTGCTGTTCTATAAACCAATTTCTATAAACCATTCATGCAAGTGGCTGACAGTACAAATCCTCACTATCAGTAGCTGCAATTTGGCAGCACGCCCAGATCTTGTTTTGAGACTGAACTAAAGATATATCAGCTTCAAGGTCTCAGCTTAGAGAGAAGAAGCCTTGTGAGATATTTGTCTGTCACATGTTATGAACCAGTATTAGTCTGTCACATGAATGAAACAAAACAGTACTGATTCATTAATTATGCTAAATCATGCAAGTATAATTTGTCTCTGTATACCCGTATATAAGACAACTGCTGGTACTGCCCAGGCAGAGCTTCTGATTAACTTGTGTATTATGGTGCATTGAGTTAGTTGGAACCTCTCCAGCACGCTGTCAAATAAACAATGATTAAAAACAATGATTAAATTAAGATTCACTTCGAGTGTCCCTGTGTAAGGGTTTCCATGACAGCTACCCAGACTATTTGCATTGTTCCCCCCCACCCCAATATTTACGCTGCTGCTACTCGCCGCTTATTATCTATGCACAGTCACTTTACATTTGACCTGAATTACCCCAACTAACCTGTGCCCCTGCATATTGTCTCTGTACCGGTACCCCCTGTATATAGCCTCTCTACTGTAATTGTATATTAATTTATTTTTACTTCAGTTTATTTGAGTAAATACTTGAACACTTATTTGATTAAATATGCATTGTTGGTTAAGGGCTTGTAAAGTAAGCATTTCACTGGAAGGTTGACACCTGTTGTATTCGGCGCATGTGACATATACCATTTGATTTGATGAAGAATGTCATTTGAAGTTAAAGAAGTTTAGCCGAGAATTTGACAGTCATTCTAATATTTTTGCAAGGCCGCCGCATTCCAGATCTTAGGGATGGCACCAGAAGCGATTGTTAAATATAAAATGTGGGTCATAGGTGCGGCATTGAGGGGGGGCAGAAAGCTGTAGGGGAAAGGGATCAAGCAAATCAACTCCTGTGGATCGTTTTACACACATTTTTAAAATGTGTTTAAAAATGCATTTAAAACATCTTAAAATACATAATTGACATAACATTCAAATGAAGAAACAAAGTGAGGGCCTGGAAGTGTATCATTCTCTGCTATTTGTTTAGAAGTGAATTAAGGTATTTTCCTATACCATTCTATCAAATTGATGCCCAGCTGAGGCAAAATGGTTATCATTTGTGTCATTTGTGTCTGTTATGGAAGCAGAGGCTTTCATAACCTACTGGGGTACTGAGAGGGAGGATATTTCTTTCTTCAAAGATTTGACCACTTTCCTATAAGGGCACAAGGCGAGACCCAAATGCAGACACTGGAGGCAGATGGTTGAGCTCCGATATTTATTATAACAAAAGGGGTAGGCAAAAGGCAGGTCAGGTACAGGCGAGAGTTCATGAACCAGGTCAGAGTCCAAACAGTACCAGAAGATAGGAAGGCTCGAAGTCAGGACAGGCAGGTGTTCAGTAACCAGGTCAGAGTCCAAACTGTACAAGACGATAGGCAGGCTCGAGGTCAGGGGCAGGCAGAGTGGTCAGGCAGGCGGGCTCAGAGTCAGGGCAGGCAAGGGTCAAACCCAGGAGGGCGAGAAAAGAAAGACTGGGAATGCAGTAGCTGAGACACAAAAACTCTGGTTGATTTGACGAACTGGCACAGAGAGACAGGAAACACTGTGGAAAATAAGCGACACCTGGAGGAGGTGGAGACAAGCACAAGCACAAGGACAGGTGAAACAGATCAGGGCGTAGTTGTATTTCCACCCCTCTCAGATACACAATTCAAGAAGTATGTGTAAAAAAAGAGAACGGGGAAAAGAAAGAGGGGAAAATGCTGAAAAGGATAGGGATTCAGCAAAATAGAGAGAGAGAAAAAAGAGAAGGAAATTGAGCAAATAAGAGAGTTAGAGTGCTAAAGGGAGAAAACATAACACAAGACAGCAAATAACAGTAAACAGCATTGGGAAGATGAGAGAAATAGAGAGACCGGCATAGAAAAACAGATACTGCACACAGAATGAAATCCCAATCTCTCATCAACAGTCCATAAGTACCAAACTCCAATTGGGCGCTGAAGTTGCAAAACTCCTTCTAGCATTGTTTTTCTGGGGTGGCACTGTAGCTGCTGAAATTGTTGGATAGCTCGTGGTGTTCCTCGTGGATAGCTCGTGCTGCCCCTCTCTGCTGTGCTCGAGGGCCCTTGAGGTAGCCATTATCTGGACGTCCTCCTCGCCGAGGCATATGGGTAATTACTGAGCTAATAGAGTGATGGAGGGGAGGCAGAAGCAGGAGCCTTGGTCAATTAGATGACACATTAGTGCTCTGTCTTTTGTAAGCACTTAATGTGTGGGTACGGTGGGGGGACATGTCATTTTGGAAGGGTTGGGATCCTTGAGCGAATACAAACAGTCGCGCTCGTGTTGATAGACACACACACACACACACACACACAATTCTGCCCAATATACACACATGGATGCCCACACACACACTCACACAAACACACTTACAGTATAGGCTTATGAAAATCCACAGATGCATCCCTCCCACATGCATACTCCGATTACCGTGCTTTGTTTTGCTCTTTTCTCTAAGTGTGTAAATAGTGTGAAATCTAATTATCACAGTCACATACACACACAGAGTGAATACAGATGAGTCCAAACAAGCGGGGGGAACCTGCCCAGTCTATTGAGGTCTGATATGAGAATCCACTCCATCAATTACGTTAAAGAGGCTCGCTCTAATGATGGCTACAGCTGTAATCACAAAGAACAGGCTTTTGTCATCACACTGAACCATTTCAGCTAGTATTGTCCATGCCACAAAACAAAGAAATGCTAGCTAAAGCCTCAGCAGAATGTTTTGAGGTAAGAATTAGCTTTGTTCATTCGAGTTTTAGTTGCTGAATTCACATGCTGAGATTGTTGGAGCCTTGGAGATACAAGTTGTCTGTTGGACAGTCAATTTCAAGACTACACATACTGTAGTCAAAGTCAAACAAAAAACTGCAAGATTTATTGTATTTCCCTTAATCTTAGACAAAAAAACAACAGCAAATTCCTGATTAGCGTCCTGACCTCCTACCCCCAGACAAACAGCGAGGACTAAGTGATTCAATAAAAACACATCTATCCCTAAATAGCACCGTAAACACATTTACCTAAAATACATCTAAAGCTCTGTATCATTACCCTAATTATTATTCCACTGTACCATTAGCATAAAAACAGACCTGTCAAAAGATTGATTTAAAAGAATGAGACCACATAGCGGGAGTTTACCTGCCTGGCAGTAAAGCGTATCATTAACTGTCCAAATGGGCTTCATTGTTACAGTGTCCATAACAATAGGAAGTAAAGGCATGTAGGTTCCCCTCAATATAACCTGACCCTGACCCCTGTCTACTTACACACAACCCCCACAATTAGCAACATGTGTCTTTTATTCTAATAGTGAATATTGCATAGAAACGTATTATTCATTCAGCCCCAAAATATGAAACTGTGTAACAGCTCATTGTATTTTTTAAGTAGAATCCTTCAATATCAAACAAAAGACTATCACTGATATCATTATCAAAGTTTTTTGTTGTTGTTGCTTTCAACGCTTAAATGACTTTATTTCGCATGGTCCCTCCGTGGTATGTTTCAGTTGTCGTGGAAGCCATGTAACTTTTTCCCCAAAGTGCTATTGAGTGACAATCTGTGGAGTTATAATTAGGATTATATGGGTAATGGTAATACCATGCCTTTTTTTATCTCACAGCTTTTGTTTTAGGATTTTCAACAGCGCTCGCATGTCGGCCTGTCTTTTCTGCAGACGGCACTTGCTTCGGGGGGGTTCAAAGATATCCCCGATCTCTGGATCACCTTAAGGAGGTTGCTCTAGGCATTCCTACCTCCTCTGACTCCCAAATGAGGGGGGTTGGCACCAAAATATGGTGGAAAGAACCTATAATTGGAAAAAACTCAGTGACCACTACTAGAGCAACCCCCACTAAGTATCCCCATACATATATTGAACAGCATATCGTATGTGTATTGAATAGAGTTCAATTTGACCACAGAGTGCCCAGAGGTAGTGAATATGACTGACAGAGTAACAGACTCCCAAAACGACTGAGAGCAAAACAAAACAAATGGGTTAAACAGGGACGTGCGGCTCTCAAGTGTTGGCAACCTGGTCCTTACTCCATCAATAGGGGGCAGAGCACTCTCTATGCCATCTCCTCACAATCATACAGTGATCTATCCTTCCATCCTCCAGACAGGGACCCTCTCCGTGACCCCTGTCCAGGGGAGGCCAGACCTAGTCTTCCCAACTCTCCACGGCCCTTCAGACATCTACTAAGAAAGAGCAGAGAGGCTGGGAAAAAGAGAAGAGAGAAGAGAAAGAAAAGCTGGAAAGAATGTGCAGAGATGCAGAGATGAGAGAAGTGAAAAGAAGAGAAAAAAATATTGAGTGAGCGAGAGGAGGATGGAGGAGAGGCATATTGCATTGTGCCCTTGAGGGCGGTGGTTGGTTGGGGTTCACATGATGTATTAATGTGTGAAGCTCAAGCATTCTCTGTGATGCTAATCTCCCTGTGTGTGTTTGTTGTGTTGGCTGATATCTGTTAGTGTCACACACACACTTGTCTTTCCTCGCTTTCTTCTCTTTCATGTGCCCCCCTCTCTTTTGGATTGGACGATCAGAGGGAGTAAGAGGGTAAACACTGCTGTTGTCTAAAAGGATCGCATTTGAATAACTAATACATTGTTAGCATTAGTATACATACATAATTCAGAATGGAAAAGGTTTAGTCGTTTTCCAACTCAATGTTACATTAACTGGCACAATGATACAGTATAGTAACTAAGAACTGCTTCCAGGAATTCTTGCACAATATAGACCATTTGAAAATGAATTTGTTTTAATACTCAAAGGGAAGTGACTTGGAGATTCATTCATTTTGCACACTCCGGGGCAACTACAGTGGTAAGGGAAGATACATCTTTTAACTGATTATTTTATGTTAATATTAAAATAAAATGTACTAGATGATACAGTAAGCTGTCTACGTTCTTATCTGGATTCAACTCTATCTGGCGGAAATATTTGACAAAGGGAAAAAATGGAGAGGATATCTTAGAGGTGCTGTGGCTCTATGGACTCTGTTGGTATGGAGGGACGGAGGAAACAGGAGGGAATCTCTTCCTGCATGTTTATCCACAATGATTAGGCTGTGAGGCTGGGTCTGCAGAGGCAGGGTTGGGCTTGGCAGTAGGAGGCCACTGCCACATTAGAGAGGAATGAATATGGATGCACCTGTCAAGCCTGGCCAGAGTTCGAGGACATCACCACCCTAACACTGGAGACAGCAAGCATCCTTTCTGATTTCGTCTACCTTTAGAGAGCGGGAGCGAGAAAGACAGAGGGCAACACCAAGGGAGGGAAAGGGAGAAAGAGGGGAGGGGAGAAAGTAGTTGAGACTGTTATATACTCTTGTGTTAACTGGAAAAACATTTGTTATTTTTCTTCATCTCTATAAACTTTAGCATGAATACAAAGGGAAAGACAAAAAGGAGCCAGGCTGGGTTGACAAAGACGAGTGTGAACGCCGAGCCGCCATCTGCTCTGGAGGACAACCAAAATCACGACACACTTCAGCATTCCCACAATCCTCTGCTCCAGAGCGTTCCAGCTAGGCGCCCCATTCATACACTTCTCAGCTCCCAGAGTCGGTGTGATTTTTCCTTTTTCTCTTCCTTAATTAAGTCATTAATTCCATTCTTCTCCCCTCTCTTAATGACCGCAGAGGCTCAAACAAGCCCTGGTCGCTTCCTATTGAGGCTCGGTGATTGGCCATAATTGCAGTGAGGGCCTAAGTATGGGGGAGTGGGATTGGGGGATGTGGGACACCCTTTTTTGGGGGGTGGGTTAGGTGAAGCCCCTCCTCTCTTGAACTGTACTGCATTAGTGTCACTGATCATTTGCCAGAACCTCAATGGAGCCCATGATGAAGATGAATTGAACAAGTCCAACCACAAACATTTTTTTAAGAGAAAGTGCTAGAATTCGGCCTTCTCTGAAAACGCTGGGGGCGAATTTTATTATCAGCCCAGTCTTGTTCAGAACCCTCATCTGGTCAAATGCTTGTTGATACTACAGGAATATCTTTTACACTCTTACTTTTTGTATGAAAATGGAAGATAATTGGGGAAAATAGCTACTTAATATGCTCTATGATTATTAAATATGATAAATCACACAGGTCACAGCAAGACACAAAGTGTTTTATGTTGAATTCAAGGTGGGTATCACCATCAACTACAATATGCTAGATCCACCAGAGGAATGCACGGCAGCCATTTTACATTTTGTTCTTGTCCACTACCTTGTTTTGAAACACCCAAGAAAACGCTCTCCCTCCCGTTCTTTGGGCTGGGCCTCATTATACATTTATAGCATAGTCTACTACAGTATAAGTTACAATACCCATAAAGCCTAGCGGTCAAACACAGAAATTCTTTCAATCGTTTTTCCACAATTCATTTTATCCATTGTGTATTTTAAAAACACTTCAAATAAGGGCTGTGTTTCGTGTAGGCTTACCCTGCCATGGCGTTTTGATAACAGTGTAAATCTCTCTCGACAAGGTGACATTTATCAATATAAATGCCTGTATTTACACCCCCAAAATGAAATGCTAATTAGCTGCTAATGTGGCTATCATACAGAAGTACAAATGCCTGTCTTAAGCTACACATCACTCACCAGAGCCATGATGATCTGGACAAGACAGCCAAATCAAGGCAAAGGTAATCCTCTCAGAATTAACTATCTAATGTTAGCAAAACTGTACCCCTTGGATGTAACCTTGCTACTGATATTTTATTGTTGCTCCTTAAATATTTGTTATATTTCAATAATGTTTTTTTTTCTGAAAACTGCATTGTTAAGGGCTTGTACAGTGCCTTGCAGAAGTATTCATCCTCCCTGGCATTTTTCTAATTTTGTTGTATTACAACCTGTAATTTAAATGGATTTTTATTTGGATTTCACGTAATGGACATACACAAAATGAAAAAATGGCACCACAACGAACCTGCCAAGAGAGGGCCGCCCACCAAAATTCGCAGAGCAGGCAATGAGGGCATTAATCAGAGAGGCAACAAAGAGACCAAAGATAACCCTGAAGGAGCTGCAAAGCTCCAAAGCAGAGATTGGAGTATCTGTAGATAGGAACACTTTAAGCCAAAGAGCTGGGCTTTAAGGAAGAGTGGCCAGAAAAAAGCCATTGCTTAAAGAAAAAAATAAGCAAACACGTTTGGTGTTCGCCACAAGGCATGTGGGAGACTCTCCAAACATATAGAAGGTGCTCTGGTCAGAGAAGTCTAAAATGTAGCTTTTTGGCCATCAAGGAAAACGCTATGTCTGGCGCAAACCCAACACCTCCCATCACCCCAAGAACAACATCCCCGCAGTGAAGCATGGTGGTGGCAGCATCATGCTGTGAGGATGTTTTTCAATGGCAGGAAACTGAGAAACCAGTCAGAATTGAAGGAATGACGGATGGTGCTAAATACAGGGAAATTCTTGAGGGAAACCTGTTTCATTCTTCCAGAGGTTTGAGACTGCGACGGAGGTTCACCTTCCCGCAGGACAATGACCCTAAGCATACTGCTAAAGCAACACTTGCGTGGTTTAAGGGGAAACATTTAAATGTCTTGGAATGGCCTAGTCAAAGCCCAGACTCAATCCAATTGAGAATCTGTGGTATGACATAAAGATTGCTGTACCACCAGCGGAACCCATCCAACTTGAAGGAGCTGGAGCAGTTTAGCCTTGAATAATGGGCAAAAATCCCAGTGGCTAGATGTGCCAAGCTTATAGAGACATACTTCAAGAGACTTGCAGCTGCAATTGCTGCAAAAGCTGTCTCTACATACTATTGACTTTGGGGGATCAATAGTTATGCACGCTCAAGTTTTCTTATTTCATGTTTGTTTCACAATAAAAAATATTTTACATCTTCAAAGTGGTAGGCATGTTGTGTAAATCAAATGATACAACCCCCCCAAAATATATATTTTAATTCCAGGTTGTAAAGCATTAAAATAGGAAAAATGTCAAGGGGATGAATACTTTCGCACGCCACTGTAAGTAAGCATTTCACTGTAAGGTCTACTGTTGTATTTGGTGCATGTGACAATTTTTTTATATGTTTTGAATTGAGTAATTAATAAATTGGTTAAAGTTATTTAAATTGACAATTCTGTGAACTGTCTTGGGCAAGGTTTACGTTGAAAATTCCTGTTATTTAACTATCTAGCTCATGGTTAGCTAATTACCAACATTAGCCTGGCTAGATGGCTTCAATAGCTGTCTATTTGTCTAGCCATTTAAATGCGTGAGGAATTCATGAAAACAAGTTTAGATTTCTCAGTTTTTTTAATAAATCAACAGTCTTGCTTGCTAGTTTTTGTATTTGTGTTTATTATGGATTCCCAAGCTGCCAAGGCAGTAGCTACTCTGCCTGGGGTCCAGCCAAATTAAAGCAGTTTATACAATTTCTGAAACATTACAATACATTCACAACACACTGTGTGCCCTCAGTCCCCTAATCCACCACTACCACATATCTACAGTACTAAATACATGTGTATGTATGTGTATGGTGCATATGTTATCGTGTGTGTGTGTATGCATGTGTCTGTGCCTATGTGTGTGTCTCTTCAAGGTGTTTTTTTCATCTGTTTTTTAAATATTATTCTACTGCTTGCATCGGTTACCTGATGTGGAATAGAGTTCCGTGTAGCCATGGCTCTATGTAGTACTGTGTGCCTCCCATTGTCTGTTCTGGATTTGGGAATTGTGAAGAGATCTCTGGTGGCATGTCTTGTGGGGTCTTGTGGGGTATGGGTGTCCGAGCTAGGGCTGTGGCAATCATGAAATTTCGTCAGCCGGTGATTGTCAAGTAAATATCTGTCGGTCTCATGATAATTTACTGTTCTTAAAAAAACAAACACATTTTGCATATCTTGGCTTCCACACATAGCCCACAAACCATTTAAAAAAGTTTAATAAATCCATGTAATATAGCCTACACCTTCACAATAAATCCATTATTCATTTTAGACAGGTCGAAAGAAGCATGATATGAAGAAAAGGTAGATTCAGAAAAAAATTATGCACTCTGACATTTCCTTATGTTAGGTACTGATGTGGCTATGCCAAATGGCTGTGGGCTACACTAGTCCATTTAGGAGACAAGATTTGCTTATAATTCCATGGCATTATTTTATAATATTTTATAGTATGAAGAATACAATTGAATTGAATAAAATAAACATATTTTCTCCAAGCAATTTGAAGCTATTCTGTGTTGAACTGTTAACAAAGAAATTGGTACTCCTATATGCTTAATTTGAAATGATTAATGTAACTTTAGTTGTTCTACAAACATGGGCTGTAATGTTTAAATTGTTTAATACGTTGTAAGGCTGCATGATGAGACCCTAATAATGATTTGAAAAAAGTTGCTTGAAAGGCATGAGCTCTGCTTAGTTTTTTTGCACAGGCTGTACACACTCCAATAGTCTCTCATTCACAATTCGACAAGCACTTGATAATGCCAAAGATTTCACGGTGGCATCCCCTTTGTGTCCGGAAACCACCCTAAAAAAATCCATGCCTTTTGTCGGCAGGAGTGCTGCCTTGTGCCCTTCTCTGTGAGTGTGATGCTCAATCTGAAACGTCTCTCACTCACATGGCTCTTAGTCATGTGATCAGGTGTTTCTCACAGGCTACAAGTTAAGGCAGACACATCAGAGACACAACTGCGCGCGTCCTTATCGAATTCCAAGGTGCACATTGAAGATATTGGATGAACTGTCCACATTGACTTTTCGTCAGCCAACAAGATGAGTAGGGAGGATGAGTAGTAACGAACAGAAAAAGCACTAGCCTGTGAATCTACTATCCCCCATAGTACAAAAGTCGACCTATTCTATTCTGTGCACTAAATACATATTCCTAACAGTCTGGGACAGTTGAGGGATGCGATGGAAAATGGAAAAATATATCCATGCGCGACTTGAACCCATTGATAAAGGTGAATCACATTTAATGGGGCTGAGGTTGCAATACCTACAGCTTCCACACGTTGTCTAGAGTCTTGTCATTTGCCTACTATTTGTTTCTTGGTCAAACAGACGCAAGGCAGCGCAGTTCTTCCGGTCTCCGACCGGATATTTTGGTTGAGATTTACCCGGACATTTCCAGACGGACAGCTAAAGAATATACTTCGCCTCGTGATCAATTTGATCTCTTATTAACGTTTACTAATACCTAAAGTTGCATTACAAAAGTATTTCGAAGTGTTTTGTGAAAGTTTATCGTCAACTTTTTTAATAAAAAAAAATGACGTTACGTTATAAGACGCTATTTTTTTCGTTTATCACACAGTCTTCATAGATCGATATCTAGGCTATATAAGGACCGATTTAATAAAAAAAAAGACCCAATAGTGATTATGGGACATCTAGGAGTGCCAACAAAGAAGATGGTCAAAGGTAATGAATGTTTTATATTTTATTTGTGCGGTTTGTGTAGCGACGACTATGCTAATTATTTTGTTTACGTCCCCTGCGGGTCTTTTGGGGTGTTACATGCTATCAGATAATAGCTTCTCATGCTTTCGCCGAAAAGCATCTTAAAAATCTGACTTGTTGCCTGGATTCACAACGAGTCTAGCTTTAATTCAATACCCTGCATGTGTATTTTAATGAACATGTGAGTTTTAACTAGTACTATTAGCATTTAGCGTAGCGCATTTGCATTTCCAGATGCATTTCCAGATGTCTAGATGGGACGCCTGCGTGTCAGGTAGGAGCAAGAGGAAACATATACCTGCATGCCTATGGGCTAGGCTTCCTGAGGTGTGTGACTATTATTTGAATAAAATGGATTGTTTCTTATGCTGGTCATCATTCACCAGTGATAATATATCATTCACAGGTGATAGGCTAATATTGTCACCCATCAGACAATTCTTGATTTAATCTTGTCTTTACATATACTAAATAATATATGTATGACACTTATTTTAATTTAGAATGGACCATTATCATGCACCTGTATTGAAACAGGGGCAGTTGGAAAATTACATGTCATATATGCACTGAAATAGCGAATGGAGGACGCTTTTTCCCATGGTTTATTTTCATGCCATCCAGGTAGGCTATACTCCCGTTGTAATTATAAGAAATGTGCTTAATATTAGGAAAAAGTTGAGAAAAAAATATATTAGGCCTAGCCTATAGAAAGCTGATGAGATCCTCCTCTTTTTATTAGTGGACATCACTCTGTATAGCCTATAGAAATGTTTCGCAACATGAGCTCATGGGTTCACATGATGTGTTTGATAGATTTTTGAATAAATTTGCATTGATGTCAGAGTGATTAGAGGGACAATGGAGTGCTGAGTACCAGGCAGTGACCAGCAGCAGCATCAGAGCTTGGAGGATCCTAATTGCCGTGACTACACAGTCATGTGGAATTTGACTGCCTTCATGACTCTTGACTGCAGGTTTGGCAGCCATAGCCCTAGTCTGAGCTGTGTGCTAGTAGTTTAAACAGACAGCTCGATGCATTCAGGAAGTTAATACTTCTTACAAAAAAAGTAGTGATGAAGTCAATCTCTCCTCTACTTTGAGCCATGAGAGATTGACATACATATTATTAATGTTAGCTCTCTGTGTACATCCAAGGGCCAGCCTTGCTGCCTTGTTGTGAGCCAATTGCAATTTTCCTAAGTCCCTATTTGTGGCACCAGACCACACGACTGGACAGTAGTCCAGGTGCAACAAAACTAGGGTCTGTTATCAGGTTTCAGGTAAGACCCAAATGCAGACTGTGTAGAAGTAACAATGTTTATTCTAACAACAGGGGCAGGCAAACGACAGGTCAAGGTAGGCAGTGGTCGATAATCCAGAGCAGTGGGCCAAGGTACAGGACGGCAGACAGGTCCAGGTCAGGCAGAGGTCGGTAATCCAGAGTAGGGGCAAAGGTACAGGACAGTAGGCAGGCTCAGTCAGAGCGGTCAGGCAGGTGGGCTCGGATTCAGGACAGGCAGCGGTCAAAACCAGGAGGGCAAGAAAAGAGAGCCTGGAAAAAGCAGAAGCTAAAACTTTATAAAGCCCTTTTTACATCAGCCGATGTCACAAAGTGCTATACAGAAACCGAGCCTAAAACCCCAAACAGCAAGCATTGCAGAAATAGAAGCACGGTGGCTAGGATAAACTCCCTACGAAGGCAGGCACCTAGTAAGAAATCTAGAGAGGAACCAGGTTCTGAGGGGTGGCCAGTCCTCTTCTGGCTGTGCCAAGTGGAGATTATAACAGTGCATGGGCCAAGATGTTCAAATGTTCATAGATGACCAGCAGGGTCAAATAATAATAATCACAGTGGTTGTAGAGGGTGCAACAGGTTAGCACCTCAGGAGTAAATGTCAACTGGCTTTTCATAGCCAATCATTCAGAGTTAGAGACAACAGGTGCGGTAGAGAGAGAGAGAGTCGAAAACAACAGGTCCATGACATGGTAGCACATCTGGTGAACAGGTCAGTGTTCCATAGCTGCAGGCAGAATAGTTGAAACTGGAGCAGCTGCACGACCAGGTGGACTGGTGACAGCAAGGAGTTATCTGGCCAAGTAGTCCAGAGGCCTGGTCCTAGGGCTCAGGTCCTTTGAGAGAAGAGAGAGAAAGCTTATTTCAATTCACACAGGACACCGGATAAGACAGGAGAAATACTCCTGATGTAACAGACTGATCCTCGCCTCCCGACCCTGAGACAAGGCCGAGTATAGCCCACGAAGTTCTGCTCCACGGCACGTCAGTGACTCAACCCACTCAAGTGATGCACCCCTCCTAGACACGGCATGGAAGAGCACTAGCAAGCCAGTGACTCAGCCACCGTAATAGGGTCAGATGCAAAGAATCCCAGCGGAGAGAGGGGAGCCGGCCAGGCAGAGACATCAAGGGCGGTTCGTCGCTCCAGTGCCTTGCCGTTCACCTTTGCACCGCTGGGACAGACTACACTCAATCATAGGACCTACCGAATAGATTTTGTCTTCAGTAAGTCTGTGTGTCTCACGTGGATAGGCAGACCATTTCATAAAAATGGAGCTCTATAGGACAAAACCCTGCCTCTAGCAGTTTGCTCAGTCATTCTAGGGACAATAATGATGGGAGAGGTGGTCATAATGAAATAGCCATTCACAAAAAAACATACAGTAAGAAAATAATATATGATCAGTGTAGTACAGTTCAGGGAATACTTGTACAGCTGTGGGAGTAGTGCGTACGGCCCGGGAACATCACTGGGGCCAAGCTTCCTGCCATCCATCCCTATGGCAGGCGGTGTCAGAGGAAATTAGTGGTCAAAGACTCCAGTCACCCTAGTCATAGACTGTTCTCTCTGCTCTAGCATGGCAAGAGGTACCGGACCACCTAGTCTAGGGCCAAAAGGCTTTATAACTATCAAGGCACAAGGCGAGACCCAAATGCAGGCACAGGGGGCAGATGGTTGGAGTCTTACAATGTTTATTAATCCAAAGGGTTAGGCAAGAGAATGGTCGTGGAAAGGCAAAAAGGTCAAAACCAGATCAGAGTCCAGGAGGTACAGAGTGGCAGAGAGGCTCGTGGTCAAGAACAGGCAGAATGGTCAGGCAGGTGGGTACAAAGTCCATAAACAGGCAAGGGTCAAAACCGGGAGGACTACAAAAAGGAGAATGCAAAAAGCAGAATGGTAAAACCGCTGTTGACTTGGAAACATACAAAACAAACTGGCACAGAGAGACCGGAAACACAGGGATGGGTACACTGGGGAAAGAAGTGACACCTGGAGGGGGTGGAGACAATAATGAGGACAAGTGAAACTGATCAGGGTGTGACAATAACAGCTTCTACCCCCAAGCCATAAGACTCCTGAACAGCTAATCAAATGGCGACCCAGACTATTTACTCGGCTGTTACTCTCTGTTTATTATCTATGCATAGTCACTTTAACTCTACCTACATGTCCATAATACCTAAATTACCTAGACTAACCTGTGCCCCCGCACAATGACTCTGTACTGGTACCCCCTCTATATAGCCTCGCTACTGTTATTTTACTTCTGCTCTTTAAAACCTCTTAAGGCTCGGAGGAAGTTCGGATGAATGACGTGCCCAAAGTAAACTGACAGTTACTCAGACCCAGAAGCTAGGAAATGCATATAATTGGTAGCATTGGATAGAAACCACTGAGGTTTCTAAAACTGTTAAAATAATGTCTGTGAGTATAGCAGAAGTGATATGGCAGGCGAAACCCAGAGGAAATCTAGTGGAAGCCATTTCAATGCTAACCTATGGGAAAAACAAATAGATAGGACCCAGATTGCAGTTCCTATGGCTTCCACTAGATGTCAACAGTCTTTAGAAAAATGAACAAGTAGTTGTAGTTTTTCTAAGGTGTCCCTCATTAGAAAAGTAGTCTTGCGCATGAATGAGGTGTGCTGTCTTCGTTATTTATCTTCCATATTGAACATACTATTCTCCATCTTAAATTGTATTGTTTATTTAGATATTAGTGTAGCTGAGGATGAATTAGAACAATCGTTTGACTTGTTTGGACGAACTTTACCAGTAACTTTTTGGATTTGTTTGTATGCATGTTGAACGAGGGGATTACTGAAATCAATGTTGCCAACTAAACATACTTTTTTGGATATAAAGAGGGTTTTTACCGAAAAAAACTACCATTCATTGTGTAGCTGGGACCCTTGGGATTGCAAACAGAGGAAGATCTTCAAAGGTAAGTGATATATTTTATCGCTATTTGGGATTTTGTGAAGCCTGTGCTGGTTTGAAAAAAGTATTTTGATGTGGAGCGCTGTCAGATAATCCCATGGTATGCTTTCACCGTAAAGCCTTTTTGAAATCTGACAACGCGGTTGGATTAACAAGAAGTTAAACTTTTAAACAATGTAAGACAATTGTATTTTCATGAATGATTAATAATACGATTTTTGTATTTGGAATTTCAACGGATGTTGTCGTAGTGGACACCAATCCCAAAGTTAACAATTTTTTGGATACTATTTGATTCCATATGTGTTATTTCAAAGTTTTGATGTCTTCACTATTATTCTACAATGTAGAAAATAGTAAAAAATAAAGAAAAACCCTTAAATGAGGTAGGTGTCCAACTTTTGATGGTACTGTACATATACTTACATACACATACAGTTGTAGTCGGAAGTTAACATACACCTTAGCCAAATACAGTTTTTCAAATCCTGACATTTAATCCAAGTAAATATTCCATGTCCCAGTCAGTTAGGATCACCACTTTATTTTAAGTATGCGAAATGTCAGAATATTAGTAGAGTGAATCATTTATTGCAGCTTTTATTTCTTTCATCACATTCCTAGTGGGTCAGAAGTTTACATACACTCAATTAGTATTTGGTAGCATTGCCTTTAAATTGTTTAACCTCTCTAGGGTATGTGGAACGCTAGAGTCCCATCTGGCCAACATCCAGTGAGGTTGCAGAGCGCCAAATTCAATTACAGAAATGCTCATTATAAAAATTCAGAAAACAAAACATATCTTACATAGGTTTAAAGATGAACTTCTTGTTAAACAAACCACAGTGTCATATTTATAAAATGCTTTTCGGCAAAAGCATACCTAGCCCAGAACATACCTAGCCCAGAACATAGCCCAGTTGACAAATTATTACAAACAGTAACCAGCCAAGCAGAAGGGTTACGAAACTCAGAAATAGAGATACAATGAATCCCTTACCTTTGATGATCTTCATATGGTGGCAATCAGAATACATTAATTTACTCAATAAATGTTCCTTTTGTTCGATGAAGTCTCTCTATATCCAAAAACCTCAGTTTTGTTAGCACGTTTTCTTCAGTAATCCACAGGCTCAAACTCAGTCAAAACAATCAGAAAAAAATCTAAATTGTATCCGTAAAGTTCATAGGAACATGTCAAACGATGTCCTCCCAGAGCGCTAAGAACCTTGGCGTGATCCTGGACAACACCCTGTCGTTCTCAACTAACATCAAGGCGGTGGCCCGTTCCTGTAGGTCCATGCTCTACAACATCCGCAGAGCACGACCCTGCCTCACACAGGAAGCGGCGCAGGTCCTAATCCAGGCACTTGTCATCTCCCGTCTGGATTACTGCAACTCGCTGTTGGCTGGGCTCCCTGCCTGTGCCATTAAACCCCTACAAATCATCCAGAACGCCGCAGCCCGTCTGGTGTTCAACCTTCCCAAGTTCTCTCACGTCACCCCGCTCCTCCGCTCTCTCCACTGGCTTCCAGTTGAAGCTCGCATCCGCTACAAGACCATGGTGCTTGCCTACGGAGCTGTGAGGGGAATGGCACCTCAGTACCTCCAGGCTCTGATCAGGCCCTACACCCAAACAAGGGCACTGCGTTCATCCACCTCTGGCCTGCTCGCCTCCCTACCACTGAGGAAGTACAGTTCCCGCTCAGTCAAAACTGTTCGCTGCTCTGGCCCCCCAATGGTGGAACAAACTCCCTCACGACGCCAGGACAGCGGAGTCAATCACCACCTTCCGGAGACACCTGAAACCCCACCTCTTTAAGGAATACCTAGGATAGGATAAAGTAATCCTTCTCACCCCCCTTAAAAGATTTAGATGCACTATTGTAAAGTGGCTGTTCCACTGGATGTCATAAGGTGAATGCACCAATTTGTAAGTCGCTCTGGATAAGAGCGTCTGCTAAATGACTTAAATGTAAAATGTAATGTAAATGTTAATATTCAATCCTCAGGTTGTTTTTTAGCCTAAATGATCTATAATATTTCAACTGGACAATAACGTTGTCAATATAAAAGGTAAACAAGAAATGCACTTGCGCCTGAAAAAACTCTGCGTCACGTTAGGGTCCACTCGTTCAGACTGGTCTTACTCCCTCATTTATAAGAATACAAGCCTGAAGCAATTTCTAAAGACTGTTGACATCTAGTGGAAGGCATAGGAGCTGCAAATGGAGTCCTAAGTCAATGGATACTGTAAAGGCATTGAATAGAAAACTACAAAAAACGACTTCCTTAATGGATTTTTCTCAGGTTTTCGTCTGCTAAATCATTTTTTTCTAACCAAATCTACCAGTTATATGCATATTATATATTTTGGGCCCGAGTAGCAGGCCGTTTAATTTGGACATGCTTTTCATCCAAAATTCCGAATGCTGCCCCCTACCCTAGAGAGGTTAATTAATTAAGACATTCCGCTAGCGTTTCGACAACATCCGGGGAAATTGCAGAGCATGGAATTCAAAATAAATTATTAGAAATATTTAACTTTCATCATTAACTTCTTGTTATCCAGTCATCGTGTCAGATTTCAAAAAGGCTTCATGGCGAAAGCAAACCATGCTATTATCAAGAGGACAGCACCCAATCAAACAAACCCAGACAATCATATACACAAAACTCAGAAATAATTATATAATTCATGCCTTACCTTTGAAGATCTTCTTCTGTTGACACTCCAATATGTCCCATAAACATCACAAATGGTCCCTTTGTTCGATTAATTCCATCATTATATCCCCAAATGTCAATTTATTTGGCGCGTTTGATTCAGAAAAACACTGGTTCCAACTCGCCCAACATGACTACACATTATCTAATAAATTACCTGTAATCTTGGTCCAAACATTTCAAACAACTTTCCTATTCCAACTTTAGGTATTTTAACCTCATAGTCTACCAATACCGGATCCGGGTTCGTGACTACGGCTCAAGCTCATTAGCATAACACACAATGCGAAAAAATATTCCTAAAAATATTTAACCTCCACACATTAACAAGTAAAATAGCTCAAATGAAAGATAAACAAGTTGTTTATCTACCCAGCAAGTCAGATTTCTAAAATGTTTTACGGCGAAAACATAGCACATATTTATGTCAAACCACCACCACAGACATAGCTCATTTGCATAGCCAAGTAGGAAAAAATATGCAATCAACAAACGCAGGATTAAAAGAAAAATCATTTCACTAACCTTTTGAAATCTTCATCAGATGACAGTAATATAACATGTTACACAGTACATTAATTTATTTTTCAATAATCTGCAATATATATCCATAAATCTCTGTTTACAATGATGCATCGTTCAAAAAATGCTACTAAAATGTCAGGAGAAATGCCGATAGCTCCGGCAGATAACGTCAGCTAACAAGGAATACACATCATAAACTTTGACTAAATATGCATGTTTTACATATGTATAGGAAGATACACTTCTTCTAAATATGGTCCTTTAAGAAATGTGGTCCTTCTGTAGCTCAGTTGGTAGAGCATGGCGCTTGTAACGCCAGGGTAGTGGGTTCGATTCCCGGGACCACCCATACGTAGAATGTATGCACACATGACTGTAAGTCGCTTTGGATAAAAGCGTCTGCTAAATGGCATGTATTATTATTATTATTATTATTATTAAATACAATCGCTGTGTTACATTTATTTTTAACGTTACAGGTTGCGTTCACTAGGCTATACTAGGAGTCAGCGCTCCAAAAGTAGCATTTATCGCTCCTCTATCTTGGAGTCGACAGAAACCCAAATTTACCACATAAATATTCCCTTACCTTTGCTGTTCTTCCATCAAAAGACCTGGAAGGGATTATACTTACCAAACCAGCGTTTAGTTTTGCAGTCTGTGTCTTTCGGTTCTCAAAATAGCCACATTTCGGTCGAAATGTAGGCAAAATTCAAGTGGATGCGCACCAAAACGTCGAAATTACATATTATATGTCGAGTAAACTTGTCAAACTATGTTCATAATCAAGCTTTATCATGTTATAAAGGTGCACAGAAATCGTGACGACGAACAGAAACACACACGTCGTTTAATCGATCCTGAAGAAAATACATCACCCGGCCAGAGCGCGCGTAACAGTAACCTTTTTTTTCGCTTGGCCGAGAGGTTTCGGCTCGCTCAAACTCCCGTGAGCGCGCGATTCTCACAATGAGAAGCCCCATTGAAAGCAGGCTTCGCGCTGAACAAGTACAGACTGTTCCCAGAGCGGTAGCTGTTTGGGAAGTGCGTGTGAGATGACGTCAAAGTTGGGCCAACTTTTTCCATGACAAGAGAGCATTTGGGAGAATGCATGCCCTGAGATTTCTGCTTTACATAGAGACAAGATTTAAACGGTTTTAGAAGCTATGCATATATTAGCAATTTTGGGGAAAAATGTTTTCAGTTTACTATGGGCACGCACTTTCTCCAACAGGGGCAGTATAGAGCAAGAGTTCTAAGAGGTTAAAACTTAAATCGATCAAATTTAAGAAGGAATAAACTGTGCTCAGTAGCGGATAAAATGAAAGTGGAGCGAGCGCCAGGTCTTGCGCCCCAAACACAACAGTACACTAGACTCGACACTCAGTCTGAACAGCCATACTTCTTCATTACTCAAAAGAAAAACATCAACCAATTTCTAAAGACTGTTGAAGCCCTAGGAACTGGGAACTGTGGAAGCCCTAGGAACTGCAAACAGATACCTCAGAAATCTAGATTCCCATAGAAATCAGATTGAAAACACAGTCACCTCAACAAAAACAAAATCCTGGATGGTTTGTCCTCGGGGTTTCGCCTGCCAAATAAGTTGTGTTATACTCACAGACATTTTAATAGTTTTAGAAACTTTCAAGTGTTTTCTATCCAAATCTACCAATTAAATGCATATCCTAGCTTCTGGGCCTAAGTAGCAGGCAGTTTACTTTGGGCATGCTTTCACCCGGACGTGAAAATACAACCCCCTATCCCAAACAGGTTAACTTGAGTCAAACGTTTCAGGTAGCCTTCCACATTGGCCCATTCCTCCTGACAGAGCTGGTGTTACTGAGTCAGGTTTGTAGGCCTCCTTGCTCGCACACGCTTTTTCAGTTCTTCCCACAAGTTTTATATGATTGATGTCAGGGCTTTGTGATGGCCACTCCATTACCTTGACTTTGTTGTCCTTAAGCCATGTTGCCACACTTTGGAAGTATGCTTGGGGAAATTGTCCATGTGAAAGACCCATTTGCGACCAAGCTTTAATTTTCTGACTGATGTCTTCAGATGTTGCTTCAATATATCCACATCATTTTCTTTCCTCATGATGCCATCTATTTTGTGAAGTGCACCAGTCCCTCCTGCAGCAAAGCACACCTACAACATGATGCTGCCACCCCAGTGCTTCACGCTTGGGAGTGTTCATCGGCTTGCAGGGCTCCCTAGTTTTCCTTCAAATATAACAATGGTCATTATGGCCAAACAGTTCTATTTTTGTTTCATCAGACCAGAGGACATTTCTCCAAAAAGTACGATCTTTGTCCCCATGTGCAGTTGCAAACTGTAGTCTGGCTCTTTTTTGGCGCTTTTAGAGCAGTGGCTTCTTCCTTGCTGTGCGTCCTTTCAGGTTATGTCGATGTAGGAATCGTTTTACTGTGGGTATAGATACTTTTGTACCTGTTTCCTCCAGCATCTTCACAAGGTCCTTTGCTGTTCTGGGATTAATTTGCACTTTTCACACCAAATTAAGTTAATCTCTAGGAGACAGAATGCGTCTCCTTCCTGAGCGGAATGACTGCTGCGTGGTCCCATGGTGTTTATACTTGCGTACTATTGTTTGTACAGATGAACGTGGCTCCTTCAGGCGTTTGGGAATTGCTCCCAAGGATGAACCGGAGTTGTGGAGGTGTATAATTTTTTTCTGAGGTCTTGGCTGATTTCTTTCGATTTTTCCATGATGTCAAGAAAAGAAGCACTGAGTTCGAAGGTAGGCCTTGAAATACATCCACAGGTAGACCTCCAATCGACTCAAATTATGTCAATTAGACTATCAGAAGCTTCTAAAGCCATGACATCATTTTCAGGAATTTTCCAAGCTGTTTAAAGGCACAGTCAACTTAGTGTAAGTAAACTGCTGACCAACTGGAATTGTGATACAGTGAATTATAAGTGAAATAATCTGTCTGTAAATAATTGTTGGAAAAATTGCTTGTGTCATGCACAAAGTAGATTTCCTAACGGACTTTCCAAAACTATAGTTTGTTAACAAGAAATGTGTGTAGTGGTTGAAAAACTAGTTTCAATGATTCCAACCTAAGTGTATGTAAATTTCCAACTTCAACTGCATGCCGCAAAAAAGGGATATAGGAAAATTACAGTTGGCCCAGAGCAAAGCAGCATGGTTGACCCTTAAATGTATACGAAGAGCTAACATCATTAACATGCATGTCTATCTCTCCTGGCTCAAAGTAGAGAAGAGATTGATTGCATCACTACTTGTCTTTGTGAGACATGTTGAAAGCACATATCTGTCTGTTTAAACAACCAGCACACAGATCAGACACTCATGCATACCCCACAAGACATGCCACAAGAGGTCTCTACACTCCCCATGTCCAGAACAGACTGTGAAACGCACAGTACTACACAGAGCCATGACTACATGGAACTCTATTCCACATCATGTAACTCATGTAAGCAGTAAAATCTGATTTAAAAACACAAAACTACACCTTGTGGAATATTTCAGACTGTGAAGAGACACACACACGCTAACATTGGCACTCTACACACACGTACATCGTAATATTGTTATATTGCTGTATTATGGATTTTGTATTATAGATATGTTGTTGTAGAGTACTGTGTTATGTGTTATATACTTGCCTTAATATTGGCAGCAGCTAATTTGTAATAAAATACCTCCCCCCACAAAAGAAAAGTTAATAAGCCATCTGATTCGATTAAAGATTTGTCTTTTTGCCCATCATTTCATTGAAAGTACTCCCAAGAAAATATCTGTCATTCTTTATATCATTGATCTTGAATTCAAAATTTCTTATTTTCTGTTGAGTTAATGACATTTCTCAATTTGCAGTAAGTCAGCAAGTGAGATGTGCAGCCAGGCTTTTATTGCCACTCCTTTTGCCCCAATCTCTTCCTCATCAATCGTCAGAGACTTTACAGTACTAACAGTCAGTTTCTTAACAGGTGCATGCTTATCAATACTTAGAAGAAGCAATTTCAGAATTTCATCAATTGCGGTTTCTGGATGCTCCTTAATTAATAATCACAACAGACCAACAAATAGGACAAAAATACATTGCTTGGTCATCATCACAATGCAAGCAATTCAGTTTGGCCTTCTCTTAGCAACCTAATGCTTTAACCCAAATGTCCTTCAATAGTCCAGCTCTATGAGGGCTATCCCTATGGTGCAATTCTACAATCTCAAAACTTGGACGGAGAAATGGGCGAGGAACTAGCCTAACAAAATAATACATTGCATGGCTGTCTTGTGTTTTTCAAAAACATTTTATCAGGAACCATTAAACACAACCCAATACCATTACCATTGCAAAACACAATACAGTGGTTTGTCCTTTAAAAGTTGCAGCGTACTGCAGCACAGCTTGTGTGGTGCCAGAGAAATCTGTCACGTTATTTAAGTGCCAACCACTGGTACCATTAATGCTAGTTAGTGCTAGTTTGGTAGCCTTCAATAGTTGCTGTACTATAACATTTAAAATCTTATTTTGTGAAAACGTAGTATATTGGACTGATTTTAAGAAATTTTGCGTAATTTCTTTGATTAATATTATGGTGTTTCTATTCCAAGAAAAAGGAAAAACCCTCTGGGTTTCCATTAGGATGTAATGGAAAATATGGCGCTGTACAACGTGATGGTCGGGAGTAGGCTACAGTGCCGGGCTATTTAGCTAAAGAATCCCTTGACATGCGGGCACGTGAGAGACCGGGGTTCGATTCTGTGATGGGGAGGAAGGAGTAGGCTGTCCTTGTAAATAAGGATTTGTTCTTAATTGACTTGCCTAGTTAAAGAAAGGTTACACTAAGAGCATAACATTTCTACACCCTAATTGTATAATTGTAGTCTAACCAATACACAAACGGAGATTCAGTGAAAATAAAAACATAATTTATTTATAAAGACCAGTCCCCATGCTTGTCTCAGAGCAGCGCGAAACGGTGCTAAAATAGTTGTAGGATATTGCTTCAAATCCTATTGCTTCTAACTTCAATATGCTCTTTAAATAAATGAGACCTACACCACATTTAACAGCACATTCCTCAACAATAATTACATATAGAGGATTGGAGGATATTTCTGTAATTCAGTGATATTTATTCCCATAGTAATTCGTTATGGATCCATTTTTAAAGATTATTTTTATCATAATTTTATTAACGAATGCATAAAAATGCCATTATTAGTTACATTGTTTTAGTTTGAACTTACAGACTGGCACTAAAAACAGCGGGAACGTTTCCCTAGTCAGCGCCATTATTAGTGCAATGCCCCTTAAAGTGTTGCTCTGTGCTACCCAGTGTGGTGGGGTTGGGGTCTTCCCCTCCTCTCCCTTCCTTTTCTCCATGGGCTAGGTCCATCTTCTGCGCACGGATCTGCAGCCCATCCGTGCCTTGAACCTTATACTCTTTCAGTGAATACAGCTGGAGAACTGCAAGGCAATCCCATTGTGCGCCACTCGGGAGCCATGACCAATACGACCAATATATATTGTCCCGCTAATAACAGGGTTAATAATATATCTGTGAGAATATCCAACGGGTTTTTATATCATTCTAAATTAATAAAAATAATAGTCGATTTGTTAAAAAATGACAATATTTTGGAGATTATTTCATTTTCAAAATGTTTTAAATGAGCGAGAAAAATGACATTATTGATGGGGTGAGACATTGTTAGTAATTTGTAAATAAAGCCAATTTTTATTTACAATTATTTACTGTACATACTGTTCTGAGGGTCAACAAAACTCTCTCAGTCTTGTTAAGTATGTTGGCCACGTCCACTAACTGTCCACCTGATCTTAATGAGTGCTTGGGATCCATTTGGGATCCATTTGAATACACTAAATTTAAACACTTTGTATGAGTAAAAAAAAATGGCATGCTAGCTTTATTCTGGTGGGACAGTGGACTAATTCCATGGCTAAACCCAAGAGCATAGGTTTGATGAAAAAAATAAATGTGTTTGCATGATTAATGACTAAGCAAATTTATTTCCATGTGTCCTATCAGTGCTTGGAGTTCAAAACACTTAACCTAAACCAGCAGTGTTATTAAGTCTTATTGTCACCAAAGTCATAGACTGTTTTCTCTGTTAACTCACGACAAGCGCTACTGGAACGCCACGTCTAAGACCAAAAGGCTCTTACCCTCAAGCCATAAGACTGCCAAACAATTAATCAAATGTCCACCCGGACTATTTACGTTGACCCCCACTCACATTACAAATTGCTTTGACTAACCTGTAACCTGACTCATTGACTCTACATTGCAGGTACCACCTGCATATAGCCTCGTTATTGTTATGTAATTTTCTTGTGTTACTTTTTGGGAATGTGGAAGAAGCTTTTACAATTACTACCTTGAGTGCTGTGGCCACCGATTCCTACTGGGCCCTCAAGGCATTTGTGGCTGTGTTAATTATTATGTGGCTGGGGGACCCTAGTCGGTCCTCTGACAGCAGCTCTAGGGCGCTGATTGTTTGGACACCAGTTTTCAGCCACTTCGTGAAAGAGGAAAGAGTTTATTTTCATGTATGTCTTTCCCATTTGAGTCTATTAGGAACACAATCTCTGGCTTTTGTGTCCTCAGTGGGTATGGGGAGGTTGTCAGGAGCGCTCTGCCTCTCTCCTGCAGTTATCTCACCTCCTCCTTCAGCTGGGCCATTTGTTCCTCTGTCTCCTGCAGCTTTCCTACCTCAGTCCAGAGTGCAGACAGCCCTCCCTCTCCCCCGTCAGCTCGCTGGGTCTGGTCGAAGGGGTGTTGTTGTGCCTTTCCCAGCTCGGTGCCTGTATTCTTCGTATTATTATTTTTTTACCCCATTTCGTTGTATTTAATTAAAGACCAAGCATAGCCTCGCCTCCGCTCAAGAAAGGCTTTTTTTTTGTAAATTGTTGGTCTACTATGGTATTCAACCAAACATGAAAGTACTATTTCCACAGGGTTGGGAAGGGATCACAGCTGTGATTGAATGAGGGTATGAGGTATGCGTTGAGGTGTTCAGAGGCTTGGCTTCAGTGCTGGATTGGCTTATTATGGATGTACTGTATTGTGTTGGAGAACAGCTCAACTCTTCCACTGAGGGCATTTGACGAGGAAGACAAAAAATAACAATAACAAAACACAGATAGACAAAAGATAGACAAAAGAGCTAAGAATGAGTTAGTCCAAGGAGTAAAGAAATTTTATGTGCCATAATTATATTGTGTTAGTTGCTGTTCTACTGTGGTATAGTGTTGCACAGTATACAGAAATGTCTGTACTTTTTCAATACATAAAGAAAACGTTGTTTCGTTCGGTACTTCTGTCAAATGGGTTTCACGTGATTGAGAGGATCTGTCTATCAGCACACCCCCAGAACCTGTCTGTCTATCAGCTCAGCCCCTTTATAGCGTGAAGAGCCAAGTGCCTGCTCCACTTACTCATTCATTGCGTAAGCTGTCTGGGCTGCATTGTTCACCCCCCACCCATGCTGCACAGAAGATAATGTCACGAGATGGATTGGTAGATAAGTGGATAAGTGGGTTGCAGGGCTTGTGGGATCAGATGCACCTGCAACGAGTTAGCTAATCAGACTGCTGAGGAAGGACCCGACTGGTGGGGGACCCAACAGGAGGCTATATATCCCTGGGTCAGCCCTTACCTACTCGTCATGACAGATCTGTTTTCCAGATATGGGTGGCCTGTTCCCTCAAAAGACCAGACTGCAGAGACCACTGTAAAAGCACTCTGGTCAGCTGTAGTGCAACACTGGAATTTGTCCTGAACAGATTTTGTCCGATCGGGGGGCAGCTTTAGAATCCACACTTAGCCCAGTCCTGCCAACTATATGGGTGTGCCGAGATCCGAACCATTCCCTACCGCCCTTAGGGCAACAGGGCCTGTCAAATATTGTTACCTTTCCTTGGGTCTGTCGTGACGTATTATCGTTAATGTGATGACATGCTATTTATTGACCAATTAACTATGTTTATAATTACGAGATTAGATTTACCAGGTAACCAGTAACTCAGTAACCTGGGGCACCTGGAGAAAAGTTTGTTTAATGAGTTACCGTTTCCCATATTTAATACAGCTCCCCCCGTACTTTGTGCAACTTCAGACTGAAGACATACCCAAATCTAACAGCCTGTAGCTCAGGCACATAACCAAGGATATGCATATTCTTGGTACCATTAGAAAGAAAACACTCTGAATTTTGTGTACATGTGAATTGAATGTAGGAGAATATAACACAATAGATCTGGTTTTGATAAAACAATTTTTATTTTTCTATTATCATCTTTACAATGAACAAGATAAAACACACATTCAGATAGGATGATGGGGACAATTTCAGTGAAAAATATAAGAGGGCAACAGTACTTGTATAAAGTTTCAGAATGATAACTTCCAAAATGAGCGTGCTACAAGTCACCCAGGTGTCCCACACAAGTAGCCCACATGTACCCAAGTGGCTAAATTGGTGAAGGTATACATTTGGAAACAAATAACTATATACAAAATACCAAAATGGTATTCTAACACCCCCCCAAACCCCCCCAAAAAGAGAAAAGTAAATGGAAGAAAAAAAATCTGGAAAAAATATAATTATTGATGAAAAAAAATATATATATACATTTACAAAATAACATGGGTAACTATTTACACACTTTCAATATTTGGAAGACCCTCAGTCCTCTATCAAATCAAATATATTTATATAGCCCCAGCCTAAAACCCCAAACAGCAAGTAATGCAGGTGTAGAAGCACGGTGGCTAGGAAAAACTCCCTAGAAAGGCAAAAACCTAGGAAGAAACCTAGAGAGCAACCAGGCTATGAGGGGTGGCCAGTCCTCTTCTGGCTGTGCCGGGTGGAGATCACAGTGGTTGTAGAGGGTGCAACAGGACAGCACCTTGAGTAAATATGAACAGTTTAGGGTTACATAGCCGCAGGCAGAACAGTTGAAACTGGAACAGCAGCAAGGCCAGATGGATTGGGGACAGCAAGGAGTCATCATACCAAGTAGTCCTGACGCATGATCGTAGGGCTCAGGTCCTCCGAGAGAAAGAAGGAGAGAATTAGAGAGAGCATACTTACATTCACACAGGACACCGGATAAGACAGGAGAAGTACTCCAAATATAACAAACTGACCCTAGCCCCGACACATAAACTACTGCAGCATAAATACTGGAGGTTGAGACAGGAGGGGTCAGGGGACACTGTGGCCCCATCTGATGAGACCCCCGGACAGGACCAAACAGGAAGGATATAACCCCACCCACTTTGCCAAAGCTCTCGTTAATATTGTGCTGCTGATGCCAGGTGCCATAGCAGTCTCTTTCTGCTGTAAAGCGGAGGGTCACCAAGCATGTGCTGCAAGTGATGGGGGACTTCATCTTGCAAACAACACAGCGACGCCTCCATGCTGTGCCCTTTTGGCCCTTTGGCACATCCATGCCTGCAGAAATAAATTTGGCCAGATGAGATGAACACTTGTGGCAGGAGCAGAAGGGACGGAAGGGACAGAGGTAGAGCAGGTAGAATGTGGTGCAGTGGTGCAGCAGCCAGCAAGCTACGAAGGGCTTTCCACAGCTCTTAGCCATTTCCTTGTGTAGGATGAATGCATTCACCACAGCAATATCAATGAAATGATAAAAGAATGTCTTGTACCATTTCATCATCTTATGGAGGACATTGTAACAGCCTATCAGCACATCTGACAGGTCCATACCTCCCATGCTCTTGTTGTGGTCCTTTACTGCAGTTGGAATGGGGCCATCTTTGGTGGTCCATGCCCCGGCACCGTCCTTCACATGTCTGACGATGTGATCCCCACTGAAGGACTTGTGGATTGTTGTGCACATCACCACCTCTCTGGTATCCATCCACTTTACAAACAGCAGGCCATCTTCACGGATCCATCGCATGGTCCCCCGCTCAACCCGCTTAGGCATGTTGTTCACCTTCGTCTTCGGAAAGCCCACCCTGTTGGTACGAATGGTGCCACAAGCCCACACTTCCCGCTTCCTAAGGTCTGCAAACAGGGTAGGGCTTGTGTAAAAGTTATCCACGAACAGTTTGTAGCCCTTCCCTAGCAGTTGAAATTCCAATAACTCCATCACAGAGTCATAGCTTAGTCCCTTACCGGTAGCAAAACTGTTCTTCCCCTCGTAGACAAAAAAAATTGCATGTGTAGGCACACACAGAATCAGCCAACACAAACAGCTTGTAACCCCACTTGGCTGGTTTGTTTCTCATGTACTGTTTGAGGCCACCATCCTCTTATCTATTGACACATTCTGGGCTGGCTGAAAGTAGGTTTTGCAGGCCTCAACAATGCTGTAGTAGAGAGGTTTTATTTTGCACAGTCTATCAAACATTGCTGTGCCTCTCTTCTTGTCATTCGCTTCATCAACCTTTGGGTCACTGATGTGAAGCACCTGTGAGATAACTAGAATCCTTTTGCAAGACATAACAGTATGGGGAAAGGCAGTTGGTAGAGAGATGATGTTTTCCAGTAGTCCCTCAGGCTTTTCAGCTTCACCTGCCCCATGTAGACGACCAGTGAAGTCTGACATGGATATGGGCTTCCATGCTGCCTTTTTGCCTGCTTGCTTCTTCTCCCCATATTTATTAGTGTTAGACACGAGCGAATCGACAACGGATTGGGTGAAAAACAGCTGAAAAAGCTGAAGGGGGCTGTAAATTGCGGTTATGTTCACCTGAGGACCTGGCTTCCTTTTCGGCCTAAATGTTGGTTGAGGTGGCTCCACATCATCTTCTAGGACAGTGTGCCAATGCCCTTCTGTCCCTTCGTTCGCAGGTGGCACACTTCCCCTCCTCCGCCTCTTTGTCTGTGCCTTCACACCTCTAGACAGCCCGGGAGGTGTGGAGCCGGAGACAACAGGTGTCCGGCTGGATGAACCAGCTTCAGTGGGGGATGGACACCTTGGCACTGGGGGCTCCCATTCGGAGTCAGTGTCACTGTGAAATAAAATGTTCAGTTAGAATAGTTTCACATATGAGCCCTGTATCAACAGGTATAATAAACAGATATATAGAGTACAGGGAACATAAAGTGGTGTTCCATTTCACTTTGGCCATTGTGGGCCTAATATGTAGACTTAGAGGAGGAAGCATTGTCACTGTGTGGGTTTGCTGTTACATTCTATTCCATTCCATTTATATATATATATATACACACACACACACACACACACACACACACACACACACACACACACACACACACACACACACACACACACACACACACACACACACACACACACACACACACACACACACACACACACACACACACACACACACACACACACACACACACACACACACACACACACACACACACAGGCTATGGGTTATTCACATACATACAAACAATGCCCCACCCACAACGCATAGCCAATGTGTACTGTACACATTTCATTACATTTTTATATACTGCAAATAAAATGTTTTAAAAAATCCAATAATATATTATATTATTAATTTCAAACCACGGCATTAGCATGACAAGAACTTACCAGTCCAAAACAATGTCCTCTCCGTTGAAAAAATATGCTTCCATTTTGGAGTCATAGCTATGGTTGCTAGCTGAATCTGAATCTTCCAAAAGATCTGTTTCACTATCACGATCAATTTCCTCTACCTTTGTCTACATTCGTATATCTAGTCTTAGATTTAGCTTTCCCTGACTTATTCGCCATGATTTTCGATATATAAACAGTTGAAGATGCGCGTTACCGAAAAAGTGCTGTGCGTCACAAGGTTAGCTCCTTCCAGTATGAATCTTCAATGGCAAATGACCGTCTTTACACAGGAGTTTACTACATGGGTTGGTCTTCCAACACATAACCGTTACATATTGCCGTTTACCTCAGCTCATTGGCTATCTACCCAGCTAGATTTCAAGACGATCAGTGGTCATTGGGTTAAAATACAGTCAATCAACGAAACAGTGGTCACATCATTGGTGCACAGTGATATCATTACTTGTTGTCTTCAAATCGGTTTCTTTCAATCAATACGTCACGCGAAATGGCCCATCAAGTTTGGTTGTGTTACAACCAGTTGATTGCAATGAAACCAAACATGACTGGAAAGGTCACGTTTTGTGTGGGTATTTACCTCGAATGTTTAGTCGAAAATGGAATGAGACGGAATTCACGACACAAGCGGTTCACAAAATGTTTTGTGTTATGCTATAAAAATTGATTTTAGCAAACAAATGAGCATTCATTGTGTAACAATGAGCATTGGGATTGCAAACAGAGGAAGATCGTCAAAGGTAAACTATTTATTTTATTGCAGGTTGTGATTTTGTTACGCCTGTGCTGGTTGAAATAGTAGTTTTTTATGGGGCTCTGTCCTCAGATAATTGCATCGTATTCTTTCACAGTAAATCCTTTTTTAAATCTGACAACGCAGTTGGATTAGCAAGATTCTAGGCTTTCGAAACCTGTGAGACACTTGTACTTTCATGAAAGTTTAATATGACTATTTATGTAGCGATCACCGTTGTCACTGTTGTCGAATTTCATCCCACTACCGGGTTCGGTGCGCAGAGAGGTTAATGCAACCGCTGTGTCAGATTTCAAAAAACTTTACGGAAAAAGAAACCCATGCAATAATCTGAGACGGCGCTCAGAAGTAAAAATCACAATAGCTGCAACGATTGCGTCAACATAAACAAGAAATTACATGATAAATAGTCCCTTACATTTGATGATCTACATCAGAAAGCACTTCAGGAATCCTAGGTCCACAATAAATGTTTGTTTTGTTCGATAATATCCGTTATTTATGTCCAAATACCTTCTTTTGTTAGCGCGTTTGGTATACATATCCAAACGCTCATTCTGGTCAGCGTTACATCTGACAAAAACTTCAAAAAGTTATATTACAGGTCGAAGAAACATTTCAAACTAAGTACAGAATCACGTCATCAGCTCATGCCACGCTCGCAGACCTCTGACTCATTCAGCTCCCATTCCCCCCTCCTTCACAGTAGAAGCAAGAAACAAGGTTCTAAAGACTGGTGACATCTCGTGGAAGCCTTAGGAAGTGCAATATGACCCCATAGACACTATATTCGATAGGCAATGATTTGAAAAACCCACTTCCTGTTTGGATTTTTTTCTCATGTTTTAGAAACTTCAGAGTGTTTTCTATGCATATTCTAGCTTTCAGGCCTGAGTTGCAGGCAGTTTCCTTTTTTTATCCAAGCTACTCAATGCTTACCCCCAGTTCCAAAGGAGTTAAGAACAAATTCTTATTTTCAATGACATGTTACCAGGGTACAGTAGGTGTACTGCCTTGTTCAGGGGCAGAACAACAGATTTTTTTTACATTGTCAGCTCGGGCATTCGATCCAACAACGTTTCAGTTACTGGCCCAACGCTCTAAACACTAGGCTACCTGCTGCCCCATTAGGCTACCTGCATGTGAGTGTGTATTTGGTGATGTGTGGGGCGGGGGCTATCTGGGCATCACAAGCCTTGATATAAGCCCTTTGACACTCAGCTGTTTCAGCTGAAATGGTCTTTGCTCCAGGATCGCACACATAGTAGGACTTTTGATGTTTGATGCCACCTTCACCCCATCAAAACCAATAGTGTGTCTGGTGTGTGTGTATGATAGCTAATGAGGTCTGTCAGTTAGTCCAAAGTGTAGTTTGGTCTGTAGGGCGCCCCCAGCAGGCAGGTGCCTGTTGGGGGTGCCCTACGCCACTAGCACTGCCACACCCCCTACCTTTCTGCTGCCTGCTCCATTTTAACACTGTGGTGACAGGTGCTTATCAAAGAGAAAATGGTGCTCCTCTTTAACTGGCGCTAGGAACACATTCTACAGAGAGAGGGGAGGGAGAGACAAAGAGTAAAATTGAGGGAGATGGGGGAGAGAAACAGTTGCTAACAATCTCTGCTAAAAGTTTTGGGCAGGTGAGTCTTCCGCTAGTCTGCAATGTGACTCCTTGGCCCTCATGGCACAAATTATGTAAGGCCTAATCTTTTTTTCACCGCCCACACAATGCTGTCCCTCTGTGCCAAGGAGCATAACGTACGTTTCCTGGGTTGAAGCCTACACAAATAGAAGCCACATTTAAACTTTATTTATTTAAACAAGCAAATCAGTTAAGAAAAAAACAAATTGACGGCATACCCCGGCCAAGCCCTCCCCTTACCTGGACGATGCTGGGCCAATTGTGCGCCACCCTATGGGATTCCTGATCAGGGCCGGATGTGATACAACCTGGGATCGAGCCAGGCTCCCCTAGTGAGTCCTCTATCACTGTGATGCAGTGCCTTAGGCCGCTGCGCCACTCGGGATCCCTCAGGGGGAATCCGAATAAAGCTCATTACCCTACAACCCCATCAAAATAATACACCCCCCGGATTCAGAAAAAGCACAAAGGAAACCTCACCATTTGCCCATAGACTTTATCAATCTTTTTAGTAACATAGGTGACAAGTCTCTGTGAGGTGCAGGTAGTGATAACACACCGTCACATGCAAGGAAAGGGATATGAGGTGTGTGTGTTTGCGTGCATGCATGCTTATTGTGTGCACGCTTGGCACCTCACTAGGCCAGGTGCAGGGCTGGGTCATTGGTCACGTCGTGCGTTGCGATCGGGATAAACAGGGCCTCTGCCCCTTCTCTCCAGGGACCCCCATTTCCTGGTATTCTGGAGTCACTCTTCGTAATGGGAAGAACACCACAACACCAGAGAAGATCAAACACTGCTCTCTGTGCTGAGTCAGGGTTAAGAAAAAGTAACCCAGAACACAAAAACATGTGTGACTGATTTACATACACTATATGACCAAAAGTATGTGGACACCTGCTCATCGAACATCTCATTCCAAAGTCATGGGCATTAATATGGAGTTGGTCCCCCATTTTCTGGTATAACAGCCTCCACTCTTCTGGGAAGGCTTTCCATTAGATGTTGGAACTTGCTTCCATTCAGCCACAAGAGCATTAGTGAGATTGGGAACTGATGTTGGGAGATTAGGCCTGGCTCGCAGTAGGCATTCCAAATCAACCCAAAGCTGTTCCATGGGGTTGAGGTCAGGGCTCTGTGCAGGCCAGTCAAGTTCTTCCACACCGATCTCGACAAACCATTTCTGTAAAGATCTTGCTTTGTGCAAGGGGGCATTGCCATGCTGAAACAGGAAGGGGCCTTCTCCAAACTGTTTCCACAATGTTGGAAGCACATAATCGTCTAGGATGTCATTGTATGCTGTAGAGTTAAGAGTGCCCTTTACAGGAACTAAGTGGCTTAGCCCAAAACATGAAAAACAGCCCAAGACCGCTTCCACCAAACTTTACAGTTGGCACTATGCATTGGGGCAGGTAGCGTTCTGCTGGCATCTGCCAAACCTAGATTAGTACGTCGGACTGCCAGAAGCGTGATTCATCACTCCAGAGACCTCCCAACTAACAAATCTTGTGCTGACATTGCTTTCAGAGAGTTTGAAACGTGATAGTGAGTGTTGCAACCGAGAACAGACTATTCTTACGTGCTACACGCTTCAGCACTCGGTGGTCCCGTTCTGTGAACAGCACTTACAGTTGACCAGGCCAGCTCTAGCAGGGCAGAAATTTGATGAACTGACTTGTTGGCACCTATGACGGTGCCGCGATGAAAGTCACTGAGCTCTTCAGTAAGGCCATTTTACTGCCCATGTTTGTCTATAGAGATTGCATGGCTGTGTGCTCTAGTTTATACAGTTGTCAGGAATAGGTGTGGCTGAAATAGCCGAATCCACTAATTATACGGTGTGTCCACATACTTTTGTATAATATAGTGTATATCAAATCTGCTATATGCTGCGAGGCAAATATTAGTGGCTATGCCAAAGAGGGTTATCAGGGCATTATCAACAACCTTATCATTAACTGTGACATTTTAGTAAGTAATATTTCAGGAGATGATCAAGTAATCTCAAGTGGTGGACAAGCTTGTTTTTTCCTCCCTTTTCTACTACATTAGCCCCTCCATAGCTGATTTGGTAGAATCTGTAGTTGCTACATCCTTTTTTGAACGTATTAATGATATTTACCCAATTGCAATTGAACTAAGCTCATGAGGCATTTATAAAAATTATATTCTTCAAGGATCAAATATAATTTTTATAAATGCCTCATGAGTTCACTTTAACTGTCATACCCCATCAAAACCCAAAATATAAGCTTGTTTTACTCCAATGTTTGTAAACAATGTAAATGTAAATAGACACTGTATAGCCTCAAAACATGATTTAAACTCTCATTTTAATACCATGGATGGTCCGTCCTTGCATCCGTAGCTCTATCTATACATTTGAGTGTGGTTCCATTTCTCCAGGCTCATTACTCATTTTTTTTTTTACCAAAACAGAGACTGTTTGTTTTTGTTTCCATTAAGCAAATATTGAAATGTGAAATATTTCATTGAGATCACTTCTTTTAGTATATCTTCAGTGCAGTACATTTCATCTTCCCCTTTAATGCAAAGAAAGAGATCTTTTTACCACTCCATAGACAATTATTGCAGGAAACATTCTGGTATGACAACTGATTTTGTTTTCAGCAGATTGGCTCTGTTCACCTCTTGCTCCATCATAATGTTCAGTCGCAATAACTTCTGTCACTTTACACCACACATTTCATCTAGCCTTTCTCTACACATGCAAACAACGATATTGCCGTTCCTTTCTTCTTCTGAAAGAAGAAACTCTCCCCTCTCGCTCCGCCCTGTCTTTCCCCTCTAAGGCAGGAAGCTACGACACTCAGACGTACTGTACAGTCCCGCGCGTCTGGGCCGGAACCAGGATGTGTTGCTAGGCGCAGGGATGGTTGTGTCAGCACTTACTGTCCGCTTCGTTTCCTTACAGGTGATCTCCTGAATGGACACTGACAGATATACGTTTCCTGCTATTTTTTACTTTACAGGGAGCAGAAAACACAAAGCAACACACACACATACACAAAACAGATAAAAAGCCAATGATTCCCTCCCAGCCAGCCAGAGTGGAGTGGCCCTTCAGTCACAGCGTCACAGAGAAATACCTCTGGTCCCGGTGACCCCTCCCCTCCCTCCCCAAGACCGCAAGGTCACCGTGGTTGCTGGTGTTGAGAGACAAGCATACACAGGAATTAGACACACTGAGACTGAGGCCACTTATCAAGTATATCCCAAACTGCCAGTGTGTGTCTGGGGGGGGGTCTAACCCCTGGTTGACAGGAAACACCAAGGTCAACCATGGTCTGGGACCTCTGAGTCAACTATTTTGCTTTTGGAAGATATTAATCAGATGAAATGTTCCTCAACTCTTCAAGGCCTTTGTTTTACAGAAAACCATACAGAGGTTATCAGGAGGGCAGAGGCAATTGTCTGTATAATGGACCCACTTAGCCAGCCTGATAAGATGTAACAGTATGGAACACCCAGTGCTGTGAAAGTCGAGTAGTCAGCTAGATGACAAGTTATAGAAGGATGTTTTCTCAGGCACTGAGTTGAATCAGTTCAATGTGAAACTGTCTGCCATTTTGACCCAGTGTCATCTGCATACTTCAACCATAAAGCCATTGTTTGTATTCCTGTCTGAAGATATGTTTACTTGTGACCCCATCTGGGTGATTTCCTATAATAGCTGGGATTTCAGACCTAACCCTTGTCTAAGGATAATTTTTTACATTTTTTTATTTAACTTTTATTTAACTAGGCAAGTCGGTTAAGAACAAATTGTTATTTACAATGACGGCCTAGAACAGTGAGTTAACTGCCTTGTTCATGGGCAGAACGACCGATTTTTACCTTATCTGCTCAGGGATACTATCGAGCAACCATTCGGTTACTGGCCCAATTCTCTAACCACTAGGCTACCTGCCCCCCCATTACAAGGTTACACATTCAGTCAGTATTTTAGAATGCAGCTGATTTTGATGTACTGTAGTTAAAGGTGCATTTGAATTCATATCAGAGCGCAACACGAGAAACATGTTAGCCACAGACAGACCCTTCAAGGTTAATAAACATTATTAAACACATTTTTCTCCTCCTTGCTAGACAGTGTTTGACTTATTGTCAATCACACCATATGTCACCCCCTTTTATGCTTGATCATTCGGTCGCAGAACAACTTTTCTCCTTGTTGCCATGCACTCCTCCCCCCAACCCTCAGGTTTAATCGTAGGTCACCCTCACAGTCAAGTTGTTGCACCAAGGAGCAGGCAGGGCTATCAATGTCATGGCTAGCGCTTGGCTCAACCAAGCTAATGCTGGCTAACTAACATTCAGGCTAACCTAGCACTGTGAACTCCAGCTAACCTTGCCACAGGCCACTTTGTCTGTGCACATGGCTGTCTCCATCCCCTCTGTTATTGAGTGAGGCTAAATCAATGGCGAATTGCTGGCACTGTTCACAGGACAGTGACCGAAGCCCCCCTCCACCTCTCCCCCCGCTACCCGCCTCCCCCCTCCCTGATTGACACTTGAAAGGTGGCCGAGGACGGGGCCGGAGGCGATGTTCCGCACTCTGGAACCCTCCGTGCAGGGTAACAGCTGGTGACATCTGCAGAGAAGCTCACAAAAGGCAGTTGAAAGCTGTGTTTGTGCCCCCTCCTGCTCTCCCTTCTCTGTCACTCGCCGTACCCTCAGCAGCCTCTCCTCTTCCTCTCTTCTGTGCCTCTCTCACCCTCTCTCTCTCTGTCAGATGTCCCCTCTGTCTCCTAATAGTTGTCCCTTTCATCTGATGCAGGGATACATGTGCCATGGTTTGTTTGAAATACACTTTTAAAACTTGAAGAGCTTGCATGTGTGCTGTCTGAGGGAGAAAAGTACAACAACAACAAAAGAGACACACAGAAAAATAAAGACATTGCCTGTGTGTGTTTTACAACACCAAAACAAACAGTGCCCCTAGTTATTTCAATCCATTTTTCTCCACTTCTTTCCTGCATTTCACCTGATGCCACTTCATTTAATCTCCTTATGCACAAAACATCTGCTGTATTGATATGGGTCCAAACACACTCAGTTAAAAGGCTACTTTTAAGAGCACGTTTTTTCCCGGTTCTGTCACATTACCCTGGCAAAGTTCACAGCGAGAGCTTTGGAAGCGTAAGGGGGTATGTCCCGTTAGAAGAATCCAAATGTGTTCACTGATGAGAAACACACTGCCTGAAGGAATGTCAAATGTCCGACCTGTGCTATTCCTCCCATGTTTCTGCCTCTGTCTTTGTCCTAGCTAGCACTCAGCTCAGGACAACCATCCACTTTGCCCTCTGTGCTAAAAGTCCTCTGGGTTTATTCAGGAACCAGGTCTGGGCAGAATGACGAGCACAAAACAGACGTTAATCCAAGGGGATGAGGGCAGAACCATGGCGCAGTGTACTGTAGCATCAGCCCTCAGCGGAATGCTAGTCTGCTCCGCCGCGGTCACCTTTGTTGGGAGAGGGAGACGTGAGTTGGAGGAAAGCATAGCAGGCGTAGCAGGTGAGATTACGGACCTCTCAATTGCTGTGTGACTGAGGAGGGAGAGGGACAGAAAGTGCAGCGAGTCAGTGGTGACTAAGTGTGCATGTGTGTGTCCGTGCGTGCATGTAATAGGTCAAAAGCTGTGTTCGTGTTTGCAGGTATATGGGAATATGTACTACGTGTGTATGTGTGTATGTGTGGATGTGTACAGTATACATTTATTGATGTTCATGTGTGGGTGTGTGGCACCATCATACCTTGTCCTACTTTACTCTTCCTCCCTGGCCCTGTACAGTAACATGAAACAAGATTCTCCCCAAAGATAATATTCAGTTTAAGCTGTGCCACCTCAGTGCAGCAATTCCTGTCTGCCCTTGTCCAAACCCCCTCCAAGACAAGGCAGGAAGGAACCCTAGCTTCTTGTTATTATGACATCTGGTAACATGAACCCCTTGGAAGGCTTCTCGTGTCATACCGGGCCTGAAGTCCTCTTTATTACCCAGGCAGGCAGTGAATCTAAATGTCGTGACCCCCCGGGAAGACTATGCTGGGAATTGGGCACAGTGTTGAAATCAAATTGAATAACTTTATTTGGCTGGTGCTAAATGCCTCTCTGAATCCAGACTGTTCAGACTGGAGGCTGCAGGTTTGGAAGTTGAATGTGTTTTGAAATTTTGCATAGCCACAGACAAATAAACATGTGGATACTCTCCAGAGGGAGTGAAGTATGTGCTCTCACATAGTCATCTTTAAATAACTACATGTTTCAAAAATTGCTGGGTCCGTTCTAGCCTACAGGTGTATTCTGCGGAAAATAAACTTTTACAGGTTGAGCATTTAAAGAAGGCTCTTTCTTTTTATAGTTTACTTTCGGTGTCCATTGTCCAGACATTCTTGTGTTAAGCAGGTCGTGCTAGTGAACAAAGAGAAGTTGACATGAGCCCTGTGATATTGACCTACTCGTCCTATTTTTATTAAAGGTTTATCCCCTATCAATATTGTCGTGCTGTAGTCCGTGGCAGGGTTCAAAGGCGCATTCCGGGGTGCACAAGATGACAGGTCTGCACCCGCTCTCTCTTGTTAACTAAATAAATAAATGGGTTTTGAAAAGCCAATAAGCAGCGGGCGGAAACTGGAGCCAAGGATCGGTGTGTCAAAAACAAACTGTTCGGCCATTAATCTCTCTCTCTCTCTCTCTCTCTCTCTCTCTCTCTCTCTCGCTTTCTCCTACTCCATCCCTCTCTCTCCCTCCTCTGAGAGAACTACTGCCATAGATCTATAATTCACTGCAGTTTGGCTTTAGAAGGCAGCGGTTCTGTCGGAAACCACAGTGACAGCCACATTAGTGCACCCACCTCATTCAACTGGGCCACCTGTTCTCTGGGGAGGGTGGAGAAAGAGGGGAGAGGGACAGAGGTAAAACGCTTGATTTATATTTAATCTTTCCTCTGTAGTCGTGTATGAAATCACCTCATGTATTAAAGATGAAAACAAAGGAATCCTATAGGGCTACAACATGATTATACAATTAGGGCTATTGGGACTTCATTGTGGACTGGTTACATTAAGTCAATTTGCCTGTCAGGCTTGTGTAGGCTATTGTCTATTGTCTTAGTCCATTTAAGCTACTTTGTCGAGTCACAAATGTTCTCAGAAGTCTTGCCTATTCGTCTATACTGTATGTCTATTTTCCAAACAATTAGGCCTAACCCATGCTACAAAGCCTATGATATAGACTGTTTAGTAGATCTAGAACCATAACTCTGACTTCTCATAACACCCAATGTGCACAGAGACCCACCAATAAAGCTGGTTGAAAAAATATGGACAATTCCACTCTAACGGAATTATGTTTCACTTTAAAATGTATGTCAAACAAAATCTAATGACTGGCAAAGTTAAACAAACCATACAACTCTATAAACAAGGACTACTTTTAACAATTTCCACTGAAGCGGAGGAGGGTATCGATTTCCGTTAAAACAAGAGGCATCTGAAACAATGGCGGACTGAAGACAGCGGTGCAGAATGCCTCAAGAATGTTTGAAGATTAAACACTAAATATTAGCACTTCACTCCCCATACTAATGGGCAATAACCTTCAATCTGGATAACAACAAAACAAATGATAAGGCTAGAGAAATGTATTGACCAATATCACCAATACAATCAACACCAAAACATGTTGGAGACTAAGGATGGAGAACAAATCCCCAAAAGCAAACGGGACTCATCGACATTTCGAGACAATTTATGTTTTTCAACACTGGGAATGGTAAGTGTAGAAACCGACCTGCTAAAGATGATAAATTGGGCATACTTGAAACTGTCAGTAAAGATATGTGACCGAACGCCTTGATTCGGTCTTCATGGTCAAATTCCTGTAAAGAAACCACTATAAAGGACATCAATAAGAAGAAGAGACTTGCTTAGGCCGAGAAACACAAGCAATGGACATTAGACTGGTGGAAATCTGTCTTTTGGTCTGATGAGTCCAAATTTGAGAATTTTGGTTCCATCTGCCGTGATTTTGTGAGACGCAGAGTAGGTGAACGGATGATCTCCACATGTGTGATTCCACCCATGAAGCAAGGAGGAGGAGGTGTGATGGTGTGGGGGTGGTTTGCTGGTGACACTGTCAGGGATTTATTTAGAATTCAAGGCACAGTTAACCAGCATGGCTACCACAGCATTCTGCAGTGATACGTCATTTACATTTACATTTACATTTAAGTCATTTAGCAGACGCTCTTATCCAGAGCTACTTACAAATTGGTGCATTCACCTTATGACATCCAGTGGAACAGCCACTTTACAATAGTGCATCTAAATCTTTTAAGGGGGGGGGGGTGAGAAGGATTACTTTATCCTATCCTAGGTATTCCTTAAAGAGGTGGGGTTTCAGGTGTCTCCGGAAGGTGGTGATTGACTCCGCTGTCCTGGCGTCGTGAGGGAGTTTGTTCCACCATTGGGGGGCCAGAGCAGCGAACAGTTTTGACTGGGCTGAGCGGGAACTGTACTTCCTCAGTGGTAGGGAGGCGAGCAGGCCAGAGGTGGATGAACGCAGTGCCCTTGTTTGGGTGTAGGGCCTGATCGGAGCCTGGAGGTACTGAGGTGCCGTTCCCCTCACAGCTCCGTAGGCAAGCACCATGGTCTTGTAGCGGATGCGAGCTTCAACTGGAAGCCAGTGGAGAGAGCGGAGGAGCGGGGTGACGTGAGAGAACTTGGGAAGGTTGAACACCAGACGGGCTGCGGCGTTCTGGATGAGTTGTAGGGGTTTAATGGCACAGGCAGGGAGCCCAGCCAACAGCGAGTTGCAGTAATCCAGACGGGAGATGACAAGTGCCTGGATTAGGACCTGTGCCGCTTCCTGTGTGAGGCAGGGTCACTCTGCGGATGTTGTAGAGCATGAACCTACAGGAACGGGCCACCGCCTTGATGTTAGTTGAGAACGACAGGGTGTTGTCCAGGATCACGCCAAGGTTCTTAGCGCTCTGGGAGGAGGACACAATGGAGTTGTCAACCGTGATGGCGAGATCATGGAACGGGCAATTCCCCGGGAGGAAGAGCAGCTCCGTCTTGCCGAGGTTCAGCTTGAGGTGGTGATCCGTCATCCACACTGATATGTCTGCCAGACATGCAGAGAATTCGCCACCTGGTCATCAGAAGGGGGAAAGGAGAAGATTAATTGTGTGTCGTCTGCATAGCAATGATAGGAGAGACCATGTGAGGTTATGACAGAGCCAAGTGACTTGGTGTAGAGCGAGAATAGGAGAGGGCCTAGAACAGAGCCCTGGGGGACACCAGTGGAGAGAGCGCGTGGTGAGGAGACAGATTCTCGCCACGCCACCTGGTAGGAGCGACCTGTCAGGTAGGACGCAATCCAAGCGTGGGCCGCGCCGGAGATGCCCAACTCGGAGAGGGTGGAGAGGAGGATCTGATGGTTCACAGTATCGAAGGCAGCCGATAGGTCTAGAAGGATGAGAGCAGAGGAGAGAGAGTTAGCTTTAGCAGTGCGGAGCGCCTCCGTGATACAGAGAAGAGCAGTCTCAGTTGAATGACTAGTCTTGAAACCTGACTGATTTCTCAAGAAGGTCATTCTGAGAGATAGCGGGAGACTCAAGAGTTTTGGAGAGAAAAGAAAGAAGGGATACTGGTCTGTAGTTGTTGACATCGGAGGGATCGAGTGTAGGTTTTTTCAGAAGGGGTGCAAATCTCGCTCTCTTGAAGACGGAAGGGACGTAGCCAGCGGTCAGGGATGAGTTGATGAGTGAGGTGAGGTAAGGGAGAAGGTCTCCGGAAATGGTCTGGAGAAGAGAGGAGGGGATAGGGTCGAGCGGGCAGGTTGTTGGGCGGCCGGCCGTCACAAGACGCGAGATTTCATCTGGAGAGAGAGGGGAGAAAGAGGTCAGAGCACAGGGTACAGTGTGAGCAGAATGTTTGACTTAGCAAACGAGGATCGGATGTCGTCGACCTTCTTTTCAAAATCGAAGTCATCTGCAGAGAGGGAGGAGGGGGGGATTCAGGAGGGGGAGAAGGTGGCAAAGAGGAATGAGTCAAAGGTAGACGTGGGGAGGTTAAAGTCGCCCAGAAAGGTGAGCCGTCCTCAGGAAAGGAGCTTATCAAGGCATCAAGCTCATTGATGAACTCTCCGAGGGGACCTGGAGGGCGATAAATGATAAGGATGTTAAGCTTGAAAGGGCTGGTAACTGTGACAGCATGAAATTCAAAGGAGGCGATAGACAGATGGGTAAGGGAGAAAGAGAATGGCCACTTGGGAGAGATGAGGATCCCGGTGCCACCACTGACCAGAATGCGAGAACACGTGGGCGGACGAAGAGAGCAGTAGGAGTAGCAGTGTTGTCTGTGGTGATCCATCAGTGCCAAGAAGTCGAGGGACTGGAGGGAGGCATAGGCTGAGATGAACTCTGAAACAGATCGGCAGTTCCAGAGGCTACCGGAGACCTGGAACTCCACGTGGGTTGCGCGCTGGGACCACCAGATTAGGGTGGGAATGGTGTGGAGCGTTTGTATGGTCTGTGCAGAGAGGAGAGAACAGGGATAGACAGACACATAGTTGACAGGCTACAGAAGAGGCTACGCTAATGCAAAATTGGAATGACAAGTGGACTATACGTCTCGAATGTTCAGAAAACGTAGCAAGAATCTTATTGACTAAAATGATTAAAATGATACAGTACTGCTGAAGTAGGCTAGCTGGCAGTGGCTGCGTTGTTGACTTTGTAGGCTAGCTGGCAGTGGCTGCGTTGTTGACACTACACTAATCAAGGTTCCGTTGAGTGTAATAGTTTCTACAGTGCTGCTAATAAGATTAACGTTGCGTTAAAAGAACGACAATAGCTGGCTAGCTAACCTAGAAAATCGCTCTAGACTACACAATTATCTTTGATTAGCTATGTAGGCTACGATCAAACAAATCAAACCATTGTGCTGTAATGAAATTAAATGAAAACGTGATACTACCTGTGGAATGCGACCGGGTTGTTGAGTGCGGAAGTTCTATTCAGTAGACGTTGGCTAGCTGTTGGCTAGCTAGCAGTGTCTCCTACGTTTAGCTGGCTAGCTAACCTCGGTAAATTAAGATAATCACTCTAAGACTACACGCTCTAAACTACACAATTATCTTGGATACGAAGACAGCAAAGACAACTATGTAGCTAGCTAACACTACACTGATCAAGTCGTTCAGTTGAGTGTAATAGTTTCTACAGTGCTGCTATTCGGTATGTGGGTTTTAGCTGGCTAGCCTGGGCAGATAGCAAGCATGGAGGAAATATGAAGTTGCAATAGAAGTGCTGACTGTTTCACTTTGTTGTCCTCTTTCTTTTCCTTTTTCTTCTGTCCTTCTTTTGTCCTTATTTTGTCTTCCTTTCTTCTGTTAACTAGATATTTTTTGTTGTTATTCTTTGTAAGCTAGCTAGCTTCTTCCAGGAGAGTCCCTAGCAACTGCTTAGACACTAGTCAGCTAGCTAAGATTTACAATTTTATGAAAAATAGTTACTTTTTCAAAAGCCTGTCTTTTTTGGTTTGTTCCTTGTTTTGTCTTCTATTGAGTCTTGCAGTTTTCTCTTGATTTTTTTCGATGTACTTCACTCTAAAAAAACATTTAAATCTCAATATATACAGGAGCTCATTTTTCAGCAGCTGCTCAATTTAGAACTCCGGAACACATAACATCATCACATCTGGTTTGCACTTAGTGAGACTATCATTTGTTTTTCAACAGGACAATGATCCAACACACCTTCAGGCTTATTGACCAACAAGGAGAGTGATGGATCAGATTACCTGGCCTCCACAATCACCTGACCTCAATCCAATTAAGATGGTTTGGGATGAGTTGGACTGCAGAGTGAAGGAAAAGCAGCCATCAAGTGCTCAGCACATGTGAGAACTCCTTCAAGACTGTTGGGAAAGCATTCCAGGTGAAGCTGGTTGAGAGAATGCCAAAAGTGTGCAAAGCCGTCATCAAGGCAAAGGGTGGCAAGTTTGAACAATCTAAAATATATTTTGATTTGATCTCTTAAACACTCTTTTGGTTGCTATATGATTCTCCATGTGACATTTCATGGTTTTGATGTCTTTGCTATTATTCTACAATGTAGATCATAGTAAATATATCTTTTTTTACTTGAATGAGTCGGTGTGTCCAAACATTTGACCGGTACTAGTACTATATATGCGTATATATATATATATATATATATATATATATATATATATATATATATATATGTGTGTGTGTGTGTGTGTGTGTGTGTGTGTGTGTGTGTGTGTGTGTGTGTATATATATATATATACACACACAGTGGGGCAAAAAAGTATTCTGAAAATCACATTGTAGGATTTTTAATGAATTTATTTGCAAATGATGGTGGAAAGTAAGTATTTGGTCACCTACAAACAAGCAAGATTTCTGGCTCTCACAGACCTGTAACTTCTTATTTTAGAGGCTCCTCTGTCCTCCACTCGTTACCTGTATTAATGGCACCTGTTTGAACTTGTTATCAGTATAAAAGACTGAATCTGCAATAGGTAAGCAGCTTGGTTTGAAGAAATCAACTGTGGGAGCAATTATTAGGAAAGGGAAGACGTGCAAGACCACTGATAATATCCCTCGATCTGGGGCTCCACGCAAGATCTCACCCCGTGGGGTCAAAATGATCACAAGAACGGTGAGCAAAAATCCCAGAACCACACGGGGGGACCTAGTGAATGACCTGCAGAGAGCTGGGTCCAAAGTAACAAAGCCTAACATCAGTAACACACTACGCCGCCAGGGACTCAAATCCTGCAGTGCCAGACGTGTCCCCCTGCTTATAAGCCAGTACATGTCCAGGCCCGTCTGAAGTTTGATAGAGAGCATTTGGATGATCCAGAAGAAGATTGGGAGAATGTCATATGGTCAGATGAAACCAAAATATAACTTTTTGGTAAAAACTCAACTCGTCGTGTTTGGAGGACAAAGAATGCTGAGTTGCATCCAAAGAACTCCATACATACTGTGAAGCATGGGGGTGGAAACATCATGCTTTGGGGCTGTTTTTCTGCAAAGGGACCAGGACGACTGATCCATGTAAAGGAAAGAATGAATGGGGCCATGTATCGTGAGATTTTGAGTGGAAACCTCCTTCCATCAGCAAGGGCATTGAAGATGAAACGTGGCTGGGTCTTTCAGCATGACAATGATCCCAAACACACCGCCCGGGCAATGAAGGAGTGCCTTCGTAAGAAGCATTTCAAGGTCCTGGAGTGGCCTAGCCAGTCTCCAGATCTCAACCCCATAGAAAATCTTTGGAGGGAGTTGAAAGTCCGTGTTGCCCAGCAACAGCCCCAAAACATCACTGCTCTAGAGGAGATCTGCATGGAGGAAAGGGCCAAATTACCAGCAACAGTGTGTGAAAACCTTGTGAAGACTTACAGAAAACGTTTGACCTCTGTCATTGCCAACAAAGGGTATATAACAAAGTATTGAGATAAACTTTTGTTATTGACCAAATACTTATTTTCCACCATAATTTGCAAATAAATTCATTAAGAATCCTACAATGTGATTTTCTTGATTTTTTTCCCTCATTTTGTCTGTTATAGTTGAAGTGTACCTATGATGAAAATTACAGGCCTCTCTCATCTTTTTAAGTGGGAGAACTTGCACAATTGGTGGCATACACATACACACACACATACATATATATATCTACTGCTTGGGGGTATGAATATATGAAAGGAACATTTTCACTAGATATATTCCAAAAATAAATGTAATTTAAGAACTGTGCTGTTTGTGCCGTCATTCTGTTACCAAACTTTGCATCTGCACTGTAGTCATTTTGAGCTGTGTGGAAAATTGATTTAGGCAGTGCGTTCATGTGCGCACGTGCATGTATGTGTGTATGTTTGTCCGTGCACGCTCGAGCGAGTGTGTGTGTGTGTGTGTCAGCTCCGCTTATTATGGGTGACAGTTTTTGGAGGTGAGGAAGAACAACAGCTATTATGGTTTTGGCAAAGTGTCTCCCTCGCTCCATCTGCACTCACCCCTACGTTGTACTCTGGGTTTCCTGGGCCATGATGAGGGCTGTCAGGGGCTCTTTAACCTCCTAACTGCTGCTCCCCACCGGCCCTAATCACACATTAGTGACATCAGGAGGACCCGGGGACTGGCTGCACCACTGCCTGCACACACAGAGTATTGATAAAGAGCCCAATTATACAGCAGGAAACTATCAAATATGATCTGAGAATGAAGGTCTGAGGTTGTGGACTACCAGGCTAGATTATGGACTGGGCTCGTGTGATGAGCACAGAGAGGCCTGTGTTACTAACCTTAATTGGAGTGTTATGGATCAGGTCATAGAGTGGTAGTTAGTTACTATGTTATTCCTCTTTGAAGTGTTTTGGCATAGTGGTGTCGGAGACATGGAAGTAGGGTCCATTCATGTCTTTCTCTACAGGAACATACAGAGATGATCCACGCGTGACTTATCATTAAACAGATGCAGGAAAGTTGGTCAGATCACACACCTCTGGTGTGCACGTGTGTGTGTGTGTGTGTGTGTGTGTGTGTGTGTGTGTGTGTGTGTGTGTGTGTGTGTGTGTGTGTGTGTGTGTGTGTGTGTGTGTGTGTGTGTGTGTGTGTGTGTGTGTGTGTGTGTGTGTGTGTGTGTGTGTGTGTGTGCGTGTGCAAGGGCGTCGTTAAGGGTGGGAAAACACAAATGATTCATTGGGCCCTAGCCTGGTAGACGCCACTAAATGTTTAGATAATATTTTTTTAATCATTTTAAAAATGTTAGCAAAAAAATCTGCGATGTAAATTATAACGTATAACCATAATCAGATCAGGCATCTCTATCTCAACCATCACGTGTGTACCCCCCATTATGCACATGGTTTGGTCCATTCGCCATGAGGAGAAAAGAAAATACAGCTGATCTGACAGTTGCTCTAGCATGTAGCCTAAGCATTCACGGGAGATAAACACTATGCCACCCTCAAAAACAAAATTGGATTTCCAGAAAAGGAAAGAAAGGAAACAGAGGCAGATACAGCAAAAAAAATTACTCACTACGTTTTTTTCCCAGAAAAAAAACGAGAAGGATTTGAGTGGTCAGTCAGTGCAGACAGCCTGCCGAACTGAGTAGCCTAGCTAGCCAATATAGCTATCTTGACAGCTTGCTAGCTACAGATAGCTGCCTACAGGGGACTCATTCAGCTCGGTCAGAGCAGTAACTATTTAACATGATGATGAGCTACCACTACCAGATATGGCTAGCTATTTAGCTATTATTATAACTGTATTCCCCAATATTTGTGTGATATTTGTTAGGTAGCTAGACTCAAATTAAAACCTAACATGTAGTCTACCTATCCATACTGTAGATGCTACTACTACTAGTGCTGTAGACAAAGATCCCAACGTGTGTTGAAACAGCGGACCTTGGAGGTGAGGTAGTTGTTTTGCAGCAGCAGCAGCAGAATAACTAGACCATTTATAAATGGTAAAGTTAGGCACATGATGACTTAAACACATTTAAATACATATTCTATCCAGTTTTTTCTTTCAGTAGTAGATTTTTAGTATGGTAACCTTTGTAGGAGTGAACATTAAACCTAAAATTCCCTTTGTATACCCGCTTCCTAGTGCCTAGAGAGCCCCAGGTTGGCAGATTCTCAGCAGAAAGCTGTCAGAGAGGAATTGGAGTTAAAGATAGCAACACTGTGGCCAGAGAAAGTACAAGACCATGAAAGAGAAGCTATTGTTCGCAGACGAGCCAACATGTGTAGTGAGGAGACACAGAAGACAAGCCATTCCCCAACTATTTACAGTACAGTAAGTCAGCAAACGGAAGAGAAAAGGTGCAGAGACTGGCTTATTTATAATAAGAGTGTAAAGGCATTATATTGTATTCCATGTGTTTTTTTTCTCATGAGCAAATTAAACCATCACCCAGTTCTCTGTGACATTTCTGAAAGGATTTTGACTGCTTTGGAAGGGCATGGTATTGACATAACAGATTGTCGTGGTCAAGGCTATGATAATGGTGCAAATGTGTCAGGGAAAGTGAAGGGAGTTCAAGCACACATACTAGAAAAGAATCCACTGGCCACATACTCACCTTCTGCCTCCCATACTCTTAATCTTGTGGGTATACATGCAGCTCAGTCGTGCCCAGAAGTAACAACTTTTTTTGGCTGCGTGAATCGTCTTTACCATCTGTTCAGTGCCAGCCAAGAGCGATGGGCCATTCTCAAGGCAATCTTCCTGCTCACGTTTTGGGTAAAAGTTTTGCAGTGTATTGAGAATAGAAGCCTATTTCTTCAGTCAAGAAATATTTCTCTGGACACTGATGTTTCCCTGATGAGACTGAAGATGACATAGAAGTCAGACACTGCATTTAGCAAACACAATGTTTTATGTTTCTCTAGACAGTGTAATCAGTCATTTGGACATGCGGTTGCGGCTATATACGAGGGGTTTTCACCAATACTCATTACACTACCGTTCAACATTTTGGGGTCACTTAGAAATGTCCTTGTTTTTGAAGGAAAAGCACATTTTTGTCCATTAAAATAATTTACAATTGATCAGAAATACAGTGTAGACACTGTTAAAGTTGTAAATTAATATTGTAGCTGGAAACGGCAGATTTTTTATGGATAGTCTCCATAGGCCCATTATCAGCAATCATCACTTGTCACGGATGTTGATGGATAAGGACCAAGGAGCAGCGTGGTGGGCGTACATTTTACTTTATTTAAGAATGACGCCGACAAAAAAACAATAAACCATATAAAACAAACCTTGAAGCTACAGGCTATGTGCCATAAACAAAAGTCAACTTCCCACAAACACAGGTGGGAAAAAGGGTACCTAAGTATGGTTCCCAATCAGAGGCAACGATAGACAGCTGTCCCTGATTGAGAACCATACCCGTCCAAAACATAGAAATAGAAAATCATAGAATCAAAACATACCCACTCCAACTCACGCCCTGACCAAACCAAAATAGAGACAATAAAATGATCTCGAAGGTCAGGGCGTGACATCACTCCTGTGTTCCAATGGCTCGTTGTGTTAGCTAATCCAAGTTAATCATTTAAAAGGCTAATTGATCATTTGAAAACCCTTTTGCAATTATGTTAGCACACCTTAAAACTGTTGTGCTAATTAAAGAAGCAATAACACTGGCCTTCTTTAGACTAGTTGAGTATCTGGAGCATCAGCATTTGTGGGTTTGATTACAGGCTCAAAATGTCCAGAAACAAAGTACTTTCTTCTCAAACTCGTCAGTATATTCTTGTTCTGAAAATTAAGTCTAATCCATGCGAGAAATTGCTGTGTACTACTCCCTTCACAGAATAGCGCAAACTGGCTCTAAGCAGAATAGAAAGAGTGGGAGGACCCGGTGCACAACTGAGCAAGAGGACAAGTACATTAGAGTGTCTAGTTTGAGAAACAGGTTGCCTCACAAGTCCTCAACTGGCAGCTTCATTAAATAGTACCCGCAAAATACACAATGTCAACAGTTAAGAGGCAACTCTTTTTCCAGCTACAATAGTCATTTACAACATTAACAATGTATTAATTATGTATTTCTGATACATTTGATGTTATTTTAATGAACCAAAAAAAATAGCTTTTCTTTCAAAAACATGGTGATTTCTAAGAATCCCCAAACTTTTGAACGGTAGAGTACATTTAGGAAAATGACTGAAAACCAAATTGAAAACTAATTTTGCCACAAATTGAGAAACAAGTTCTCCAAAGATCTCACAGCCATCAGACTGTTAAACAGCCACCACTAACATTGAGTGTCTGCTGCCAACACACTAACTCAACTCCAGCCACTTTAATAATGGAACATTTATGTAAAAAATGTATCACTAGCCACTTTAAACAATGCCACTTAATATAATGTTTACATACCCTACATTACTCATCTCATATGTATATACTGTACTCTATACCATTTACTGTATCTTGCCATCTTTATGTAATACATGTATCACAAGCCACTTCATTCAATGGCACTTTTATGTTTACATACCCTTCATTACTCATCCCATATGTATATACTGTACTCGATACCATCTACTGCATCTTGTCTGTGCCGTTCTGTACCATCACTCATTCACATATCTTTATGTACATATTCTTTATCCCTTTACAATTGTGTGTATAAGGTAGTTGTTGTGGAATTGTTAGGTTAGATTACTCGTTGGTTATTACTGCATTGTTGGAACTAGAAGCACAAGCATTTAGCTACATTCGCATTAACATCTGCTAACCATGTGGATGTGACAAATACAATTTGATTTGATTTGATTGGAGATTGATTTGAAAACGAAGTGCGACGTCTAATGACGATACATGGTGCCACTTTTTCAGATGATCATTCTACTGTAGAGCTCCTAAATGCCATCCACAAGCTGCAGCTACAGAATATTTTTGGAGAGGTGTGCAAATGCACTTCAAATCTTTTGTACAGTGCCTGTAACAGTTGCTGGAGGTGAACGTGCCTTCAGTAAGATGAAACATCTAAGATCTACAATGTGCCAAGACAGGTTGAACAGCCTTGCCATCCTTTCAAATGAACACCAGTTAGCTAGAAAATTATACTTTAAAGACATTAGAAATGAGTTTGCTCACAAGAAGGCTTGATGCTGGGCTCTTGGTGCAGTGTAACCTTTTACAAGGGAACAAACACAAGGACAAATTCCTTAACCTGTTCACCCCAAGCCTGCCCGGGAATATGGGCAAAATACTGTTTGAGTATTTTCTGCTGTGGTTTATCTCCTGTTGAATTTACTCAGGAATGCCCACCTAATGTCTTGACACTACAGTTGAAGTTTCACAAATGCTTGTTCTCTGTAGGTACCACATTTATGCCTGCTGTCCACATAGTTCAGGATTTGTTAAAATTTTGGGTATGTTATTTAGGCATATATTTAGGAATTATGCATAAGGTATTGGTAATAAATGATTTAATCTGAAACATGGATCATTTGTAATTTCTTCATTAAAACTTACTAAAATACCATATATAAAAAATTGTTTTGTTATTTATAATAAAGCATCATAAATATCTCATGACACAGACAGCTTTTTGTAACATTAGGAACCAAAACTTTTTGCAATACTGTTAATATAGGCAAATGATGAAGGTGGAAACTAGAATCTGCACAATTATAGTATAGAGCAGCATAAGAGTATAGTTAGTACATTTAATAACATATATTGTTCAGTATGTTATCCTAATTTCTACATTAGGGGCCCGGGTGGGTTTTTTTCATGGGCCCCCAAAATTCTGGCAATTACTCTGTGTGTGTGTGTGTGTGTGTGTGTGTGTGTGTGTGTGTGTGTGTGTGTGTGTGTGTGTGTGTGTGTGTGTGTGTGTGTGTGTGTGTGTGTGTGTGTGTGTGTGTGTGTGTGTGTGTGTGTGTGAATGTGTGTTTGCGTGCGTGCGTGCGTGTGTATTACTTAATTACTATGCACATGTATCTATGTAAACTCGGCAAGAAAAGAAACGTCCCTTTTTCAGGACCCTGTCTTTCAAAGATAATTCGTAAAAATCCAAATAACTTCACAGATCTTCATTGTAATGGATTTAAACACTTTTTCCCATGCTTGTTCAATGAACCATAAACAATGAATGAACAATGAATGCACCTGTGGAACGGTCGTTAAGTCATTAACAGCTTACAGACAGTAGGAAATTAAGGTCATAGTTATGAAAACTTAGGACACTAAAAAAGAGACATTTCTGCTGACTCTGAAAAACACTAAATGAAAGATGCCCCGGGTCCTTGCTCATCTGAATGAACATGCCTTAGTCTTGCTGCAAGGAGGCATGAGCACTGCAGATGTGGCCAGGGCAATAAATTGCAATGTCTGTACTGTGAGAGGCCTAAGACAGCACTACAGGGAGACAGGACGGACAGCTGATCGTCCTCGCAGTGGCAGACCACACCTACACAGGATCGGTACATCCGAACATCACACCTGCAGGACAGGTACAGGATGGCAACAACAACTGCCCGAGTTACACCAAGAACACAGGATCCCTCCATCAGTGCTCAGACTGCCTGCAATAGGCTGAGAAAGGCTGGACTCGGGGCTTGTAGGCCTGTTGTAATGCAGGTCCTCACCAGACATAACCGGCAACAACATCACCTATGGGCACAAACCCCCTCTTCACTGACAAGTCGCGGTTTTGTCTCACCAGGGGTGATGGTCGGATTCGCGTTTATCGTTGAAAGAATGAGCGTTACACCGAGGCCTGTACTCTGGAGTGGGATCGATTTGGAGGTGGAGGGTCCATCATGGTCTGGGGCGGTGTGTCACAGCATCATCGGACTGAGCTTGTTGTCATTGCAGGCAATCTAAACTCTGTGTGTTACAGGGAAGACATCCTCTTCCCACATGTGGTACCCTTCCTGCAGGCTCATCCTGACATGACCCTCCAGCATGACAGTGCCACCTGCCGTACTGCTCGTTCTGTGCGTGATTTCAGTGTTCTGCCATGGCCAGCGAAGAGCCCGGATCTCAATCTCATTGAGCATGTCTGGGACCTGTTAGATCTGAGGGTGAGGGCTCGGGCAATTCCCCCCAGAAATGTCTGGGAACTTGCAGGTGCCTTGGTGGAAGAGTGGGGTAACATCTCACAGCAAGAACTGGCAAATCTGGTGCAGTCCATGAGTAGTAGATGCACTTCAGCACTTAATGCAGCTGGTGGCCACACCAGATACTGACTGTTACTTTTGATTTTGACCCCACTTTGTTCAGGGACACATTATTCCATTTATGTTAGTCACATGTCAGTGGAACTTGTTCAGTTTATGTCTCAGTTGTTGAATCTTGTTATGTTCATAGAAATATTTACGCATGTTAAGTTTCCTGAAAATAAATGCAGTTGACAGTGAGAGGACGTTCCTTTTTTTGCCGAGTTTATCTGTGAAACACCCCTTTTCATGTTTCATCAAAAATGTATTTGATCTCTCTCGCTCTCTCTCTCTCTCACTCACACACACACACACACAAGCACCCACGCTGCACGCCCAGTCCTGTCTACGTTCCTCTGTGTGAAAGGAGTGAGTGTGTTCCTATGAAATATTAACAGGTCACTTGCTCCTCTGCTCATCTGTCTGAGAGCTGTATGTTGGCCCTGCGTCCCTGCTCCCTCTTTGAGCCATCTGGTGGGTACAGGCACAAGGGAGAGCTCTAGGAGGGGGCCCTGTCACCCAGGCAGGCAAGCCCAAAAACGAGCACTGCCCGGGGGATCGATTTGCCCGACCTGCTGGGTGACGAAGCATCAAAGCTCCCAACCTGCCACTGTACATGCTACAGTGCCACTGAAATGTAAACCCACTGCTTCCTGCCTGGCCACCGGGGACCACGGCATTCTTCTTTTGTGGGACTTCTGAGTTTTTTTCCCCCATCTACTGCTGTTCAGTTCACTACTATTTATGTACAGCTTTGTAAAATGAGTTTGGTCAGATAACACTTGACACAATACACAGGCTCATCTCATGAGAAATGTTCCTTCCATTTTAAAAGCTGTCTGACTGGTTAGAACCCTCTTAGAACCCTTATATATTCTCTCTGAACTGTTCTTGTTCCAAGAACTGACGTAGAACCAATATTTCTCTATCCTTTGGCCGGTTCCAGATTATGTCTGCCCAGGAATACATGGAGCTAAAATTATCCCGCCCAGAGACTCCTCCAATCAAACGATATCTGATTGGCTGACTGACCAATTAATTATCCACACTTAACCAGGGGAAATTCCCACCGGTGTTGTTTTATATTTATGTAAACGTAAGACTTAATTGTATAACGCTATCAGAAACAATCGCTTAAGGTTCACCCGTTCTGATATTTAATTGGGAAAAGTGTTATTTTTACCTGATTAGAATTATATAACAGACAAATGTTTTACATAACAATTCCTTGTCATGGTTGTCATTATTAGCCAACACCCTAGTGAAGGTAAGTGTGGTCGCGTGTATGTGTGTGTGTCTGTGTTATTGTTGACATTTAATGTCCTTGTTTTGTGTAATGGATTTGTCCGTGGCAGTGGCCTGTTTGCAGGGTGTCTTATGAGGCCCATGGGTTAAGGAGTCTGTATTAGCCCACAGCAATGCTATTAGCATAATTTAATACAGAAATTAGAGCCAGCCATCATAAATGGTAAAAAGCCTGTATATAGAATCAAATGCCCTGTGTTATTTTAGGATGCTTTGCCAATTTTCTGTTGTATTATAATTGCTGACCTTGGCATGGATAAAGCACATTATTACATTATTAAATCTCATTATGTGCATTATGAACTACAGTAACACCTAATAAACATGATTCAGGTACCTATAGTGGGCAAAACATCCCAGATTATGGTACAATAGAAGAATTCATATAGATGAGATTGTGCTTCAAGGCAGAGCTGAAGACCAGTGTCATCCCCTCTCCCCTCATCTCTTCTACTCTCCTCCATGCCAGTCCGTCTCTACACTCATCCTCTGGCTGTGCCAGGGCTCCTCCCTCGGGTCGACGAGTCATAGACACACGCAGGTGCGCTCACACGCACACTCTGGCCCACTCGTAAGCATACACATTCTCTGGCTCACACACACACACACACACACACACACACACACACACACACACACACACACACACACACACACACACACACACACACACACACACACACACACACACACACACACATAGCCGCGGGAGAATGATTTGGCTTGGGGGTGTTGGGATAAACATTTCATTATAATAAAGCATTGTATACATCTATAATCACATTTGCGTAGATGCATACCATTGAGCAGAGGGGTTTTTAGGATTTCCACAAATAAAATAAATAGCCTTTTATAAACGCGTTTCATGCAATTGTACATAATTTACATTTTAATACTACACAAATGACTGAAATGAGTTGACAGTGATCACCTTGACAGTGATAAACTGAAAGCAATACAAATGACCTGTGCTTGAACGCAAACAATAGCCCAGACCATTGAAGAGACACACAGATCGCACAATATTAGTAGGAACTGAACCAAAATGTAAATTCAACATGTAAAGTGTTGTTCCCATGTTTCATGAGCTAAAATAAAAGACCCCAAAATGTTCCATATGCACAAAAATATTTCTCTCAAATGTTTTGCACAATTTTTTTTTACATCCCTATTAATGAGCATTTATCTTTTCCAAGATAATCCATCCACTTGACAGGTGTGGCATATCAAGAAGCTGATTAAACAGCATGATCATTGCACAGGTGCACCTTGTGCTGGGCACAATAAAAGGCCACTTTAAACTGTGCAGTTTTATCACACAAAACAATTCCACAGATGTCTCATTGGCATACTGGCTGCAGGAATGTCTGTTGAATGTTCATTTCTCTACCATAAGCCGTCTTCAACGTTGCTTTAGGCAATAAGTCCAACTCACAATCACAGACCATTTGTTTGGCATTGTGTGGGCGAGTAGTTTGCTGATGTCAACGTTGTGGGCAAGTAGTTTGCTGATGTCAACGTTGTGAACAGAGTGCCCCATGGTGGTGGGGTTATGGTATGGGTAGGCATAAGCTAACGACAACAAACACAATTTCATTTTATCAATGGTAATTTGAATGCACAAAAATACTGTGACGAGATCCAGAGGCTCATTGTGAGACCCATTTTTTAAAGGTATATGTCACCAACAGATGCATACCTTTATTTCAAATCATGTGAAATGCATAGATTAGGGCCTAATACATGTATTTCAATTGACAGGTTTTGTCATATGAACTGTAACTTAGTAAAATATTTGAGATTGTTGCATGTTGCATTTATATTTTTTGTTCGGTATATTGAAAACAAATATTAAACCTTTATTTCGACAGGGAGTCTTACTGGGACCATGGACTCATTCACAGATGAGCCCTGCATACACATTGATATTCACAACGCACATCACTACACACAATAATATACACATCAATATTCACATCAAGCAAAACACAATCATAGAAAACAATCAACTTTCAGTAAAAAAAGGTCCTCAATCAATCTTTTCATTTACGCTTGGGGTACCAATTCATCCATATACACAATATATACCCAGAAGTATGTGGACACCCCCAGTCAACTGTAAGTGCTGTTATTGTGAAGTGCAAATGTCTAGGAGAAACAACAAAGTGTGCTCAACCACAAAGTGTGTGGTAGGCCACAAAGCTTACAGAACGGGACCGCTGAGTAGCGCATAAAAATCATCTGTCCTCGGTTGCGTCGGCTGGAGTGGTGTAAACCTGGTGGTGTAAACCTCACCAGCATTGGATTTTGGAGCAGTGGAAACATGGTCTCTGGAATGATGAATCACTATCTGGTCGTGCGACAGATGAATTTATGTTTGGTGGATGCGAGGAGAACGCTAAATGCCCCAATGTTATATTCAATGCATAGTGCCAACTGTAAAGATTGGCGGAGGAGGAATAATGGTCTGAGGCTGTTTTTCTTGGTTCGGGCTGGGCACCTTAGTAAATCTCAACGTTGCAGCATACAATTACATTCTAGATGATTCTGTTCATTCAACTTTGTGGCAAGGTCCTTTCCAGTTTCAGCATGACAATGCCCCCGTTGCACATAGCAAGTTCCATACATAAATGGTTTGTCAAGATCGGTGTGGAAGAACTTGACTGGCTGGCACAGAGCCCTGACCTCAACCCCATCTAACACATTTGGGATGAATTGGAATGCCGACTGAGAGCCAGACCTAATCGCCCAACATCAGTGCCCGACATCGCTAATGCTCTTGTGGCTGAATGGAAGCAAATCCCGGCAGCAAAGGTGGAAAGCCTTCCCAGAAGAGTGGAGGCTGTTATAGCAGCAAAGGGAGGACCAACTCCATATTAATGCTCATGATTTTGTAATAAGATGTCCGACGACCAGGTATCCACACATGATCATGTAGTGTATGTACAGCGCATTCGGGAAAGTATTCAGACCCCTTGACTTTTTCCATAAAAAAACTGAAATATTACGTTTACTGAGTACTTTGTTGAAGCGCCTTTGGCAGTGATTACAGCCTCTAGTCTTCTTGGGAATGATGCTACAAGCTTTCTCACACCTGTATTTGGGGAGATTCTCCCATTCTTCCCTGCATATCCTCTCAAGCTCTGTTAGGTTGGATGGGGAGAGTTGCTGCACATCTATTTTCAGGTCTCTCCTGAGATGTTCGATCGGGTTCAAGTCTGGGCTCTGGCTGGACCCCTCAAGGACATTCAGAGGCTTGTTCCGAAGCCACTCCTTTGTCTTGGCTGTGTGCTTAGGGTCGTTTTCATGTGGGAAGGTGAACCTTCACCCCAGTCAGAGGTCAGGAGTGTGTTAGAGCAGATTTTCATCAAGGATCTTTTCATACTTTGCTCCATTCATCTTTCTGTCAATCCTGACTAGTCTCCCAGTCCCTGCCACTGAAAAACATCCCCACAGCATGATGCTGCCACCACCATGTTTTCACCGTAGGGATGGTTCCAGGTTTTCTCAAGATGTGAGCTCTAACATAAAAGCCTGATTGGTGGAGTGCTGCACAGATGCTTGTCCATTTGGAAGGTTCTCCCATCTCAACAGAGAAATTCTGGAGCTCTGACAGAGTGACCATCTGGTTCTTGGTCACCTCCCTGACCAAGGCTTTTCTCCCCCAATTGCTCAGTTTGGCCGGGCGGCCAGATCTAGGAAGATTCTTGGTGTTTCCAAACTTCTTCAATTTAAGAATGATGGAGGCCGTGTTCTTGGAGACCTTTAATGCTGCAGACATTTTTTGGTAACCTTCTCCAGATCTGTGCCTCACCACACTCCTGTCCCCACCTGGGAGTGGCCTATGAGGAAGTCCGGGACTCAGTTGCACAGGGCAGGGTTCAGACACAGGACCTAGAGCTTAATAATGATATTGTGATGAAGGCTGAGCTATAGTCAATGAACAGCATTCTTACATATGTATTCCTCTTGTCGGGATGGGGTTTAGCAGTGTGCATTGTGATGGCCGTTGCATCATCTGTGGATCAATTGGGGCGGTATGCAAATTGAAGTGGGTATAGGGTGTCAGGTAGGGTGGAGGTGATATGATCCTTAACGAGCCTTTCAATGCACTTCATGATGACAGAAGTGAGTGCTACAGGGCAATAGTAATTTAGTTCAGTTCCTTTGCTTTCTTGGGTACAGGAATACTGGTGGACATCTTGAAGCAAGTGGGTACAGAAGACTGAGATAGGGATAGATGTATAGGGATAGATGTATATGTCCGTAAACACTCCAGCCAGCTGCTCTGCGCATGCTATGAGTACACGGCTAGCAATGCCTTCCGAGTGTTTACACACTTAAAACTTCTTAGGGCTGAAATCCCGTTAACGGGGTTGATATGACAACAGCCAGTGAAAGGGCAGGGCGCCAAATTCAAAACATAAAAAATCTCCTGATTAAAATTCCTCACACATACATGTATTTTATACAATTTTAAAGGTAATCTTGTTGTTAATCCCACCACAGTGTCCGATTTCAAATATGCTTTACAGCAAAAGCACCGCAAACGATTATGTTAGGTCACCACCAAACCACAATAAACATTTTTTCAAGCGAAAGATAGCCGTCACAAAAAGCACAAATAGAGATGAAATGAATCACTAACCTTTGATGATCTTCATCAGATGACACTCATAGGACTTCATGTTACACAATACATGTATGTTTTGTTTGATAAAGTTCATATTTATATCCAAATATGAGTTTAAATTGGCACATTACATTCACTAGTTCCAAAAACATCCAGTGATTTTGCATAGAAAACATTATTCAACATTATTCAACAGAAATACTCATAATAAATGGAGATGATAATATAAGTTATACACATGGAATTATAGATATACCTTTCCTTAATGCAACCGCTGTGTCTGATTTAAAAATAACTTTAAGGAATAAGCAAACCATGCAATAATCTGAGACTGCGCTCAGAATTGTTTTTAAATAGCCGCCATGTTGGCATCAACATAAACAAGAAATGACATGATAAATATTCCCTTACCTTTGAGGTTCTTCACCAGAAAGCACTCCAGGAATCCCTGGTCCACAATAAACAGTTGTTTTGTTCGATAATGTCCTTATTTATGTCCAAATACCTCCTTTTGTTAGCGCGTTTGATATACATATCCAAACCTTCATTCTGGTCAGCGTTACGTCGGACAAAAACTTCAAAAAGTTATATTACAGGTCGAAGAAACATTTTAAACTAAGTACAGAATCAATCATTAGGATGTTTTTAACATATAGCTGCAATAAAGTTCCAACCGGAGTATTCCTCCTTGTCTTCATGAGCAATGGAACGCAAGTGGGTACCATGAGAAATAAGCGTGATCAGAAAATTGCTGCTTGATAGACTAATGATACATTCTACTCTCATTCACTCCCATAACGCCATAGAAGTCTCATTAAAATGTCTATTGATGGTTGACATCTAGTGGAACCCCTAGGCAGTGCAACATCATTAATATCTCAAGGGGATTTCATTGGGGACTCTGGTGAATACATACAAAGCTCAGATTTCTGACTTCCTGTTTTGATTTTGCCTCAGGATTTTTCCTGCCATATGAGTTCTGTTATACTCACAGACATCATTTAAACGGTTTTAGAAACATTATAGGGTTTTCTATCCACTAATAATAATAATATGCATATATTAGCAACTGAGACTGAGGAGCAGGTCATTTACTTTGGGCAACATATTCATCCAAGCTACTCAATACTGCCCCCAGCCATAAGAAGTTTTAATGCAACCGCTGTGTCAGATTTCAAAAAATCTTTACAGAAAAAGCACACCATGCAATCATCTGAGTACAGCGCTCAGACACAAAAACAAGCCATACAGATATCCGCCATGCTGTGTAGTCAACAGAAGTCAGAAATAGCTTTATAAATATTCACTTACCTTTGATGATCTTCATCAGAATGCACTCCAAGGAATCCCAGTTCCACAATAAATGTTTGTTTTGTTCGATAATGTCCATCATTTATGTCCAAGTACCTCCATTTTGTTCGCGGTTTTGCCCAGTATTCAAAATTCATGACACGCGATCGCTAGGTCCAGACGAAAGTAAAAAAGATCCGTTACAGTCCGTAGAAACATGTCAAACAAAGTATAGAATCAATCTTTAGGATGTAATTCACATAAATCTTCAATAATGTTCCAACCGAGAATTAATTTGTCTTCAGAAATGCAATGGAACTCAAGCTAACTCTCACGTGAACGCCAGACTTCAAACTCATTCCCTCTCATTCGCCCCCACCTCACAGTAGAAGCATCAAACAAGGTTCTAAAGACTGTTGACATCTAGTGGAAGCCTTAGGAGACACAATTCGACCCCATAGATACTGTGTATTCGATAGGCCAAGAGATGAAAAACTTCTCAGGTTTTTGCCTGAGTTCCGTTATACTCACAGACATCATTCAAACAGTTTTAGAAACTTCGGAGTGTTTGCATATGCATATGCATATATATGCATATATTAGCAACTGGGCCTGAGTAGCAGACAGTTTACTCTGGGCACCTTATTCATCCAAGCTACTCAAAACTGCCTCCAGGTAATAATCCATTCTGATACTGACTGACTCGTTATTTAGAATTTCATTGAGCTCACTGGCTTTGAGTGCTTACATGTAGCGTGTGGAATGATCTGCATACATAGTCATTCTAGCTTTGTGTAAGACCAGTGAAATATCATTTGTAAAAATAGAGAAGAGTAACGGCCCAAGACAACTGCCCTGAAGGACACCACACTGTACATATCTGATATTAGAGAAGCTTCCATTGAAGAAAACACTATATTGGTTATATTGGATAAATAATTCTCCAACCATGTGATGGCAGGTGAGGTAAAGCCATAGCAAGTGTTTTTTTTTCAATAACAATTTATGATCAATAACATCAAAGGCATGCACTGAAAAAACAATACATCTCCAACTCTGATCTTATTATCCATTTATTTGAACCTATCAAAAGTCAAGTTGAGTGCTCTTCTCTATATGTATGCTGAAAGACCGTAGTTAACTTGTTCTTTGATAAATAGCCCTATATTTGGCCAAACACAATTCTCTCCTTTAGTTTATTGAGAACAGGCAGCAAACTGATTGGGCGGCTGTTAGAGCCAGCAATGGGTGCGTTACTATTTTTAGGCAGTGGAATTGCTTTAGATTCCTTCCACGCCTGTGGACACACACAATACTTTAGGCTTTGGGAAAAGAGATCGCAAATAGGGTTTGCAATACAGTCTCATACCATTCTCCAAAGTTTCCCATCAAGGTTGACTGTATAAATGTGCATGCACAATCTAAGTGTGTCAAAGTCTGTCAAATATGGCCTTTGAAAACTCTGTATGTGGAAAGCACTGATTGTGTGTGTGTAGATGTCCCTAATGGATGGATCAGTGGTTCACCAATCAGGGCCTTTATTGGCTCTGCAACAGTAACAAGGGTTGGGACCATCAGGCAACTTTCTAAAAACGTATTTAGGAATGTCCCTTGAATAAGCTGGGAACTAGACAAAAACCTCCAGGGGACCATAACAGAATGTCACGTTTTAAATGTTCTTGGACACAAGAATGATCGTGCAATATGCCAATGAAACTGCCCCTGAACAAAGCAGTTAACCTACTGTTCCTAGGCCGTCATTGAAAATAAGAATAAGTTCTTAAATGACTTGCCTAGATAATAAGGAACACATCTTAAGTACATCTAAAACTAAAAGCATTGTATTGGGTTCAAAACATTCTCTAAGACCTAAACCTCAACTGGAGTTGTGCATAAAGGGTGTGATCATTGAGCAAGTTGAGGAAGCTAAACTCCTCTGTATGACATTGGATGGGCAATTATCATGGTCAAGTCATATTGACAAAGATATTCTGCATTTTTTTACACAAAATCAACTGTACTAGTTGTTTAGGCACTGGTCTTATCTTGATTACTGTCCAGTAATATGGTCAAGTGCAGGAAAGAAAGACCTTAGCAAAGCTGCAGCTGGCTCAAAACAGAGCAGAAAGCCTTGCCCTTACCTTATCCTGTTAAGTCGACCCTCTACTTTTTCGAACATTCTGTTAAAAATCGCGCAACATTTCAGCGCCCTGCTACTCAGGCCAGGAATATAGTATATGCATATGATTAGTATGTGTGGATAGAAAACACTCAGATGTTTATAAAACTGGTTAAATCACGGCTGTGACTATAACAGAACGTGCGTTTCATCGAAAAGTGCTGATCTGATCACTGAAAATGGAAATAAATATACATGCGCGACTTCAAGGAATTGTTCAAAGTGAACCGAATTAAATGAGGCCGAGGTTGCAGTGCCTACAGCTTCCACACGTTGTCTAGAGTCTTGTCATTTGATTCAGCTTTGATTCTTGGTCATACCGAATCAAGGGAACCGATTCCCTCCGGTCTCCGACCGGATGTTTTGGTCGAGCTCTCTCCAGACATTTTTTCGAGACAGACACCTATAGAATTGACATCGCCTCCTGATGAATTTTATCGCTTATTAACGTGTACTAATACCTAAAGTTGCATTACAAAAGTATTTCGAAGTGTTTTGTGAAAGTTTATCGTCGACTTTTTGAATTAAAAAAAATGACGTTACGTTATGAAACGCTATTTTTTTCCGTTTATCACACAGTCTTCATAGATCGATATCTAGGCTATATATGGACCGATTTAATCTAAAAAAGACCCAATAGTGATTATGGGACATCTAGGAGTGCCAACAAAGAAGATGGTCAAAGGTAATGAATGTTTTATATTTTATTTGTGCGGTTTGTGTAGCGACGACTATGCTAATTATTTTGTTTTAGTCCCCTGCGGGTCTTTTGGGGTGTTACATGCTATCAGATAATAGCTTCTCATGCTTTCGCCGAAAAGCATTTAAAAAATCTGACTTGTTGCCTGGATTCACAACGAGTGTAGCTTTAATTCAATACCCTGCATGTGTATTTTAATGAACGTTTGAGTTTTAACTAGTACTATTAGCATTTAGCGTAGTGCATTTGCATTTCCAGATGTCTAGATGGGACGCCTGCGTGTCAGGTAGGAGCAAGAGGTTAACTAATGCAGGCAGTGTCTCTACGCACCCCAATGGGTCCCTCCTTCCAAGCTGTGTGTGTGTGTGATTTAGTTTTCCATTGAAATTTTATGGGAAACATGACTGATTTACAGTTCATGGGGGTTGCCTAATCACATATATGAAGTTTTGGAAAGATCAGACTTTTTTAACCCCTCGAAACAGCCCCTGAGACACAAATTATGGCACTTCCGGTTGGCACAGGAAGCTATAAGTCAACACACATCCTCATTGGGGTATGCCTTTACAGAATCCTGAGTTTTAAGTCTTTACGTTAAGAACTGACTGATTTACACAGGGTTGAATGCACTATGTCTATCAAACTGCAGGCAGGGTATGGATATACACTTTTAGGGCGATTTTAACCACTTCCGGTTGGTCCACGAAGCTTAGAATCAACACAGGTAGACCTCATAGTGGCCTGATGGACTGTTACCGAAGACAGGTTCATACGGCATTCATAACCCATATAGGCTTCAGGTTGAATTTAGGGGTGCAGGCAATGTATTCCTATGTGGAGAGAAGTCAATGCAAACTCTTTGAGGTAAACACCTTCTTTTAACTATTAAGGGTTAATGCCACACGATCGAGGTTGCACGGATCGGGAGGACCTTAGGACCACGTTGTGGGGCAGGCTTCATTTTGGGCCTACTATTCTAATGGTCGCCGTGCTTAGACCGAGCGAGCTACGGTCAAGCGGGATATCTCGTTGAACTCGGCACGGCCTAGGCATTATGGTAATGCTATTGCCTGCTCTCTGTGTCTTTAAGCACCGCACTTTGTCACTCCATCCTTCCTGTGTGTGTGTGTGTGAGGGAGCTTTTCTTTGAGATCTGTTTTGAGAAATGACTGATTTACAGTTCAGGAGGGTTACCTAGTCACACATATGAAGTTTTAGAAAGATGTGACTTTTTTAACCCTTCAAAACAGACAGTGTGACCCAATTAAAGGCATTTCCGGTTGGCACAGGAAGCTATAGGTAAAAACTTGTCTTGACTGAGGTAGCCTCTTACAGAATCCTGAGTTTTAAGTCTTTAAGTTAAGAATTGACTGATCTACACAGGGTTGAATGCAGTCATTTTAACATTTGCAGGTTATGTACATCAAAATACATTGTGGGTGAATTTAACCACTTCCGGTTGCTCCAGGAAGGTTAGAATCGACACAGGTAGACCTCATAGTGGCCTGATGGATTGGCATTGAAGACAGGTTCATAAGGCATTATTAACCCACATAGGCTCACATTTAGGGGAGCAGGCAATGTATTCCTATGGGCAGAGATGTCATTGTAATCTGTGAGATAAAAAAAACTGTTTTACTGTTAAGAGTTAATGCCACACGGTCAATGTTAGGCTTGCACAGATCGGGAGGACCTTAGGAACATTCCTGTGGTTGAATTGTCCTTCTAAACCTAACGGTTCCGCCGCTGTCACCCAAAAGCAAATTACGTTGAGGGGCAGGCTTCATTTTGGGCCTACTTTTCTCATGGTCGCTGCGCTCAGACCGAGCGAGCTACGGTCAAGCGGGATATCTCGTTGAACTCGGCACGGCCTAGAGATTATGTTTATGCCATTGCCTGCTCTCTGTGTCTTTAAGCACCACACTTTTTCACTCCATCCTTGCTGTGTGTGTGTGAGAGCTTTTCTTTGACATCTGCTGGGAGAAATGACTGATTTACAGTTTAGGAGGGTTACCTAGTCACACATATGAAGTTTTGGAAAGATGTGACTTCAAAACAGACAGTGTGACCCAATTAAAGGCACTTCCGGTTGGCACAGGAAAATAAATAAACTCATATCCTGATTGGGGTATGCCTTTACAGAATCCTGAGTTATAAGTTTTTACGTTAACCCGTATCCGGGATCCTATTTATAGCCTCAAGCTCATTACCATAATGCAACGTTAAATACTCATGAAAATCGCAAATGAAATGAAATAAATATATTAGCTCTCAAGCTTATTTAGCCTTTTGTTAACAACACTGTCATCTCAGATTTTCAAAATATGCTTTTGAACCATAGCTAAACAAGCATTTGTGTAAGAGTATTGATAGCTAGCATAGCATTAAGCCTAGCATTCAGCAGGCAACATTTTCACAAAAACAAGAAAAGCATTCAAATAAAATAATTTACCTTTGAAGAACTTCAAATGTTTTCAATGAGGAGACTCTCAGTTAGATAGAAAATGTTCAGTTTTTCCAAAAAGATTATTTGTGTAGGAGAAATCGCTCCGTTTTGTTCATCACGTTTGGCTATGAAAAAAACCTGTATCCAGGAGTGTAATTATAGCCGCATGCTCATTAGCATAACGCAACGTTAACTATTCATGAAAATCGCAAATAAATGAAATAAATATTAGATCTCAAGCTTAGCATTTTGTTAACAACACTGTCATCTCAGATTTTCAAAATATGCTTTTGAACCATAGCTAAACAAGCATTTGTGTAAGAGTATTGATAGCTAGCATAGCATTAAGCCTAGCATTCAGCATGCAACATTTTCACAAAAACAAGAAAAGGATTCAAATAAAATAATTTACCTTTGAAGAACTTCAGATGTTTTAGGACAAATCGCTCCGTTTTGTTCATCACGTTTGGGTAAGAAAAAACCTGAAAATTAAGTCATTACAACGCGAACCTTTTTCCAAATTAACTCCATAATATCGACAGAAACATGGCAAACGTTGTTTAGAATCAATCCTCAAGGTGTTTTTCACATATCTATCGTTGATATATCATTCGTGGCAGTTGACTTTCTCCTCTGAAGAAAATGGAAACGCGCCTGGAGCTGGAGATTACGCAATAATTTCAACGGAGGACACCGGGCGGACACCTGGTAAATGTAGTTTCTTATGGTCAATCTTCCAATGATATGCCTAGAAATACGTCACAATGCTGCAGACACCTTGGGGAAACGACAGAAAGTGCAGGCTCATTCCTGGCACATTCACAGCCATATAAGGAGACATTGGAACACAGCGCATTCAAAATCAGGACCATTTCCTGTATGAAATTTCATCTTGGTTTCGCCTGTAGCATTAGTTCTGGGGCACTCACAGATAATATCTTTGCAGTTTTGGAAACGTCAGAGTGTTTTCTTTCCAAAGCTGTCAATTACATGCATAGTCGAGTATCTTTTCGTGACAAAACATCTTGTTTAAAACGGGAACGTTTTTTATCCCAAAATTAAAAGAGCGCCCCCTTTCTCGAAGAAGTTAAGAACTGAGTTATTTACGGAGTGTGTGTTATTTCAGAAAATCATAGAAAATCACAGAAATCTGGCAGAGCTCCGCAGCACGCTTTAAAAAGATTCGTATGAACACCCTGCAACTGGATCTGTAACTGTTTAAAAATAAAACACCTATCTTTGAACATCACCAATTTGTCATTGTACGATTTCTCTTAAATGACGATAGATAAATGGCTGGTGCTTTTTTTATTGACACCGGAGGCTCGTTGACTTTGACGTGAAGTGGAAAAAATCATTTCTCTATTTTCATTTTGGACCTTTAATCCCAGAGAAATGGCCATAACTCAAAAACCGTTGAGGCCTAGACGCCATCTTGTCCGGGGCCAACTGCTCATTATGCCAAACCTATGCTCACCAAGTTTCGGCTTCAAAACATTTTCCGTTTTGGACTTAAGGCCCCGTCGTGATTCGTGATGTTTTGTACAATTGCAATTTGATTGCTTATGCCCTCTTGTGGAATTTTCCGGGACAGGAAAAATGACCAAAATTTGATTATTTTATAAAACGGAAACCGAATGTCCGAGAAAGTTCATTTGATGACTTCCCGGTAGGTCCGGCCCTGCCGCTCGGCCCGACGCCGTCCGCGAATTTTAGAAACGTTTTCGGGCGTCTAGTAAGGGACCGTACATTTGCAATATGGACTTTCTCACTAATCATACAGCAAATGTCAAAATGTTCCCTTAAGGTATGGAAAAACCCAGGATCTTCCCTTTTTGGTGCAAAATTGTAACACCATGTTTTTTGCTTGAAAATGTGCTATGAAATACCTGCAAACCCAATCCCTTTTCAATTTAGCAGCCTCTGAATTAAGCAAATTAGTTTATTGGATAAAATCTATATCAGCTTGTTGGGATTCGAGATAACAAACATTTCTTCCTCTCAACAGATTCTGTGAACCGTTGATATTCCATGAAATTATCTTTGTATATGTTTTAGAAATTTATGAAAACTTGCATATCGGGTGTTAGAATTATATTGAAAATCAATCATTTTCCATGCTGTCATGCTGTCACATATTACATTGTCATGCTAAAAACACTTGCACGCGCCATGAACCTGATGACACAATACAAAAAACAAAACAGTTGCAACCACCCCACCACTCTCCCCTTGTTTTTCTACTTAAAGAGAAAAGCCCTCCCTTACTCAGTCTGCGAGACACAAGTGTTCACCCTAGATTGTGTGTCAGTGTGTGATAGAAAGTGTGCCTGTGTGTGTGTCACTTCACAATTCCTATTGTGCCATTTTAGATTGTATTTTATCAATAGGTTCTGAATAATACTTTGAGTTTCTGTTAATTAGTTTTGGACTGTGAAGAGACCCCTTTTGGCATGTCTTGTAGGATATGCATGGGTGTCTTTTGTGTACTATTTGATTATGCAGACAATCTGTAATTTTCATCACAGTAATATTTCTCATAAAAACTAGGGGAAGCAGTTAATCTCTCGTCAAACCTCAACCAAGAAAAGACTGGCATGTTGTTGATGTTAATGCTGTATTTGAAATGAAGTAATAAGGTCATGGGAGAAATCACTGGTGGCAATACATGGGTGGCAAAGAGACTTTAACCAGGTTCATGATGGTATCCTTGATAAAGCTACTTATTCTAGAACTTTACTAAGGGACAGAGCAGTAATACAGCTGTTAGTGAGGAATTATGGAGACTTGTCAATCCTAGAGAGAAGGAATATACATTTTATTCACATATCCATCAATCTTATTCCAGGATAGTGTAACGTACGATGAGAGTCGGGAAGCAAGTTTAGGGAGTGAGTGTTTTAACAAGAAACACTAACAGCCCACAAGACAAGGAACAGAAACAATAATGCCTGGGGAAGGAACCAAAGGGAGTGACATATATAGGGAAGGTAATCAGGGAAGTGATGGAGTCCAGGTGAGTCTGATGACGCGCAGGTGCGTGTAACAATGGTGACAGTTGTGCGCCATAATGTGCAGCCTGGTGACCGAGAGGCCGTAGAGGGAGCACACATGACAGATAGATTACTTCCTAATTTCCAAGAGTATGACTAAAGATGTGATAGATAGTAAAACAGGGGTTATTGCTTTGACTGACCACGCAACAGTACATTTATGTATAGCAGTTGAGGCTGATATGGTTAAGAAAAGCATTAGATGGAGGATGAATACGTCCTTACTCCAAGACAAAACATCCCTCAATGAAGACCTTGTTTTTTTCAAACAAACATTGGTTCCACTGACAAATTGAGTACAGTATGGGAGGCCTCTAAAGCTAATGTTATTGGCAAAATAATAGCACACACCAGTAGAAAGAAAATAGAAGATAGAGTTGAAAAACTAGAGTCTCAAATTAAAACTAAAACTTAAACTAGAGTCTCAAATTAAAGCACTGGAAAAATGGTTATCCAAGAAAAATACTTTGTCACAATTGAAACAAGTCTGATCTGAAGTTTCAATTACCTGAGATCTAAAACAAAAAGGCTGAATATGCAATGTTTCTGGTGAGGACAAACTTTTATGAAAGTGGTGAAAAAAACAGGTAAATTATTTGCTAGACAATTGAAAAAAGAATATGGCAGTTTTGTAATACCAGCTATCAAAAATCGACGTGGGAACACTGGTACAAAGGATAAACAATTTGTTTTGTGACTTTTATTGGACTCTTTATAAGTCTGAATGTAACTTAGACCCAGCTAAATGTAATGCCTTTTAAAAAAAGATTAAGCTTCCGGGGGTGTCCCCAGATCAAATAAAGGATGTGGATGCTCCTATACTAGAATCTGAGATAAGAACAGCCATCACCTCAATGAAGTATGGAAAGTCACAAGGCTTCCCTGTTGAGTATTCTAAGAGGAATATTGATGTATTAGCTCCTCTATAAACACGGGTGTACGCAGAAGCTCTGGAACTGGAGCAGCTACCTGACACTTTTAATAAGGCACTCATTTTATTACTTCTCAAGAATGATAGAGAACCCACTAACCCAGGGAGTATTTTCCCTATCAGTTTAATTGGAGTTGATTGTAAAGGTACTCTCCAAAGTAAAAGCCATGAGGCTGAAGAAGGTTTTACCTTATATTATTCACACAGATCAGGTGGGATATTGTAAAAAGCAGAACCTCCACAGACAATCTTAGATATTTGCTTCATCTCATGTGACGGAGTCAAAAAGAGGATACTCAGGTGGCAGCCCTTTCCCTAGATGCGGAGAAGGCAATCTATAGCGTGGAGTGGGGCTTCTTGACATATACCCCTGAAGTTTGGCTTTGGCCCTGGATTTATCAAGTGGGTTAACCTCTCTGCGCACCGAACCCGTTAGCGGGATTCAATTCGACAACATACGGTGATCGCTACATAAATAGACATATTAAACATTCATGGAAATACAAGTGTCTCACATGGTCCGAAAGCCTAGAATCTTGCTAATCCAACTGCGTTGTCAGATTTTAAAAATTATTTATTGTGAAAGAATACGCTGTGATTGTCTGAGCACAGACCCCCATATCAAACTACTTTTTCAACCAGCACTTGCGTAACAAAATCACAGATTGCATTGAAATAAATAATTTACCTTTGAAGATCTTGCTCTGGTTGCAATCCCAAGGCTCGTTGTTACACAATGAATGGTCTTTTGTTCGGTTAAATCCATCTTTTATAGCCTAACACAAAACATTTTGTGAACGCTTATCTCATTGAATTTCGTGTCATTCAATTTTCGACGTAACATCCAACGTAAAATAGACAGACTTCCCCTGACTTTATCCAGTCAGGTTTGGTTTCCTTGCAATCAACTGTTTGTTTGTAACACAACCAAACTTGATGGGTCATTTTGCGGGACGTATTGACCCGGAAAAACCGATTGGAAGACAACAAGTGACGAGCCCATTGTGCACCTCTACATCACCAGAGGACCAGAGGAGGAGTAGGATGAGGGTACGGAAAAAGGCTAACAGGACTGGTTGTTTAGTGCGTTCAGAGCAGAGAGCAAAAGGAGCAGGTTTCTGGGCATGAAAGAATAGATTCAAGGCATAATGTACAGACAGAGGTATGGTGGGATGTGAGTACATTGGAAGTAAACCTAAGCATTGAGTAATGATGAGCATTTGGTTGGTGACGTCGATAGATCAGTCGTGATGGATTAGTAGGGTTCCAGGTAGCAGAGGGGTCCAAGTCCAATTGGCAAAAAAGGTATAGTGCCCCAAGAATTTGGCCGATGGATCTACACAGCTAACAGTCCAATATGCTCTAGACAGCTAGCAGCTAGCGGGCCGCGGCTTGCGGGTGGGCATTCAGGGGTGGTTGCGATGTAGAGGCCAGTTGAGTACCCCCTCGAGCAGATGAAGTCATAATCTAGTCGTGAAGGAAGGCTGTGTACCGTGCCCCATACCTGCAGTAGAAGGGGTCGGGTTTTGTAGCCCAGGAGTGGCTGATGGGTCTCTAGCAAGCCGGGAGAAAGGGCCTAGCATGGGATCCAGGCTAATTGGTGCTTGCTCCGGGACTGACATTAGCCAGTACTTGGATAGCAGATAGCTAGCGCCGAAGATCCAGGTGAAAATGTCCTGAGCTTGCGGTAGAAATCCAGGGATATGGACAGATAATAGGTCCGGTATGCTCTGGTTTGAGTTGCGTTGTACAAACTACCGAGAGCTTTCCGAGCTAAAGGTTAGCTGATGACCGCTAGCAGTAATTAGCTGACTGCTAGCTAGTAGCTAGTGAGCTGGCTAGCTTCTGTTGTGGGATTCCTTATTCGTGGTGAATAATACTTTAGAAAAAAAACAGATCTGCACCACATTGGGTGAGGCGGGTTGCAGGAGAGTGTTTTGAAGTTGAGGTTTAGAAAAAAAATATAAAAATAGATATGGGAAGAAAAATATATGAATAAATAAATACATGGGACACGATAAGATGAGGACAAAGGACGTCTGCTACGCCATCTTGGATTGACAATAAATGGAGGTTGCTTAATCTTACTTTATGGGATAAAATAAATACTGTTAAAATGCTTGTGGCCCCACAGATGAATTATGTGTCCATGCTCCGTGACCATTTCTTGCTTACTATTTAAGCAGTACAATCAAATGATTAAGGATTATCTTTGGGATGGGGAAAAACAAAGACAAATGTGAACAAGTTACAGTGCATTGCAAAAGTATTCAGCCCCCTTGACGTTTTTGCTATTTGGTTGCATTACAACCTGTAATTTAAGTCGATTTTAAGTTGGATCTCATGTAATGGACATACACAAAATAGTCCAAATTGGTGAAGTTGAATGAAAAAAATGACTTGTTTAAATTTTTTTGAAAGAATAAAAAACAGAAAAGTGATGCGTGCATATGTATTCACCGCCTTTGCTAGGCCCTAAATAAGATCTGGTGCAACCTATTACCTTCAGAATTCACATAATAGTTAAATAAAGTCCACCTGTGTGCAATCTAAATGTCACATCATCTGTCACATGATCTCAGTATATATATACACCTGTTCTGAAAGGCCCCAGAGTCTGCAACACCACAAAGCAAGGGGCACCACCAAGCCAGCAGCACCATGAAGACCAAGGAGCTCTCCAAGCAGGTCAGGGACAAAGTTGTGGAGAAGTTCAGATCAGGGTTGGGTTATAAAAACATCTGAAACTTTGAACATCCCATGGAGCACCATTAAATCCATTAAAAAAAGGAAAGAATATGACATCACAACAAACCTGCCAAGAGAGGGCAGCCCATTAAAACTCACAGACCAGGAAAGGAGGTCATTAACAAAAGGCTAAGCTTGTGTTTGAATATATTTATTTCATTTCATTTGCGATTTTTTGCGTATTTATGTCCGCTGCGTTATGCTAATGCATTTGAGGCTATGATTACGCTCCCGGATACGGGTTTGCTCGTCGCAAGAGGTTAATCAGAGAGGCAACGAAGAGACCAAAGATAACCCTGAAGGAGCTGCAAATCTCCACGGGGGAGATTGGAGTATCTGTCCATGGGACCACTTTAAGCCGTACACTCCACAGAGCTGGGCTTTACGGAAGAGTGTCCAGAAAAAAGCCATTGCTTAAAGAAAAAAATAAGCAAACACGTTTGGTGTACGTCAAAAGGCATGTGGGAGACTCCTCAAACATATCAAAGAATGTACTCTGGTCAGATGAGACTAAAACGTAGCTTTTAGACCATAATGAAAATTCTACGTCTGGTGAAAACCCAGCACCTCTCATCACCCGAGAACAACATCATCCCCGCAGCATCATGCTGTGAGGATGTTTTTCCATCGGCAGGGACTGGGGCCCTGGTCAGAATTGAAGGAATGATGGATGACACTAAATACAGGGGAATTCTTGCGGGAAACCTGTTTCAGTCTTCCAGAGATTTGAGCCTGGGACGGAGGTTCACCTTCCAGCAGGACAATGACCCTAAGCATACCGCTAAAAGCATAATTCGGGTGGTTTAATGGGAAACATTTAAATGTCTTAGAATGGCTTAGTCAAAGCCCAGACCTCAATCCAATTGAGAATCTGTGGTGTGACTTGAAGATTACTGTACACCAGCGGGACCCATCCAACTTGAAGGAGCTGGAGCAGTTTTGCCTTGAAGAATAAGCAAAAATCCCAGTGGCTAGATGTTGCTGCAAAAGGTGGCTCTAAATACTTTCACAAGCCACTGTAGATGCTCCAGGGGATTAAGCAGGACTAGCATTACCCAATGTAGAACAATACACCATATAATTTGAAGTAGCCAAATTGGCCAGACAATGTGGCAATTATGATTCCCATTTGGGTTGGGCTCAATTTGAGAGGTCTATCACAGCCTATTGAGGCCTTATCACCAAAATATCACCAAATAGAGAGGCAGCCAACTGAAGAGGCTAACCCAATCCTACAGCATTCCCAAGAGGTATGGGCTCCCAGTATTAAAAAAAGATTCTTCCATATTGCACAACCCATAGTTTTGCATAGGAAAACATAAATGTATCTGGCAGGTATGGCTTAGACAAGGCCTGAATGCACAAGGGGATCTATATGAGAATGGAGTGCTTCTGTCCTCTTATAATTTGCCAGATAAGGGAGATTTTTGGAAATACTTACAACTAAGGAACAGCATGGGGTCTCTTATGAGTATTAACCTCCAGAGAGATGAAAATTTGTTAGAACAATATTTCATGTTACCAGGAATGTCACACTCCACTTCAGTGTGAAGCTACATTACTCATCTCATATGTATATACTGTACTCTATACCATCTACTGCATCTGGCCTATGCCGTTCGGGCATCACCCATTCATTGTTGTTGTGAAATTGTTAGGTTATATTACTTGTTAGATATTACTGCATGGTCGGAACTAGAAGCACAAGCATTTCGCTACACTCGCATTAACATCTGCTAACCATGTGTATGTGACAAAAACATTTGATTTGAGTGTTGTAACGGTTTTGACTTGAAGTTATTATTTATAGGGGTGCCAGGTAGGTTGTGCCTACCAGAGAAAATATTGGTTTCTCCTTTTGGTTTTGGAGGGAATGAGTCCCATCTGCTCCATCAAGTCTACAGCAATACAAAGGACTTATGTAGAAGTCAGGAAGGAAATACACTTTTCATAAACCCTTAAAACATTGGAAAGGAATTCAAAAACAACTGTATTCATTTGCGTGGGATGTATTACCAACATAAATGATCACACACACACATAACAATATAACAAATAATGAGCTCTGGTTCCTCCAGAAATATCCTGTACCTCGAGCCTAAAAGAGTCCAGCCCGGTAAAGAAGTTCAGGGAACTCAAGTGACCTTTGTCACGCAATGTTTGTCCATTCATTCAAGTGTAGCGTAAACTCGTATCAAATCATACAATGAAAATAACAACTATTTTACCACACAACCATCAAGCGTATCAACTCTTAATAAGTCCTCAACTACAACTAACTACATAAATATTCACAGTATACATCACACCAAAACAAATGAAATACCGTATACAAAAAGGTTGTATAGTAAACTCACGTAAACTCGTTCATCGCCTTGGTCCTTTACAATTGCCTTTTTTTAGCGCCCCAAAAAAGTAATACTTCCAGATCAACTGTAATGTCAATACCATTGTAAAGCACAATTTCTCCCCCTTCCAACAAAATAAATGACATGACCTAAACGCTGCCCGTTTCTGCATAATTCAAGCAGGCAATGAGCCCCGTCTGGTGTTTTTTTTTAATGGTGAGTGGGGAAGCGAAACTAATGCGTGATAGTGAGAAGGAGAGATGCCGTGTGGGAAAATTGCTTTTTTTCACTCGATCTGTCTTATCACCTTATTGCCTCTAAAATGTAAATAAAACTCTATAAAGAGTTTATATAATGTGTCATTACATACCTATTTGAAGGTTTGTGTTGGATTCGAATCGGGTTTTTAGGGAGGTGCTAAAGTGATCTTAGAAGTTAACAGCGGCTTTGAGAATGATGATCGCATGCAATGATGATGCAAAAAATGACTAGGTATCCCCCTTACCCCCGTCACTGTCCATTTCTTGTTATTAAATGATGAGAGAAGTGCTACACCTGGTGGAGAGAGATTGTAAGACATAAATAGTTGCTTTATGGTTGCTGTATGTTAAGACATGACATTTCAAGATATAGCGGAGGGTACGTTTTTTCAACTCTCCAATACTACAGAGCTATTACCATGTCGATCAACACTTGAATAGAAACCTAGTTCACGCCCCCGATTTGAAGTCAACACAGTCGCTACAGTCCCATTAGTTTTCTTTGTAGCCTCTTTGAACGGATTGGGTGAGTTTAGGTTAGTCAGTCGGTCAGTCAGACAATCCAATCCCCCAACAGATCTCCAGCATAGAAAGGCCACGAAGAACAACGGAGAGGTGTAGTCCACTGACGCAAAGAGTGGATCCGATCCTGGGTAAACTCTATTAGGCTACAAAACACACTTTTAAAGGCAACAAAACAAACGGAATAGAGATGCTTCGGAAATGAGGGTTGAACACATCCTCATTCACGTCTCCACCACAACCCCACTTTTGTGCAGCTGATGCTGGCTATTTAATTGGGAATTAAAGGGTAAACGCCCTATTGGAAGGAGAAGCACTGAGACGGTTCAGAAGAATTCAGGGCCGTCACAGTGTTTTATAAAAAGAGTCTCATATGCACATTATGGAAACTGTGAGAAATGAAGGTTGATTTGGCAGAGGGATCTTAGCATTGAGGAGAATGTATGGAAATATGTTGTTTCCAATGTAGAGTGGTGTATCAGGGATACAAGTGGTAAATGTACACATTATAAGATTATTCATAGATACTACTGGACCCCAGTTAGGTTACTTAAAATGGGTTTATTGCAAAATAATGATATGCTGGAAATGCTAAAGTAGGTACCTTTCTGTGTGCTACCATTTCCCATGGTGCTTCCTTTTTTGGAAGGGGGTTCTTAAAAAGCTTGAAGAATGGGTGGGACAGCCTATCCCAGAGTCTCCACAGCTGTGCTGATTAGGGGATATATATTTTTTACCACCAGGTATTAGCAAAGAAGAGTTTGGTCTTGCCTCAGTGGGTTTTCTTACCGCGGCTTGACTCATACCACGTAACTGGAAGAGCGCAGATGGTCCGGAATCAACAGATTGGCTCAAACTCATGGTGGAGACTTCATCTTATGAATCAATGATAGCAAATTACAGAAGAGGAAAGGGTCATTTTGTGAGTTATGAGAAACCCTTTTTGAATTATATAAGGGACTGGATGTGCGGGTGAGAAACACATAAGTTAGAACAAATGTACACTACCGTTCAAAAGATTGGGGACACTTAGAAATGTCTTTGCACATTTTCTGGTCCATTAAAATAGCATCAAATTGTTCAGAAAAACTGTGTAGACATTGTTAATGTTTTAAATGACTTTTGTAGCTGGAAACAGCAGATTTTTTAAGGAAAGTTTACATAGGCGTACAGAGGCCCTTTATCAGCAACCATCACACCTGTGTTCCAATGACACGTTGTATTAGCTAATCCAAGTTTATAATTTTAAAAGGCTATTTGATTATTAGAAAACCCTTTTGTAATTATGCTAGCACAGCTGAAAACTGTTGTTCCGATTAAAGAAGAAATAAAACTGTCCTTCTTTAGACTAGTTGAGTATCTGGAGCATCAGCATTTGTGGGTTCAATTACAGGTTCAAAGTGGCCAGAAACAAAGACCTTCCCTGTCAAACTCGTCAGTCTATTCTTGTTCTGAGAAATGAAGGCTATTCCATGTGAGACATGTCCAAGAAACTGAAGATCTCGTACAACGCTGTATACTACTCCCTTCACAGAACAGAGCAAACTGGCTATAACAAGAATAGAAAGAGGTGTGGGAGGCCCCGGTGCACAACTGAGCAAGAGGACAAGTACATTTGTGTCTAGTTTGAGAAACAGAATAATAGATTTGAAATTGTGATAATGGACATTTTCATTGTAGGATTACATGCATCCCCTGGGAGCGACCTACTGTACAAACATACGCACCCAAGCACAGAAGTAAACTCATACACCAATGCCCTCACACAAATATGCATGAAAGTGTGTACATACTTATAGGACAGTTTAAGAAACATGAGGCAAAACTTCACACATATGTACCATTTTCAAGGGGTTATTAAATGTAGACACTATCATAAGTACTAGAGGTGTGTATGAAAGTTGTGGTGAAAAATTGTGTGTGTGTGTGTGTGTGTGTGTGTGTGTGTGTGTGTGTGTGTGTGTGTGTGTGTGTGTGTGTGTGTGTGTGTGTGTGTGTGTGTGTGAGGTGGGGGTTAAATGGGGGTTGCTGAAGCATTCACATCATCACAGCCCATTTCCTCTCATAAAGTAAACCATTGTTTTCTCTCCCATTTAAATGTCTCCCCTTCAGGATGTAAATACAATAATCTCAGATTAGGAAAGATGGGTTAGGTTCCACACACTCACATACACAATAAGCCTGGTGTGTGTGTGCAGCATTGTTTTTGCTTACTGTACTGCTCAAACACCTGCGGGAGGAGGCTAAATGTTCTCACACGTCTCCTGTAGTCAGCCTACTGGACGCTACGCTACAGACAGCTTCCTGCTGTCTGGGATATGGAACACATGGTCACAACTCTAATCAACACATGTAGGTGAAAGATGTAAACAATGTAATATTTTAGTGTAATACAATAAATGGAATGACTGTTTTAACTACAAGAGGCTGTGGTATGTATTCCAATTGGACTGAACATTTTGAGTCGATTTACTTTCTTACAACCTTTGAGGCCTTGGATCAAACTGAATTGTTAAGATAATTTCAAATCACTCATGTTCAGGGAACCATATAAGCAAGGGTTACATGCAAATCAAATCAAATCTATTTATATAGCCCTTCGTACATCAGCTGATATCTCAAAGTGCTGTACAGAAACCCAGCCTAAAACCCCAAACAGCAAGCAATAGAAAGGCCAAAACCTAGGAAGAAACCTCGAGAGGAACCAGGCTATGTGGGGTGGCCAGTCCTCTTCTGGCTGTGCTGGGTGGAGATTATAACAGAACATGGCCAAGATGTTCAAATGTTCATAAATGACCAGCATGGTCGTATAATAATAAGGCAGAACAGTTGAAACTGGAGCAGCAGCATGGTCAGGTGGACTGGGGACAGCAAGGAGTCATCATGTCAGGTAGTCCTGGGGCATGGTCCTAGGGCTCAGGTCCTCCGAGAGAGATAAAGAAAGAGAGAATTAGAGAGAGCATATGTGGGGTGGCCATTCCTCTTCTGGCTGTGCCGGGTGGAGATTATAACAGAACATGGCCAAGATGTTCAAAAGTTCATAAATGATCGAATAATAATAAGGCAGAACAGTTGAAACTGGAGCAGCAGCATGGCCAGGTGGACTGGGGACAGCAAGGAGTCATCATGTCAGGAATTTTGTAGGTGGTTGAACTCTCAATTACTCTAAGATATTGAATATTTTACTCTCAATAATGTGCTTCCCCTCCAATACCCCACATGTACATTCAGAGCCAAACAGAACATGTATAGGTACTAACATCTTAAAGCATCTGGCAGGATGGCATCAACATACTCTGAGTATACCACACCTTCCAAATATTGAGTGCAGCCGGAGGACACCTGGCTTCCATCCAACTCTGGGTACATTGGCTTCAATATAAAGCAAATGATGCAAGAGAGATAGAGAGAGTGATTTTTAATTTCACTTTCAGTTTCACCTACTTAGCTAGCAAATGCAGCTAGCTAGATTAGCCTACTCAAACACCCTGTTCAAACAGAGGAATGCTATGTTAGCTAGCTGGCTATGACTATCCAACACAACACTGGAACTCTTCCAAGTGAAGCTCTTGGTTTTACAAATGTATTGCCACCGGGGACATCGATGTAAGTACTAAACAGATTTTCTGACTGTACACTGTTGTACAGTTTTGGGTTTACAAACACATTAATTATATTAGCTATGTTGACTATGGTATTACTTTAGCTAATATGGTGACAACGATGTAGGCTCTGTGTAGCGATTGGGATATGGTTTGGCTTGGAAAGTTTTTTTTGCCTGGTCACATACAGCTGATGCATTGTGCATCGAAGTCCACAGCGAAAAGAAAAGGAATACAACGTGTCTGCTATGAAAGTGAACCGTGGTTACACGTGATCAGGGGTGTATTCCTTCCATCAATTTTGTTGAAAAACATTTCTTAACCGGAAGCAAATGGAATGAATCTGGGATAAACAAATCTGAGTTTGTCCAATAGAAACTAATTTGCAAATGTTGGACTAATTATTACACCCTAGATGCAGGCAAGAGTGTAATGCAGTATTGAATATGTCATTGTCTGTCCATATTTCACTGTCATTTCAAATGTTTCTCTCTACCTCTGTGCATCTACGTTGTAAACTTTTATTCATAGGGTCGGTTGTAGAAACCTCATGATAGGTATAGAGACAATGTGAGTATCATGTAGTAGCCTAAACCTATCGATGTAACATTGAGCTGGGTGAATGGAATATGAATGTCAGACATTCAATATGCTGTAATAGAAATAAGGCCAAAAACTTTGTCCTCCCTCATCTTAAATGGCACTGAATGCCACTGCTCTGAGTATACCAAAAATTGAGAGCACCTTCCTAATATCTTGTGGGGTCTCCCTGCAGTAAGGCAGGGGCTAAGGCCCTATCCCGACCATCATAGTTCTTGGCCAGTCATGCAAGAGAATATGTGGGTCACAGAAGGGCTAGAAAAAGCTTGAAAGTTGTTCGCTGTGACAGATGTCCTCTGGAAGATCCCCCCCTCTCCCTCCATCCCCCACTTTCACCCCTCCATCACCGATTTTTCACCCTTTATCCCTCCTCCCTCCCTGTCTCCCCCATTCTCTCTCTCTTTCCTACCCTCACTCTGATAACTCAAAGCTGAGAGAGCAGTGACCGGAGGTCCCTAGCCTACTTCCCAAGAACTGATGGGTGCAACACATTGAGAGAAAGTTTCTGTGAGTGTGTTTACGCATTAGGATAAACACAGTCTTAGCACTTTGCTCCAACTCTTTTATGAGTGGTAAAGACAACATGCTGCACCTCCCCACCCGACCCCATTAACCCAAACCCTATGACATCTATGTGCCATGCTATACAAAATTAACTACTATATACGTGTTCAAATAGGGCACGGCTTACAGGTTAAACACTGGGGCATGAATAAGTGTGCCATTTCAGAAGGTGGGATGGACAGTGGAGATATATAGTACCAGTCAAAAGTTTGGACACACCTACGAAATCCATGGGTTTTCTTTATTTGTACTATTTTCTACATTGTAGAATAATAGTGAAAACATCAAAACTATGAAATAACACACATGTAGTAGCCAAAAAAGTGTTAAACAAGTCTAAATATGTTATATTTGAGATTCTTCAATGTAGCTCCCCTTTGCCTGAGGTAGTCACCTGGAATGCCTTGTTAAAAGTGAATTTGTGGATTTTATTTCCATTTTTATGCGTTTGAGCCAATCAGTTGTGTTGTGACAAGGTAGGGGTGGTATAGAGAAGATAGCCCTTTTTTGGTAAAAGACCAAGTCCATAGTATGGCAAGAACAGCTCAAATAAGCAAAGAGAAACGACAGTCCATCATTACTTTAAGATATGAAGGTCAATGCAGAAAATGTCCAGAACTTTCAAAGTTTCTTCAAGTACAGTGGCAAAATATGTCAAGTGCTATGATGAAACTCGATCTCATGAGGACCGCCCCTGGAAGACCTTTCCAGTGTTACGTCTGCTGCAGAGGATAAGTTCATTAGAGTTACCAGCCTCAGAAATTGCAGTCCAAATAAATGTTTCACAGAGTTCAAGTAACAGACACATCTCAACATCAACTGTTCAGAGACTGCATGAATCAGGTCTTCATGGTCGAATTGCTGCATGGAAACCACTACTAAAGAACACCAATAATAACAAGAGACGTGCTTGGGCCAAGAAACATGAGCAATGGACATTAGACTGGTGGAAATCTGTCCATTGGTCTAATGAGTCCAAATTTGAGATTTTTGGTTCCAACCGCAATGTCTTTGTGAGATCCGGAGTAGGTGACCGGATGATCTCCGCATGTGTGGTTCCCACCTTGAGCATGAAGGAGGAGTTGTGATGGTGTGGGGGTGCTTTGCTGGTGACACTGTTGGTGACAACAATGAGACAGCCTATAGGGGGGAGGTCAGTTACCTGGTAGTGTGGTGCCAGGACAACAACCTCTCCCTCAATGTGATCAAGACAAAGGATCGTGGACTACAGGATCGTGGACTTCCTGTAGTCGTGGACTACAGGAATTCCCTCACGACGCCAGGACAGCGGAGTCAATCACCACCTTCCGGAGACACCTGAAACCCCACCTCTTCAAGGAATACCTAGGATAGGGTAAGTAATCCTTCTCACCCCCCTAAAAAGATTTAGATGCACTATTGTAAAGTGGCTGTTCCACTGGATGTCATAAGGTGTATGCACCAATTTGTAAGTCGCTCTGGATAAGAGCGTCTGCTAAATGACTTAAATGTAAATGTTAAATGAATAGGCGGGCTGAACAGGCCCCCATTAACATCAACGGGGCTGTAGTGGAGCGGGTCGAGAGTTTCAAATTCCTTGGTCTCCACATGGTCTTAACACAACAAAAGAGTCGTGAAGAGGGCACAACAACACCCTTTCCCCCTCAGGAGAATGAAAAGATTCGGCATGCGTCCCCAGATCCTCAAAAAGTTATACAGCTGCACCATTGAGAGCATCCTGACTGGTTGCATCACCACCTGGTATGGCAACTGCTAGGCATCTGACCGTAAGTCGCCACACAGAGTAGAGTTGTTCTTCCTGTAAAAGTTGTATCATACTGCAGCACACCTTGGGGGCTGCCACAGAATTCTATGGCACGTTATTTAATTGTCAGCCATTGTTACCATTATTGCTAATTAGTGTTAGTTTGATCACCAGAGGGCATCTTTGAGGAGCATTTGGTAGCCTTCAATATTGTCAATTTCCGTTAGGAAAATATGGCGCTGTACAGTTTGAAGTAGGCTACAGTACTAAGAGCATAACATTTCACACCCTAATTGTAGTCTAACCATTACCCAAATGGAGATTCTGTGAAAATCAAAATCAAATTGACTTATCAAGACCAGCCCCCTTGCTTGTCTCAAAGCAGCACGAAATGGTGCTGAAATAGTTGACTACATCGGGTAGGTTATTGTGTCAAATCCTATTGCTTCTAACTTCAATATGCATTTTAAATAAATAAGACCTACACCACTTTTAACAGCACATTGCGCCACACTAGTGAGACATATTTCGCAAACGGTAAATCTACAGTATATCTAAAAATATATTTTTTAATGACGTGACTCTCCGCCAACAATAATATTTAGAGTAGGCTACAATTTTATTATATTTAGAATTAAATTCATATCTAAGGGGCATGTTTTGTTATGGCAAATCTGATCTGTGTTGAAAAAATACTAATATTTTGGAGATTATTTCATTTTCAAATAACCGAATGGTTGTATCAGTCATGGGCAAAAATGTCTGAGACACGGTATTAATGATGAACACCCAAAGGTTCACTGGTAAGCCACATTTGCCTCGGGATTCATCCCAGTTGATATTCTGTGTTGACTCATGGTATCTCTTTTGTTACACATCCTTGGAATAGCAGAACAACATAACGGACTGGACGGCCCCTGGTGAGCAGTTGGTCAAGTTCTGTTGTCAGAAGAGGAATGGAAACGTCAGATTACGGTCCTGACCATGGAATGGGTAGCACCATAGAAAGATGCTGGCTTGATGAAAACGATGTCTATTTCGTCTGTTCTCTTTGGTCGCAATGTCATTTTATATTTTAAAACAGCTTGTTTTTGTATGGTAACTGTGTTAAGGGTGGAGTTTGGGGTGGGGTGAGGAGCCCTGGAAAGGTGGGATTTTCAGTTTACAACAGGCCATAAGTACAGTGGGGCAAAAAAGTATTTAGTCAGCCACCAATTGTGCAAGTTCTCCCACTTAAAAAGATGAGAGAGGCCTGTAATTTTCATCATAGGTACACTTCAACTATGACAGACAAAATGAGAAAAAAAAATCCAGAAAATCACATTGTAGGATTTTTTATGAATTTATTTGCAAATTATGGTGGAAAATAAGTATTTGGTCACCTACAAACAAGCAAGATTTCTGGCTCTCACAGACCTGTAACTTCTTCTTTAACCTCTTGCAACGAGCAAACCCGTATCCGGGAGTGTAATCATAGCTTCAAACGCATTAGCATAACGCAGCGGACATAAATACCCCTAGAAAAACTTTTCCTATTCATGAAAATTGCAAATGAAATGAAATAAATATATTCAAACACAAGCTTAGACTTTTGTTAACAACACTGTCATCTCAGATTTTCAAAATATGCGTTACAGCCAACGGTAGAAGTGTAAGTTTATCATGGCATAATGCTATGCTAGCTCTGCTGGCAGAAGGCAACATTTTCACGAAAATAAGAAAAGCAACCAAATTAAATAATTTACCTTTGAAGAACTTTGGATGCTTTCACTCAGGAGACTCCCAGTTAGATAGCAAATGTTCCTTTTTTCCAAAAACGCAAGATTTTCTCCGGGAGACACCATGTGACCACTCGCTAAATATGGTCCCTTACAGCTATTCTCCAATGGAAATGCCTAAAAAGACGTCACAATGCTGTAGACACCTTGGGGAATGCGTGGAAAACATAAGCTCCTTCGTAGATCATTCACAGCCATATAAGGAGTCATTGGCATGAGGCGGTTTCAAAAAATGCGGCACTTCCTGATTGGATTTTTATCTAGGTTTTGCCTGTAACATCAGTTCTGTTGCACTCACAGACAATATCTTTGCAGTTTTGGAAACGTCAGAGTGTTTTCTTTCCAAAGCTGTCAATTATATGCATAGTCGAGCATCTTTTCGTGACAAAATATCTTGTTTAAAACGGGAACGTTTTTCATCCAAAAAATGTAATAGCGCCCCCTAATGCATAACTGGTCCTCTGTCCTCCACTTGTTACCTGTATTAATGGCACCTGTTTGAACTTGTTATCAGTATAAAAGAAACCTGTCCACAACCTCAAACAGTCACACTGCAAACTCCACTATGGCCAAGACCAAAGAGCTGTCAAAGGACACCAGAAACAACATTGTAGACCTGCACCAGGCTGGGAAGACTGAATCTGCAATAGGTAAACAGCTTGGTTTGAAGAAATCAACTGTGGGAGCAATTATTAGGAAATGGAAGACATACAAGACCACTGATAATCTCCCTCGATCTGTGGCTCCACGCAAGATCTCACCCCGTGGGGTCAAAATGATCACAAGAACGGTGAGCAAAAATCCCAGAACCACACGGGGGGACCTAGTGAATGACCTGCAGAGAGCTGGGACCAAAGTAACAAAGCCTACCATCAGTAACACACTACGCCGCCAGGGACTCAAATCCTGCAGTGCCAGACGTGTCCCCTTCCTTAAGCCAGTACATGTCCAGGCCCGTCTGAAGTTTGCTAGAGAGCATTTGGATGATCTAGAAGAAGATTGGGAGAATGTCATATGGTCAGATGAAACCAAAATATAACTTTTTGGTAAAAACTCAACTCGTCATGTTTGGAGGACAAAGAATGCTGAGTTGCATCCAAAGAACACCATATCTACTGTGAAGCATGGGGGTGGAAACATCATGCTTTGGGGCTGTTTTTCTGCAAAGTGACGAGGACAACTGATCCGTGTAAAGGAAAGCATGAATGGGGCCATGTATCATGAGATTTTGAGTGAAAACCTCCTTCCATCAGCAAGGGCATTGAAGATGAAATGTGGATGGGTCTTTCAGCATGACAATGATCCCAAACACACCGCCCGGGCAACGGAGGAGTGGCTTCGTAAGAAGCATTTCAAGGTCCTGGAGTGGCCTAGCCAGCCTCCAGATCTCAACCCCATAGAACATCTTTGGAGGGAGTTGAAAGTCCGTGTTGCCCAGCAACAGCCCCAAAACATCACTGCTCTAGAGGAGATCTGCATGGAGGAATGGGCCAAAATACCAGTAACAGTGTATGAAAGCCTTGTGAAGACTTACAGAAAACGTTTGACCTCTGTCATTGCCAACAAAGGGTATTTAACAAAGTATTGAGATAAACTTTTGTTATTGACCAAATACTTATTTTCCACCATAATTTGCAAATAAATTCATAAAAAATCCTACAATGTGATTTTCTGGATTTTTTTTCTCATTTCGTCTGTCATAGTTGAAGTGTACCTATGATGAAAATTACAGGTCTCTCTCATCTTTTTAAGTGGGAGAACATGCACAATTGGTGGCTGACTAAATACTTTTTTGCCCCACTGTATATACTAGGCGGTGTCAGAGGAAAGCCCAAAAAATGGCCAAAGACTCCAGTCACCCAAGTCAAAGACTGTTCTCCCTGCTACCGCACAGAAAGTTGTACCGGAGTGCAAAGGCTCCTTAAAACCTGTTCAGGATACCACGGTTTACTGCCCCTTCTGGAGGATTTGGGTACCCATATAAAACATGATACATTTTTGTCAAAAGTTGCTAATATATGCAAATAAAAAAATATTATTGAATAGAAAACACTCTAAAGCTTTTAAAACCGTTTAAATTATGTCTCTATGTATAGCAGAACTCTCAAAATCTGCATTTTCCCAAAATATCTCTTCTCATCTGAAAAGTTGGGTCACCTTTGACCTCATCGCAAACACCCTTCCGAAACAGTCACAGCACCCGGAAGAGTCTCCACTGTTCAGTTTGATCTCAGCTTTCAATGGGACTTCTCATTGTGAGAATCGCCCGCTCGCGAGAGTTTGAGCACGTGGTAAGCTCTCAGTCACTCAAAAAAACCTGTGCGCAATGGTCAAGTCCTCTCTCTTTTCCAAGATCGATTGAACAGTGCTTGTGTTTCTGTTTGTTCTCAAAATTGCTGTACACCTTTATAACATGTTAAAGCTTGATTATGAAGTTAGTTTGACAAGTTTACTCGACATATTATATATTCTTTCGAAGTTTTGGTGCGCAACCACTTCAATTTTGACTACATTTTTACCAAAATCAGGCTATTTTGAGAACCGAAAGACGCAGACTTGAAAACTGAACGCTAATTTGGTGAGTATAATCCCTTACAGGTCGTTTGATGGAAGAATAACAAAGGTAAGGGAATATTTAATGTATTCATTTTGGGTTTCTGTCGACTCCAAGATAGAGGAGTCATTATGCTACTGTGGGAGCGCCGACTCCATATTATAGTCTAGTGAACGCAAAATGTAACGTTAAAATTAAATGTAACAATGCAATTGCATTTAGAAGAAGTGTATCTTGCTATACATATGTAAAACATGCATATTTAGTCAAAGTTTATGATGTGTATTCCTTGTTAGCTGACGTTATCTGCCGGGGCTATCGTCATTTCTCAGGACATTTGGGTAGCATTTTTGAACGATGCATCATTGTAAACAGAGATTTATGGATATATATAGCATATTATTGAAAAAAATGAATGCACTGTGTAACATGTTATATTACTGTCATCTGATGAAGATTTCAAAAGGTTAGTGAAATGATTTTTCTTTTAATCCTGCGTTTGTTGATTGCATATTTTTTCCTACTTGGCTATGCTAATGAGCTATGTCTGCGGTGGTGGTTTGACATAAATATGTGCTATGTTTTCGCCGTAAAACATTTTAGAAATCTGACTTGCTGGCTAGATAAACAACTTGTTTATCTTTCATTTGAGCTATTTTACTTGTTAATGTGTGGCGGTTAAATATTTTTAGGAATATTTTTGCGCATTGTGCGTTATGGTAATGAGCTTGAGCTGTAGTCACGCTACCAGCAGAGGAATAAAACTCCCGAGCTGGTTAACAGATTCTACCCCCAAGCCATAAGACTGCTGAGCAAATAATCAAATGGTCGCACAAACTATTTACATTGACCCCATCCCACATTTGTTTTTACACTGCTGCTACTCGCTATTTATTATCTATGCATAGTCACTCGACCCCTACCTACTTGTACAAATTACCTCGACTAACCTGTACCCCCACACATTTACTTGGGAAATGGTACCCCCTGGAAAAGCCTTGATATTGTTATTGTTATTTTGTTGTGTTACTTTTTTATATATTTTTTTACTTTAGTTTACTTGGTAAATATTTTAATAACTCTGTCTTGAACTGCATTGTTGGTTGAGGGCTTGTAAGTAAGCATTTCACTGTAAAGGTCTACATCCGGTCAACACCTGGCACGTGACAAATAGTTTGATTTGATTTGAACTAACCCTCGCTGTCCCACGAGATGTCATTCTGACTGAGACAATGTCAGTTCAATTAAATAGATGAAGGAGGGGTAATCTTTAAATATCGCCGAGCGACTGTGAGGCCTCCCTCATCTTTTAATGTAATGAGAAGAGAGGGAATAAAATGTTTGACCTCAGGAAGAAAAGGTGGTGTTTTTTTCTTGCCTTATCCTAATGTAGATTAGATGATAAACCTTGATAGGTGAGATCTGGACTGAAGGTACTGTGTCTCTATGGTCAGTCTGCTACAGGCTGCAGCCTCATCTCACTTAGACCTGGCTCTCTCTGTTGTCTAAGTGTGATGAGAAAATCAACATTAGTCATAGCCAGTGTGTTGAGTGTATCAGTGTAAACACACTGCACACACAGACTGTATCCTTACAATAAACACTATTTGTTGGTCAGGCAGGTTATTAGGGAATAAAATAGAAAAGGAGGGAGACAGATAGAGAGAGTGTGTATGTGTGTACATTTTCTCCATAATAATAATCCCTATAAAATCCAGATTTCTGAATCCCCAGCTCAAACTGACAGTTTAAATAAAATTATTCTAATCCGACATGCTAAGAGGAATGAAAATAAATGGATTAAACAGAGGCCCAAACCCTCTCCCTCTCCCTCTCTCACTCTCACCCCCCCCTTTTTTAACCCTCTTTCTCCCGCGCACTTTATCTTCAACTCTCTCACTTACTGTTGTTTCTATCTCTCCCTCTATATACCCACCACCTCTCTCCACGTCTTGCCTCTTTTTCATCTCCTTTTTCTTCTGTTGCTCCCTCTCCATCCTTTCCTCTGAAAGGATAATCTTTAGCTAAGTGCTGTCCACTTTATTTTCACTCTCTGCCTCAGTGACCATATGATCATCTCCAGGGGCACAACTTTCCGTGGGAACGGGGGCATGTCCCCCCCACATTCTGAAATAGCATTTTTGTCCCCTCCCGTTTTATAATTGGAATGTGATACAAAACATTGCAACAGTGTGCTTTTGTTTAACTCAACAGAAGAAAAAAATGAAACTAGTGTTTATTCGCAGTGCTGAGCTAGTATTGTAACTGCCGTAACATTAGCTAACCTTTAATTCCTACTCGACTGAGGTGAATGAATAAGCTACGCTAGCTAGTAGCTACCACAGCCAGGTCAGATCAAGCCTCTGGTTATCTGTCAGATAGTGATATCAGGTGGCGATTATTACTATCTAACAGCAGTTGTTTGTATGGACATGTTTTGTAGCCTTATTTTTGTCACGTTACAGAAGTAAATTCACTTGACAAGCTTTTGCCACTTGATGTACCGTTAGAGAGAGAGCTTGCCAAAAGTTGGCTTACATTAGCTATTATTTTTGCCTCAATCGAACTAGACCTGAATCAAATGATGAAACCATCTGCCAAACAATTGAATATTGATATTCTGACATTTTTTTCAGTGCAATGCCATTTGCATTCGTCAATATGTCAACGTTACATTATTGGTCTGTTTCTTTTAATACAATAGGTATTAAACGCATACAAAGCAAGAAGAGGACCGTTTCAAAATCATCTGTGGGACTGCAAAAATATGTTCATCCCAAAGTCATCTGTCTTTTAGAGATAGAGAGGGGGAGAGACATTGGGGGGAGATAGAGAGGTAGAGATATATGTCCATCTGCTCTGATGTTCTTGGCCTCAGTAGCCCCAGCAACTCCAGAGAACCCAGGTCCCAGCGCAGTCTTGACCCAGATCAGGAGCATCATTCTGGGCTAACAGACTAGAGATCTGAGATTATCAGGGACGCAAGTTTGGTTTTATAAGTGTGTGTGTGGGTGGGGCATATTTTTTTTAAAATAACGTTCTGATTGTCTTCAAGACGTCCTCTATGTCCAATTTCAATCAGACCGCCCAGCCAACCCGAGCCGCCTACACCCCGACCCCAACCAGTCTAGTCAATAACAACACTCCCCAACAAAACTTCCTTCCTATATTTTATTTATGTCTCAAGGGAAAGGGTTCAAAAACAAAAGTTTAATGAAAACAAACATACACACATTAAAACACAGAAACATCACATCCTCCATATAATTCGTAACATAGGCCTAAAAGTACAGTAGAGCTCTTTTTACTTGCACACAACATAGCTGGGTCGCCCCGACCTCTCCCTAGGGGTCCACGGCCCTGTAGCGCTCCAACCCAACACACCCAACTCAGCTTTAAGATCTTAGCGAAACATTCATTATTGGTTTCAGGTGTGTTAGGCCAAGGCCAGAATGACAACAGTACAGCAAACCCCCAGGGCCAGGACTGAGCAGCCAAGCAGCGAGAGATTCCTAAATCTCCCTTGACATGGGCATGTTTTGAATACAGACTCCTTCTGTTGTACTGTATTACATTTAAGGCATCCAGACCTTATAAAAGTTGCACCTTAATCTTAAGTAGTTTTGTCATGGAACATGATATAAATCAGGCAGTCCATTTAGACTTTTAATTTTTGTTTGTTATTGAAAATTGTCAACAGTGTTCCTATCATCTTGTTTAAACAGTTCAGCAAAAATAATTACTTACAGAGTGCATCAAACATGATTTAGACCTTGTTTATGGAAGTGTTTATTTCTGTATTTCATGTTTTCAACTTGCTGAAAATTGTCCACAGTGTTCCTATCATCTAGTTTAAACAGTTCAGCTGTTATTTGCAATGGTATTTATTTAAATATTTATTTAACTAAAATAAAGAAGAGAGAAAGTAATTGGTAGATACACATTTTACTAAGTTATTTCTAAGAAAATATCAGATAAGTCATGAACTGTAAAATAAACTGTAACCAAATGTTGACAATAATATTGGTTGACATTTGTTGAAGTAGCTTTTAGGTGACTGTTAGGTGATATTAAAATTGGAACCCCCAATCATTCTCTGGGTGTTTTCTGTCTGACCGCGCCACAATGATCTCTGTTGGGACCTGCGCACAATCATCTCTGTCGTGACACCCATGTCTTTGCAGGCATAATTACACCACGGTAATTATTTGTCATTCATAGGAGGATCAGATGGTGACAGTGGCCTCAGCAGAGTCAGGCAGCCAGGGAAGACCAGCCTGTGACAGAGGTGAGGTGATTTTTGCAGATACAACACTTTATTCTCTCTGTCCAGCAAACACTGGACAAGCCATATGCTATTTTAAGGCAGTCTGACAAACCTCCAAAGTTGATTTCCAAACTGTATTTAAGGTTGATAGAGGCTTTTCCCGATGACACATGTAAAACAAAAATGTGAGGAACACCTGGGAGACGTTATTGATGGTGATGAATGGATACAGATATGTTTGAATGCCCAGTCATGTTCATATGATCTCAGACATAAATTACTGCAGTTTAACACCCTCCATAGAACATACTATATGCCAGTGAAACTGAATTACATGCACTCCGAAATTGTATTCTTCTTCTTGAGGTGTAAAGCATTAAAGGAGACATATTTTCATATGTAGTGGTCTTGTGAAGGCTGGCTGAAATCTGGCAAAGACTATGTTGTTTAATCTCAACATGTCTACAGATTCTCCCTTCTGCCTGTTTTTGTTTGCTGTGTAGAAACTGTGTAAACTAGTATTTATAGTGGCTAATAAATGCATTGCCATTAATTGGAAGGTTGGTTTTCCTCCCACAATGTATGGAAAAAATGTCAAGTTATGTACAGTATCACTATATTTGTTTTAAAACTAGTTAGGGATAGGCGGGACACAAATGTCTCAACTGGCCAATTGCCAAGGAAAATGCAGAGCGCCAGATTCAAATAAAATACTATAAAATTCAAACTTTCATTAAATCACACATGTAAGATACTCAATTAAAGCTACACTCGTTTTGAATCCAGCCAACATGTTAGATTTAAAAAATGTTTTTCGGCAGAAGCATAAGACGCTATTATCTGATAGCCTGCACCATCTGCACCAGCAGTAAACAAAGGGGTTAGCATATTTCAACCCTGCAGGCGCTACACAAAACACTGAAATAAAATACAAAACATGCATTACCTTTGACGAGCTTCTTTTGTTGGCACTCCAATATGTCCCATAAACATTACAATTGGTCCTTTTGTTCGATTAGTTCCATCCATATATATCCAAAATGTCCATTTATAAAGCGTGTTTGATCCAGAAAAAAAACAGGTTACAAAAAACACCACTACAAAATATTTCAAGAGTTGCCTATGAACTTTGCCAAAATATTTCAAACTACTTTTGTAATACAACTTTAGGTATTTTTAAACGTTAATAATCAATCAAATTGTAGACGGGGCAATCTGTGTTCAATACAGGAATGAAAACAAACCAGCGCCACTTTTCACGTCTTGCGCAACTCACAAAAGTGTACCCAGTTCCGAGTTGGCTTACTTCTTCATTGCACAAAGGAATAACCTCAACCAAATTCCAAAGACTGGTGACATCCAGTGGAAGCGGTAGGAACTGAAAACAGGTTCCTAAGAAATATCACTGGGCAATAATACTCAGGGAACAGAGAGAGGAAATAAAATTAAAACATTCTGAACAGTTAGTCCTCAGGGTTTTGCCTGCTACATAATTTCTGTTATGCTCACAGACATGATTCAAACAGTTTTAGAAACTTCAGAGTGTTTTCTATCCAAATATATGAATAATATGCATATCTTATATTCCTGGCATGAGTAGCAGGAAGTTGAAATTGGACACGCTATTTATCCAAAAGTGAAAATTCTGCCCCCTAGCCCCAAGAGGTTTTTAACTTCTCTGGGATATGTGGGACGGTTGCGTCTCACCTCGCCAACAGCCAGTGAAATTGCAGGGCACCAAATTCAAAACAACAAAAATATCATAATTAAAATTCCTAAAACATACAAGTATTATACACAATTTTAAAGATACACTTCTCGTTAATCCAGCTAGAGTGTCTGATTTGAAAAAGGCTTTATGGCGAAAGCACACCTTGCGATTATGTTAGGTCAGCGTCTAGTCACAGAAAACCACACAGCCATTTTCACAAAAGAAAGAAATAGCGTTAAAATGAATCACTAACCTTTGATGATCCTCACCGGATGGCACCCCCAGGACTCCATGTTAGACAATAAATGTGTGTTTTGTTCGATAAAGTTCATCTTTATGTCCAAAAACCTAATTTGAAATTGGTGTGTTATATTCAGAAATGCATTGTCTCAAACAAACATCCGGTGAAAGTGCAGAGAGCCAAATCAAATTGCAGAAATACTCATCATAAACATTGATAAAAGATACAAGTGTTTAACCTGTTACTCCTACCCCCTACTTTTTCGAACATTCTGTTAAAAATCGCGCAAAATTTCAGCACCCTGCTGCTCATGCCAGGAATATAGTATATGCATATGATTAGTATGTCTGGATAGAAAACACTCAGACGTTTATACAACTGGTTAAATCACGGCTGTGACTATAACAGAACGTGCGTTTCATCGAAAAGTGCAGGAAAATCTGATCACTGAAAATGGAAAAATATATCCATGCGCCACTTCAACCGATTGATAAAGGTGATCCACATTAAATGGGGCCGAGGTTGCAATACCTACAGCTTCCACATGATGTCAACAGTCTTGTCATTTGCCTACGATTTGTTTCTTGGTCAAACGAACAAGAGACAGCCCATTTCTTCAGGTCTCCAACCGGATATTTTGGTTGAGATTTACCCGGACATTATTTCCAGACGTACAGCTATAGAATATACATCGCCTCGTGATCAATTTCAGCGCTTATTAACGTTTACTAATACCTAAAGTTGCATTACAAAAGTATTTCGAAGTGTTTTGTGAAAGTTTATCGTCAACTTTTTTAATTTTAAAAAATGACGTTACGTTATAAAACGCTATTTTTTTCGTTGATCACACAGTCTTCATAGATCGATATCTAGGCTATATATGGACCGATTTAATCGAAAAAAAGACCCAATAGTGATTATGGGACATCGAGGAGTGCCAACAAAGAAGATGGTCAAAGGTAATGAATGTTTTATATTTTATTTGTGCGGTTTTGTGTAGCGCTGACTATGCTAATTATTTTGTTTACGTCCCCTGCGGGTCTTTTGGGGTGTTACATGCTATCAGATAATAGCTTCTCATGCTTTCGCCGAAAAGCATTTTAAAAATCTGACTTGTTGCCTTGATTCACAACGAGTGTAGCTTTAATTCAATACCCTGCATGTGTATTTTAATGAACGTTTGAGTTTTAACGAGTGCTATTAGCATTTAGCGTAGCGCATTTGCATTTCCAGATGTCTAGATGGGACGCCTGCGTGTCAGGTAGGAGCAAGAGGTTAACACACAATTAAGGATAAGCTTCTCCTTAATGCAACCGCTGTGTCAGATTTCAAAAACGTTTTACGGTAAAAGCACACCATGCAATTGTGTTAAGTCAGCGCCAAGCCATAGAAAAATATACAGACATTTTCCAACCAAGGAGAGATGTTACAAAACTCCGAAATAGCTTTATAAATATTCACTTACCTTTGATCATCTTCATCGGAATGCACTCCCAGGAATCCCAGTTCCACAATAAATGTTTGTTTTGTTCGATAAAGTCCATCATTTATGTCCAAATAACTCCTTTTTGTTTGCTCGTTTAGTACAGTAATCCAAAATGCACCACGAGCAAGCACTAGGTCCAGATAAAAAGTCAAAAGGTTCCATTACAGTTCGTAGAAACATGTCAAATGATGTATAGAATCACAGCCGTGCGCATGACTCACAGCTGCACGCATGACTTAGCTCATTGCATTCTGCCAGAACCTTTAGTCAAACAGCTCTCATTCGCTCCCCCTTCATAGTAGAAGCATCTTTAAAACAAGGTTCTAAAGACTGTTGACATCTAGTGGAAGCCTTGGGAAGTGCAATATGACCCCATAGACACTGTATATTCGAAAGGCAATGATTTGAAAAACTACAACCCTCAGATTTCCCTCTTCCTGGTTGGATTTTTTCTCAAGTTTTTGCCTGCCATATGAGTTCTGTTATACTCACAGACATCATTCAAACAGTTTTAGAAACTTCAGAGTGTTTTCTATTGAAATCCACTAATTATATGCATATTCTAGCTTTTGGGCCTGAGTAGCAGGCAGTTAACTCTGGGCACCTTATTATCCAAGCTACTCAATACTGCCCCCCAGTCCCAAAGCAGTTAAGACACATTGATGTGTCATGTTCAATTTATTCTTAACAGCAGATAAAATTAGAGAATGTATGTCACGTTGGTATGAATAATTTGGGAGACAGGCGTAGGAATGCGTAAAAGGTTTTTTATTTACAATAAAAAATTAGGGCATGCCGTGTAAAGACTCGGGGACGAAGACCAAACAAACACTATACAAAAACACAGGGTAGAAATCCGAACAAAAGAGCAAGGAGTACCTCTAATAAATAACACACAAGCACAATGATTAACACACGGGAACGAGACCCGTAATCATCTGCACAATCCACAATGGCACGAAAGCCAAAACACACACACACAGGTACTCACACGCACCAATGGACATTGTAACAATAATCGACAGGACACTGGTAAACCAAGGGCACACTGATACAATTACGAATCACTGGGAATAGGGGCCAGGTGTGCGTAATGAAAGTTCCGGATCCGTGCCAATGTATCTAGAATGATACACAGGTGTTATGACTGTAGGTCATATATAGCCAGGTTAAACAATGTCTGTGACATGGAGGTATGGTGAAGCTGACACGCGCACACACATACACTGCACAGATTGTCACAGAAGTAACAGACAGATTGAGAGAGAAAGACAGAGACAGGGAGGGCTAGGGTGGGTTGTTTGCTTTGCTTCACCCTGAATTATATCAAAATGAAGGGAAACAATGACATTTTTATCCAACACTGCCTTCTTGTTCATTTGTTAGTTTTATTTTCTCTTAGTGGGGGAACGTCCACTATGAGCCTGGCTCACACCCTCTCTTTTTATATGGCCAGGTCATAAAACCTGTATTTTCTACGCAACACATCGCATTCCAGAAACATTATACTTCCTCTGAGAGTGGAGTGTTTTAGTGAAAGGGGGATGAACCCAGGTAGTGTAGTGTGTCCAACACACCTGAGCCCAACCAGGCACACGACAGGAAGAGGGAGTCGCCATCCTCAAGTTAAGTGCTCACTTCCTGCTATTTTCTGACCATCTCTTGAAGCAGGAAGTCATTGGAATGGAAAAACGAGTGACCTCTAAACACGCGGAAGAGGGCCAACGTGCGAAAGAGGCGAGCTGAAGCAATCCCCAATGTGTGCCAGCCCAAACACCGATGCCAGCGAAAGAGAAGAGGGAGGGAGGGAGGGAGGGAGGGAGGGAGGGAGGGAGGGAGGGAGGGAGGGGAGAGTGGGTTCATCATGCGCCCCTCCTGGGTCGCGTTTGGTGTGTCGGGCGGCACGAGAGGCAGGATGTTATGGTTTATTTAGCGCTATAGTGTGGGCGGCGTGGACAAGGTGCATGGTGCCCTCCACACCAGTCTCAACGTGATTTATGGCTGCGCTGGCAGACGCCTCTATCCACAGAGAAGTCTTTGAAAACACAGGGATAATGTGCGTGTTTGTGTATCTGAGTGTATGTATGTGCATGTGGATGTATGTGCATGTGTGTGTGAGCACAGCGCTCTGTGTGAGTGCGTGCGTGTGTGTTTTGAAGGAAGCAGCTTTGTGGTCCATGAGCTGCTGTAACCTGTAGCTGAAGTGTACTTATACATAGCCCAACTGAGAATGGATGAGGCAAGGCTCTGATGAATTAAAACACAGCACAGAAAATGGCATCACATAAAGAGATAGAATATTGAAAACAGAGTACAGCATGTTCAGTACAAATTCAGTTCATGACAATAAGTAACAGACAGCTTGAGAGAGAAAGACAGAGACAGGGAGGGCTAGGGTGGGTTGTTTGCTTTGCTTCACCCTGCATTATATCAAAATCAAGGGAAACAATTACATTTTTATCCAACACTGCCTTCTTTTTCATTTGTTAGTTTTATTTTCTCTTAGTGGGGGAACGTCCACTATGAGCCTGGCTCATAGAGCCTGGAACAAAAACAGAAAATATATGTTTTTATGCATAATTAAATTGATGTGCACCAAGCATTTTTAACACCACAGTCAACCAAACAAGTCCTGCAGGCTCTAGTTTTGCCCTGTGGAATGGTCAAGTGCTGCAAAGAAGGACCTAGAAAAGCTGGAGCTGGCCCAGAACTGGGCTAATGCCAACAGTATGCATGTCCGTTTTTCTTGGCTCAAAGTAGAGGAGAGATTGACTACATCAATTCTTGTTTTTCTGTGAAATATTGTTAAAAATTCAAAAATGGTCTGTATAGTCAACTTACATATACTACTAACAGAACACATTTAAGGCAACCCACAGTATTAAATAGAGCCATGATCACATGGAACTTCCTTCCTTCTCAAATTACTCAGGCAAACAGTTACATTTGCTTTCAAAAACAAATAAAATAACACCTCACAATAAAACGCCTTACCTAATTAACCTAGTTAAGGCATATGTATAGGTAGTAATGTATGTATGAGTGTAAGTCTATAATGTCTTTGTTAATGTTTTTATATACCTGTAAATTGTAAAGTATTTTTGTCTGTGATGTATTTTGTGTCAGACCACAAGACTAGATGTCGACATAGACGTAGGCTAATTGGGATCCCAGTAAAATCTCAATCCAAATCTAAATCAACAAGTGTCATCAATGTAAAACATACTATTGGCTAGTTTGTGCATGTATGTGAGGATACATTGGCTTGAGAAATTTTTCATATTTTGTGGCCTTACAACCTGGAATTAAAATATATATTTTTGGGGGGGGTTGTATCATTGATTTACACAACATGCCTACCACTTTGAAGATGCTACATATTTTTTATTGTGAAATAAGAAAAAAAAGACAACTTGCGCATGCATAACTATTCACCCCCCCAAAGTCAAAACTTTGGAGAGCCACCTATTGCAGCAATTACAGCTGCAAGTCTCTTGGGGTATGTCTCTGTAAGCTTGGCACATATAGCCACTGGGATTTTTGCCCATTCTCCATGGCAAAACTGCTCCAGCTCCTTCAAGTTGGATGGGTTCCGCTGGTGTCCAGCAATCTTTAAGTCATACCAAAGATTCTCAATTGGATTGAGGTCTAAGCTTTGACTAGGCCATTCAAATACATTTAAATGTTTCCCCTTCAACCACTCGAGTGTTGCTTTAGCAGTATGCTTAGGGTCAATGTCCTGCTGGAAGGTGAACCTCCGTCCCAGTCTCAAATCTCTGGAAGACAGAAACAGGTTTACCTCACGAATTCCCCTGTAATTTAGCGCAATCCATTATTCCTTCAATTCTGACCAGTTTCCCAATCCCTGCCGATGAAAAACATCCCCATGGTGTTCTCGGGGTGATGGGAGGCGTTGGATTTGTGCCATACGTAGTGTTTTCCTTGATGTTCAAAAAGCTCAATTTTAGTCTCATCTGACCAGAGTACCTTCTTCCATATGTTTGGAGAGTCTCCCACATGCCTTTTGGCGAACACCAAATGTGTTTTCTATTTTTTTTCTTGAAGCAATGGCTTTCTTCTGGCAATTCTTCCATAAAGCCCAGCTCTGTGGAGTGTATGGCTTAATAAAGCGGTCCTATGGACAGATACTTCAATCTCCACTGTGGAGCTTTGCAGTTTCTTCAGGGTTATCTTTGGTCTCTTTGATGCCTCTCTGATTAATTCTGTCCTTGCCTGGTCCATGAGTTTTGGTAGGCGACCCTCTCTTGGCAGGTTTGTTGTGATGCCATATTCTTTCCATTTTTGATAATGGATTTAATGTTGTTCCTTGGGATGTTCAAAGTTTCTGATATTTTTTTATAACCCAACCCTGATCTGAACTTCACAACTTTGTCCCTGACCTGTTTGGAGAGCTCCTTGGTCTACATGGTGTCGCTTGCTTGGTGGTGCCCCTTGCTTTGTGGTGTTGCAGACTCTGAAGCCTTTCAGAACAGGTGTGTATATATACTGAGATCATGTGACAGATCATGTAACACTTAGATTGCACACAGGTGGACTTTTTAAACTAATTTATGTGACTTCTGAAGGTAATTGGTTGCACCAGATCTTATTATTTATTTTTTTTACTTTTTTTTTTCATTTCACTTCACCAATTTGGAGAGCCACCTTTTGCAGCTATTACAGCTGCAAGGGTCTTCATGTCCATTACATGAAATCCAAATTCAAATCTATTTAAATTACAGGTTGTAATGCAACAAAATAGGAAAAATGCCAAGGGGAACAAATACTTTTGCAAGGCACTGTAGCTGTGTGTGTTGGTGTTTACATGACCCCTCCAATACTCTAGAATGTTATCGGTTTGAAAGGTCACTGAGAGGTCAAAAAAGGTAATGGATGATAGGACACTCCAGTCTAGAGGCCTGCTGATAGCTAGCCCAAACATCCACACATGGGCTCAAAGCTCATGGGTGTATGTCAACTAGAAGAGGGGTTGCCAATGTTTAAGATAACAGTTAACAGACCATACTCTGGAAGAAATCTTCTGACAACCCTGAGGAAGGTGTGTGTGGGGGGGGCATGTATGTGTGTGTGTGGGTTAGTTTGTGTATGGGTTACTGTACCAGTCTAGTATGCCATTCGATGAAAGTGAATGTGTATGAAAGTGAATGTGTCTCCCATCCAATCCTTTCCAATATATTTTCCATAAAGTGTTGTTAGATTTAATTTGGCTTCTCTTTGATTTTAACACCCTTGCTTCTGTTATTGTAGAATATCTTAGCGGTTCCTTGTAATGTGGTTTTATGATATGGAGAAGCGAATACAACACCCCCGGGGAGCAGCACTTACCTCCCTGCCAACAAATATAATTACTGAGGATCACAAGTGCGAAAGCAGACCGACGCCCGCTTAGCATTTTTTCTATCTCTGACACACGTTTGCCCGTGCAGGGGCTTACTGGTGTGGGCACATGACAGACATGGTGAAAACAGCTAAATATGAAATACAGCAGCTGAGGTCTGGAGGTGGGTGGGTATGGAAAAGATGGAAGTCCAGTGTTTATATTCCTTCTGTGCGCCCAAAGCCATCCCTCAACACTTCTAAATGGAGCAGCTTTGACACACCAAGGCAGGCACGCACATGGAGGCAGTGCGGAACTGGGCACTTATAATGCCTTAATAATCATATGGTTCACTGGCGGAGACGGTTGATCATGTCTTTGCAATCTGTAATAGACCCATAGTAAAACCATGCTTTAGGGGTAAAACAAGGGGAAAATATTGTTGGTCCCACTGATGTAAGTGTCACGCCCTGATCTGTTTCACCTGTGCTTGTCTCTACCCCCCTCCGTCTCCACCCCCCTTCAGGTGTCGCACATCTTCCCCATTATCCCCTGTGTATTTATACCTGTGTTTTCTGTCTGTCTGTTGCCAGTTTGTCTTGTTTGTTCAAGCCTACCAGCGCTTTGTTTCAGATGTTTTTCTCTAGTGTCTTTTTTCTTGTCCGCCTGGTTTTTGACCTTTGCCTGTCCTGAACCAGTACACGCCTGCCTGACCACTGCCTGTCTCTGACCCTGAGCTTGCCTGCCGTCCTGTACCTTGGCTTCTGCTCTGGATTATCAACCCCTGCCTGCCATGACCTGTCATTTGCCTGCCCCTGTGGTTTCAATAAACATTGTTACTTCCCACAGTCTGCACTTGGGTCTTGCCTTGATTCCTGATAGTAAGATTTGATTAGCCTACCCCAGCACTGCATGTTTAGCCACAAAAGTGATATTTTTGAGTTGAAAGGTCAATATGAACAATGTTGGTCCCTCCTGTGGGTGCTGTGCATGTTTTCAATGACATGAGAGTGCGTGCAATCCCAAGAAGAGTCCCTCTCTGTGTGTTTCAGAGAGGGAAAGAGAGAACAGAAGTGGGGATACAGGCAGACAGAGACTGAAAGAGAAAGTGCTAAGGGGGCTCTTTGACTTTGAGCACTATAAGCCCCTATTTCATGGTGCCATTGTTTGTTTTAAGGATGTCGGCTGGGTTTAATGTAGTTCCAGGGCATTCCAGAGCGTGTCTCTGCCGAAGCACCTCCAAGGCTCGCAGTGCTCTTCGGTCTGCTGCCTCCCTGGCATAGATTCTATTTGACTTAGCCCACCCTCTGATAACAGTTGTTGTTTTCTCATCTACCATGTTGATTTATTATTATGCATTTCAAGGTTTGGCTAAAGAGACACTCAACTGTGTGTGTAAAAGCTTCCTGTAGTGCCAAAATCTGAAAATCAGAATTGAGATGAACATTTGCATTTCTAGCTGCAGTTGTGGCTCAGAACAGCCGAAGATGTAAAGTAGATCATTGTAAGACCAATTAAGATGTTTAGAAAACAACTGCAATTTTAATGAAGGTTTGATTGAAGCCATGTTTGTTACAGCTTCAGTGAGCATTGTTTTAATTGCCCATTATTTCCAAGACATGTATTCTGAACTGAAAGCCATGGTATCCAAATAACATGACACTTCTCCAGATACGAGATTGTGTTTATTTTTTCTTAGGCTATAGCACGTTATTCCCTATTATTACTTTTAAAAAGAATTTAAGCTTTCTGCCAATATGAGATATGTCTATGTCCTGGGAAATGATCTTGTTAGTTACAACCTCATGCTAATCGCGTTAGCCTACGTTAGCTCAACCGTCCCGTGGACGGGACACCGATCCAGAAGAAGTTTTAACTCTCATCAACAGGTAACATGTCAAATTGTGTTGGCAATTTGACATGCTACCTGTAGGTGGCAGGGAGCCTAGTGGTTGGTTGGGCCAGTAACCGAAAGGTCGCTATTTAGAATTTCTGAAAAATATGCTGATGTGCCCTTGAGCAAGGCACTTCACCCTAATTGCTACTGTAAGTTGCTCTGGATAAGAGCGTCTGCTAAATGACAAAAATTTAAATGTGTGCGTGTGTTTTTAAAATGTGTCCCAGTCATCTCAGAGAAGATTTGGAGAGGTCTCGGATTGGATTATTCATCATGAAATAGGCCTTGGTTACAGTATCCAGCAATTGAGGACCCCAAAACACAACCAAACCCTCCCAAACCCCACAGAGTGCTACGCCTACCCTCATATATTCACCACCAATGCCCAGGGGTGAGGAGAGGCACTGTGTGATTTCGGGCATGGCTGGCCTGGTAGAAAAGCACAGTACCAGCTCTGGTATAACTCTGCCAGTCAGTCGTCACAAGGAACATGAGAGGGGCGCCACAAACCACAGTCTCACTGTTATTCTGCCATTTAATCATAATGTGGACAATTCATTTGACTAGCCATTTTGTGGAGGTAGATATCTCTCCAGTATATACAGAGCTATAGTCTGTGTTTACACAGGCAGCCCAAATCTGATCATCTGCCTAATTATTGGCAAAAGATATGATTGGGAAATAGACTAATTATTGGCATAAAATCAGAATTGGGCTGCCTGTGTAAACACAGCCTATAGACACAGATAGTAATGGAATAATCCTAAATGTTCCTCTTAGAAGTAATGTCTCCCACTCATTCCTCGCTACCGTCTCCTCTCCTCTCTTCTCTTGAAACAATTCAGTTTTTTTCCAAGGACACAGAACCTCTGGAACAAAAGAGCTTTTAGTCTTACCTCTCTCTGCCTGTATTTTCACAAATAGCACCTCTCTTTCCCTCTCTCTCTCTCTCTCTCTCTCTCTCTCTCTCCTCCATCTCTCTTTGATAATTTTTCTGACACTGTGTCTTGTGAAAAGTGTGGAGCGTTGTGGTCAGACAATCATGTCATTATCTGATTGAGGTGCTTTTGTAAGCATAGGTGCTTAACAGGCTACTTCCACTCATACTTTTGTCTGTTTATGTTGATAGCCTGATTCTAAGAATAATGGCATGATAGGTAGTTACTTGGGAAATCATATTGCACTGGCTTAGTTTGTTTTTGTGTTATAAGCCGGTTGACATTCATGCACTAAGATTCTGGGGAATGTGTATGAAAAGGCTACACGTTTCTTATGATTCCAGACTCTGACATTGTTCCTTCTTGTATTTTTTCATTTCTTTCTTTTTACTTTTTGCATTAAGTGTGTATTGTTTTGTATTGCTAGGTATTATTGCACTGTTTGAGCTAGAAACACAAGCATTTATTTCGCTGCACCTGTGATAACATCTGCACATCTGTGTATGCACCAATAATCTTTTATTTGGTTTTATTAATAGTGGAATAGATTACATATGAATTATCATTAAATAATACAATAATAACAATATCCATAGAGTGAAATAAAAATATGACATAATTACATGAAGTAATGTTTTGGTGAAATTGTGTCTGTAATAGAATAATCATTATTATTATTGTTATTATAAATATTATACATTAATTATGCTTATTGTAATTAATCACCATGCAAAATGTTTCCCTCTTTAGGCCCATTGTTGGGCCAAATTAGTGAGGAGGGAAATAGGCCAGTGACCCACCTCAGCACTGTGGAATGCCTGCCTGCCCGGTTTGTGCGCGCGCCTATTACCATGACTGGCCAACAGATTATGGTTAAAAAATTACGTTGATAAAACCTCCGAGAGAAAATCATGTTGTCACTCTCTCCCTTAATGCCTCCTCCCATGTCGATACACCAACTTAAACCATAATAATACATATGTCAATAAAGCACACATCAGCGCGTAACGCTCAATTTATAAGCCTTGCAGCATCAAAGTGGTGATTCGGCGCACTCTATAGAAATCCAAAATGAGTCTGAAATAAATAGGGTTGGTCTGGAATGGACCGAGATAAGAGGTGCCAGTGTTAACGAACACGTTTCCGCTACACCTCATCCGAGTCTTCCTTTTCCAAACACAGTCTCTTTAATGTCCCAGACTGTTTTTCCATGGAGTGTATGCACCGAGGGCACCATGGGGAGTTGAAGCCAAATGAGCTGGCCGAGTTGGGGAGCGGGGACCGGGACACCTGCTTTGAAAAAGAGACTCCAGACACTAAATTTGCTGACTTCATTGCAATTTATTCGTCCTCAAAAACACTTGCTTGCGACATGGAAAAGAGACGCGCCTTTCCTTTTTGGCATTTGACAGAGACATAGGAAAATCACAAGACTTCTCATTAAGCACATCAGAATCCTGTTTATGTCACGGATAGTTTTATTATAGCCGGCATAATGGACTGAAAAAAGTTGGACTGAAACTCTTCAGCTTGGGGTTTAAAAAACAACTCTAACTCCATAAAAATAGGTGCAATTTATAGCCTATTTGATTCAAGATAGCACAGCTGATAAATGCTTGTTTATTTTCATAGGCATTAGACATAGGCTACATGATGATGATAACAATAATAATAACAACAATTTACACTTATTTTTAAAGCTCCGCTAGAAAAATAAATTCAGGGGACATATGTCTTCACATTGATGGATAACCACATTTCTGATTCCTATGAAATTGTATTAACAGTGATATCAGTGCATGTGAAAATAGCATCAGCCACAATAAGAAGTAGCCTACACTGTAACAGAAAACTGCCAATTGTAGGTACCTATGAGGTATTAACCATAGTAAAATACTCTGAAACGGTTTACTGCAACATACTGTAAATTATGGTGCATTGTGGGAAAATGTTGTGGGTGGGGAAATACTTGCTGCTGTATTTCGAATGATACTTTAATTCCATCCAACAGAATATGGTACACTGACATATCACATCTTTGGAGCAACGAAAACCTTTTGACCACTAGTTGGTGCATGGTATTTTTGTGTATTGCTCATTAACATATTTTGAGGCGTGCCTGAGAATCTGACCGATTTAACTCCAATGTGGATTTATAGTGCCCCATCAATTTGTATAGGGGACAGATTGGAGTGGCAGCAAGTCTTTAACCTTTGATGGTTTTGCCATGCATTTTGCCATGTCCTTTTGGTCTGTTTTGCCCTGTAGCCACTGCCAGTTTGGAAGCCTTTATTAAGGCCTCTAGAAGTGCAAGTGATATATATCATTCCTATACCTTAATGTGTAAACACTTTACCTAGCAGCCAACCTGCTTGCACCAATCCCGTGTAATTACAGTAAAATACTGTTAATACAAACCCCTCCCCTCAATTAATGTCATGAACTAATTAATTCCAATTACGGTAGCATTTACTTTTGTACTGTATAATACCGTCAATTTTAGGCATTGTAATGTGTGTCATTAGACAGTACTTTCTTTGATACTATCTTAATATTGCAGTAGGTGTACTATAATATGAAATACTGATTTTTACTTTCCATCGAGCTGCCTGTAAGCTACTGTCAAATTCACAGTAACCCCTTTACAATGAGTGTATAACGCGGTATCGTGTCCATTATAAATCAATATTGCAGATTGAAAGTCATGGACGCTCTGAAAAATTATTCGGCATAAAGAGGAGCCTGTTGAAAAATGTTTCAACACACGACTTAATAAACCATTAGAAATCATATATCAAAATAACAAATAATGCTATTCACACATTTGGATTGAAATATATAACCTATATTTTAATTTATGGGGAACATTTAGCCTCTAGTTATACTTACTATGAACACATATGGAACTAGGGCTAAAGACATTAGATTATTTTACAGAAGACGGGTTCAGATATTACATTTACATTTTAGCAATCTACTACAAACATGCGTGAGAATTGTACACTGAAATTCACTAGTCTATAAATCACAAATATGTTGAAGTGGATAATATGCCTATTCAGTTGATTAGGTGCTGTTTATTTGTTACAGGTGTCTTCAATTAAAATATACAGAGGGTAAAAAGTAAGGCCAAGAATTGCAAAGAACAAAATGAAAACTTTCCGAAGCAAACCTCTTGCAAACTGAACACCGTAACTATAATTGCCTAAATGTCAAATGACAAATATAAAACATAAAATGTGAGGATTACGTAGCCTATAATTTATCATCTAAATTGCCCACTTAAATGCATAGGCTATACTAAAAGACACACATTGATGTTTTCTCAGTAGTAAATATAGTATTAGCCTAATATGCAGTGAAACAGAGGGATGGAATTTTGTCTCACTCCGTGACAGAAATAACTGTGAATGAAATAAAATGTAACATAAACTCGTATTTGAAATGACTCTGGCCAGTGTTATCAGGCAATAATATAATAACATTTCCATGATATAGTGTATTCAAACCTTAGCGTGTTCGTCTGTGGTTGGTAAATCAAACCAGGATAGTGATATACCGACACCATGCCTTTCTGAGCCCCTGCGGGCAGTTACGTTCAGCCCCTGGACTCAGGAGACTCACAAAGTTAATCTTATCGTTGTTACAAGGATAGTGTTGCACTAAACACAACTCAATCGGCCTAACCGAGACACGACAATTAATCTCTTATCGAAAGGCAAACTTGGAAATAAAAAAATAAATGAAACAATGTTGCGTACAATTTGTGAGGAATGTGTGTTTTTAATGGACACCGTTTAACATGAGTTTTTAAATTACATAAACACGTATTCAGGACATTTAAAATATAAATGTTGTGCCTTAAAAAAACTGCTATTATCATATATCCACAATAACATGTCCATAAAATGAATGTTCATGCAATCATTAGGCCTATTAACAGTATTGTAATGTCATAAGCTACTTCTCAATGAGGGTTTCTTACATATTAAATAATTTATTTGTAAAAAAAAATAAGATACTTTTTTGGTCTGTTGAAGTCCCGTTCCTCGGTCAAGTTCAGTGCATTGTACTCCTCCGTATACGACGGACGGTTCTTATTGGTAGGTGCGATCCGTTACATCACCAAGCGTATGACGCGCCGTCTTCCTGTTTCCTTCAGCTGTGTCTTAAAGTGAATCTTGTTGGTGGAGGAGAGCTCGAGCGTCGAAGCTCTGCATCGCGTGCGCCTCGGTCAAGCTGCTACGACATCATCACCAGTCGTTCACCCCTCGAGAGAAGATGACAGAGAGCGGAGCAAAATAGCTCTTGTATGTCTATTTTTATGTCCTACGGTCGCGCTCATCACTCACTTTACTCATACTCTTCCTTCCCTGAGAAATTATAATATTGAACGTTTCGCGGCGAAGCTTCCATAGTCCGTATTCTTTTTTTCAGCAGTAAAAAAAAGGCCTTTCCCTTCATCTGTGGGTAAGTAACCTTGTCCTCAGATACCTCCCTCTTGTTCTTTTGCGTCGAGTGCGTTTGGTGGGCAGAAAAACAAAAACAAATCAAAAGATAAACAGCAGAATTTATTCTAATGAAAGACAACATTAGCTGTCTTTGACGATATTATTAGGCTGAATTGTTTTCTTTAACCTAAAATGTGACTAAGTTGCTTCATTGTTATGATGTGCAGAATACTTTATTATTACAGATCATTTCTCACTTTCAAAAGTAAGTTACTGTCTTTTAAAATGTGTTATTTGTTAATAAATGATTTATTTTAGCATATAGGCTAAAGACTTTCAAGGCTGTCTGACTTGGTTTGATTTGATCAAAGGCTGAAGTCCGTTATCTTTGAATATGTGTGGGCTACACCTTCAAGTCTCGTATATGGTCTTTGTTGTGTGTAGTCTTATTCGTTCAGTGTATTACGCTTGTGAGTCGTTTCGATTTTAACAAGCTTGGTTTTATCACTATTAATATCTGATATATATCATATCAGATAAATGGGATCTACTCTTTGAATGTTTCAGTCTAGTAGTGGTTTAACTGTTTCCCTGGAATAATTATTGTGGTGATAGTGCCAAGAACGAGCAAATGTTGATGAGGGAAAAAGCGTCCAAAGTGCACATTATGGAGACAACAGGGATATTTGGCACAGACACACACAACCTGGTCATGGCTAGAAGGAAACAGCTTTTGTCAAATGTTATTATCATTATTTTCAATTTTAGCTAACCCTAACCCTTTTCCTGACCTTAACCTAATTCTCCTAACCTTCTGCTCTGCTGCCTAAGTTCTCCCAAACTTCTAAGAGAAGTCAAATCTGACTACATCTGCGGCCTATCCCTCTGGGCACATACTGGTTGATTCAATGTTGTTTCCACGTCATTTCAATTAAATGATGTTGAAACAACGTGGAATAGAAATGTAATTGACATGATTGGGAGTCCCATAGGGTAGCGCCCAATTGGCCCAGCGTCGTCTGGGTTTGCCGAGGTCGGTCATAATTGTAAATAAGAATTTGTTCTTAACTGACTTTCCTAGTTAAATAAAGGTTAAAAAAAGTCAGACTTGCTTGAATAGTTACTTTGCCATGTTACAAATCCAAAGGGTTATGAACTTTTTTTTAACCTTTATGGTGCCCCGTTCTCTCTCTCTCTCTCTCTCTCTCTCTCTCTCTCTCTCTCTCTCTCTCAGGGCTGTAAAGATCCCGGGAACACACACAACTGCACCACCTATCACACTTTCACAAAAAAAAATCATGAAGACATGGCTAAAGGCCAATCAGACTTGTGAACATAATCCCTAGTTGTCTATTGCCACTTTCCATGTTGTCTGTTGTCTGTAGCTTGTGAGGTGTGGAAACACTTTGTTGCTTTTATGGATTTTGTCTTGTTGCTTTTTGTGCTATGTTGGTCTGTCTGCATGCTACGTCTTGCTTATCCAATGTTGCCCTGCGTGTGCTCACTGCTCATTGATTGTCTGTATTATTATTGTAATTATTTTTAATAACCTGCCCAGGCACTGTGGTTGAAAATTAGCCGGCATGCTAAACCCGGGACATTTACTGAAACATTGATTAAATTTAAACGGTTTTAGAAACTTTAGAGTGTTTTCTATTCAATAATAATTATTATATGCATATATTAGCAATTAAAAAAAATACAATCTTTTTACTTTGGGCACGCACTTCCTCCAAAGGGGGCAGTATTCAGCCCGAGTCTTAAGAGGTTAATGTGCACTGTAAAAAAAAAAAGAATAACTCAAACTCAAACTCAAAATGAGCGAGGGGGGAGAGATTGTTCAATTGCGCTCATATTTTCTTGAAATTGTTGAAAGGTATTCCAATAGACTGCGCATGGGCAATGGGGGTGGCACATGTGCCATCGGAAACGACAGATGCTAGCGGCTTTATTTTCGAGCGACAATGACCTGGCCCATTGTTAAGCTCTTGTGGCACCCAAGTCAAAGTTTTCTTGGAGATATTTCACCCTCGTTTGAACTTCTGGAGATGGATAGATGGATGGATGGAAAGAGTTGAGCCAGAGCCATTTGTCATAACTAGACACAGACATGCTTTTAATAATTTTAATAATAGACCGTCATTTGTTTAGTCTGTGTAATATATTTAATTTTGTTTTGCCAGACTTTGTTTCTGTAATGAGATAAAACAAATCTGTCAAGCTTCCCCAACCTTGTTTCTTCTTCATTTAGTTACACCAATAATGTGCTAAATAGTGTACATCTTACCGCATGTTGCTCTTGTATTGCTTAATAATACAGTAATAAGCCTATCTCAAACAGTTTCCATCTAAAATTGTGTGTGTGTGTGTGTGTGTGTGTGTGTGTGTGTGTGTGTGTGTGTGTGTGTGTGTGTGTGTGTGTGTGTGTGTGTGTGTGTGTGTGTGTGAGAGCGAGAGAGGGGGGTGAGAGAATGTGAGTTTGTGTTTATTAGAAGAGAAAATAATGCTTGTTATGCATGGTTACTTATGGCATCAATTACGTTGACATATATCCTATAGGTGATTTTTACTCCCAGTTCAACTAAGTTACTTTATAGACGGAATGGGCTCAGATTATAAATACTTTTACACTGGCCCCATTTTTATATCCGGCTCTGAGTGGTTTGAGCAGAGATCTAAACATTTGTTTAAAAAAATTACATTCTCCCTCAAAATATGTCTTGACAAATGAGTCAAAACACTCAGTAACAATATGAGCTGTTGATGAACATTTAGATATACCTATATACATCTATACTTTGGCAGTTCAAAATGTCTTTGACAGTCTATTTGCATTGTCCGTTTTATTATTGCACTAAAATCCTAAATAGTGTTTGACAGATTTAAACGAATGTACTCTACTTTGGTTCTCCAGTAAGAACTCACACAATTGTCAAGCGTAGAAAACCCTATTCACCCTATACATATATGTTATTAATATAGATTTCCTATTAGAGTATCTCACCGCTGTTCTGCTTAGCAGGTCTTTAGTGGTCTTTAAAGGATCAGGCTTTGAGTAAAACGACTCGCCAGGATGAAGTCTTATTATCTTACACAGTATTGTCTGCACAGATAGACAATAGTTGAGATTTGGAAGGAGGAATTAAGGAATATTAAATAATGTAACAAAAGTAAGTCGCTCTGGATAAGAGCGTCTGCTAAATTACTTAAATGTAAATGTAAATGTTTTACATAAAAGTTAGAATTTTTTCTCTATTGCCAGCAAATGTTAATTCATTCTGTAAATATACTGGATAAAAGTCCTACACCTCTGATGATGACATGCGTAGTCGTCAGCCGATGCTTACAAAGGGTTCTGATTCCGTCTGGATGGTGACAAAATATTTGTCGTAGTGTTCTAAGTTGCTTCTTCAATCAGTGCGCATTCAGTCAGTAAAATATAAGAAGCAATCTGCAAATAGGTTTTATTGTTTGAGGCACTTGTTATTATAACACTTTAAATGGGTGTGATATGTGGTTTGGATGAATACACTTCCTGTACTTTCTGGTCATTCAATTTGATTTCAGTCACTTTTTGACCACTCCCTTTTGATTTGAACACAACTTTCTATACATATTTGCCCAGTATAGAAGGGGTCAGAAAGTAAGTTCTTGGACCTGAATGCCAAAACATTTAGGAGATAGCGGAGCACAACCCTACCATGAGACATCCATGTCTTCATCACTGTAAAAGATAAACGGTTGAGTTTTATATAATTTAAAAGCTTACAAACAGGGTTGCCAAACTATTTTATAATTTCTTGTTTTTTAAACTTTAAACATCAATTATCAAAAAATGTATACGTTAAACATCATCTGAGGTGTTTGTGTTGTGCCCACCATAGGTTGAGAGACAGCATGTCTTAAACTTTCAAAATTTGGTAGCACAAAGATGGTTGGTCCACACATCAGAGAATGTTGACTTTAATGGGAATATCAGTTATTTTAAATTACACTGTCAATGTTCCATGGACAACCTATTGAAATCATATAAATATAGATAATAAAATAGACATCCCCATTTAAGTTGACATTCAATGTTGGGTGGACCAGCGGCCATCTTTGTGGTTGTAACTGGAAGTTCAAATTTCAATTAAATTTAAATGTAAATGATGTACCAGCTAAATTCCAGTGATCCAAAAGGATATACATACAGTGGGGCAAAAAAGTATTTATTCAGCTACCAATTGTGCAAGTTCTCCCACTTAAAAAGATGAGAGAGGCCTGTAATTTTCATCATAGGTACACTTCAACTATGACAGACAAAATGAGGGAAAAAAATCCAGAAATTTACATAGTAGGATTTTTTATGAATTTATTTGCAAATTATGGTGGAAAATAAGTATTTGGTCACCTACAAACAAGCAAGATTTCTGGCTCTCACAAACCTGTAACTTCTTCTTTAAGAGGCTCCTCTGTCCTCCACTCATTACCTGTATTAATGGCACCTGTTTGAACTTGTTATCAGTATAAAAGACACCTGTCCACAACCTCAAAACAGTCACACTCCAAACTCCACTATGGCCAAGACCAAAGAGCTGTCAAAGGACACCAGAAAAAAAATTGTAGACCTGCACCAGACTGGGAAGACTGAATCTGCAATAGGTAAACAGCTTGATTTGAAGAAATCAACTGTGGGAGCAAATATTAGGAAATGGAAGACATACAAGACCACTGATAATCTCCCTCGATCTGGGGCTCCACGCAAGATCTCACCCCGTGGAGTCAAAATGATCACAAGAATGGTGAGCAAAAATCCCAGAGCCACACGGGAGGACCTAGTGAATGACCTGCAGAGAGCTGGGACCAAAGTAACAAAGCCTACCATCAGTAACACACTACGCCGCCAGGGACTCAAATCCTGCAGTGCAAGACGTGTCCCCCTGCTTAAGCCAGTACATGTCCAGGCCCGTCTGAAGTTTGCTAGAGAGCATTTGGATGATCCAGAAGAAGATTGGGAGAATGTCATATGGTCAGATGAAGCCAAAATATAACTATTTGGTAAAAACTGAACTCGTCGTGTTTGGAAGACAAAGAATGCTGATTTGCATCCAAAGAACACCATACCTACTGTGAAGCATGGGGTTGGAAACATCATGCTTTGTCGCTGTTTTTCTGCAAAGGGACCAGGACGACTGATCCTTGTAAAGGAAAGAATGAATGGGGCCATGTATCGTGAGATTTTGAGTGAAAACCTCCTTCCATCAGCAAGGGCATTGAAGATGAAACGTGGCTGGGTCTTTCAGCATGTCAATGATCCCAAACACACCGCCCGGGCAATGAAGGAGTGGCTTCGTAAGAAGCATTTCAAGGTCCTGGAGTGGCCTAGCCAGTCTCCAGACCTCAACCCCATAGAAAATCTTTGGAGGGAGTTGAAAGTCTGTGTTGCCCAGCAACAGCCCCAAAACATCACTGCTCTAGAGGAGATCTGCATGGAGGAATGGGCCAAAATCCCAACAACAGTGTGTGAAAACCTTGTGGAGACTTACAGAAAACCTTTGACCTCTGTCATTGCCAACAAAGGGTATATAACAAAGTATTGAGAAACTTTTGTTATTGACCAAATACTTATTTTCCACCATAATTTGCAAATAAATTCATTAAAAATCCTACAATGTGATTTTCTGGATTTTTTTTCTCTTTTTGTCTGTCATAGTTGAAGTGTACCTATGATGCAAATTATAGGCCTCTCTCGTCTTTTTAAGTGGGAGAACATTCACAATTGGTGGCTGACTAAATTATTCACTGTATATGTCCATTCTATGAATTCTATTTCTATGACTGAAATTATACCCACCCTGAACTCAAGAGTATTCTGTGTCTCAAACGATTGCAGGGACAACACTAACACCAAAGATGATGTAAAATCATGTATTATCTACAACATGGGAAAATGGAAAATAATCTTGACTCCATGCATTTCTCGATAATTGACTTTAAACGTTCAACAAAATGTACATATTTTGTATTAAAACTTTATTTTTCAAGAAATTACAAAACAAAACAACCATGTTTGTAACATTTATAAAGAATTGCATAAAATTCAACTGTTTATATTTTCAAGTGATGAAGGAATGGATTTCTCATCATAGGATTGGATGTGCAAAATGGTTCAACTTTGAGCACCTCTATCTCCAAATATTTTTGACATTCAAGTCCAAAAGTAACTTTCTACCATCGGCAAATATGTATAGAAAGTTTTGTATAAATCAAAAGGGGTGTGGTCAAAATGTGATTGAAATCAAATTGAAGAACCCTACATGCACGTAATGAATTGCTTTGGGTATGGGCAACTTCTAATCTAAATGACTAAAATGTAACCTAAAATGTAAATGACCTACAGATGACTTTTGGAGAAGAGATTGTAATTAAGTCAGAAAGGAGTTCCACTGAGTTTACTGTGTCTTTGTGGTATTCTTAATCCAATCTCAGCCTTTCTCTTTAGTCTTTTGACTTAATGGTTTTCTGTACCGGCTTGAAGCCGCACAAACATGGAAATGAGGAAAAGTGCTTAAGTAATTATCATCATTTTATGAAGCTTTGTGTTGCGTGGGAACTGGTTCAGTGTTGCGCAGGCAGGCAGTGTGGAACAGGGGACAGACAGAGAAAATGTAGGGTGCGTGTGAAATGGCACCCTATACCACGGTTTCAGAAGCAGGACAAGACACCCTATTTTTGTCTGATGACTTGACACAAGGGGCATGTACACGATAGGCCTATCTGGTTCATATGATTATGATGTTCATAATACTTCTTGACAGTGCCACAAAGTGTATTTTCTTAGTCCGAGTAAAGTGACACAAGATGGTCATAATTCTTCATGCGGTGTCATGAAGTGTATTGTATTTTATTTGAAATATAATGAGAAAAAAAACGTGCCTGTGAAGAATTCATAACAACAAACAAAGGACTTAAGAAATACATTTTTCAAACAAAGGAAAACGTCTTGACAGGAGTAAACACATTAGAATAAATATGGCTTTTGACACTCTTATGTTGTTGTCATAACCAGCCATAAAATAACACAATCTATGTCACAACAGGTGTAAATATATCGGCCATGACAGTGTTATGACCATGTTTCCTTTATGTTTTCATTCTACAGGTGTCATTCAGCAGTGGGGCTAGAGGAGTGGCTTTGTGGGATATGGCCCAATAGCAGCAGACCGTGATGCCGGACCATGACAGCGACTCCTTCCTGAGCAGACAGACCAAGAGAAGACGAGTGGACATCGGGGTGAAGAGGACTGTGGGCAGCAACGCTGCCAACGCAGCAGCAGCAGCCACAACAAGCGCCGACATCGCCCATGCCAAAGCAGCAATCTTCGGTGCTATGAACTCTCTCAACTCCCACCACCATGGCTCCGATGCAGACTCCATGGACTGCTCCATGGTGCAGCCGCACGGCCACGCTGGGGTCGTCACAGCAACCAACAGCGAGTCCAAGTCCAACGTGCTCCGGAAGCTCCTGAAGAGAGCCAACTCGTATGAAGACGCCTTCCCCGGTGCCACTATCATCTCTCAGCTCCTCAAGAGCAACATGGCCAAGAACGGAAGAGGAGAGAGAGGGGAGAGTCGAGATAGAGAGGATGGGGGGTTCCCCAGGTCGGGCCTCTCCAGTGGGGGTTCCGAAGCCCCCCAGGAGGACGCCTGCAGTAATTCGTCCCAGGACAGCCCCCAGGAGTGCCTTTCCCCTTTTGGCCATCCCCCGGCTCTGGGCGCCTTTGACCTAGAGCGCCTCAACGACGAGCACCTCCGGGCCAAGCGTGCCCGAGTGGAGAACATCATCCGGGGCATGAGCCACTCCCCCGGGGTGGTGGTGCCCACACGCCACCTTGGAGAGCGGGACCACGAACTGGAACAATGTGGACGGGAGAGAGAGCGAGAGATGGACGGTGACAGGGACAGAGAAATGGAGATGAACTGCCCCCCACAGCCGCCCAGCCCCAGGGGAGAGGTGTGCAGCCGGGAGAACAAAAGGAAACAGCGCCTGCCCCAGCAGCAGCAGCAGAGCTTCACCCAGCTGGTGTGCCAGCGTAAAGAGCAGAAGCATGAGGAGCGCAGACAACTGAAGCTGCAGCTGGAGGACATGCAGAAGCAGCTGCGCCAGCTGCAGGAGAAGTTTTTCCAGATCTATGACTCCACCGACGATTCGGAGCATGACCTGGCCCATGACCTAGGCAACATGTCTGAGGACAGCGCTGGGAGGTCTGATACTGGAGGAGATGACCGGACAGACCGTTCCGACAATGAGATATCAGACCTGGATCCGGGACACTTCCTGGACCGAGCAAGGGCGTTGCTCCAGGAGCAGGCCCTGCTGGCTGAGGGGGACAAGCTCAGGAGAGAGGGGCTGGTTTGGGGGAAAGGTCCTGGTCAGGGCCCCTCCTGCTCCATGCACCATGCAGAGGGCAAGCTGCTGGCTGAGACATTGAAACAGGAGCTCAACTCGGCAATGAACCAGGTGGTGGACACAGTGGTCAAGGTGTTTGCCAAGCCCCCTCGCCCCACACCACCCCAAGTCTTCCCTCCCCTCCCCATGCCCCCAGAGAGGTTTGGTGTCAACGTCAAGGGCCCCAACTTCCACACAGCCAACCAGCGCCTGCAATGCTTTGGCGACGTTGTCATTCCCAATCCCCTGGATTCGTTCGGCAGCATACCTGTGCCCGGCGCCAACGACCAGACTGAGGCGCTGCCCCTGGTGGTGAGGAAGACGCAGACGGAGCACCATCACCAATCCTCAGCCGTGGGCACCCACGGGGGCCATCACCACCCCTCCCTGCACCCCTCCTCCCTCTCTACCTCCATGGGCTTCAGCCCCCCTTCTTTCCGCCACCCCTTTCCCCTTCCTCTCATGGGTTACCCCTTCCAGAGCCCCCTGGGCCCACCCTCCGGCGGTTACCCAGGGAAGGACCGTTCCTCCCCAGACTCCATGGACCTGTCCAGGGAGACCACCAGCCTGCGGACCAAAATGTCATCAGGGCATCATGTGGGGCACCACCACCGGTCTTTCTCTCCGACCAACCCTGGGAGCACTGCAGAGGGGCTCTCCCTGTCCCTCATCAAGTCAGAGTGTGGAGACATGAGCGACATGAACGACATCTCACCATACTCAGGCAGCACCGTATCCTTCACCACACAGAGAGAGGGAGGGAGGTGGGGAGGGAGAGAGAGTTAGAGATGCTATAGAAGGGCTGGTTGTTCATCTTAGATAGTTTAATATATTGTTATGATGACTATTGCATATTATTGCGAAATCAGCACATTTATTTTATTTTCAGTTCTCTCTAAAACATCCCTTTTTTTATTTGATCATATACCTTTTGCTCTACTAATTGGTTGAAAGCACTCTAGTCACTCTACCATTGGTCAGATTATGTCTCCACGACATTTATAGCCCTGATTCCCATTTGAAACATGACTGAAAGAGACAAACGCTATAGAAAGCTGAAGTTGAGCACAATGGCTCTCTGTACTGATAGTTTAACCCCTGTGTACCTCAATCATGGGCTGCAGATAAAGAGGTAAGGTACCTATGGGAGGATCACAGTCAACCAACTGGGACTGGGCCTAATAGCCTCAACTGATCCATTCAGTTTGCCCTGTTCTCCTATATAGGCTACCTCCCTATCCCTCTACCATTCAGACCTGTCTTTGCAAAGACCTTTCACTCATGAAGGCTCCGTAGCAGTTATTTTGCGTGATCACTGTCACTGAAAATGTTATATCAATGACACACACGACACACATGTACAGTGTACACTGAGTGTACAAAACATTAAGACCACCTTCCTAATATTGAGTTGCAAGCCCCCCTTTTGCTCTCAGAACCACCTCAATTTGTCAGGCATGGACTCCACAAGTTGTTGAAAGTGTTCCACAGGGATGCTGGCCCATGTTGACTCCAATGCTTCCGATGGCACACATACACAATCCATGTCTCCAATGTCTCAAGGGTTAAAATACCTTCTTTAACCTGTCTCCTCCCCTTAATCTACACTGATTGAAGTGGATTTAACAAGTGACATCAATAAGTTATCATTGCTTTCACCTGAATTCACCTGGTCAGTCTATGTCATGGAAAGAGCTGGTGCCCTTAATGCTTTGTACACTCAGTGTATCTATGGTCTGACAGGCTTGGACATGTTTTGGCTGAGATTCGAGAGCATGTTATTTTTTTTTTTTTACTTGACTGTGTCTAAAAGTTAGACATGGCTACTGTATGTTAGTGCTGATCTATGTCTGTGTTATGATCACCTCAGGGATTGGCCTTTGTTTGTGTGTGTGTGTGTGTGTGTGTGTGTGTGTGTGTGTGTGTGTGTGTGTGTGTGTGTGTGTGTGTGTGTGTGTGTGTGTGTGTGTGTGTGTGTGTGTGTGTGTGTGTGTGTGTGTATGGTAGATAGGGTTCGCCTGAGGACTCAGTAAAGATGTTTATTTATGGCCACCTGTGTCTTATCATCCCCCATTGTAAAAACAAACAATCGTTGTCGTTTCTTTTCTATTTCTTTCTCGTTTCATAAATATCTGTCAACAGCCCGGGGAGCTTTCAGCAGTTGCTTGGCACCCAAATACTTAAAAAAAAAGGTTTCTTTCTCTCCCGCTCCTCCCTTTCTTTTCTTTGAAATGGACGTTAACAGGTGTACGCAGCAAACTGCTTTTCTTTCATAACAGTGATTGTCTTCATTTGTCTTCTGACCAAAAGAGGAAGAGCACTTCCCAGAGATCCATAATATCCTCTGCTACCCTGTTTCTCCTGATGGGAGGATGAAAAGAGAGGGAGAGGGAGAGGGAGAGGGAGAGAGAGAGGGAGAGAGAGAGTAAAACAATAACTAAAATTGATGTCGGAAGTTTACATACACTTAGGATGGAGTCATTAAAACCACTCCCCAAATTTCTTGTTTAACAAACTATAGTTTTGGCAAGTCGGTTAGGACATCTACTTTGTGAACGACACAAGTAATTTTTCCAACAATTGTTTACAGACAGATTATTTCACTTATAATTCAATGTATCACAATTCCAGTGAGTCAGTAGTTTAAATACACTAAGTTGACTGTGCCTTTAAACAGCTTGGAAAATTTCAGAAAATGATGTCATGGCTTTAGAAGCTTCTGATAGGCTAATTGACATCATTTGATTCAATTGGAGGTGTACCTGTGGATATATTTCAAGGCATACCTTCAAAGTCAGTACCTCCTTGCTTGACATCATGGGGAGATCATAAGATATCAACCAGACCTCAGAAAAAAAATTATAGACCTCCACAAGTCTGGTTCATCCTTGGGAGCAATTTCCAAACGCCTGAAGGAGCCACATTCATCTGTACAGACAATAGTACGCAAGTTTAAACACCATGGGACCACGCAGCTGTCATACTGCTCAGGCAGGAGACGCAGTCTGTTCCCTTAGAGATTAATGTACTTTTGTGCGAAAAGTGCAAATCAATCCCAGAACAACAGTAAAGGACCTTGTGAAGTTGCTGGAGGAAGCAGGTACAAAAGTTTCTATATCCACAGTAAAATGATTCCTATATCGACATAACCTGAAAGGCCCTTCAGCAAGGAAGAATCCACTTCTCCAAAACCACCATCAAAAAAGCTAGACTACGGTTTACAACTGCACATGGGGACAAAGATCGTACTTTATGGAGAAATGTCCTCTGGTCTGATGAAACAAAAATAGAACTGTTTGGCCATAATGACCATTGATATGTTTGGAGGAAACAGGGGGATGCTTGCAAGCCGAAGAACATCATACCAACCAAGACGCACAGGGGTGGCACCATCATGTTGTGGGGGTCCTTTGCTGCAGTTGGGGCTGGTGCACTTTGCAAAATAGATGACATCATGAGGAAGTAAAATTACGTGGATATATTAAAGCAACATCTCAAGACATCTGTCAGGAAGTTAAAGCTTGGTGGCAAATGGGTCTTCCAAATGGACAATAACCCCAAGCATACTTCTAAAGTTGTGGCAAAATGGCTTAAGGACAACAAGGACAGCTTGTGGAAGGCTCCCCTAAACGTTTGACCCAAGTTAAACAATTTTAAAGGCAATGCTACCAAATACTAATTGAGTGTATGTAAACTTCTGACCCACTGGGAATGTGATGAAAGAATTAAAAGCTGAAATAAATCATTCTCTCTTCTATTATTCTGACATTTCACATTTTTAAAATTAAGTTGTGATCCTAACTGACCTAAGACATGGAATTTCTACTCGGATTAAATGCCAGGAATTGTGAAAAACGGAGTTTAAATGTAGTTGGCTAAGGTGTACGTGAACTTCCGACTTCAACTGTACATATATGCCAGATGCTTTTATCTCTAATGTGGCATATAATTTGGGGGCATTAATTAACAGATGTACTCCCTTTAATGGGAAGAATAGTTAGAACAACACGGCCATGTGTTACAGGTTTTTAAAATTTCCGCCACATGTTAATTTCACGTCTACAATAACTAACAGATTGTCAGACATTTTGTGTTGAAGTTCATCGGCGTTCCGGAGCGTCGCGCAGCAGATGGCTTCCATCAGTTTCCTCATTGTATATTGGCCTTACACCTGAAATGAGCAAGTGGAGCAGCTATTTTCTCTCTTGACTTGGGAAGAGCTGGGGAGAATGATGATATCTTGTCAGATGTGCTCAGATACCACTAACCTTGCTGGTACAAGGGCACCAACATGGCTAAATAATAGCCGTGTGTCACCCCAAGTCCAATCACTATTACATTTGCAAGCTGTTAGAGATATTAATTCATCAAGATTCACTGTTGCTTGATATTGAAGCATAGGGAGAGGATCCTGTGTTTGTAGATTTTTGCAACTTCAATTTATTTATACATATAAATGTAATCTATGTAATGATGGGATTGTCATTTGAATTCATTTTGATTTAGAAGCGAGAGCGTGGTAGTCTCATTGGGAAAGCCCAGTCTTATGAGACTAACATGATTGTATCTTTACAGCAGCAAGTCATCTTGCCAGACTTGAAGAGAACAACCCTCTCCCACTCTGTCCATGCCTCTTTCTCTTCTGTCTTGCTTCCCTCTCTCTCAATTCAATTTTCAATTTAAGGGGCCTTATTGGCATTGGAAACATGTTTACATTGTCAAAGCAAGTGAAATAGATAATAAACAAAAGTGAAAAAAGCAAACAATAAAACATTTCCAGTAAACATTACACTCACAAAAGTTCCACAGGAATAAACACATTTCAAATCTCTCCCTCGCTCCCTCTGAGAGGCCATGGTATCCCTCGCTCCCTCGCTCGCTCTGAGAGGCCATGGTATCCCTCGCTCCCTCGCTCGCTCTGAGAGGCCATGGTATCCCTCGCTCCCTCGCTCGCTCTGAGAGGCCATGGTATCCCTCGCTCCCTCGCTCGCTCTGAGAGGCCATGGTATCCCTCGCTCCCTCGCTCGCTCTGAGAGGCCATGGTATCCCTCGCTCCCTCGCTCGCTCTGAGAGGCCATGGTATCCCTCGCTCCCTCGCTCGCTCTGAGAGGCCATGGTATCCCTCGCTCCCTCGCTCGCTCTGAGAGGCCATGGTATCCCTCGCTCCCTCGCTCGCTCTGAGAGGCCATGGTATCCCTCGCTCCCTCGCTCGCTCTGAGAGGCCATGGTATCCCTCGCTCCCTCGCTCGCTCTGAGAGGCCATGGTATCCCTCGCTCCCTCGCTCGCTCTGAGAGGCCATGGTATCCCTCGCTCCCTCGCTCGCTCTGAGAGGCCATGGTATCCCTCGCTCCCTCGCTCCCTCTGAGAGGCCATGGTATCCCTCGCTCCCTCGCTCTGAGAGGCCATGGTATCCCTCGCTCCCTCGCTCGCTCTGAGAGGCCATGGTATCCCTCGCTCTTGGAGCAGATGATGTGGAGAGTGGAGTGCTGCTCTTTTGGCCAGGCCTGTTGGCCAGGCCTGTTGGCCAGGCCTGCTAGGGTTCTCCCCATAGGCCAACCCTCCCTCACCATTTTTGGACATAAAAGACTGTAAAAATACCAAGAAATAAGCTCAAAGTGATTTTATTTTGGAAATCTGTGATTTGAAATGATTATGTTTTAGACAAATATTATATCTGTTTGGGCTACATGCTGTCAATTTGCAGTCTACAAATAATTTCTAATTATGTTCTGTCCAATCCGCTTAAGAAAAATTCAGCCCGCGGCTGAATCTAGTTGATGATCCCTGCTTTAGGGCCTAACTGAATGCATGCCAAATACACACCAATCACCAAATGCTTTTGAGAACTTGGGCAGAAAAAGTTAACGTCGATCCAATGAGGCAAAAGGGACGATGTCAAAGTTGAATCCAAGAAGAGAAAAGCTGTGAAATGGAGAGTTGAATATAAAGAGAAGGGAGGGCCAGAACAGTAATGTTCGGGGAAGATTTTGTGAAGTGGTAAAAGAGGATGATAGCAGTGCCGGCTATGTGTGAGGTGCTATTTGAGAGTCACAAGACAGGGACTTCAAATATGACACGTCAAGGGAACTGTAGGCTTAATAGGCTTACTGTACAGCTGGGTTACATTTAATAGCCTAACTGAAATCTGGACACTTACTGTATAATATTAACCCCTGCAAGGTTTAAGCATTTCTTGCAGTAAAATTATACACTAAATGTAAATGTTGACTTGAGAACAGGAGTGGATAAATATGATTTCTTTCTTTCAGCATCTTGAGAGAAAGAATGTGCAGTTAGGGACCATCTGTAAAGGTGCTATATTTATCAGCTTCATAGAAACTGATAGTTTTTCAACCACATAAGATATTCATCCAAGCCAAACTTAAATCGTATTAGAAACATGTTGGGTTGTTTTCACTGCTTTAAATTTTGTTAAAAGCGGTCAAACTGAAATACCATGAAAAGTTCCAACCGTAGCTATATAAACATACAATCCAGAAGGAAAAGGTATTATGACATTGTCCTACTTACAGACTTACAGAGTAGCCCTTTATTTGTCGGTTCAAGATATAATAGTTACTAGAGATTGCTTTCCGCTCAACGAGAGAGCGGGTTTACCCTCATCTCTTTTCATTGTCTTAGCCCCAGATTGATATTAGCTGAATTATACAGCCATTAATTCACCATGGAAATGGTTTGGGCCCGTCCGCAGCACAGATGTGTTCCAGGGATGCAGCGCCCATCCCTGGAGAGATTCACTGCCTTGGAGCCCCTCTTCCTCCTCCTCCCAAGGTTTGGCAGCACTTGGACGGCTGGAGGCTGGGGGACGAGCAGTGGGTGTAAATTAAGTTGAAACAACTCTATCGTTCAATGTGCCTCCCCCCATCCACCCCCTGCTTCCTCCTGAGACTTCCCTTGGAAAACCTTAGTCTCTAAAATCTATGACGTGTGTATTTTAAATGAATAAGGTCTACAGCTCTGTTATAGAGAGACAAGGCACTTAATGACTTCATCAGAGTTGTCCCTTTAAAACGTTATTTTTATATTAATATGGATCCTGTCTTTGGTTGTCATGTCTTGTCGCCAAGCCATTAGGCTCCTCTCTCATAACCAGTGTTAACTGCTTTCTTTGTCTGTGATATGCAAATTTCATTTTTTTCCCCTTCCTTTTTTGGGGTGGAGGTTGGAGGGGGGTATGATGGGGGGGGGAAGAGGGAAAGGCGTTTGCTTACTTTGACTGTGAAATTAGCTTCTTATGTAAAGGCACCAGCTGTGGCACTGGCCAACGTTTTATTTACCGAGACACGCTCACACCTGATTAAGAGTGGATGCTAATCGCAAGCAAATGGTTTGGCCCTGGTTCACTCACTACTCTCTAACAACTGATTCAAGATCAGCCCTACCCTTCTCCAGTGCTATCACTATCCTAAAATAATGAATGTGAAATGCATAATATTGGGTTGGCCTATATCTATTATAGTCTTCAAGGAAAACTAATTATTGTACATTCAGTACATGTTATTTATATCAATAACACATCAACTGAAATAGCAGTGGTTTTAGGTCAAGTTACCCTACCATAAATAACTATATGACTACACATTGAAAAGCATTGCAAGGTCAGCCATTTTAATTATAATTTTCCATCCCCCCCAAAAAATATAAATTTCCTTGACGGCAGACATGTTCAGATTCAGGAGGGTCTTTCCCCCAACCACCTGAAGAAGGCCAAGCTCATGTTCTTCTACGCCCGCTACCCCAGTTCCAACATGCTCAAGATTTTCTTCTCCGACGTCAAGGTGAGCCACACCCCGGGACCCCAACCTTTTACCCCTCACCTTTCCACCTCTATCATCATGAAAAGGAGTAGGATGACGTAGGCCCTAGACGAATGTAGCTCCCTGAAGTAGAAGTTGCCCTTGGGCACTGATCTAAAATCAGATTACCCTCCCAAAATCCTAAACTGAATTATTTACCCAGTGGTTATGGTTAGGATTTGGTGAGTGTAAGCTGATCCTAGATCGGTGCCTAAGGGATAAGTGCTACATGAAGCTCATGAAAACATACTCTGGGCTGGCATTCCTCTCCATAGTTATCTAACTGTGCAGGTGTGTTCAACACTGTCTGTGTGTCTGTCCTTTGTCATCCCAGCGGAAGTGACTGTCCTTGCCCCCGGTGACAAGTTGTAAGGACAGATCACCATGCCTGGACTTTTCTTCCTTTACTTTTTCTCTGTGTTTTTCTATGCCTGTGCTCTCACCTCAGACTGCAGTTAATAGTTGAGTGAAGCAATTACTCTTCTCACTTCCCCCGAGATGTTCTTCCGGCACAGTGCTGTACTAATGTGAAGTGCCTGTTGTGTGTCTTACATTGCTTCTGTATGAGGATCTTTTCCCTACTAAGTCATGGCTTTATACAAAAGAGAGAGGATGAGGAAGGTGCAATAGGTAATAGGTAATATTTAGAAGCCAGCGGGGGAGCATGGACGTTACAGCATGGCAAAGGAATTGAGAGGGAGCGATAGACATGGGGTAGATTTTTTTTAACCTTTATTTTACTCGGCAAATCAGTTAAGAACAAATTCTTATTTTCCAATGACAGCCTATTGGGTTAACTGCCTTGTTCAGGGGCAGAATGACAGATTTGTACCTTGTCGGCTCAGGGATTCGATCTTGCAACCTTTCGGTTACGAGTCCAATGCTCCAACCACTAGGCTACGCCGCCGCCCCATCATGGGATAGCATGCAGAAAAGGGGTTATCTGAACGGTAGGGACAAGTGAGGGATAGACATTGGGGAGAGGACAGAATCGAGTGCAGAGAAAGAAGAGGGGTTATCTGAGCAGGTGTAAGGGTGGGAACGGCGAAAGAGGGAGTGGGTGAGGGAAATGGTAAGGATGAGCATGAGGTATGTGGGGACAAGGCCAGGGAGTGATCAAACAAAGCACAAGTTGGCTTGTGAACAACGCAACAAGGCTACACAATAGCTGTGCTGGTGTCTTATATGCGGCCAAGTTTAGTTGTTGTTGTTTTTGTTGAGTCCCTCTCGGACCATAAGGAGGGTAAAAACTGTGACCGATAGTTAAGGGTATTAAGATTGTAGTGTCTTTGTCTTGGCTAACAGTGGAGGACAATGGAGGAGGCAGAGCTAAGCTAGTGTCCGTATATGGGAATGGGAGCTGCCAGTTCATATACAGTCAATGAACTAAGCAGACCAGACCCAGCTTCAATCGGATTGGTGCCTATGGGAGAGCCACCCCTTAACGAGAACGGAACTGTGACAATTATTTTCAATGGTGAACGGCATGGTGAACCTTCATTCATCCACCATCTTTGGAGACGCTAGTGGCTAACTAATTAGACATGGCTAGCTGATGCAAGGCAAGGAGAGTGGCATTCTTAGACATGTGCTCTAAGAGCTAATAATATCTTGACTAGTAAGGTACAAGTTCCCAGTTGTTTTGACCGCGGCATTATTCTTAGACTTTTTTTTTTTTACATTTTACCTTGATGACCTTAGCCTACGGTATAGGCTTTTAAAAAAAGAGCAGAACCCTGCTTAATTGACCGGTTAATGTCTGCTTGAAAGAGCCCGCCAATCTAGCTAAGCTGCTAACGTTAGCCAGCAAGCTAAAGAAGTTTGTCCCAGTTGAGTTTTCCAATGGAGCCCTCTTTGTCTGGAGGGGTAAATGAACAGTTCCCGTGCTGTAGGAGCTGTATCTACTACGCTTTGTTTCAGGGCAAACTGGATCAGCTGGATGCATCTCCGTCTTGTCGTTAGTCTTTATCCGATTGGCCGGTGTTGCCCGGGGAGATATCTTCTGCATCTCCTCTCCCATCTTATGGCGGAGTGGAAGGAGCACTGCAAGAGGAGCATTGCAATCAATGATGGTCGCATTTCACGAGACTGTGGAAGCGGAAGACAGTGGCCTGCCACAAAGCAGCCTACACTCCCAACGAGAGGCCTGGAGCCGATACAAACAACGAATAGTTTCGCCACGTTGGAGCCTGCACCTTCATCGCTGGGGGTACCTGTGTGTGCTGCCGTCCTGCCTACCCATACTCCTTCCCCTACAATTTCAAAGTCGACGTCGGCAACCTTCCATCCCAGCTCTAGATCGAGGCCTGCACGGAGTGTGTGAAGTGTGAAGTGTTACCAATCCTTAGGAAAGTTATGGAAAATATGGTGTTTGACCAGATACAACGCTATTTTACAGTAAATAAATTGACAACAGACTTTCAGCACGCCCGTAGGGAAGGACATTCAACAAGCACAGCATTTACACAAATTACTGATGATTGGTTGAGAGAAATGGATGATAAAAATATTGTCTGGGCTGTTTTGTTAGACTTCAGTGCGGCTTTTGACATTATCGATTGTAGTCTGCTTCTGGAAAAAAAACATGTGTTATGGCTTTACACCTCCTGCTATATTGAGGATAAAGTGTTACCTGTCTAACAGAACACAGAGGGTGTTCTTTAATGGAGACTCTCCAAAATAATCCAGGTATAATCAGGAACGACTAGCACACAGCTCAGACACTCATGCATACCCCACAAGACATACCAACAGAGGTGTTGGCAGCAGCTAATGGAGATCCATAGTAAATACAAATACTAAATCGAATGAGCGTGGGAAGTGGTTTGGCCCGACAATGGCGTGATGCTGCGCCGTCTTGCCGCTTGTTTACTAGGGATGGTGGAAGAACGTTCTTACTACTGACCTGATAGGTAAATGTTGTGACAGTTGAAACATACTGTGATTGTTGTTTTCGCTGCAACAGTTTAGCATTACGCTATCCTTACACTACACACCATGATGGATTAACTTGTGTGCTTTGACATGGTTCAGTTAGCCATTAGTATTGATCGCCAATTATCAGCTTCTCTGTTTTGACAAATGCCCAGACAGGTCATACATAGGTTATTGTTATGGTGTGATGGATGAACAATAGGCTAAACACAATCTTAGCGTTATGTCTGGTTTCCATATTTCAGACGTTACTTGAGAAAATATGAAGTTGATGTGATGTCAGAGAGAGTAAATGTCAGTGTTGTTTTAAAATGTTGGGGTCATAAATGAACGCTGAATACACAAACAAGGATGTCCCAAACTGATTCTGTTGTGAATCTTTCTCTCTCTTTCTCTCTCTTTCTCTTTCTTTTCATGAAAGCACTTGTTTTGGACACACACTGCCCCCACAACCCTCTTTCCCTCTCTCGTTTTCTCTCTCTCGTTTTCTCTCTCTCATTTTCTCTCTCTCATTTTCTCTCTCTCTCTCTCGCTCTCTCTCTCTCTCGCTCTCTCTCGCTCTTTCTCTTTCACTTCATCTCTTTATCTCTCCTTCTGTCAGGCCTTTGTGTGTATTCGGCACACTGGCCTCAGTATTTGTACAAGTCGTGCTGTGGAGTGGATGAGGTCAGGAGGTTTTTCCTTTTACATGTCATTCCTTGTCTTTTCTTTTTTCCGCTGATGGTGTGGCATCCTTCCCCCGCACGACGAAAAGCCAGGCGCTGGATTTCAGGACTGGTTTTTGTAGAGTCAGCCAATAGACAACGAGAGATTATCTCCCACAATTCACCCCTGCAAAAACAGGAAGCAGTAGAAAGCCCTGATGACTATGGATGGGCTTTAGGCAGAGAGGGACGGGCCGCTTCTCTTTCTGTTCCTCTTGTTGTTTTTCAAATAGCTTGTTGGTCTGAGGTCATGTGTATGGATTCTTCCTCCTCTCCATTGTTTGGAAGGCAGGGAGCTAGATGGACGCAGAGCAGAGTGTACCTGTTTGTCTGTCCAGAGCAGAGCTACTGGGTGACTTTGACTTTACTGTCAATGTCATCACAATGTGCAGGAGACACCTTGTTGGTGTGTCTCTCTCCTTTGAGGTCTTGCAGTCTGCTGTATTTGTAATGTCATACGACAACGATCACTGATAATACAGAATGAGGATTTAACATGATTTAACATGACCTAAATTTACTCAGCAGCTCTCTAAAATATTACTGGATAAGATTATGACATGTACAATACATGACTAACAATATGTGGACATCTGCTGGTCGAAAATCTCATTCCAAAATCCTGGGTATTAATATGGAGTTGGTCCCCCTTTTGCTGTCCCAACAGCCTCCACTCTTTTAGGAAGGCTTTTCACGAGATGTTGGAACACTGCTGCAGGGACTTGCTTTCATTCATCCACAACAGCATTAGTGAGGTTGGGCACTGATGTTGGGCGATTAGGCCTGGCTAGTAGTCGATGTTCCAATTCATTCCAAAGGTTCGATGGGGTTGAGGTCAGGGCTCTGTGCAGGCCAGTCAAGTTCTACCACTCTGATCTTGACAAACCGTTTCTGTATGGACCTCGCTTTGTGCATGGGGGCATTGTCGTGCTGAAACAGGAAGCAACCTTTCCCAAACTGTTGCCACAAAGTTGGAAGCACAGAATGATCTACAATGTTATTGTATGCTGTAGCGTTACGATTTCACTTCACTGGAACTAAGGAGCCTAGACCGAACCATGAAAAACAGCCCCAGACCATTATTCATTCTCCATCAAACTTTACAGTTGGCACTATACATTGGAACGTCAGGCAGCCTGGTGGTTAGAGCATTGGGCCAGTAACAGAAAGTTTGCTGTATCGAATCCCTGAGCTGACAAGGTAAAAATCTATCGTTCTGCCCCTGAACAAGGCAGTTAACCCACTGTTCCCCTATAGGCTGTTTTGTAAATCAGAATTTGTTCTTAACTGACTTGCCTAGTTAAATGAAGGTTCAATTTTAAATAAATTCTGCTGGCATCCGCCATACCCAGATTTGTCCATCGGACTGCCAGATGGTAAAGCGTGGTTCAGCACTCCAGAGAACGCATTTTCACTGCTCCAGAGTCCGATGGCGGTGAGCTTTACACCACTCCATTGCACATGATGATCTTAGGCTTGTGCACCCTAATGAACAGTTATTGTGCTGACTTTGCTTCCAGAGGCAGTTTGGAATGATTTTTACCTGCTTCAGGACTCGGCGATCCCATTCTGTGAGCTTGTGTGGCCTACCACTTTGTGACTGAGCCGTTGCTGCTCCTAGACGTTTCCACTTCACAAAAACAGCACTTACAGTTGACCGGGGCAACTCTAGCAGGGCAGAAATTTTACAAACTGACATGTTGGAAAGATGACATCATACGATGGTGCCACATTGAAAGTCATTGAGCTCTTCAGTAAGGCTTTTCTACTGCCAATGTTTGTCTATGGAGATTGCATGGCTGTGTACTCAATCTTATACCCCTGTCAGCAACTGGTCTTGCTGAAATAGACAAAATCCACTAATTTGAAGTGGTGTCCACATACTTTTGTATGTATAGTGAATGTCCTTGTTGTCTTACAGATAATGAGTAGGATTTTGTTTCGGTGTTGAAAAGAGCTTAATCGTTGGGACTAGAGTGTTTTCCTTCTCTGGCGCTGTGTGCATAGTTTTATGTAGGTTGCATGGTAGGGAAGCGTGTGTTTGTTTTGTTCCCTTATAGTTAACACTTAAGGTTGACCTTTTGTAGGCTCTCGAGTGTGAGTGTGAGAAATACGCTCTCACCGTTCCTCTCTCGTTCCCCTCTTAGCTAATCACGCCTACACATACAGGCACACACACACACTCCAACAGGCCATGGACATCTCATGTCTCTCTTGGCTCAGATTTAGGAGTCCCGGAGATGTGTTGCTTTGAAATAGTTCCCCCCGACAGAACACTGACGGACCACTGAACACTCTGGTCCCTAGCTGATATCAGGGGATATTTATCCCCCCACAAGCAACTTAATTAAACAAGAATGGGTACCTGATTTGTTGTAGCAACAAAGACTTTTAGTAGACACACATTGAATCTCTCTCTTTCTCTCTCTCTGTATACATGTAACGTGTGATTAAACCACATTTCATCCGCGGACAGTAGATATTCCATACAATAGACTTAACCATGCTTTGTGTCAGATAGATGTTGAGGTATAAAGCCTAGGCTGTATAATGAAAGCCATCCCTGTCCAAAGTGACAAGTCTATCAGTCAGAGGGCTGAAGTGACACTAAAGGTCTCCAGTGTGAGTGATGACATCTCTTTCACTGACTTTAATCTCAGTATGCAGCCCTCAATCACACACACACACACACACACACACACACACAGACACGCACACGCAAACACGCACGCACACATGCACACACGCACGCACACACACACTCCAACCCATCCAAGAGAGAGTGATGTGTCTGAGTAGTGACGTATCTGTGATAGTGAACTCGCAAATGTATGTGCATGAGTGTGTGTGTCTCAGAGTCTGTGTTGTGGATGTTGGTTCTTGCCTGTGTACAGTAATAGCCCCTGTGTGTGTGTAATTGTAATAGTCAGTAGTTTGTTTGTTTGACACTTCGATGTCATGAGCCTTGCTTGCTGACAGCTCACGTTCCTATACTGCCCAGGTCTATTGTCCAGCCCTGCAGTTCTCTACACCCCTCTCCCTCCCCTCCTAACTCTAACCCGCCCGCTGTTCTGCTAACCCTGCACTTTAGGCCTCGTCGCTCTGCCCCCATCCCTCCCCTCCCCTCCCGTCACCCCCACCCAATCCCTCACCCCCACCCATTCCCCTCGCCACCCGACCATGCCAAACAATGTCAGGCAGACATACTCTTTCAGTCCTCCTCCCATTATGTCACCCACAGACCATTCCAGAAAAGAGTGACCCCTCCTTTCCCCCCTCCAGTCCCTTTCTCTCTCATACTCTCCCTCTCATACTCTCTCTCATCTCATTTTATCTCTCCCTTTTTTGCTCTCTCCTTCTTCTCTGTCCCAGCCTATGCCTAGCTCAAATGAGGCCGTGTGTGAGCCTGCGCTAGTGTGTGTGCATGTGTGTGTGTGTTGGCCCGGATCAGATGAGAACGTGTTCTGGAACAATAGCCAGAGCCTAATCTCCATGTCAAAACCGCTCTCCCACCCCAGCGAGTGGCTGCTCAGCATTTAGTAACGTTTTGTCTCCTATTCTAACAGAATCACAAAAAGAGCAGAGAGGAGGGGTGGAGAGTGAGAGTGGGGGAGTTGGTGTAGGGGCGGGGCAGGGATAGGGGGATAGGGGGGTGTACGGCTTTTAGGGGAGGGGGAAGGGCTGAGGAATAAGTTAAAGGATTTTGGGGGGCTGAGGGCTGAGGTAAAGGGTTTTGAGGGATGCGTGCATGTGTGCATGTGTGTGCGTATGTGTGTGTGACTGTCCAGGCTGGGGACTGTGCTGGGCCCTGAGGTCCTTATCTCCCTGTCTGGCTGTTTGGACAATGTGTTTTCAGTAGCGAGGCAAAACGGAAGACAGCTCCAGCGCCACTAGGCCTTTAATAGGTTTATGTCCTATTGAATCCATGCAGCCACACAGATCAGATAGCCAGACCTTCTCAGCACTCATCATCTCTCTCTCTATTCCTCTCTCCCTCACTTTTTTTTCCCTTTTCCCACTTTCTTTTCTTTTCTTGTAGCCTGAGAGGTCTGGAGAAGCAGGGTGCAGTGCAGGGTAAATGGTGAATGGGGTTAAGTACATGTTTGAGCCCCCTGCGGGCAAGGGAGCTTTAGATGATGACTTAATCGTTTTCCTGGTCAATTATGTGTTTGTGGTCGCTCCCCTCCCAGCCCCGGTTATGATAGGGGGAGGTCCGGTCCCTCAGGGAAAAGAGTAACAGACACACACGCTTGCTCTTTTTTTCTCTCTCCTTCTGTCTTACTTTATGTCTCTCTTTATTATCTTCTCTCTCTTAGTCCTGCTGCGGTCTTTCTCTCTCCTGTCTTGTATCTCTCTCTCTGTTATCATCCTGCCTCCAGGCTCCCTGATGTGATATGAATCCCCCTATGCCCCCTTAACTACGCTCAACATTGATGTCTTCATCACAGAGCCCAGAAAGCCTTAAAACAATTGGTTCTGCACAATAATGTGGCCCTATATACTTTATAATGTCAAATAAAATAATCCAATATTATCAGTGTTGGTATTACCATGATGTCAATTAATTATCCAGGTTAAATAAATAACCATTATTTATTAAATAATTATTTTCATAATTATGATATTTATTATTTAAAATCTCTTTGACCCTTTATCTCTCACAGTTTAACTACCAGGGTTGGGCTCAATTCAGAATTGAATTGAGAATGCCTCCTGAATTCCAATTCAATTCTTGAATTTGAATTGAATTTGATGTAGTAAAAACGATCAGAATCACAATTTTAATTAAAGGAAATATAATTTAATTCAGTTAAACTGAAATTCAAATGCCTCTTCTATTATATTAGGTCTAGTCTATACAAATAAACATATTGTACAATTTTCAGGACAAACTCTTCAAATTAATGATCAAGAAAAACAAAATCTGTATGCAAATATTATAATTGCCTTTCCACACACTAAGGTTAAAAACGTATATGAACATTGTTTCTAAGTGATATGGTCTTTGGTGCTAGATAAAAGTGACATGTTCTTTGGTGTCTGGAAGTGTGACCTGTTAGATTCAATGAAACACTCATGTTCTATGACTGAGTGCAATTTTATTGAATTGCACTGAATTCAATTATATTTCCTGTCACAAACTCAAATTCAATTTCGACATCCTGTGAGGTGTGGCCATTCAATTCAAATATCAACTCATGAGTTGAATTGAGGTTCATTCCAAAATTCTGATTTGATCCCAATCCTGTTAACTTCTATAGTGTGAAAAAATGCATTCTAACAGTATTGTCATATAATCCTTATTATTAAAGCCTCTCTCCTCTCTCTCCTCTCCTGTAGTTTAACCGCTGCATCACGTCCCAGCTCATCAAGTGGTTCAGTAACTTCCGGGAGTTCTACTACATCCAGATGGAGAAGTTTGCCCGGCAGGCCATCAACGACGGTGTCACCGGAGTGGAGGAGATGAGCGTCAGCCGCGACTGCGAGCTCTACCGAGCCCTCAACATGCACTACAACAAGGCCAACGACTTTGAGGTAGAACCGCTTTTAGTGCGACACCCATTTACTGCTGTGCGACAATAGCCTCGTCTGAAAACTAATGTGATGCACAGTTTAATAAGGCTAATGTTGTTGAGGTAGGACACCGTTAAGTGCGACACTTATTCAGTACTACTCACTACCTGTCAGCTCACTCAGTATTTTTTGTCCTGAGACCAAACATACAGTATACATACACTACCTGGAAAGGGTGAGTTCCCCTTAGTGGACTAGATAGATTGCTTTGACAATTTAAAACACAATACAATCACACGTGCATGGATTTAAAATCATCAAGGATGAATTGTGGTCCTCTTCAATAAATAGTTAAGAAACTAACAAACATAAACGTAGTAGGTCCATACTTCGGAACATTAGAACAAGTTTACAATGGACCCCCTTGTCATTGGCATCAGCCAATTACAATTGTCAATGTCATTGCATGTGATAGAACGTTACATCGGAGCTGGTGTCACCAGATAATCTGGCACACGTTAGGCCTATGGTAACCTCACTAGCTGACAATGATACTTTTGTTCTACTTGGTCTGTCTCAAGTGTAGAGTACCAATATTTCAAGATCCTTGACTAGGCTACTAGCTACTAACGTTAGAAGTTTTCACATACAGGTATATGACAAAATCCCACGTTTTTGCTCATCCGTTTCAGATATACTTTACATGCGCTTTTAAGGAAAAAAATATAAAGTAGGTCTATACAACATTCAAGTTGTCATATACCGTCTTCATCATTGCTTCATTGACAGGCTACATTAACTGTGGGTTTGAGCCCCCCTCGCGTCAAGAATTTTTGTTAAGGAAAACACTGTTCACAGTTGGTCATTGATCCTTGATTAAAATAACCCATATGTGAAAAAGTGGATGAATATTATTATACATATAAAACATTTATGTAACATAGCCTATAACCTATAGTAGCAATGATGATTTATGTAGCAGTGCCAGTGCCTACTGTATGTGTCGGTCTGCAAGAGGGACTCCAACAAGAAGCTCCTCATTAAATGTATTCGTAATCTTAATTTAAGGTTTTCGCTACACATTTCTTCTCAACACACTCAAAAACTATGAACGTATGAACGTAATTATACATTTCAAAGGGCGGGGGGGGGGGCATGTGGAATTCGCACCCTTGCTACAATCTGCGACAAATACGAGTAGCTAACCACTGGGCACAGACATCAGTTCAACGTCTAGTTTTGATTTACACGTGGTTGATTTCACTAACGTGAATTCATCCTGAATCAACAAAAAAGTTCACATTTTTATTTTTTATTTTTATTTCACCTTTATTTAACCAGGTCGGCTAGTTGAGAACAAGTTCTCATTTGCAACTGCGACCTGGCCAAGATAAAGCATAGCAGTGTGAACAGACAACACAGAGTTACACATGGAGTAAACAATTAACAAGTCAATAACACAGTAGGAAAAAAAGAGAGTCTATATACATTGTGTGCAAAAGGCATGAGGAGGTAGGCGAATAATTACAATTTTGCAGATTAACACTGGAGTGATAAATGATCAGATGGTCATGTACAGGTAGAGATATTGGTGTGCAAAAGAGCAGAGAAGTAAATAAATGAAAACAGTATGGGGATGAGGTAGGTAAAAATGGGTGGTCTATTTACCGATAGACTATGTACAGCTGCAGCGATCGGTTAGCTGCTCAGATAGTAGATGTTTGAAGTTGGTGAGGGAGATAAAAGTCTCCAACTTCAGCGATTTTTGCAATTCGTTCCAGTCACAGGCAGCAGAGAACTGGAACGAAAGGCGGCCAAATGAGGTGTTGGCTTTAGGGATGATCAGTGAGATACACCTGCTGGAGCGCGTGCTACAGGTGGGTGTTGCCATCGTGACCAGTGAACTGAGATAAGGCGGCGCTTTACCTAGCATGGACTTGTAGATGACCTGGAGCCAGTGGGTCTGGCGACGAATATGTAGCGAGGGCCAGCCGACTAGAGCATACAGGTCGCAGTGGTGGGTGGTATAAGGTGCTTTAGTGACAAAACGGATGGCACTGTGATAAACTGCATCCAGTTTGCTGAGTAGAGTGTTGGAAGCTATTTTGTAGATGACATCGAAAGCCTTGGCAAGGTCGATGAAGACGGCTGCACAGTACTGTCTTTTATCGATGGCGGTTATGATATCGTTTAGTACCTTGAGCGTGGCTGAGGTGCACCTGTGACCGGCTCGGAAACCAGATTGTACAGCGGAGAAGGTACGGAGGGATTCGAGATGGTCAGTGACCTGTTTGTTGACTTGGCTTTCGAAGACCTTAGATAGGCAGGGTGACCCCCCCTTTGAAGTGGGGGATGACTGCGGCAGCTTTCCAATCCTTGGGGATCTCAGACGATATGAAAGAGAGGTTGAACAGGCTGGTAATAGGGGTTGCGACAATGGCGGCGGATAGTTTCAGAAATAGCTCAATGTTGGGTGAAAACAATATGAAATGCCCTTACGGTGATAACGTTTTGCAGATCCAATCAGTTTTTCACGTTGATTCAACATCATCACATAGTTTTTGGTGGGTTGAAATAACGTGGAAACAATGTTGATTCAACATATGTTTGCCCAGTGGGAAGGGGCTCTACACTGAGGCGTATGACCAATCAGTCAAACACATTTGATATCAGAACGTGCCGTTGGACTTCTGTTAAGTGCATTTTCATGAACAAGTGTTGGATCACATCCAACTACGTCAACGATTTGAATGGGCTGTTATGGAATTTGAACCGCCCATCTGTGCAGGTTAGGAAAGGGCTACGTCTGCCAGGTTATCTGATAAGAACAGCTAACATAGCTTTAGACCACGTGTAACTACGTCAACGATTTGAATTGACTGATCTGCGTTTTGAGACGGAGGTCCGGGTTAAACTTAAAAGTTTGCTAATGTTTGCAAGTATGACCTAGTAGGCCTAGCCTACACAGTAGACCTAGCCTACACAGTAGACCTAGCCTACACAGTAGACCTAGCCTACTAGGCTTACTTGGGTTACACATATAACACGTAACAAAACAAAGGACAGGACTACATTGTCATAGTCTAGAGCAGGTCTCCCTCAGAAGAATAGCAATCCCAGGCTCCCAAAACTGACCTGCCATCAGTCCTGCAACTCCGTGGGTAAAAACATCCAGACACTGTATATCCAATCAACAACTCAATGACTTATCAAAAACAAAAAAAGCAAATTAAAAAACACCCTCTTGTGTTCCCTGAGAGAGAACTACAGTAAGGGTGTTCTAAAGGCTTATGAAACGTGGCAGAACATCAAGTCCAGCACAATATGCCTTCAATGTCAGCTGACAATAGGCCTTTAAAAGTCTGCAGCTGAGAATGGCCTGGAGTAGTGTGTGTGTGTGTTTTGTTGTTGCTGCATTTCCCAGTGTCCTGCTCACCTCGAAGGGTACAGCCGTCCCTTGGACCGGCCGCCGTGCTGGCGAAGCACTTCTCCAGTGTGTGTGTGTGTGTTTATGTGTCACTTTCAGGAGGGAAAATCTCACTGTTGTCAAGGTTAAGCGTCCCACTGTTTTAGCAAAAGGAAGAGGGAGAGAGAGAAAAAAGACGGGCAGAGAGGGAGATGGATAGAAAAGGGAGCGATGTCGGTGGAGAGCTGGGAGAAAAGAAAGAAGATGAAAAGGGGGAGAAAAGGGGCAGAGAGCGAGAAAGAAGGATAAGAGGAGAGAAAGACAACGCTTTGCGGAGAGTGCCCTTGTGGTAGGGGAATTCTGCAGCGCTCACACTTAAAGTGCCTCTCTCTCCCTCTCCTATGTCCGTTATGTGTCTGTTGGGGCACTTCTTCTCTCCTCACACCCACACCCACACACATACACATAAACACACACACACCTCCCCCATACACTCTTGGCCCACTTTGAGATTTGAACTACTCTAAGAGGAACAGAAGCACTTCCATATGAAGTCATAAGGCCAAAATGTACAGCATAACAGCAACCCAAGTTCCCCAACTCAAATCAGACAAGACAGACCAGGCATTCTTCTCCTGTACCAGGAAACTAGCCTTGGCCTGGGTTAGGGAACTCTCAATTTACATACATGAATGTAGAAATTTGCAAGCAGACAGAGAGAGGGAGAGAGAGAGGGAGAGAGTGGGAGAGAAAGAGATGGTGCAGGTGAATAAGTCTTCTATTGACTGAGGAGCTGGTACGTGGGTGTGGGGGAGGAGTGTGTAGACGTTTTGCATATTAAGGTTTTTCGCAGCAGGTGTCTGGGAGATATAAGAGCTGATTACAGAGGAGCACAAGAAAAATTTGCCCAGCGATGCAAATACACCACGCCGACACAAACGAACTGCCTTGGCCCGTGTGAAGTCTGCCAGTGCATGCGTGTGAGGGTGTTTTGTCTGTCTTGTGTGTGTGTGTGTGTGTGTGTGTGTGTGTGTGTGTGTGTGTGTGTGTGTGTGTGTGTGTGTGTGTGTGTGTGTGTGTGTGTGTGTGTGTGTGTGTGTGTGTGTGTGTGTGTGCGCCCTGTGAGTCAAAGATGTGAGGTGTAGATAGAAATATACTGGATTTGTATCTAGATGCCCCCAAGGAGAAGGAAGGGAAGTGATCTATAGAAAAGGGTCTTGGGGGCATCTAGATACACATCCAGTATTTTTCCATCTACACTTCACATCTCTGACTCACAAGACACGCACACACACACAGGTCTGTGCTTTTTCTTGTTTGATGATATTCTGATCTGTCACTGTGCTCCACTAATACACTCCCGTCTCACTAATACACTCCCGTCTCACTAATACACTCCTGAGCTCTTCTTTTGTAGATATTGTTTCCTCTCCTCTTTCAGTTCTCTTCCATCTTTCTTTCTCTCTTCCTTCTGTTGCCTCTCTCCTTGTTGCCTCATTCTTTCATCCCACTTTTTGCATGTCTTCTGCCCCCCTTCCCCCGCCCTCCATCCCCTCCTCTCCCCCTGTTCTGTTTTCCCCCCATTAGGAAGTTTCTATGGCATAAATGCCACATTCCTTCTGGCACAGTGAATACCAGCTGTAAATAAAGAGCCTGTGTTAATTACCTGCCCCAGCTCTCTCTCTTGCTATCCTTTTTTCTCAGCCCTCTCTCTTTCTTTCTTCCCCTATTCTCTCTTCCATATCTCTCTTCTTTTTCGCCCCATCATCAAAATACCCTGTCTAACCCCCATCCTCCTCCCAGATTTGTTCTAACCGTAAAAGTCCAACTCCCCCATTCATAAGGCAACTGTCCTATCTATGCTTTCCTGACACCCCAAAACACCATAACACTTGTTCTTCCTCTCTTTCTATCTCTCTGTCGCCCTCTCTTCTATATCTCTCAATTTCCTCTCCCCCTTTCATAAGGCTGAATGGTGGGAGAAAAAGTGTCATAAATAGAGGCAGAGAGAGTAGGGGTGGGGGGCGATGAAGATACATTTTTATGATGGCTCAAGGAACGTCTCATATTTCCATAAGAGGGACTAGGCCAAGTTTCCACTATCAGTGCCCCCCTCACTCCCTCCCGCACGCACGCACGCACGCACGCACGCACGCACACACACACACACACACACACACACACACACACACACACACACACACACACACACACACACACACACACACACACACACACACACACACCCTACAGAGCATTTAAAAGAGGAAGTCCCTATGATCTCTGTATTTAGAGAGTACCAATGACAGCACACACACACACACTCATCCTCAGGGTATCGTGTGTCCACCCTTATCAGCTGCTTCCTCGTATTGGAAAGACGTCTCTCACTACTTTTGTCTCTTTTCCTCTTTTGTCTTTCCATCCATCTGTCATCCCACTGTTTGAATTGATACGGCCCTCCCATGGTTTGTACTCTCTCATAGCCAAGGGGTTTTCTGTTCATCAACGGCAAAATCCCCAAATTATAGAAAACTTTATTGTCCGTTCAAGTGAAACTTTGCTTTACCGCTTTCCTCTAAACCGCTCCTTCCTTCTCTTCTCCCTTGTATCCATCCCTATCTCTTCTCCATCTCTCTCTCCTCTCCAGTCCCTGTCCATTAATGGTACCTTAAGAGAGGCTAAGACCAGATGCTGTCTTGAGACCTTGGGACTATAACTATAAGGTTTTATATGAACAAGCATAGTTCTGAGATATTGAGCATGACAGTTTTCAAATTCCAGATCTCAGAAAGGTTTTGTAGTGAATTCTTCTTTCATAACCCATTAAGGTCCTAACCCGGAATGTTACTAAAGTGCAGAGCATTAAAATCCTAAGTAAATTAACTTTTTTAGCGGGATGGAATCTCGATATGGCTCTGAAATGTCAATCTGGGTTTGGTCAGAAGGTTCTATCTAGCAAAGAATGTTAAAATTATTTAAATTACAACAGAAACATACAGACGTATAATGATTAAATAAAGAGAAAACCCTTCCTTCTTTCTTTCTTTCTTTCTTTCTTTCTTTCTTTCTTTCTTTCTTTCTTTCTTTCTTTCTTTTTTTTCCTTTCTCCCAATTCCATGGTATCCAATTGGTAGTTACAGTGTTGTCCCATCGCTGCAACTCCCATCGCTGCAACTGTCCGCTTAAAACTTCTTGTGACTCTCAAACCCGGGTCCGGGAGCGTAATCATCGCCTGACACTAATTAGCATAACGCAACAGACATAAATCTTCCTAGAAAATCTTCCTATTCATGAAAATCACAAGTGAAATATATTGGAACACAGCTTAGCCTTTTGTTAATCACCCTGTCATCTCAGATTTTCAAAATATGCGTTACAGCCAACGCTAGACAGGCATTTGTGTAAGTTTATCATAGACTAGCATAGCATTATGCCTTGCTAGCAGCAGGCAACCTTGTCACGAAAATCAGAATAGCAATCAAATTAAATTGTTTACCTTTGATGAACTTCGGATGTTTTCACTCACGAGACTCCCAGGTAGATAGCCAAAGTTCAATTTTTCCCAAAAGAGTATTTTTGTAGGCGAAATAGCTCCGTATGTTCTTCACGTTTGGCTGAGAAATCGCCCGGAAATTGCTGTCACCACAAAGCCGAAATATATTCCAAATTAGCTCCATAATATCGACAGAAAAATGGCAAACGTTGTTTATAATCAATACTCAAGGTGCTTTTCTAATATCTATTTGATAATATATCCGTCGGGGCAATTCGTTTTTCAGTAGGACCGATTGGAGTAATGGCTACCTCTGTATTTTACGCGAGAATCTCTCTCGGAGCCACCATGTGACCACTTACGCAATGTAGCCGCCTACGGCTATTCTTTAACATAAATGCGTAAAACTACGTCACAATGCCATAGACACCTTGGGGAATGCGTAGAAAGTGTAAGCTCGTTGATGGTACGTTCACAGCTCAATAGGGACTCATTGGAATGCAGCGCTTTCAAAACCTGGGGCACTTCCGGATTGGATTTTTCTCAGGCTTTCGCCTGCAACATCAGTTCTGTTATACTCACAAACAATATCTTTACAGTTTTGGAAATGTTAGAGTGTTTCCTATCCAAAGATGTCAATTATATGCATATTCTAGCATCTTGTCCTGACAAAATATCCCGTTTAAAACGGGAACATTTGTTTTCCAAAAATGAAAATACTGCCCCTAGAGTCGCAACAGGTTTAACCCGAAAGCCAGCCGCACCAATGTGTTGGAGCAAACACCATACACCTGGCGACCGTGTACTGTCATAGGAGTTGCTAGAGCGCAATGGGACAAGAGCATCCCTGCTGGCCAAGCCCTCCCCTAGGCCGCTGCCCCATGGGTCTCCCAGTCGCGGCCGGCAGCGACAGAGCCTGGACTCGAACCAGGATCTCTAGTGGCACAGCTACTGCACCACTCGGGAGCCCCCCCTTCCTTCTTTCTAGTCTCATCATCAACTTTATTACAGTTTTTTACAATCACTTTGGCACTAATTTCAGAACCTAGTGGTCATTTTTCAAAACTCTAGACACAAAACTCAAAACGGTCATCACTTGTAACACAGGCTGTCCAAAGTTCAAAACATTGCATTGTGCATTCATAACTTTAAAGAAACCTTGCACTTACAGAATCATTGGTTCAAATAAGTCATTTATCATGACATACCATAGTAACATTAATTTAGATCACCCACACACAAGATACCGATAGTTTCACTGTGTAGTTGTTTGTACAATCATTAAATATTGTAGTACAAAATATGTGATACATGTTTCAATATGCTACTACATGTAAATACATCACTGTAAAATGACTAGTAGAGAGAATATTACAGGCACTGGAATCATTGAACAAAATCTGACATTTATTGATAAAATACAATAAAATCACAACATAGGTTTCTTTGAATCAAAGCAAAAATAATTAGCTACCAAAAAAAGAAAAAGCTACAGTAAAAACCTGGCTTACTGTAAAAAGCCAAACAAAGGGTTGATTACTGTACTTCTATATTTCCCTCAACCCTGTCTTGTGGATTTGGCCATAGGTTCTCATCCACATCACAATGGATGTTTTCATTCGCCAAACATCTTGGGAAGAATCTTCGGGCGAATCCAGGCCTGACACTGGTCTGCCGTGATGTCATTGCATGCGTCATCCATGGCCTGGAGAAGGGCGGCTTGTTCGTGAGGGCGCCTATCATGTACCTTCCACCTCCATGTGGAGACAAATTCCTCAATCGGGTTAAGGACAGGAGAGTATGGGGTTAAGTACAGGGTGGTAAATTGTGGTTGGAGCCTGACATTATCCCACACAATGACATAGGTCATGCCATCAGCTCTACAGACCTGATTTAGCTCATCAAGGAAAGTTACATTCGAACAGCGAATCATGTCGCTGCCTGCAACTCAATATATAGAGTATATAGAGTAGAGAGTTTTAGACGTTGTTCGACCAAACATTAGAACAGGCAAGATGAGTAATCTAAGCCAGTTTGACCGTGGTATGATTGTTGATGCCACACATGGTGATTCTAGCATCTCAGAAACATCTGCCCTCCTGGGACTTTTACGCACTACAGTCTCTAGAGTTTACAGAGAATGGTGCGATAAACAAAACACATTCAGTGAGCGGCATTTCTGTGGGCAAAAACACCTTGTTAATGAGAGAGGTCAGAGGAGATTGTCCAGACTCATTCAAGCTAACAGAAAGGCCACAAATGCTCAAATAACAGCTGTTTAAAACAGTGGTGTGCAGAAGGGCATCTCTTCACGTACAACACCATGAATAATTCAGGCTGTTGTGGTGGCCTAATAAAGTGGCCAGTGAGTGTACAATAATGTCAAATCTGAAAACATTGTCTGGAAAAGTGGTACATGGGACCATAGAAACAGTGTCTGATAAAGAATGATGATGAAATATTACATCCATAGATAATATAGTCCAATTGGTTCACGTTCCATGGTAATTGGTGTCAATGGACCTCGTTATCCTGAAACTTTCATGATCTAAACATGGAATATCGTTTGTCAGTTTCCATAAAACTATGCATTAAGAGTAATGCAACAGTACCTTATCATTTTGAGCAGTTGTATCAATTGATATTTAGATCATTCTAATGAAATGAATAGACAGTCATCTCAGATGTAATGTGTGAATTGCATTTTGAAATGGTAATACTTTGATGTTAAGTTGTGTCATTTTGAACAGGTGATTTTAGTTCAAAGTTTTAGTTTAGTTTTATGTGTATTGTATCCAAGCAATTGGAAAAAGTGTTAGTTTTGAAAAATTTGCATTTTGATCATCGGTTTTGAGTTTTGTGTCTAGAGTTTTGAAAAATGACATCAAAGTTCCAAAATTAGTGACAAAGTGATTGTAAAAAACTGTAATACATCTTCATCTCACATCTCGCAATAGTTCCCTAACATGACAAATACGCTATATCCGTGCTAAAGCTTAGCTCTGGATGAGTAAACTGATATACTGGTCTGGTCTCTGACACCCAAAGTCAATAAATGACTTGCTAGTCGTCAATACAATGTGGTAAGTTTATATTTTTTGTGAATATCCCTTCGATGGAGGTTTTCATATTGCCTCAAAACAAGACAAAATGCCTCTCCTAAGGCACCTGTATTTATTTGTTTCTACTATAAAGAGCATTCTTCTGAAAAAGTGGTGTATTTTAAAAGAGGACCAGAACCTATGACATGAATAATCAAAGACTTGGGACTGTAAGGTTCTATCTGCAAAATGTAGTTTTGAGATTATGAGTATTTTTCAAGTCCCAGATGTCAGAAATGTTTTGTGATGCCTTCCTCTTTCATGACTCAAAAATGATATCACCTTACATACAATTATTTTGGATTGACAACCCAGCATTGTGCGATTGGATTGCAGATGGAATCTTTTAGTACCAAGTTAAAAGGTGTTTGCACAGATTTTTTAAATATTTTTTTCATCTTACATTTACTCAAAAATCTCACATGTAAAGGACCACATAAATAGCACTCTATGTGAATAACACATTTTTGACGAACATGTCAGATTTATAGTCCCAAGGTCAGGGTCTCTCCAACTGCCGTGCCCCATAGCACTGCTTAAGTTTCACATCTCCTTCCTCTTTGCTCCCTCACTCTCCTCCTCCCTCACATTTGCTCTTTTCCAAGAGGGTAATGTCTGTCCTCTTCCCTTCTGTCTGTCTCATTCTCTCATTCCTCTCCGGTACACAGCGGGTGTGTTTGGTGTGGTGTGTTTGTGTGTGTGTGTGGGTCATATCACTGACCTGCATTTAACTCTGGGGGGTG